>NC_136474.1:86495072-87113040 GCF_902686455.1 Sciurus vulgaris
ATATTAACCTTTAAACAAATCAGGCTCTCACTAATTTTTAGAAATACATTTACATTTAAATTTCTTTTATCTCAGCATAACAAATTTTACATATACCCTATTGATGACAGGTCCTATAATAAAACATTAAATAAAGTTCTACCATTACAAACGAGTTTAAATTTTCTGCTTTAAAGGCTTGTATACCTGGAAAATATGAACACATTTAATATACAAAGAATAATGTTTTTAAGTATGTTACTCCATGGAATAACTTTGCAAATTAATTAGATTTGTCTAACAATCACTTTTGAGTAATCCTATACATGTCAACTCTAATTTACTCAGTTTATTAGTTAACACAATTTAACATTATATCTAAAACATGAATTAAAGAAAGGCTGAGAGAGTTTTTAACTTTTCTTTTGTGTGGCAAAGTGGCAAAATGCTTTCATGTTTAACCTTTAAATAAATCAGGCTTTCAATAACTTTTAGAAATACATTTGACAAATTTTACATATACCCTATTGATGACAGGTCCTATAATAGAACATTAAATGATAGGTTTACCATTACAGACAAGTTTAATTTGAAGAATAGCAGCTTGATAAATTTTCTACTTTAAAGGCTTGTATACCTGGAAAATATGAACACATTTAATATACAAAGAATAATGTTTTTAAGTATGTTACTCCATGGAATAACTTTATAAATTAATCAGATGTCTCTAACAAATACATTTGAGTAATCCCATACATGTCGACCCTAATTCACTCATCTTATTGTAAAAAACCCCAAGATATCAGACAAGTGTACCAACAGTATTTGCCATCTCTTTCCTGTGGAGAAAAAGTCCTAGAAAAATTGATGTTAGACATTTTATAAACATCAACATTTTATCAGTGTGACCACCTAGAGACTTGTGAGTTAATTTTAAAGACATTTTACTTCTATTAGTTTACCCAATTTAAATTGAACCTTTTAAAATCATGTGAATTAAAAATATTTGGATCCATTTTTAAAATTTTAATTTTTATGCACACTTATATTTAACACAAAAGTAAAGGCCTTGTAATATTTATCTCCATTGCAATGTAACAGATGTTCAAAAATAACTCTAGAGTCGAATAAAAAGAACTGATCAAAAATTCATTAACCTAGGTATGTAAGATCAAAATTGTGAGCTCAAAAATATAGGAAAAATATTAAGAAAAACAAAAGTCCTAGAAGAAAAATGATAATGGCCATTAATTATAGCATGAGAAAATGGGAAAGAGAAGGGTAGAGAGAAGAGGAAAAGGGAGAGATAAAGTGTTGTGTTGCAGCCCAGCAGAAATTTAAAATGGACACTTTTTTTCCTTGGGTTTGAGACTGGTCTCCCACTGAGTATTCTGGCTTCCTCCATTTACATTTCAATGTAAGCCTTGACTGAGATCTGGATCTGAAAGGGGCTAAAATGTTCTAGCAGAAACTTGATGCTTAGGTCCTTTTAACCCTTTTTCCTGGTTAGTAATTAACTTAGGTTTGGACACAGAAAATTGTCAAACAATTATCTCCCACTACTTGTGGCTATGGGGCTGCTTATATTACATGGGGAAGCAGGGGAAGATGGAGAAGCAGGGTCTGGAGGTGCCCGAGCCTGCAGGAAAAGCCAAGAAGCAAGAAAGAAGAAACTTGACGATAAGGAATCTCTTTCCATCTGCCTGCTTGCTCACGGAAGCTGTGTGCCATTACACAAATGAATTTTGTTGGCTTTCACCAATCTGAAGTCCACTGATGGATGCAGAGCGGAGCGTCCAGGCAGAATGGAAGGTGAGGCTGTGTCTGGGGGGCACTGGGGCTCAGATGGTGTTTCACTTGCTTAAGAGACAGTGGAAGAACCCATCAGAGTCATGGCACCAATGTAAGGGTTCCCATGGAAACCACGCTGGACATGGGAAATCACATAAGGGCGTTTATTAAGCAAACAGAGTGTCTCCCTGCAGGGTAAGAGAGAAAATGAGAGGAAAAGAGAAAGGAAAGAGAAAGGGCACATGCTAGAGAGAGTGGAAATCGAGGAGGAGAAAGAAAACAAGTCAGCAGGAGAGAAAAGCAAGAGAGAGTGCACTATTTTTAAAGTATGTTTTTGTATGCAATTTGCCAGAATTTTGTTAAGAAATTTTGCATTTATGTTTATCAGGGATATTGGTCTAAAGTTTTCTTTCCTTGATAAGTCTCTGTCTGGTTTTCGTATCAGGGTGAAACTAGCTAGCTTCATAGAATGAGTGGAAGGATTCCCTCATTTTCTATTTCATGGATTACTTCAAGGAGTACTGGTATTAGTTCTTCTATGAAGGTCTTGTAGAACTCAACTGAGAATCCATCTAGTCCCAGAATTTTCTTTGTTGTAGGCTTTTGATGATTTCTTCTGTTTTGTTGCTTGAAATTGATCTGTTTAAATTGTGTATGTCCTCCTGATTCAGTTTGGGAGGATTATATGTCTCTAGGCATTTGTCAAAGTCTTTGAGATTTTCTATTTTGTTAGAGTATAGATTTTCAAAATAGCTTCTAATTATGTTATGTAATTCAATGGTTTCTGTCATGATGTTTCCTTTTTCATCACGAATTATAGTAATTTGAGTTCTCTCTCCTTTTCTTCATTAGTGTGGCTAAGGATTTATCAATTTTGTTTATTTTTTTAAAGAACCAACTTTTTGTTTTGTCAATTTTTAAAAATCGTTTCTTTTGTTTCAATTTCCTTGATTTCAGCTCTAATTTTAATTATTTCCTGTCTTCTACTACTTTTGGTGTTGATCTGTTCTTTTTTTCCTAGGGCTTTGAGATGTAATGTTAGGTCATTTATTTGTTGACTTTTAATTCTTTTATTGAATGTGCTCCATGTACTGAATTTTCCTTTTACTACTGCTTTCATAGTGTCCCAGAGATTTTGATATGCTGTATTGTTGTTGTTCTTGTTTACCTCTAAGAATATTTTTTATCTCATCACTGATGTCTTCTTTTATCCATTCATCATTCAGTAGCATATTATTTAGTCTCCTGGTGTTGGATTAGTTTCTGTTTTTTATTTTATCATTGATTTCTAATTTCATTCCATTATGATCTGATAGAATACAAGGTATTATCTTCTTTTTTTTTTGTATTTACTAAGGGCTGTTTTGTGGTATAACATATGGTCTATTTTAGAGATGGATCCATGAGCTGCTGAGAAGACAGTATATTTGCTTGATGGTGGTTGAAACACTCTATATATGTCTGTTAAGTCTAAATCATCAATTAATTTCTTTGTTCAATTTTTGTTGGAAGGATCTATCCAGTGGTGAGAGTGGTATGTTAAAGTCTCCAAGTATTATTGTGTTGCAGTCTATTGTTCCCTGGAATTGAGAAGGATTTGTTTGACGTACATGAACATGCTATTGTTTGGGGCATAAATATTTAGAATCATTATGTCTTGCTGGTTTATGGTTCCCTTTAAGCAGTATGACATGTCCTTCTTCATTCTTTCTGACTAACTTAGACTTGAAGTCCACTTTATCTGACATGAGGATGGAGATTCCCTCTTTTATTCTGGGCATTGTATGTTTTTCCCCATCCTTTTACCATTAGTCTGTAAATGTCTTTTTCTATTAGATGAGTCTCTTGGAGGTAGCATATTGTTGAGTCTTTCTTTTAAATCCAATGAGTTTAGGCCATTAACATTCAGAGTTATTATTGAGATATGATTTGTATTCCTGATCATTTTGGCTTATTTTTGATTTTTAACTTGACTTTGCCTCTCCTTTGATTGACTTTTCCTTTAAGGTAGTTTCTCCCTTTGCTGACTTACATTGTTTTTTATCACTTCCTCCTCATGGAGTATTTTGCTGAGAATGTTCTGTAGTACAGGCCTTCTATTTGTAAATTCTTTTAACTTTTGTTTATAAAGGAAGGACTTTATTTCTTCATCAAATTTGAAGGTAAATTTTGCTGGGTATAAGATTCTTGGTTGGCATCCATTTTCTTTCAGACCTTGAAATATATTGTTCCAGGCCCTTCTAGTTCTTAGGGTCTAGACTGAAATATCTGCTGATATTCATATTGGTTTCCCCCTATATGTAATCGGATGCTTTTCTCTCACAGCCTTTAAAATACTATCTTTAGTTTGTATGTCAGGCATTTTCATTATAATGTGCCTTGGTGTGGATCTGTTGTAATTTTGTGCATTTGGTGTTCTGTAAGTCTCTTGTAGTTGATTTTTGATTTCATTCTTCAGGTTTGGGAAATTTTCTGATATTATTTTATTGAATAGGTTGTTCATTCCTTTGGTTTGTATAACTGTGCCTTCCTCAATATGAATCATTTTTAAATTTGGTCTTTTCATAATATCCCATAATTCTTTGAGGTTCTGTTCATGATTTCTTATCATCTTCTTAGTTTGGTCAACTTTATATTTTGAAGAGAAAATAATTTGTCTTCATTGTCTGAAATTCTGTCTTCCAAGCGATCTAGTCTGTTGGTGATGCTTTCTATTGAGTTTTTAATTTGGTTTATTTTTTCCTCCATTTCATGGATTTCTGTTTGGTTGTTTTTCAGAATCTCTATCTCTTTTCAAAATGCTCTTTTGCTTCCTGCATTTGCTCTTTTAACTGTTTATTGGAGTGATTGTTCACTGTCTGCATTTGCTCTCTTACCTTATCCTTTGCTTCCTACATCATTTTAATTAAGTATATTCTGAACTGTTTTTCTGACATTTCTTCTATTATGCTATCATTCTCTATTAATATGGCATCTTGCTTTATTTGGGATACTTTCTTCCCCTGTTTTTTTCATGTTGTTCTTGTATCATCCCCTCTAGCAGTGCATATCTGAGGTATTGCATTTTCCCTCCATAGGCTTATAGTGGCCCATACATTTCCAGTACCTCTCCTTTAAGGGGAAGATCAATATTAGCAGCACCAACTACAAACAATATTCAGTCATAAACCAAATAGTCTCCATGAAAACATTAATAGTATTGTCATAAAATCAGAGACGATGAGTTTGATTATTATCTACAGTATAACCAATAGGTTTGCAATGAGGTCTATGATTTCTAATGGTGGACAAAGAGGATGGGGAGGGGTGTAGGATGTAACTGTTAATGGGATAAGAAGAGAGCACATAGAGATACTAGATTGTAGGAAGAGTGAAAGTGGAATCAAAACATGCTGGTGGCTAGCATGAGAAAAGGGTGAAAGAGATTCCTAGGAAACAGGGAAACATAAGGAAAATAGAGCAAAAATATTTTTAAAAAGAAAAAAAAATCTACACAACAGTCATATAGTATTCAAACCTTCCAGTCTTCAGTAGCCTGATGCATGAGAGATACCTGACAATGAGCTTCTATCTCCAGCAGGAGTCTCAGGATGGGAGTTGCTCCACCTAAAGATGGTGGCTTCTGCTTCAGGGATAATCCAAGATGGCTGCACCAGTTTTGTAACACTTTGGTCAATGGGGAGCCACACAGCATGTGGGGC
The DNA here is from genome assembly GCF_902686455.1 of Sciurus vulgaris. NCBI lineage: Eukaryota > Metazoa > Chordata > Mammalia > Rodentia > Sciuridae > Sciurus > Sciurus vulgaris. The sequence continues at coordinate 86,500,544 of NC_136474.1, forward strand.
ATGGGCAGGCCAGGGTCCTGAAGTGCCGCTATTGTGCCATCTTAAAACCTTCCTGAGTAAGAGTTCTATGTGAGATACATGAATTACAATTTTTGTGGTGTTTTTTGAAGGGCAGTTTTAAATTTTGATGAAGTCCAATTCATTAACTTTTCATTTTATGGTTTCTATTTTGTCATAGCTAAGAAATCTTTGCCAATCTAAATTATGCTATTGATACTGCTGTTTACCGGTGATGAGTTCTGCTCCCTCTAATGTTGAAGTTTGAACACTAGAGAAGCATGCCAAGGCAAGCATATTAAGCAGGTTTTATTTAAAGGTAATAAAACAGACTTCTCCCGGGAGGGAGAAGGGGGCCATGGCTGATGTTCTGAAGTCCCAAGAAGTGAGTGCACCCTACATCTTTTATAAGTTAAGGTCTCTTTTGTTCTCCAGTTCTCTCCCCCCTTATCTCTCCTTCCTGCCTACATGACTAGGCCTGGTTTTGCAGGTGAAATGTAAAAAGTGAGAAGCGGATGGGGCCGGAGGGAGGGCCAAAGTGATTCAGCCAGGCAAGGGCCCAGGGGGCATTAATTAGCAGCTCCTCACCTGCAGTCCTTGATAAAGGCAGGTAAATTTGGTAATCAATGGGCTCTGGAGATCCTTGATATTCCATTCTCCCAGGGTCAGTCTCCAACCTCCAGGGGCAGATGGCTTCATGGCTTCATTTCCTTGATTTGACCCAATCCCCTATTTCTACACTAACTACCTGTCCTATATTCTGGCTTCATTCCCCCCTTTTGCTTTAGGAACTCCTTACTGCTGCAAGGAAAAGGGGGTGCCGATCATTCTGGCTGCTTCAAAACTGAAAGGGGGCAGCGAGGGGCAAGCAGTTTGGAGTTCCCTTTTAAAAATCAGGTCAATCGAAGGGTCCAAGGTAGAAATCTGGTTGGGGAAGAGCAGGTTGTCAAGTCATCTGGGGGTGGGTGCTTCTGTGAGAGAAGAACAAAAAGACATGAATACTGAAATGAGATTAGTACAAAGTAAGTGTTGCAGCATTTGGAACATGCCACTGAGTATCATGAAAATGACAGAAGTCAATCTCTCACCAGGAGGTGGAAGAACTGAGAAATTGTTCCCATAATGCTGCCTAACAAAGGCTGGAGAGGACAAGGCCTTTATTTGGGAACTTTAATATTGTCCAGGTTATCAGGAATGTAAACACAACATTTAACTCTTAATGTCATTGATGTCCACAGAAAATAATAGTTAAGTTACTTAATGTCATCTGATTTTTGTAAAATATCCCTTTATTGGTATAACCTGTGTTTAGTAGACATCTCTGTACTTCTGTTACTTAGGGCTAGATGATCATACTAGCAGCAAATAGAATTAAGCTTACCTGTGTAAACTGACTAAAAATTTCTGACTCTGTCAGTTTCTCTTGATAGTTTTCAGGCACATTTGCCTAAGAATCTTTCATTTGGAGCTTCCAGTCTTTATTCTAGTGGGCTAACACAAGTGTACATCTTAAGTTACATTTAACTATTATTTCTTTTACATGCCCAAGAATGGCTATATCTTGGTTTTAACTGTTTTGCTGGGTATCTAAGATCAAGCCGGTCAAATTGACCTGTTCCTGTCTGTTAAAGAGTCAGCTGAGTTCCCACAGGGGTCACTTGTAGAGAACTTAAGAGCAGCTTCTTAGCTCCATTAGTACCCTTGGTTAGGCAGGGTCTCCTTGATGAGGCGGCTTCCTTTGGAAGCATCAAGAGATGTCTCCCTTTTTCCATGACCCTCCTCTGTAGCAGATGCACTGATTGACTTTTCATCCTCTATTGGTCTCAGCAATCTCCTTGATCGGGAGTTTGTGTGACCCACCCAGAGTTGCAAAGTTGCTTAGAAGTCCTCTTGTTTCCCGGGTTCAGGTTGACTTTGAGGGCAAGACACTGGTTTTTTTTTTCTCTTGGCCTCTGCATTTAATCTCAATCTCTAAGTTTGATCTTAACCATCCAGCAAGCCAACCTCACCAGTCATAAGGTAAGAGTACTGGGCTTTAACTTCAATGTCTATAACTTTACAGTTATTTACCCTTTTATTTAACTGGAGTCTGTATTAGTACTGGAAGTTACCACTATCTGTTCTATAGGTGATGGCTTATTATCACAAATTACCTAGGTTGTGTGTTCTTGAAGCAGCTACTTCTGCAAAACATTAACAGGTAACAGTTTTACAAAATGGAATTAGCAAGAGTAAAACTATATATTCAGCTTGCATAATAATTATCTTAAATTTTGGTTGAGCTATACATTATATCCCCTGTTTGAGATCACAGTAATTTTACAACAAAAACCAAACTCTTGAATATAACTTTAAAGAAGCTGAAGTCTGGCTTATTTTGGAGTCACTCCAACATGCAGTAAGGTGGGAGGCACAGCCTTATCTCAAGTAAGGTGCTGCTCTTTACAAATCTTAAATGAAGTGTTCTAATTCTGATGCTGATATTTGCTTCTTTCTTAATATCATTTTAAGAAGTTTACATATGTTGATCCCAGGGTCTATATGAACATCAGTTAACACAATTCAACATTATATCTAAAACATGAATTAAAGAAAGCCTGAGAGAGCTTTTAACTTTCCTTTTGTGTGGCAAAGTGGCAAAATGTTTTCATGTTTCACAATATTAACCTTTAAACAAATCAGGCTCTAACTTTTAGAAATACATTTACATTTGAAATTCTTTATCTCAGTGTAAAAAGTAACAAATTTTACATATACCCTATTGATAACAGATCCTGTAATAGAATATTAAATGATAGAAATAAATTCCCCATAAAATTTACTCTTTATAAGTTTAAAATTACCATTACAGAAAGTTTAATCCGGAGAATAGCAGCTTGATAAATTCCCGCTTTAAAACTTGTATACCTGGAAAATATGAACACATTTAATATACAAAGAGTGACCATTTCACAATTACCTTGACACTTTTATCTTACCAAATTTAGTTTTTAAAGAAAAATTTAGACCCTGTAGCATAGTACTATAACAGTTGTTTAACCATAATTGTATAACCACAAATTTTTAAGACTAATTGTTCTAAAGAATAAAACTTAATATATACAAAGTTAAGAGTAAATTAGTGTTTCTAAGAAATCCTTGTCATTTTACCATATAGATTAAACTTTGGTTTATATGAGAATATTAATATTTCACCTTAGGAAAAACCTTAAATAGCTTTAGCTGTCTCACATACATACAACCAACTTAGTTACACGCAAACTTGTTGAAACTTGCCATTTACTTACACACAGACTTTCTTAGCACTTACTTAGACCCTCATGTATTTCATCACATAAACACTTTCTTACCCAGAAAGATTGTTCTTCACTAAATATATTTCCATATCTAGAATCTTTTATTTTCTCTTTTCTATCTGTTGACCCCTTTTTGTTCACATTCTTAAACAACTCTTAAGAAATTTCTGAATTTAGATAAATTACTTCATTTTAATAAGATTAAATATTTTGTTATTTATAGTACTCTAATTGAAACACAGTTGAATCTTTTGGAACCCTTTTTATATAGAATTAAACTTGTTAGGACATAACTCTTAGTAAACTTGTTTTTAATTTAGTGATGACACAAAGCAATTTTAAACCCTTTTATTTACCAACCTATAAAAATACCAATAATGTTTAAGTATGTTACCCCATAGAATTTAAGGAGTTAAAAGTGTAAGGTATAAAGTTGCCCACCTCTCCCGTTACAGGAATTTCCTGCCTCCCAACCACTTGTCAATCTGCACTTTGCCCGCCTCTTACGTAACAGGAGTTTCCGGCTTACACTGCCGCGGTCTTGCTGCCTCCCATGTTGCGTCCTAACATGCTATAGGTTCCTCCCAGCCCGTGAGATTCCAATATCTGGGAGAAGCCACATGCCATCTTGCTCTTTCGCCCCTTCTTTTCTCCCTGAGTGGACCGCATAAATAAAGTCCCTTGTGTGAGACCTCGTGTCTGTGGAGCGTTTTTCTGGGAGCTATCGGCGAGCCACAACTGCCCCTAACATCTGGTGATGCATTTTTGCATTTTTAAAATTTTCCTAACAAAAAGTACTCGATGTTATTTAACAATTAGCATTTTAACTTTGTAAATTAATCAGCTTTCTCTACAAACACATTTGAGTAATCCCATACATGTTAACTCTAATTCACTTATTTTTGTAAAAACCAAGATATCAGACAAGTATCCTGAACAGTATTTGCCATCTCTTTCCTATTGAGGAAAAGTCCTAGAAACAATTGATATTAGACATTTTATTAACATCAGCATTTTATTAGTTTGACCACCTAGAGACTTGCGAGTTATTTTTGAAGATATTTTACTTTTATTAGTTTAACCAATTTGAATTGAACCTTTTTAAATTACATGAATTAAAAGTATCTGGATCCGTTTTTAAAATTTTAATTTTAGGAGAGCTCAATTTTGATACAGACAAAACATGACGTCAGACAGCACGACATACAAATAACACAGAATCAAAGGCCTTGTAACTTTATAGTTGAATCTCCATTGCAATGTAACAGATGTTCAAAAACTCTAGTTGAATAAAAAAATCAACTGATCAAAAAGTCATGAGCTCAAAAGAATAAAGAATTCAAAAAAAACAAGAGTCCTGGAAAAATGATATGGCTGTTAATTACTTTAGTAAAACACCATAAAATTTACTTTTGCTGGAGTTCAGGTAAGACTCTTTTTGCTTTTTTTCCCCTTGGGTTTGAGACTGGTCTCCTACTGAGCCTTCAGGCTTCCTCTATTTACATTTCAATGTAAACCTTGACTAAGATCTGGAAGGAGCTAACAGGTTTTAGCAGAAACTTTGTGCCTAGGGCATTTTAACCATTTCTATCAGGACAAGCTTGAATGTCAAAGAAAATTCTGAGACCTTATTTTCCATTACTTTTGAGAATGAAGCTACTATGCTAAGCTCCTCACTGAGATATGCCATTGGTTATTGAGCTGCCTATCCAAGATTTATTTTCCCCTCAGTGACAAACAGGTTAAATCTCACTTCATAAGTAAGCTGAGGACAGGAGCTTGAAGTAAGTCCCCTTTTTGATATTCCTGGGTCAGAATATTGTCTTATGGTGGCTATTTTCCTGTCTTGGTTTGTGGGTTCCTTGAGACAGCTGTAATCCTAAATATTGAACCTGCTGATGGCATAATTAAGCTTTATTTTTTGAGATCTTATAATTCCTACTAGCTAAGAAGTTTAGGAGTTTTGCAATGGCCTTTTGACATTCCTCCTGGGTGGAGGCACATAAAGGATGTCATTTACACACTGGAGAACAATTACAGATGTTTTATCTCTGAATTTTGTTAAGTTCTTAGCTAAGGTTTGTTGGAGCAGGTGAGGGCCATCTCTAAATCCGGAGGCAACACTGTCTAGGTTGGTTGGGATACAGTATCTGGTTCCTCAAAGGCAAACAAATTGCTATTCAGAGTCTAGCATATACAGGAAAAGCCATTTTTTAAAGCTAACTTAGTAAACCGAGCAGCAGTTGGAATCCAAGATAAAAGTGTATGGATTAAGAACTACAGGGTGGGGGAAATTATGCTTCATTAAATTATTCTAAGGTTTTGAACTAGGCAGTTTACTTTTTAACTCCTAAAATGGGTGAATTGCATGGACTATTGCAAGGCATTAAAAGTTTCTGTCATTTTGAATGATCTTTAATAAGTCCTTTTTCTTGTCTTTATGCTCCCTTTTCTTTCTTTTTGATCTCTATTAAAAAAATGGAAGATGCAAGCTGAGAAGATCATCTGAGGATTGATCAGGGCCATGTGCCAATTTTTGTAATTTCCTCTAAATGTTTGGGACTGACTGAATAATAAATTTATACTTTAAAAGTAGGTGGCCCTTTATGGATTCAGGATTCAGGATTTTCCTGAAGACCTCATAATATTCTTTAGGCATCCTACTCATTATTTGAATCCCAGTTAGGATGGTTTCTGAGAACTGCCTGTGCTCTAGATGGTTAATAGCATAATTTTCCAGGTGACGTCATACCTGGCATAAGTTTTGAAACATCTCAATATTTATTGGGATCCTCCAAAAACCTCCCTAAATTTATTTAGTCTGTCTTAAGTTGGGAGGGTCCCCGTGGTCTTCCTCCCTTAGTGGGCGATTCCCCAAGGCTTTCTCCTCTCATGGTAGATTATTGATGTCAAGCATGGTAACATATGAAAGGCACTTTTCTTGATCATTTGCAATTTAGCAGTATGCAGGTTAGTGGTGAACCTGGCAATACTGTTGAGAGGGAAGCTCCCTTCTGAGTTAGAAGTATTAGGGACGTCTCCCTAACTTTGAGCTTCCTTACGGTCCAGAAAAACCTGTCTCTCACTACCTGGCTCTGCCAAAGTTATTTCTGGCCTTCTTTGTCAAAGTGCTAGGGTCCTAGTTTGCCCTGTGCTAGAGACCCTGGGAGGATTCAGACTGAAGGGCATTACTGCTTTCCTCCTGCCACCATAAACTCCTAATTATGAAAATGATGACAAAAGTAAAAAGTGTGCCTTTTGCCTATCTTTTTGCCCTGTAGACTAAAGGAATCTCCGGAGGGTGAGGGGACATCTATTGGTTGTTAGGCATATAACACCCTTTGCTTGGAGGGTCTCATGGGAGGGGTTGATTTTAAATGTCTCCCTCTTGCAGCTTAAAGAGAACACAGTGAACACATTTAAGCACAGGGACAGTAATGGGGAGACTCTAGATAGACTGGTGAAGGCTAACTATGCAAACAAAGGGAACCTGGTCATTTTCATACTAATCATCCCAGGTTTTAATCCTGCAATCTGAATTCCTACTGACTGGCAAGGGAAGGGGAGCATCCAGGAGGGAGTGGGTGTGCGGGAGTGTTGTGCGCTGTACGGCCCATATGGAGGCAAAGGTGACTGGCGCTTTCCCTCAGTGCCATTCGTCTATCCATCACCCTGAATACCCCTCAGGGCGGTCGGGAGGGGGAAGTCCGGAGAAGGAACCTTTGAGGTCCACCCAAGAGTAGCCCGGGCCGAGAACCCCGCAGTTGTTCCACGCATCCTGGGCAGATCAGGACAAGGGACACTGTGTACTGGCAGCAATTGCATTCCTGGTCAGAAAAATAGGAAATGGCTTTGGCAGTTTCCAACATGCCTGGTCTGTACAGAGCAGGTGATTGGAAATTTGCCTGGGCCGGGAACCTCTCACCCGAGTCTTGAAGGATGGCGGCTGCACTGTGTTTAAGTAGCCGACGGTGCCCATTTTGCCCTCCAAAAATAAAGAGACAGAAAGATGCACCTCAAACAGATGTGGGGTGTGTGGAGAGAGAAGCAAACTTATCTCGGCATAAGTCTCTTTGGGACCTCCAAATCTGATACCGCTGTTTACCGGTGACGAGTTCAGCTCCCTCTGTAAGACCCTCAAAAAGGAGACCCTAACTCTGTCTCATGGATCGATGGCAACCCCAATCAACCGCAGGGGGTGTCACTTGATGCAAACCGCAAGAGGCTTTTATTCCAGCGCGCTGGGACCCAACTCGTGACTCACACAGGAGTCGAGGAGTTGAGTCCTGAGCAGAAAATCTTACAAGTTTATAAAGGCAGAAACCGCACATCCGGAGGGGTCGCACACGGAAGGGAAAAGGGGAACAAAGCCGCCGGGAAATTCCAAAGGGGGTCTGGGTTTGCTGATAACATACAACATGTTTCACAATGTTTTACAACAGGGCGTAGATTCTGGTCAACAGTTTCTGGTAATCTTACATCCTGGAATAGCTTTAAGGGCTTTGTTCCCATCACTGGGAGGGAGACCTTAGGGAGTTGAGATGAAACAGACAGCTTTAAAAAATGTCCATTCTTTTACCTCTAATGTTGAAGTTTGAATACTATAGAGGCACACCAAGGCAAGCATATTAAGCAGGTTTTATTTAAAGGTAATAATACAGACTTCTCCCGGGAGGGAGAAGGGGGCCATGGCTGATGTTCTTAAGTCCCCAGAAGTGAGCACACCCTACATCTTTTATAGGTTAGGGTCTCTTTTGTTCTCCAGTTCTCTCCCCCTTATCTCCCCTTCCTGCCTATGTGACTAGGCCTGGTTTTGCAGGTGAGATGTAAAAAGTGAGAAGCGGATGGGGCAGGGGGAGGACCAAGTGATTCAGGCAGGTAAGGGCCCAGGGGGCATTAATTAGCAGCTCCTGGCCTGCAGTCCTTGATAAAGGCAGGTAAATTTGGTAATCAATGGGCTCTGGAGATCCTTGACATTCCATTCTTCCAGGGGCAGTCTCCAACCTCCAGAGGCAGATGGCTTCATGGCTTCATTTCCTCGATTTGACCCGATCCCCTATTTCTACACTATCTGTCCTATTTTCTGGCTTCACTATGACATATTCATTTATTTTCCAGCATCGTTAATTAAAAAAACTCTTTGCCCTAATGGGTTACTTACCTTGGTCACTTGTGGCATGTAAATACATGTGCTTTATTTCTGTACCATTTACTTTTCTACTGATGTTTATCATTCTTTCAATTCCCCATCAACCCTGATAATAGTCCTTGTGCTGAAGTTTAATTTATCTTTTATCAATGTATCCACGCAAGCTTATATTGATTAGGGTTGGTATAGTATTTATTTTTAAATACTTTTACTCTTAAATATGTCATTACATTTAAAATAAATTTTAAAGTACACAGCATATAGTTGGATGTTGTGGTCTCTCCATGGAGGATGGGTAGATCCCCTCTACTCCAATTAGTGAGCTGCTGTGACCCACGATGCTGCATACACACCAGGGAGAGGAGAAGAGGCTGTTACTTGTTGAATGCAACTTTCTGGGGAGCTCAGGACAGGCTCTCAATCAGGCTTGAGGGAGCCAGGAAGGGTCAACTGGGTTTGGCTTTTATTGTGGTTAGGAGTTGGGCTTGGCCTGTCTGTCTGAGGTGGTTGGGCTTGCCTGGTTTGAACTTCCCACAGGTACCACGCGGGGGAGCCTTTGGGCTTTCTTACCAGCCAGATGGGGCTCAGAGGAAAGGAGGGAGGGTAGCGTTTCATGCTGTCAACTGTCAAACATCAAACCTGGAGCCAGACTTGATTGCACTGGGCCTGCTCTGTAATGTAGTCTGACGATATCTTTTAAATGGTGTTTAGACCATTAACACCGACTATGGTTATTGTTGTGGTTGGGGTTAAAGCTACCGTATTCCCACATATTTCCTGCTTGTTCTAACTGTTCATTGTTCTTTTCCTGACTTCTTTCTGATTATTTTTAGTATTCCATTTCATCTCCACTTCTGAATTATATATGATTGCTTTAGAATTTACAATACACATATATACAAGTGCTGCTATTATGTGTAATTAAAATGCACTGATAAAATATGTGTATTTAACTTATCGCAGGTTACCTTCAAGTGATATCACACAACTTAACTTTTATTGTGACACCTTACAGCGGTGTGCTTCCCTTTCTTCCTTCCGTCCTTGGTGCTATGGTAGTTACAGATGTCATTTTTACAATTCTTATAAATTTCACAGTATGCAACTATTCTTTTGCTTTAAGTAGTCGATTATCTTTTAAAAATAAGCAAATATCTTTTATATTTACCCACATATTTATTATTTTGGTCCCTCTTGTAGATTAAAGTTTCTGTTTAGTTACCACTTTTCCTACTGTCTGAAGATATTTTAGGGGAAATTCAAACAACTCTTGATCAGCAGTATGCAGGCGATCTGGCCCTTTAGGGTATATGTGCTGAACTCACAGGGCTCTACTACCGGATCCTTCTTATGTTATTTGAGACTCCAAATTCCTGAATGGACATATGAAACTGAAAGCAGATCATGAAGTTTAAATCTGTGTTCTTCAGTAGGGTAACCACTAGCTCAATATGGCTTTACTGATTTAAATGAAGTAAAATGAAATGTTCAGTTCCTTTGTTAGTTATCTAGTGGTGCATAAAAGGTGTTCTGATGTAGCAGCTGAAAGTGATTGACAGTTGTGTCTTCACTTCTCCTATGGGTCAGGATTGGGCAGACTGGCTGGTGCCTCTGGCTTAGGGTCTCTCCCAAGGCAGCAGACACACTGTCATTAGTGCTGCAGTCACCTCAAGGGTCAACCAGAGCTGGGCAATTTACCTCCTAGCTCATTCCTTGCAGCAGCTGTATTCCTGTCTCAGGATGTATCAGGTTTTTAATGTATTAATTTTAATTTTTTCTGGTGCTCTAGTTTACTTATTTTAAGAAGAATAGGTACTTACATTGTGCCAAAAGACTTCTTAAAGAAAGTAATAACCAATAGGATGTTGGAAGGAACATCAGAGTTCATTGATTTAGTTCCTTATCTAAACAACGAGAAACAGAAGCCAGAAAGGTTAACAGTACAACAGGAATACGTCATAATTATGATAACACTCTCCACTTTTTCATTTTTATTAGCATAACTGCCATTCTTTCTAGCCCTTAACACTCCCTGACTTTCCTTCAAGTTCAGCTATTCAGTGAATCCTTCACTGGTTTGTTCTCTTGTCTGGCAGTTAATGTAACAAGTAGTCTTGTCAGTTAAACTCACGCCACATCTGATCTGGACTCACTGGGTTCACCCAGCACTGGATTTCTCAGACCTGTGTGGGTGACACTCTCAGAGACACAGATCGGTCTTTCAGTCCTGGAGCAGGTGGGAATGCAGCCCCAGAGGTGGCCTTATTTTCCCAGTTCTGGGATCCTGGTCAGTTACATCAGTCCCACCAAGCTGACCATCTGATATTGCCTACGTTCGTCCCGTGAGTAGTAGGAATTCTGGGCAGTTGACAGGACTTATGAGAAACCCTGGAATAAGATGTCTAAAATCAGGGAAGCCCGTGTGCCAGGGCTACAGTGGAGCTGAGCCACCAGAGGTAGTGGGGCCAGGCCGGGAGAAGAGGGGCAAGGGGTCACTTTTGGTCTCCCCCGGGGGACTTCTTCTTTCCCTAATCATGAATATCCGGCTCATGGTGAACATTCAAACAGAGAATTTCATGGAGGGTAAAACATGATTTGTGAATTAAAAAATCAATTTTATAAATACTCATAATTTTGAGCTACATTTGCTACTCTCATGATTAATAAAATACAAAAAAACCCATAAGATAATGTTAAACCTTTTTAATGCTCATCAAGCTGTGTAAATATTCAAGCCCGGGGCTGCAAAGGCCCAAGCATGTCGTTTTCTAATCCCAAAGAAAGAGCTTGGGGGACTCAGCAGAGAGGTTTTGGACATTCTATGACTCATGGACTACGCAGGACTCGGCCGCTCCTCTATGCGGGGGAAAGAATCTACGGGATAGGTTGTGTGCCAGCTGCTCATATGGGTTTCTTCAGATGTTTTATGAGTATACGACTTTATTTCCCACCCAGGTCCCACTGCTTTGATTCCGGTCTAAGACTGGAGATAGGGATGTGACCAGTTTCCCTCTTCCTAACTCCCCCAGCACATTGGCAGGAACCCTTAGTTCACCTTCAGACATGGCACAGCTTCTGGGCACTGAGTGTCGACCCCAACAGCAAGGTACCAGGATCCTTCCTAAGATTGAGAGTTTCATGTGAGATTTTATTCTCTTTCTTAATGACCCTGCCGATGACTCCTCTCATGTTCTTTTTTTTTTTTTTTTTTTTTTTTTTTGCGGTACTGGGGATTGAACCCAGGGCCTTGTGCTTGCTAGGCAAGCACTCTACCAACTGAGCTATATCCCCAGCCCTCATGTTCTTAATATATTTGGGAGATGAAAATTTCAGAGCTGTGGCCAGGGAGTTGGCTTCTGCTGTCCTGGGAGTCTGAGGGCCCCATTTCCTAGATACGTAGTCAGTTGCTCTAAAAATGAGAATTTAGAGGTGAAGACACCCAAGGCTCAGGTTCCCTTGAGCCCTTTCAGTCTTGACGGGGTCCCACACTTGCCTCCAGGTCCCTCAGAACACTGAGGCCCAGGTGTCCCAGGAAGATGACACCTAAAGGTCTCTCCATCCCACAAGGCATCGCATGCTCCTGGGTGAACAGGACCTTCTCTCTTCACTGTTGTAATTAGCACACACATTTTCTTTAAGTGACCTATGACAGGATTCTGGGGGTGGTCTATGTGATGTGTTGGGGAAATAGAAGTAAAAACAGAATCTTCTCCCAACTACAAAATCTTCTGCACAGTGGAAGTAGAGAAGGGAAACATGTTTATTATTGAATAAACATTAAATCAGAATGTAATGTACATCACAGATAATGTGCTAGGAGATTACAATGACACCTTTCACATAGTTGAGTTCGTCAGCGTCACTGTGACCAAAATACCCAACATGAACAGCTCAGAGGAGGAAAAGTTCATTTTGGCTCAGTTTCAGAGGTTTAGTCCATGGTTGGCTGGCTCCGTTGCTTTAGGCCCAAGTGAGGCAGAATATCATGGCAGAAGGGTGTGGTGAAGGAGCTCTGCTCACCCCAAGGCCACCAGGAAGCAAAGCGAGAGGAAGGGGAAGGGGCCACATGGAGGACGCACCCTTCCAGGGCTGGTTCCAGGGACCCCCTCCTACAGCCCTGCCTCACCTGCCTGGAGTTACTCCACTCAGAAGAGGATGGGCTGATCAGGTTACGGCTCTCATAATCTCATCGCTTCACCTCAGAATATTCCTGCAATGAAACAGAAGCTTAGGGGGGACACCTTATAGCTAAACTGCAACAGTATTAGTCAAGCAGATCCACAATACATGATCGTTCTCGAGATAAACAATAACTGGTCCTCTTGTAAGAGAACTTGACATCTCCATTCATCACTCATGATTCATCCTGGATGCACGTGGTGAATGGATGACCACCTGTGCTAAGGAACTGACTTTACCCAAAGAAAAACACAACCCCATCTTTAGGACAGGAGGGAGTTTTGCAGTCTGAAGTCAGGCTCTTAGCCTCCTCCTGGACACAGGGGCATTATCTTCTCTGATGCTTCCATTTCAAGGAGGTGGTTCCCAGGTCCTTAAGGAAGACATTCTTCAGCCATTACACTCACAAAAAATCTATTCAGTCTTCAAAAAAAGTTATCTACATTTTGAAAAAGGAGGAAAATAGAATTACAAAATTTCGAAAGTAAATACTCTAAAAATATAGTTATTTTCAACAGGGAGGATCCAGTCTCTTATTTTTTCTTTTTCTTTTTACTAAGTAACAGGTTTTTATTTTATTTTTTATTTTTTTTTATTGTAAACAAATGGGATACATGTTGTTTCTCTGTTTGTACATGGCGTAAAAGCATACCATTTGTGTAATTATAAATTTACATAGAGTAATGTTGTTTGATTCATTCTGTTATTTTTTCCCTTCCCCCCACCCCTCCCACCCCTCTTTACCCTCTAAACAGTACTTCCTTCCTCCATACTTGCCCCCCTCCCTAACCCTAACTCTAACCCTAACGCTAACCCTTCCCTCCCCCCCATTATGTGTCATCCTCCACTTATTAGCGATATCATTCATCCTTTGGCTTTTTGAGATTGGCTTATCTCACTTAGCATGATATTCTCCAATTTCATCCATATGCCTGCAAGTGCCATAATTTTATCATTCTTTATGGCTGAGTAATATTCCATTGTATATATATACCACAGTTTCTTTATCCACTCATCAATTGAAGGGCATCTAGGTTGGTTCCACAGTCTGGCTATTGTGAATTGAGCAGCTCTGAACATTGATGTGGCTGTATCTCTGTAGTATGCTGATTTTAAGTCCTTTGGGTATAGGCCAAGGAGTGGGATAGCTGGGTCAAATGGAGGGTCCATTCCAAGTTTTCTAAGGAATCTCCACACTGCTTTCCAGAGTGACTGCACTAATTTGCAGCCCCACCAGCAATGTATGAGTGTACCTTTCTCCCCACATCCTCGCCAACACCTGTTGTTGCTCGTATTCTTGATAATCGCCATTCTAATTGGGGTGAGATGGAATCTTAGGGTGGTTTTGATTTGCATTTCTCTTATTACTAGAGATGTTGAACATTTTTCCATATATTTGTTGATTGCTTGTAGATCTTCTTCTGTGAAGTGTCTATTCATTTCCTTAGCCCATTTGTCAATGGGATTATTTGAATTCTTGGAGTAGAGTTTTTTGAGTTCTTTATAGATTCTGGAGATTAGTGCTCTATCTGAAGTATGATTGGTGAAGATATTCTCCCACTCTGTAGGCTCTTTCTTCGCATTGCTGATAGTTTCCTTTGCTGAGAGAAAGCTTTTTAGTTTGAATCTATCCCAGTGGTTGATTCTAGCTTTTATTTCTTGTGCTATGGGAGTCCTGTTAAGGAAGTCTGATCCTAGACCAACAAGGTGAAGATTTGGACCTACTTTTTCCTTCTATAATCTGCAGGGTCTCTGGTCTGATTCCGAGGTCCTAATCCATTTTGAGTTTAGTTTCATGCATGGTGAGAGATATGGGTTTAGTTTCATTCTGTTGCATATGGATTTCCAATTCTCCCAGCACCATTTGTTGAAGAGGCTATCTTTTCTCCATTGCATATTTTTGGCACCTTTGTCTAGTATGAGAAAATTGTATTTATTTGGGTTTGTGTCCATGTCCTCTATTCTGTACCATTGATCTACCTTTCTATTTTGGTACCAATACCATGCCGTTTTTGTTACTATTGCTTTGTAGTAGAGTTGAAGATCTGGTATTGCAATACCCCCTGTTTCACTCTTCCTGTTAAGGATTGCTTTAGCTATTCTGGGTTTCTTATTCTTCCAGATGAATTTCATAATTGCTTGCTCTATTTTGGTAAGGTACGTCATTGGGATTTTAATTGGAATTGCATTGAATTTGTATAGCACTTTAGGTAGTATGGCCATTTTGACAATATTAATTCTTCCTATCCAAGAACATGGAAGATCTTTCCATCTTCTAAGGTGTTCTTTAATTTCTTTCTTTAGTGTTGTATAGTTCTCATTGTAGAGGTCTTTCACCTCTTTTGTGAGATTGATTCCCAAGTATTTTATTTTTTTCGAGGCTATTGTGAATGGGGTAGTTTTCCTAATTTCTCTTTCTGAAGATTCATCACTTATGTATAAAAATGCATTGGATTTATGGGCATTGATCTTGTAACCTGCTACTTTACTGAATTCACTTATGAGTTCTAAGAGTTTTCTGGTGGAATTTCCAGGTTCCTCTAAATATATAATCATGTCATCAGCGAACAGGGATAGTTTGAGTTCTTCTTTTCCAATTCGTATCCCTTTAATTTCTTTGGTTTGTCTAATTGCTCTGGCCAGAGTCTCAAGAACGATGTTGAATAGAAGTGGTGAAAGAGGGCATCCCTGCCTTGTTCCAGTTTTTAGGGGGAATGCTTTCAGTTTTTCACCATTTAGAATGATATTAGCCATGGGCTTAGCATAAATGGCCTTTACAATGTTAAGGAATGTTCCCACTATCCCTATTTTTTCTAGTGTTTTGAGCATGAAGGGGTGCTGTATTTATCAAATGCTTTTTCTGCATCTATTGAAATAATCATGTGATTCTTGACTTTAAGTCTATTAATATGGTGAATTACGTTTATTGATTTCCTGATGTTGAACCAACCTTGCATCCCTGGGATGAAACCCACTTGATCATGGTGCACTATCTTTTTAATATGTTTTTGTATGCGATTTGCTAAAATTTTGTTGAGAATTTTTGCGTCGATGTTCATTAAAGATATTTTTCTGAAATTTTCTTTCCTTGATGAGTCTCTGTCTGGTTTAGGTATCAGTGTGATATTGGCTTCATAGAATGAGTTTGGGAGGGTTCCCTCCTCTTCTATTTGATGGAATACTTTGAGAAGTATTGGAATGAGCTCTTCTTTAAAGGTTTTGTAGAACTCGGCTGAGAACCCATCTGGTCCCGGACTATTCTTTGTTGGTAGGCTTTTGATGACTTCTTCTATTTCAGTACTTGAAATTGGTCTATTTAAATTGTGTATGTCCTCCTTGTTCAGTTTAGGCAATTCATATGTCTCTAGAAACCTGTTGATGTCTTCGAAATTTTCTATTTTGTTGGAGTATAGATTTTCAAAATAGCTTCTAATTATGTTTTGTATTTCAATCCTGTCTGTTGTGATATTTCCTTGTTCATTCCGAATTTTAGTGATTTGGGTTTTCTCTCGTCTTCTCTTTGTTAGTGTGGCTAAAGGTTTATCAATTTTGTTTATTTTTTCGAAGAACCAACTATTTATTTTGTCAATTTTTTGTATTGTTTCTTTTGTTTCAATTTCATTGATTTCAGCTCTGAGTTTAACTATTTCCTGTCTTCTACTACTTTTGGTGCTGTTCTGTTCTTCTTTTTCTAGGGCTTTGAGCTGTAGTGTTAGGTCATTTATTTGTTGAGTTTTACTTCTTTTATTAAATGCGCTCCATGAAATAAATTTCCCTCTAAGTACTGCTTTCATAGTGTCCCAGAGATTTTGATATGATGTTTCTTTGTTCTCATTTACCTCTAAGAATTTTTTAATTTCCTTCCTAATATCTTCTGTTATCCATTCATCATATAATAGCATATTGTTTAATCTCCAGATGTTGGAATAGTTTCTGTGTTTTACTCTTTCATTTATTTCTAACTTCAATCCATTATAATCTGATAGAATACATGGTAGTGTCTCTATCTTCTTGTATTTGCTAACATTACCTTTGTGGCATAATATATGGTCTATTTTAGAGAAGGATCCATGTGCTGCTGAGAAGAAAGTGTATTCGCTCTTGGTTGGATGGTATATTCTATAAATGTCCGTTATGTCTAAATTATTGATTGTGTTATTGAGATCTATGGTTTCTTTGTTCAATTTTTGTCTGGAAGATCTGTCCAGTGGTGAGAGAGGCATGTTATAATCACCTAGTATTATTGTGTTATGGTCTATTTGGTTTCTGAAATTGAGAAGGATTTGTTTGACATACATGGATGAGCCACTGTTTGGGGCATTGATGTTTATGATTGTTATATCTTGCTGATTTATGCTTCCCTTAAGCAGAATGAAATGACCTTCTTTATCCCTTCTGAGTAACTTTGGCTTGAAGTCCACATTATCTGAAATGAGGATGGATACTCCAGCTTTTTTGCTGAGTCCATGTGCATGGTATGTTTTTCCCCATCCTTTCACCTTTAGTCTATGGGCATCTTTTTCTATGAGGTGAGTCTCTTGCAGGCAACATATTGTTGGATCTTTCTTTTTGATCCAATCTGCCAGTCTATGTCTTTTGATTGATGAATTCAGGCCATTAATATTCAGGGTTATTATAGAGATATGATTTGGTTTCCCGGTCATTTGGTTCATTTTTTAAATTTTATTTATTTATTTGTTTGACACAACTCGTTTTCTCCTTTATTTGACAATTCCTTTAGGATAATTCCTCCCTTTGCTGATTTGCTTCTTTGTTTTTCATCTCTTCCTCATGGAATATTTTGCTGAGAATGTTCTGTAATGCTGGCTTTCTTTTTGTAAATTCTTTTAGCTTTTGTTTATCATGGAAGGATTTTATTTCATCGTCAAATTTGAAGGTAAGTTTTGCTGGGTATAAGATTCTTGGTTGGCATCCATTTTCTTTCAGGGCTTGAAAAATGTTGTTCCAGGCCCTTCTAGCTTTTAGGGTCTGGATTGAAAAATCTGCTGATATCCGTATTGGTTTCCCCCTGAATGTAATTTGGTTCTTTTCTCTCACAGCCTTTAAAATTCTGTCTTTATTTTGTATGTTAGGTATTTTCATTATAATGTGCCTTGGTGTGGGTCTGTTGTAATTTTGTGTATTTGGAGTCCTATAAGCCTCTTGAACTTGATTTTCCATTTCATTCTTCAGATTTGGGAAATTTTCTGATATTATTTCATTGAATAAATTGTTCATTCCTTTGGCTTGTTTCTCTAGGCCTTCCTCAATCCCAATAATTCTTAAATTTGGCCTTTTCATGATATCCCATAGTTCTTGTAGATTCTGTTCATGATTTCTTACCATCTTCTCTGTTTGTTCAACTTTGTTTTCAAGGTTAAATATTTTGTCTTCAATGTCTGAGGTTCTGTCTTCCAGGTGTTCTATCTTATGGGATATGCTTTCTATGGAGTTCTTAATTTGGTTTATTGTTTCCTTCATGTCAAGGATTTCTGTTTGGTTTTTTTTCAATATCTCTAACTCTTTATTGAAATGATCTTTTGCTTCCTGTATTTGCTCTTTTAACTGTCGATTGGTGCGATCATTCAATGCTTGCATTTGATCTTTCATCTCATCATTCAGTGCATGCATTTGCTCTTTCATCTCATCGTTTGCTTCTCTGATCATTTTAATTATGTACATTCTGAACTCCTTTTCTGTCATTTCTTCTGCCATGCTGTCATTGGGTTTTATTGATGTAACATCTAGATTTGTTTGCGGCATTTTCTTTCCTTGTTTTCTCATATTGTTCAGGTATCAGTGGACCGCTGAGATATTGCAGATTTCCTCTATTGACTTACAATGTCCCTGAGGATTTCTATATATATCCCCCCTTAGCCTTCAGTAGGCTGAAGTCTTGGAGGAAGTTGATAATGCGGTGCTCCACAAGGAAGCTGCCTCTCTAGGAGTGGTGGCCTTCAGGTGGGGTATAATCCCTGCTAGTGGGCAGAGGTGCCTCCACTTGTTGACCAATGGTCATCCAAAGGGGACCTAGGTTGCGGGCTGAGGCAAGGCCTGTTTGGGCCTGAGTCTCTGGTTTTACCGTCCTTGTGGGGAAACCTCACCCGGCAGGGAAGACTCACCCGGTGGGGAGGTCTCGCTGGTCAGTTCCCTCCTAGAGGTTCCCCTCAATTTACAGCTACCGCTTGGGCTGGGCTGCCTTCCTCTGCAAAGTTCCCAGGGGCCCGGCCCTACCTCCTGGGCCTGGGAGCCTCACCCTTCGCAGATGAATCTCCTTAGGCTGCCCCTCCTCAGAGAATCTGCCCGCAGGCCTGGAACCTTCGCTCCGCCCTAAGCCTGTCTCTGTGCGGCTCTTCCACCCAGAAGCCTCCTAGATCCTGGGACCCTGCTCTGCACCTAATCACCTGGCTATGCGGCCCCTCCTCTGAGCAGCCACCTGGGGCCCCGTGCAATCGCTCTGAGTCCCAGAGACCCGCCACAGGCCTCTTCCTCCAGACAGCCGCCCAGTATTCCGGTGCGGTCACTAGGAGTCCAAGAAACTCACTGCGTGCCTCCTCCTCCCACCAACCACCCGTAGCCCTGAGCAATCAATCTCTCCTAGTCAAAGTGACCCTCCCCGTTCCTCCTCCTTCTCCAGATAACCCCCCGGGTGTTCAGGAGCGGTCGCTCTGAGTGGCTCTGAATCCACGTGACCCGCTGCACGGGTCCTCTGGGCAACCGCCCGGAGCTCTGGTGCGGCCACTCAAGACCAAGTGACCCACCACACTTCTCCTCCAGACAGCCCTCCTGTGTTCAGGAGCTGTCACTTTAAGTCCAAACAACTCACCACTCGCCTTCTCCTCTGAGCAGCCTCCTGGAGTGCTAATGCAGTCACTGCGAGTCCAAACGACCCGCCGCGCTCCTCCTCCTCCTCCTCCTACTCCTCCGGGCAGGCCCCGGGGTTCAGAAGTGGTCTGAGTCCAAACAGCTCGCCATGCAGCCCCTCCTCTGGCAACCGCCTGTAGCTCTGGTCTAGTCACTCTGAATCCAAGCGGCCGCGCTCCTCTTCCTCCTCCTCATCCTCAGGGCAGGCCCCGGTGTTCAGAAGTGTCGTTCTGAGTCCAAACAGCTCGCCGCAGAGCTTCTCCTCTGGCAACCGCCTGTAGCTCTGGTGCAGTCACTCCGAATCCAAGCGGCCACGTTCCTCCTCCTCCTCCTCAGGGCAGGCCCCAGTGTCCTGAGTCCACACAGCTCTCCTCGCCACTCCTCCCCTGGGCAGCCGCCAGAGCCCCAGTGGTTGCTCCGAGTCCCAGCGCTGTGCCGAGCGGCCTCCTTTATGCCGCTCCCAGTTGTCCGAGTTCACTGCTCCAGCGGGGGGAGGGGCGTCTCGCCGGCAGCTCTACTTCACAAAGTTTCCTGCGTTCCGGGACCACCGTCCCATCCGGGACACCTTCCCAACGGGTGAGAGTCACCCGGCTGCTTTGAGTTGGTCCCAAGTGTCTCATTATCTCCTCTTTTGAATCCTGAGTCCTGGAGCAACATGAAATGCAGCCACCCTCTAGGCCGCCATCTTGAAAACCCAGTAACAGGTTTTTATTTACCGACCTACTGTTACAAAACCTTTTCAGGCCCAGTGACTTTGCTTCCAATCAGCAGGAATGCAAAACTCCAGTTCCAAAGTTACCATGGATAATTGTCTAGGTGCTTGTAAGTCGAAATCTTGATCAGCAGGCTGTGGAATATTTGACAAAAATAATAATAATAATAATACAAATGACATTTGGTTGTGTGAGGTTTGCCCAGAGAGAGAACTCTTGCAATAACTCATTTTTCTGTTTCAATATGCATTATACTCAAGTATTTTTAAAGTTTTGCCATTTTCCTGCAACTCCATATCCCAAAACACTTTGGCAGTTAGCTTTTTTTGTGCATGTTTGTGGTAAAATACACATGACATAAAATTTACCATTTAAACTAGTTTAAGTGTATCATTCAATGGCCTCAAGTGCATTCATGTTGTTGTGAACTTCCACCATCATCCACCTCCAGAAGCTTCTCATCTCTTCACAGTGAAACTGTACTCACAAACAAACTTCCATTTCCCTCTTGCCACCAGCTCCTGACATCTACCATTCTGTTTCCTGTCTCAGTAAGTGTGACCACTCTACTAGCTCATATAAATTAAATTATGGAGTGTTTTTCCTTTTGAGCCTGGCCTATTTCACTTAGAACAATGCCTTCATGGTTATGCATGTTGCAACATACATCAGAATTTCCTTTGTTTTTAAGGTTAAAAGAGCATAGTATGTATATACTACATTTTGTTGACCCATTTGTCTAGCAACTGTTATTTGGGTTGCTTTCACCATTTGATAATTGTGAATATTGCTACCTTGAACATGAATATACAAATTCAAGTCCATGCTTTGAATCTTTTTAGTATATACTCAGAAGTAAAACTGCTAGGTCGTATGATGATTCCATTTTTAATTTTTTGAAGAAGTACCACCACACTGTTTTCCACAGGGATGCCACCGTTTTATATTCCCACCAGTAGTGCACAAGCATTCCAAAGTCTCCTCATTCTGGTCAATTTGTCATTTTCTGGTTGTTTTGTTGCATTTTGATAATAACCATCCTATTAGATATGACATGGTATTTCATGGGGGCTTTGATTGCATTTCCCTGAGTGAGCATCTTTTCCTGTGCTTATTGACCATCTGTATATCTTATTTAGAGAAATTTCTGTTCAAGTGCTTTGCTCACTTCTTAATTAGGAGTGTTTGTTTTTCTGTCATTCAATTATAGAAGGTCCTTATATATTCTGTATATTAATCCCTTATCAGATGTATGTTTGAAAGTATTTTCTCCCATTTAGAGGTTCACTCTATAGTGCTCTTTAGTGCACAAAAGCTTTTCATTTTAATGAAGCTGAATTTGTCCATGCATTATTTTATTTTCTATATTTTCGATGTCATATCCAAGATATTATTGCCAATTCCAATATCACAAGTTTTTTCCTAAATTTTCTTCAAAGAGTTTTAAAGTTTTAGATTTTATGTTTAAGTTTTTGATCTACTTTGAGTTCATAGTTTTTCATGGTATAAGAATCCAATTTCATTCTTTTGCAGGCATATATCCAGTTTTCCCAACACCATTTTTTGAAAAGACTGACCTTTCCACACTGAATGGTCTTGGAATCCTTGTTGAAAATCATTTGACCATATATGCAAGAGTTTTTTGGGCTTTTTAAAATTTTATTGATCTACATGTCAGTCTTTGTGTCAGTACCCTACTGTTTTTTTATTTTTTATTTTGTTCTAATTACTTACACACGATGGTAGAATGCGTTTTGACACATTGTACACAAACGGAGCACAACTTCTCCTTCCACTGGCTGAACGTGGTGTAGAGTGACACAGGAAGTGTAATCATACATGTATATATGGTAATAATGTCCATCTCATTCCACCAGCCTCTTATTTTTAACTTGAATTTGTTCTTGCAAAGGTTACATGGACATGGGTTATCATTTGACAGTAGAGCCATTAACCACAATCTTGTTATCATAACTGTCATATTTCAATCAAAAATTTATGAAATCCAATGTGGGCATTAATATATTTTCAATTTCTCATTTCATTTCAATTCATTACATTGTTTTCTTTATCGCTATTTATTATCTTGAACTAGATTTACCGCCTCTTGGAAATGGTAGTTGCCAAAACCACATATTAGAAATACAGTGTAATACTGAATCTGTGTAGACAGTAGTAATACAGTATAATTACAGAGTATTCTGTTTTGTTTATTATGAGTCATATCTTATTCCAGTAGCAATATTTTTGTAATAATCTGTATTCATGGAGATTTGGCATGTTTTAATGCAAATATTATATTACTTTAAAAGCCAGACCTTGATTTATGAGTAAAACAGAGAAATCAGGATCAGTTGACTTCTTAAAAATATAGACTTTATTAATATTTTGAATAGGAGATATGGTCTTATGATTCAAAACACAAAAGGAGAAAAGGGTTAATAGTTCAAAGTGTCTCTGCCCCCAATGTCACCAAAGCCATGGGGTTCCCTCCCCAGAATACATGATCCAACTTATGTATTCCTCCAGAGACAAGGGACGGGTTTACCCACAAGCACATGTGTGCAGTTCATTATTTTTTATTTTTATTTAAAAAAAAACAAATGGCATCATACTGTGTAAAATGATCTCCCCTTTTCCTTTTTCACTAATTCATTGTCAGAGAGTGTCAGAAATAGTGATAATACTGGATTTCTTTTTTACCCTTTGGATTCAATGCTTTCATTGTTTCCGATTCAGCTTGGTTTTGGATTTGAAATTCAGGTAGCTTTATTTTAATATGTTAAAGAATCAGTCTCCTTCTGTTTTTATTTTAAGAACCCTCATAAAGCACATGTTTAATTTTGTCACATACTGTTCCGGGTGCTGGGCATTGCTGCCCTATAAAGTGCTCTGTGATGATGGAGTCTGATGGTGTTCAGCAATCGCGTGGTCCAACCTGGTATCTGCCAACCACACGTGGGTGTCGAGTATGTGATGTGTGGCTAGTGAGACAGAGAACTGTACTTTTAAATTCTGTTTAATGTTAATCTTAAACAGCCGCTGTAGCTAAGGATTACTGAATTGGACAGTGCAGGTCTTAGAGATTTCTCACTGTAATCTGTTAATATGGTCAATTATATTAATGTATTTTTAGATGTGGATAGTTGGAATAAGCCCATTTTGTCATAAAGTAGAACCATAGAGTTTTCTTGGACTGGGAGTTTAGCTCAGAGGTAGAACACTTGGATGTGATTGATCCCCAGGACTGTAAAAAACAAAAACGACAACAACAAAAAGAAAACAAACAAAAGCCCTCAAAAGATAACAACCAAATGATAAATAAATTTTTCTTGGTTTTAAGAACTACGAAATGAACATCCATAGAAATTTATCTACCTACCACTGTAGACTCAGCCTGCCTGAGCTAGTTTTGAATTTTTCTTTCTATATGACTGATATATTTCTGACCTATTTCTTCAGTGTGGTTGATCACTTGCACTTTGTTGGAAAGAAAAAAGGTTAAAGTGACAAATAATTGGAGTAGGTCATTACTTTATTGCTAATGTATTTTACAGAATCACAAAATTTAGAAATATAAGAAGGGTCCCAAATATCACCAAAATTGAAGGAAAAGTGGGTGTCTAGGTTGTTGGGCTTGAAGAGAAAGTGTGATTTGCTTTGGTTCATCTAGAATAGGTCACACAAGCAATCATGTGTCAAATTTTAGAAGATACGGTATAGAATTGTCTTTTAATCTTCATATTGAACATTTTGTTCCCCAAGGGAATTTTTATAAGGAAAAAAAAAAAAAAAAAACCTGGTTCAAAACCTGGTTCATAAGTGCAGAAAGAGAGAAAAAGAGAGACAGGCAGTTCAGCCATTGACTTCTTAGTGGTGACTGAGGCCGAAAAGGAAAAGGATTAAAAAGGACCTGTTGTTTCCAGGCTCAGTTTACTTTTCGCTCTGTGTACCTGTCCTCAACAGAGAGACAGAGTGATCATGCTTCGGGGGAAGAGACTCTGCCAAAGAAGAGGATGCTGTTGGTCTTCTTTTGCAGGATGAAGAACAGGAAGGGGTGGTCACAACAGAAACTTTCTCTCACTGGTGAGGATGTGACTTCAATGACTATGCCGGAGGCAGCAGCAGCCTGCGTTCCCTCTTCGTTCACTTCCACAAAGGACTTGTGCACAGCTTTGGACACGGAAAGGCCCTGGCTCCCTGTCATGCCCGAGAGGTCAGCCTTCAGTGGACGAAAGACGTCCTCCATCCCCAAGGCTCCCAACACGGCCTCCAGGTTGTAGCTCTCTTCCACTTTGAACCGAGGGAAGCATAAATCTACATAGGTCATCTTCATCCTGTCTAGGCTGCTCCACTCCATTAATTTCTCAGCAGTGAGTTTGTCTTCCAGCTATAAAGAAGGAAAAAAAAAGGAACTGGCAGGATTAACTTTAGGACTCTAGCATACTTCAGCAATGAATTGAATATGTGGGAAATTGTGAGTTCAGCAATAAATGCAATACACAGGTGGTTTAGTGTATTAGATATTATTCTAATAAGCAAATATATGAATATATATGAATATTTATTTGATTATATGTGTTCATGTGTACATATAAACATGTATGTAAAAATAGAATTACATGATTTTGAACAAAATGAACTGTACATCACTATTTCTTATGCCATCAACCTACTGTATGCATCGTTTTGTAGACTTTTTATTTTTTTGCCCACATTATTTATTACATACTGCAGTTATAGTATGTGACCTATTTTTTCTCTTGGATTTGCTTGGCATATTTTTAAACATTTTCCACATCACTATATATTTCTCTAGGTTTAATTGTTGCTTATTACCATCAAATTGATATTTAGTGTGTACAGGTCTACTTAATAATTCATTAAGCCTGTGTCAGGCTCTAAGCTAAAATATTTATAGTGTTAGGGTGAATCATCTTTTTTCTGTTTTTGGTACTGGGGATTGAACCCAGGGGCACTTAAACACTGAGCTGTATCCCCAGAACTTTTTATTTTTTATTTTGAGACAGGGTCTCACTAAATTGCTGAGGGTCTCACTAAGTTGGTGAGGCTGGCCTTAAAGTTGTCATCCTCCTGTCTCAGCCTCCTGAGTTGCTGATTACAGGTGTGCACCACTGAATCATCATTCAGTGACTGAATCAGGGTTCCTTGTTCTGAATTTTTTGCCTCAAAGTTTTTGTCTTATTTAAACATACAAAGTTATCTTGGGGAAAAAAATCAGGCAATAGAAGAAAGAAATTTAAATGTGAGTTTTACCTTCTGCAGGCCGTCTGCTTCATTTGGCAGCAGAACAATCATGCTCAGATCTTTGCCTTTGTATGGTATTTCCAGGATCTTGGCCTGCACATCCTCCAGTAAGGCAAAATGAAAATAACTGCTTTTTCTCATCATCTGCACAGATTTGCTCACATTCTGCAATAAATTAAGGTGTCAAACAAATACCAAGTGAGACAAAAAGATAATATTACTGAGAACCCACACACACCCCCTTTCTTTTGGAGAAATAACTCAGGAATTTTGTGAAGTAAAGACAGAAGTGTTTTTTTTCAGGTATTCCTAAGTAAAGTTACAAAACAAAACAAAACAACAACAACAACAACAACAAAAAACAATAGCCACGCCACTTTCTACTTTAGTGGTCCACTCCTTCAGATAGGTCTAAATTTAACTTTCCACATACAATACCTTATTCAACTGAAACTTTGCTTCTGTGGTATGTTCCTTATTAAATGCATGGTCCCACTGCCCTTTGAAATAGACTGCATTCACCAGAACCAGTACAGTGTCTGCACCAAGAGTATCGCTAGGAAATAGGTCCTTGATTTTTCCTGTAGGAGGAAGAAGGAACAAAAAAAGTCATCATGCGAGGTACAAGGGTTTTATCTGGAGGATGCTCTGCAAAAGTTCGCAACTGGTCCTTTCTATTCATACGCAACGGCTTTAGGGACTCGCTGACCGCCTACCAGGTGCAGCCTTCCTCCTGGTCCCAGTCCCACAGAACTGCGGGGGGTGGGGACCCCATCCACCTCCTCTGATGGGAAAGGTGGTCAGGCCGTCTACTGGACACGATGGACTGATTTTCTCAACCTGTCTCTTTCCTTCCTTCTGCTCCCCTTCTAAGTGTTGCCATTTGGGGCTCATCGTGGGGAGAAACGGGCCTGGTTGTCCTTGAGGACCATGGCTTGAGCGCTGCACCCTGGCAGTCCTGGGCTGTCAGATGCTGCTCCTGGGCGCGCCCCTCCTCCTCATTCTCAGGCAGAGCTGCTGCAAGAGTGGCCAGTAGTGAGGTGGGAGGGAGCTAGCTGTCCACAGAACGGAGGCTTC
Source organism: Sciurus vulgaris (assembly GCF_902686455.1). Lineage (NCBI taxonomy): Eukaryota > Metazoa > Chordata > Mammalia > Rodentia > Sciuridae > Sciurus > Sciurus vulgaris. The sequence continues at coordinate 86,527,087 of NC_136474.1, forward strand.
GCGAAGCTCTCTGCCATGGGCGGAGAAGACAGTTGGGAGAATCCCTACAGGAGGCAGGTGGAGGGTGGGCCAGGCAGTGCCGGCTGGAGGAGGGCTGCTCATTTCCAGATTAGTAAGAAGAAGGAACTCAGTCTAATGTTTTCTTCTAAAGATCCATGATCAAAAGTCTGCTCCGACTTCAAGAAAGGGATATAATCTCAACATGGGTCTGAGTGGGAACTTGGGTTCCACCAAGACATGTCATCCGGGGCCATGTGCAAGGAACTTCATAGCTGTGTTTCCACCTAGTTGACCTCCTGTTCTCCCCCTGCTTCCCCTGGGTCGCTCCACATTTACTTGGACCAGCTGCTCTGCCTCCTCCATCCTCTCTGCAAACCCATTCAACATCCTGCCCGGGACTCCGTGCCATGTCAAGTTTGGGGCTTCCTCATGGGGTAATGGAACAGGTTTCTGCAGCGGGTAGCCCTCCCAAACTCTACCATTTGTTTGGCTTTCCACCCAGGAATTAATCTTCTTTCGACTTTCTTCTGGAGCATTTCGGAAGTCAAGAGATTCCACGTTGGCCAGGTAAAATTTCTTAAGGCCATCCAAATATTCCTTTGAGAAATGAAGGAAGAAAGAAGGAATTAAGAGTAATTCATGCATTGCCAATTTAATTACTTATAATTAAGTAAGCTGCATCCAGACCCTGGCCAAACCCCCTGTCTTCGGCACCTGCGAGTGTGTGTACAGGTGCCACGTAGGCAACATGAGAGGGGAGTTCAGGAGGTCCCTGAAGGTCAGTACCATCTGGCAAAAGTCAGGGGGAGAAGAGACTGTGGTTTGCAAATTTCAGAGCAAGTTACACTGAAGGAGGTGAACTGCCCCTGAGACTTCTCACCAGTGAATCCTACTGCTACACCTCTCATCTGGGTGTATATTTTCCATCCTGGGAAGTCAGTATTCCCTGGTGCTTTCCCAGCTCCTTCCAGGACTCATCCCAGCCTGCCCATTCCAGAAACATCCTATTAGTCATACATTCCCCACAAAGGGTGCTCCTTGGGATGGAGTCGGTGCCTGTTCTCAGGACTTATCCTTCCTCACAAGGTGACCCCTAACCCACGCTTCAGATGTGCCTCATCAGGGACGAGAGACCCAGTAGGCAAAGCTGTCATGGAGCTGGCTCTCCGAGGGCCAGACCTGCCCATGAGTCAGCCGGGATCCTGTCTCACTTTCCCCCATTTTGGCCATTCAGAGACACAGGACCCAGGATGCAGATTCAAGGTGTGGAGAGCAGGTGGCATTTACCTGAAGAAACCGAAACTTCTTTTCTCCATAGATCCTGTTGGCGATCTCCAGCTTGTAGGCGTCACTGGGTTTATTTAATTCAGTCAGGAACTTTTGAAACTGCTGATGCACATTTCCTGACTCTCCAGCCTTCAACATGCAAAAAGATGCTAATTGAATCACTCTGTTAAGGTATGTACTAAGCTCACAAGAAATCTGTTAGATCAGTACCTAAACGTCGGTGATCTCAAAGATGACCTTTGGTTTATTCTCTGATATTTGCTGTATTTTCTCAAATACCCTTAAAAATTTACCTTACATTCACCTTCTCCCAGGAAATTCTGTCCTCCTGCTCTAACATACTCCCATCTGTTCTCGTCTGAGCTAAAGTGCAGTACTATTGGGTGTCCTCTCAATAGTTTAGATAATTAGGTTTCTCTTCCCGGGTAGACTCCAAGTTCCTTGAGGGCGAGACCCTTATTTCAGTTCTAACAGCCATCAAGTGTACAGTCAGGTTGAAGTGTGGATATTCTGAGTGTTGTGACGTGAAGCCCTGTTGCACCCCTTGGTGAGATCATCTTCTAAGATGTGTTGACTGGGATCCGTGGCCTCCCACGTGACGGTCATTCTCTGCATGTAAGAACAGCCTGCGCCTGGTACTTAGTTAAGAACACTGCGCAGATCGTTTCAGTCTCAGTCTAGCTGACATGAAAGTAAAAAAGCTCAGTGACTGGATAACCTAAGAGACAGAATTAACAGCCCAGTTTTCAACCGAAGCCTCTCTGAACCTGGAAACTGCTATTTACTAGCTAAGACTTTTGCACTTGTCAAGGTTCTAAATAAATATGTCTGCTAGCCATCATTTTCCAAAATGCAACTGAACTTGTGATTATTCCTTCATATTTTAACAACTCAGTTAAAATTTTAATTCACTCAGTTATTTTAGTAACATTATTGTGAGTGTGATCATTATTATTTATAGTAATAGCTACCATTTATTATGACCTCTTATTTATAGTAGGCTGGGCACTGTTGCCAGTGTTGGCAGATATTGGGTCAGATTCTTTTTCATTGACTGGGGTGAGGTTGGTGTGACTCAGGGTAGTAGCGTCTTGCTCATGTTCACATTTGTGAAGAGCAGGCTGGAATTTGTACCTGGTCTCTCTGGGGCCAGACCTGTGTTCTTAAGTACAATGCTGACCTTCTCTGAGTAAAACAAAAACTTGAAAAATAATAATTATGAAAATAAATGTGAAACCGCTCCATGTGTCCTGATCTCTTTCATCTTAGATTTTCCATATTCCTCAGTTTATGTGAAATTCCCTGTTTAAACTATGACCCTCTCAGATATCTGAAGCTCTCCTAGGACCAAAGTACTCGGGGACTTACATGAAGGGCTGCAGATTTTCCTGTTGCTTTCTCTGTGATTTCATCGAAGTGAAGGACCTGGAAGAGACAGGAAATGGGTCAAGACAACTTAACTCAAAAGATCTGCCTACTTCAGAGTAGAGAAAAGGAGAACAAAACCCTTAAAGAAGCAAGAAACAAGCAAACATAAAGACTCTGAAAGCACCCAACCCCAAAACATCAGGGTATGAATTTGTTCTTCGAAAAACCACAGAAAAGCTGGTTTATCTTCTGTTACTTTGAAGAATGTGCCTTCATTTTTCATTGAGGAGACCTTTGGTGATGTGTCCCTTGGGTTTCATTTAGACTTCATCCAGAGTCTTCACATGTTAAGCTCATCTCTGCTCGTTGGGCAGTGGTGGACGGTCTTCAAGGAAACGGATGGGCCGCCGTCGGGGCGGGGGTGTCCCTCCAACAGCTCTGTGATCACACAGCCCTGGCAAGTCTGCTGGGCATCCTGTGCTACCCCGCAGCTACCAGAGCACCCATGCGTGCGAGCAGAGTGAAGAGGAGAGCTGAGCAGGGCCCGGGGGGAGCCGACGCCTACCTTCTCAATCTGCCGGGCAGTGTTTCCCTTGGCCCCGAGGTAGAGCATGGCCAGCGCCGAGGTGATGCTGACCGGGGAGTAGAAGACGTTGCCCGCCGCTTCCCCGAGGTGCGGCAACAGGTCCAGGGTGAACTTGGCATTGGCTGCACTGAGTGAACTCATGGTGATCGGGCGTGATCCGCAGCTCCTAGGAAAGCATTAGATCCGTCTCAGAACGACTTTATCGTAATGAAATTTTTCTTTTAAAAATGACATATCTAGGTTGTGGAATTCTGGCAGTTAAGGTTTCTACCCCTTTTACTTTCAAGCCTTCTAAAGGTACACGTGTTAATCTTCTAATTAAAGCACTGTTTACAAAAGACTTGTAAACAAGTCATAGAACACCTTTGTCTTTCCTTTATCGTCGGCTGGGCTAGGTCTGGGGAGAAGGGCTTTATTACAAATGCCAAGACAAAGTTTTCTGTGGCTCAGGCGCAGCCAGGTCTCCAGAAGCACCTCTCTGACTTGTCTTTGAAGATCTGAGGCTGCCACACACTCTCCCTAGGTGATTGTTTAAGGGGGCATTCTTTTTTTTTTTTTTAAGATATATTTTTTTTAGGTAAAGGCCAAATCAGGTCAAGGAGGTACTTGAATTTTTTCCCCGGCAGAATAAAATACAATAAGACAAAGCAAAGTATATGCATGATATAAACCACATCATTGTTTTGATTCTCAAAAAATGATCCCTGTGAAGCCGTCGTGGCTGGAAGCACCTACCTGTGTTCCTGGAGAAGTGGAGGAGGAAGGAGCCTGTGAGCCTGTGTGTGGTGGAGGGCGAGATCCGGGATATATAGCTCTCCTGCAGCTGCTGCCTCATCGTTTCAGTTAGCATTTCAAGTACATCAACTTTAGATTTCTCAATCACTTAGCCCACACTGCCTGAGCATGCCAATTTATGAGAAAAGACAGGGCTACTGTCCTACCGCTGTATTTCCTTTTTGTTGTTGGGACAGTTAGGAATCTGTAATCTTTGGTAATCATTGACTCATTTTGAACATATGCAATGTGGCTTTTCCAAGACCAATGACAATACATTAAACATTCCCACTTCCTCATTCTCTTGCATTCCATCCTCTGTACACTTCTCCAATCTTAAAAAAAAAAAATCTTTTTTTCTTTTGTGATGTTGAATTGTTTTTAAAGCACACTTTGGACACACTAAAAACTTTAAAAGCTTACTTATATTTGTAATTTTTTCAGTTCTGAAAGACTTTGTTCATCCTACTGTTTTCTGTAGGAATTATTCCGTGTAACTAGGAAAATACTTCTTATTCCAGTGCAAAGAGACATTGAGAGAATGGGGTTCCCTCCCTCCAGGCTCTGTCTTGCCTCTGGGCCTCCCTTTCTTGTCCCACGTCCCCAGCAACCTCCCAAACTTTTCTGTTGCTTGAGGTCAATGGGACGGTTATTTACCTTGCTACAGTGACAAGCTGGCAACAATAAGAACAATCGGAAGCGACCACTTTGAACAGTAGTCTTCTAATTTCTCATATAAAATGAAGCAGAAAAATAAGTTGCTCGAGGTGTTGGGGTCAGACTTTATCTCTGTCACCTCACCATTTAGCACACTGACTGGACGCCAGGGTCAAATACTTATGAGATATACTGGCACAAGGTGGTGGTGTTCTTTGAATGTCATTGTTATATCCATTTTCCTCTGGAGACTTGTTCTCTGCAGATGCATGGTGTTCTTGCACGTAGACTAACATTGATAATGGTTGGCCTTTATGGGGTAGGAAAATATTTTTGCTTACACCTTACAGCTCATGAAAGTAGGTATCGTTGTTATCCCCATTTCACAAATGACCAACTGAGGCAAGAACTGTTAAACACTAGGTTACGTAGCTAGTGGATTGCACAGGTGAGATTTCAAGGCAGATCATCTGGCTGGGGAACCTGAATATTTGTCTATCACACAGAAGCTAGGAGAGAAGGCTGGGGGACATCCTGAGACAACCAGGAATGTGGCATGTACGGAAGTGAGTGGTGATGGAAAAAGTGATTTTTCTTTGAGTGTGGGGCTCAGAGAGAAAATTAATTCTGGCTCACTTGTTTTAATCCGCTTTTCATCACTATAAAGAAATATTTGACACAGGTTGCTTATGATCTAAGGGGGAGTTTCTTTTGGCTTATAGTTCTAAAGATTCAAGTCCAAGGTAAGGTGGCACATTTGTTTGGAGCTCTGGAAAGGGCAGCACATTATGATAGGAACATGTGTTGGAGAAAATCACTCACCTTGTGAGCTGGGAAGCAAAGAAGAGGAAGAGACTGGGGTCCCACAATCCTGCTGAGAGCATGTCACCAATGATCTAAGGACCTCCCATGAAGTCCCACGCGTTAAAAACCCATAGCACCTCTCAATACCACCAACATGGGGACCAACATTTTATTTCTGGATCTTTTGAGGGACATTCAACATCTGAATTACAGCACCAATGATTCTTTTCCAAAACTGCTCTATCAACTTGGAATTTAGAAGAAATGAGAACTTCTGAGAGAGAAAAGTGGTGGGTAAAAGAAACAATGTTTCCCCTGGAATGAAGGATGTATGAGGTTAGGGAGAGAATCATCGTCCCCTGCAGATCTGGCTCCATGAACACCAGGGAAGGGCTGCTTGCTCTGTGGAACCATTTTTCACTGAGATATAACTCATATACCGTAAGACTCAGCATTTTAGGCTGCAGTTCATTTTTAGTATATTAAAAAAGTCAGGACTCATCACCACAATCTCATTCCACAGTGGTTTCATCATCTCTTAAAGAAAACCTGCATTTCATTCTATCCTCTCTCCAGACCCTGCAAACCACTGATCTACCTCCTGCCTTTAGTGATTTGCCTTCTTTAAATGTCACATAAATAGAATCATGCAATATTTGTCCTCCTGTGACTGACTTCTTCCACTCAGCATGCTTTCAAGGTTCATCCATGCTGTGATATGGATCAGTGCTTCCTTACTATTTATGGCTGAATAATATTCCTTTGCATGTTTTCTTTGTCCATTCATCATTGATAGGAATGTGAATTATTTTCAGTTTTTGGTTGTTAATGCTGCTCTGATTTTTCATGGACATTTGCCTTTGGTGTGGCATGTCTTCCTTTCTCTTGGGTATGTATATCTACAAATGGAATCACTGGGTTATTTGGTAATTCTGCTTAACATTTTGAGGGAACACCAAGGCATGCTGCTTTTGGGTCTCCTTTATCAGTGTGTCTGTGTGAATCCCTGAGGAGGTTGTGAAGTACCAGTTCCCTGAGCTGAGTTGGGGCATCGTCTAATGGAGTGTTGACGAACTAAAGATTAGTCCAAAGGTAGAAGAAAAAGAAACGAGAAGATATCAAGATGAAGAATTTCCCACAAGACTGTGGTCTCCTCCGCTGAGCCTTTATCCATGGCTAAGGTCACAAGATGACAGTGATTTTTCCTCTGTATGGAGCAGGATGGGGTCACTTGAATTCCTTAGAGAAAGGGATTTGCTTCCCTGTAGGACAGAAATAAGAAGCTCAGCCTAGAGGTGGAAGGAATGAGTAGAAAATCAAACTGAGACAGGCTGAGGTTCCAAGTGGCCAATCTTTGGAAGATGACTTCAGACTAAATCTAAGTTCTCCTGAGATGAGGGTCTTGCTCTGAAGAGATTAAGTTTGAAGAAAAGTTACTCCTTGATCATGTCTAGGAGATTGCTTAAATATAGACAGAGCTGGGGTTAGTTTAAATGAAAAAATCATTCCATTCTTTTCTTCTGTTCTTAAAAAGTGCTCCTGGCATGTGATAGGATTGTCAAGAAGATGCAGAAATCCTCAGAATGTTTTCAACGTGAACACTTGCCAACTTATGTCTGTCAATATTTAATGAAGTCATGCCAATTTCATTGGTTCTGGGAATCAAGTAATAAAACAAAACAAAACCCGCAGGAAACTGTTCTTTTAGGAAGCATCCTGCTATTACTAATGCCTTGACAGGCTGGTGAAGAAATATCTCCTAGCTTTTCCAGAACCTTACTTCTTGGCGAAGGGGTGTGAAGTATTCCCAACATTGTAAAGTTGCAGATAAATCAGGGAGATCATTTTATTACTTCCTTCTTCCCAAGGATGTGCTCAGGCCTCTCTCCAGGGAAGTGGTGAATGGGAAGATTCTTCGGGTGTCAAATTATAGGGTATGTGCTGGTGACTGTATTTCCTAGGACCTCTCCGCAGGCATAGGTATAGATAGGTATGTATTGAATAACTTCAGAGCAAGATTAATGGGCTTTCCTTTCAGTTTCCACAGAGGAAAAATAACTCCAGTAAGTTTAAAAAAGAAGTTGGGTAGTGAGCCTCAGAGAGAAGCGGATGGTGGAATAGGGATCAAACTACATCACTCCCTCCCTCCTCTCTTCTGGCTCCAGCCACACAAAGGACAGACTTGTTTTCTCCGTTTTCAAGCAAATCTCACCTTGTCCCCTCACTGATCTCTCATAAGTCCTTCCCAATTCCTCTTGGCACCCTGATTTCTTTGGAGCCTATTCTAGAACTGCCCCGAGCTCTTTCTGTGTCTGAGATGGATCCCCCGTGCCTGCATCTCCCTTGATCTTTTCTCATGAGTACCTGCTCACCCCACTGTGCATCCACCGTGAATCCAGAAAACGTGGTCTTCTCTTGTATTCCCAGGCCGGCTCTGGCCACTCTTCTCTCCCCTCCCTTTCCCTGTGCTGTTAGTTTCCTGGCCTTGCCGTGGACTCCTCGCCGCCTCGCATGGAACCCCCGCGCACGCTCCGTGGTCAGTTGCCTTCCTACCCCGCCCCACCCCGGTTTTCCTTTTCATCTGACTGCTTTCACTATTCTGAGTGACTTCAACGCTTTCGTTTGCTTGATAACAAATGGCACCTCATTCTTATGTTTACTTCCCTTTTCCAGTTCAGTTTCCTTTTGGTGAATTGTCTTTTTTGTTCTTGAGAATACTGGTATTTCCTTATGTATTTGAATATGCTTTTTCTATAAACCAACTGGACCAAACAGACCTGTTGAGAATGCTTTCCCAAAAGAGAGAATGTACATGTGTCTCAAATGAACATGCAATATAGTTCAGGATAGACTATATATTATACCACAAAAATCCTAGTGAATTATAAAACAACTTGAAATATCAACTATCTTTTCTGATCACAGAGGAATGAAACTGGAAATTAATAGTAGAAAACAGGAAAATTCAAGAATATGTGGAAGCTTAAAAATACACTACAAAGCTACAATAACACAAATAGCATGGTACTGGTGTAAAATCAGGCACACGGACCAGTGGAACATAATAGAAAACCCAGAAATAAATCCGCATATTTACAGCCAACTGATTTTCAATAAAGACAGAAAATATGTACATCAGAAAAAGGAAAGGTCCTTCAATAAACAGTGCTGGGAAAGTAGTATCCATGGACAGAAGAAAGAGACTAGACCCCTATCTCTTCCTAAATATAAAAATCAACACAAAATGGGTGAAAGGCTTACATGTAAGACTCAGAACTTTGAAACTACTAGAGGAAAATGTAGGGGAAACACTTCAGGACAGTGGTGTGGATAAAACACAGGCAATGGAAGCAGAAGCTAACCAATGAAACTGCACCAGTAGCAAAGGAAATAAAAGAAAGAAGAGGAAAACCTACAGAATGGGAGGAAATACTTGTAAACTGTTCATCTGACAAGGGATTGATTTTCAGAATATAAAAGGAACTCAACTTGACAAACAAAATAACCTGGCTAAAAAAATGGATGAAGGACCTGAATAGAAGCTGAGGGTAGAAGGGTGGTTACCAGAGGCTGGGGAGGAAGTGGGGCCACAGACGGGATGGGGAAGTTGGTCAATGCGAACCGAGTTTCAGTTGGACAAGAGCAATAAGCTCAGTGTGGCACTGTTGCACAGTGTGGTGACTGTACATAAGAATAATGTACTGATGTTTCAAAAAGAAGAAAGGAATTTTAAAGTTTTCACCATAAAGAAAAAAATAAATGCTTGAGAAGATAATCACATACCTGGTTAAACATCCTGCAATGTATACGTTGTATTGAACATCATATGGTACCCATTAACATGTACAACTTTTATGTTTTTATGAATCAGTTTAAAAACTTAAAAAAGTATGCACTGTATATATTGACCTATTAAAAAGTCACGATGAATGCCCATTAGGTTGGTTGTTATAAAAAATTGACAATAATAAGAAGGGTGAGTATGTGAAGAAATTGGAACCCTTATGTATTGCTGGTAGGAATGTAAATTGATGCAACAGCTGTGGAAATCAATACAGTGTTTCCTCAAAACCTTAAACACAGTATTACAAAATGAGGTAGCAATTCTGCTTTTAGGTGTATACCCAAAGAATCTGAAAACAGAATCTTGAATATAGATGTACACTGATATACACAGCAGCATTATTCACAATAATCAAAAAGTGGAAATAGCCCAAACATGTGTGTGCATTTTTTTCCAGTTCTGAGAATTGAACTTAGGCATACCTTACCACTGAACTGCATCCCCAATCCTTTTCTAAAAATTTCATTTTGGGACAGGATCAAGCGAGGTTGCCAAGGCTGGCCTCGAACTTGTGATCCTCCTGTCTCAGCCTCCTGGTTCTATGTGAGTATTGTGTGTATGGTGAATGGATACACAAGGTAACACACACACACACACACACACATAGAAATATCAGGCCTTAAAAAGGGATGCAATTTCTGATATAAAACAGGGCTGAACCAAAGACATTTTGCTAAGGAAACGAGCCAGAAACAAAAGGACAAATACTGTTTAATTCCACCTGAGGGACCTAGAATAGTTGAATTCATAGGAACAGAAGGTAGAAGAGTGGTCAGCAAGGCTGGGGCTTGGAGGGGGGCGAGACGTTGTGTGACGGATCCAGGGTTTCAGTGTGAGACGAGGAAGACGTGGTGGAGGTGGGTAGGTGACGGTTGCCCAAATGTGAATGTACTTAATGTCGCTGAACTGCACAGCCAACCAGTGAAAACGGGAAGCTTCGTTATGTGTATTTTACTATGATCATGAAAAAGGCCCTTGGGTGACTTACCGACAGCCTTCTGATAAGACCTTCTCTGTTCCTAACTGAAATTTCTGAAGCGTTTGTCTGTGTTGGGCTCTCTTCCTACTTGTCCTTATTCTCCTAAACACCCCTGGCTTCCTGTTCTCCACTGTGTCCACTGCCACCCAGCACAGCGATGACCACAGGCATTCTTCCTCCTTCATTATCGCGGGACGGTCTGGTCCCCTCTAGTGGCTTCTGTCTGGAGGCTCCACGGCTGATGTCTGAGCTCCGTCCTCTGCTCTTCCTTCTCTCCCTGTTGTGTGCTCTATCCCTTTTGGACATCTTCCATCTCTAGCTCCTTTAGTTCACCTCTTCCCTTCTACTTGTTTTGGATTAGTACTTCACATTTTAGATGGGTATTTTGCATTATTTCAACACATTCTCTGTGAAACTTTTCTCCATACCTTCTTATCTCATCAGAAAAGCTACCCCAGCGTCCATCAATCAGCTCTTCCCAGTGGGGCCAGATTTCATGCAGGTAGACAAATCTGTCCCTATTGGTTAAAAGAGCGTGTTCCAAAGGACAACATTTCTTCTACTAAAATGTTCACAGAGCCACACACAAGAGGAGGTGGAAGCTAGGATAACTTTTCTGCCTGGATTTACAATATGATTCTCTATGGTTAACTTTGCTTCTTTAAAAGTTATTGTTAGTTTTTTAATTACTGAAATACTAGATGCTTGCTACAGTAAGCTAAAACAATGCACAAATGTAGGTAGGAAAGTACGAGAGGGGACTTCCTTCCATGTCCTTAATGAACTGTCACAGAAAAAAATGCTTGTGCTCATTCATCACATTAAAGATGACGCTGCAGTAAAAATCCAAATTTTGTGTTTAAAAATTATTAACCAAAATCTAAATATATTTACTATGTGCTTGCAATCATATACCAATAACAAGTGTAGTGTTAATTCAATCCAGAAGAACTCTCTGAACATTGGGAATAATATGGTCAAGAGACACAAGAATATTTCATATCTTATGTTTACACACACAGTTTTACTGCAGAGGAATGTAACAGGGTTGTTAATACAAGACCTTCAAATATAAAAGTATATTAAATTAGGAGAAAATTCTTTGGGGGAAGCCGAATGGAAATATAATTCAAGGTAGAAAGGAATGATGTAAAATATCCAACTGTTTAAGAGGCTTTTCATTTGTTTTTGATATAGTGGGGGTTGCATGCTTATACTCCGCTGGATGCATGTAACTTTTAATTTTTTACAATTTTTAAATTTTTAAATTTGTTCTAATTAGTTGTACATGACAGTAGAATGCATTTTGGTCGATCACACATAAATGTTGTATAATTTCTCATTGTACATATTGTAGGATCACGTCGGTTGTGCAGTCATATGTGTACATGAGGTACACTTCACTCTACTCTCCTTCCTACCCTATACCCCTTCACCTCCCTTCACTCCCTTCTACCTAATCTAAAGTAACTTTATTCTTCCCTACCCCTCCCCATTGTGAATTAGCATCTGTATATCAGAAAAATCATTCAACCTTTGGTGTTTTGGGTTTGGTTTATTTCACTTAGCCTGATATTCTCTAAATCCATCCATTTACCAGAAAATGCCATGATTTTATTCTTCTTTAAAACTGAGTAATATTCCATTTTCTTTATCCATTCATCTGTTGAAAGACACCTAGGTTAGTTTCATTACTGCTTTAATTTGAAACAGCAGCATTTGCAATTTGCCAGAAATGATGTCTTTTGAAATTATTTGGAGTATTAACAAAATTTTAGATGTCATCTTAGAAATTTGCAAGGAGCACATTGCTTAAAAAAACAAAAGCGACAGGCGTTCTTGAGCAGAGGATCTGAGGAACATCCTTCCGGGAGCCAGCCTGCCCCTTGGTGGTGCTGTGAGCTGGTGACTACTGCATGCTGCAGGACACAGGGCTGGTCACACTGTGTGGCTGGGGCTGCAGCAGAAACCTAACAAGACTTCCTGGCCAGGAAATAAGCTTTGGTTTTTCCTCTTTAAGGCAAGAGCCAGGATGGCCATTTCCCTCCGCACCCTAGGGGCAACCCCCTGGGGTTCTTAGGAGAGGGTGGATCCCTGGAGAGAGAATGACATCATCCCCTGATGGGATGGGATGGGTGATGCCCTTGCATCCGATTGTGAAAAAGGACATGGCCTTAATTTGCAGCCACTGTAGTCTGATGTTCCATTGTTCTCTCAATGGTGTTTCCAGATTTTTAAAAATTTAATTGTTCAATGCCCTTTTATATTTATTTCAAGGGTTCTATACACTTTCTTCCCTTCCATATTCTCTACTCGTTCCATGACTTCACTGTCACTTTAGTGGACGCCCTTGCCTCCTAGTTCATTAAAAAACACAACAACAACAACAACAACAAAAGGAGCATTAGTCAGAACTTTGAATCCTTAACTACAGGCTTAGCATCTCGTCACTCTTCTTTCTTCTTCCTGTTCTATTATTCCTCTCTTCCCTTTCTCAACCATACTTCACAAGTTACAAAGTTTTCTAAATAAATCTTGTCTCTGGGGGAGTCTTTCCCTGGCTTCGGCTGGAAGACTCTTCTGTCCTCAAACAAACCATTTCTACAGCTGCTCCATCCCACGGCGTTCTCCTGTCATCATTCCAATTCTGAAGGAGCCCAGGCTCAGCAACCTCACTCTTCACCCCTGCAATCTGGCTTCTTTCTCAAACAGTTGGTGGTTCTGTTTTTCCTTACGTTCAGCATGGGATCGCTGATCAAGGTTCTCCATGTGTTATCTGCCAGTGCTTCCGGGTTCCTGCGACCACAGAGTCAAAACAGTTCCGTGATAATACCAAGACATCCTTTGCCTTTAAACTCTTGAGGTTTGTGCTGATGGTGTCAGAGGGTGGACGACACTGTTAATTCATTAGGAAGCAGATCATGGCTCCCAGCTGGACTGTCACACATCCAGTACAGGAAGATGCCACTTCCACTTTGGAGTGTCCTTGAAGGAGCAATGGAAATTAAGTTTTATTAAAGCTCAACTTTTGAGTGTACATTTTAAAATACTTTGTGTGATAAAATGGAAGATAAACATAAAGCACCTTTTTTTTTTGACATTTTTCTTTTGTTTATTGACTGTTTTGTTCAATTCAACTGCCATAACAAAATGCCATAGGTTAAATGACTTATTAACAACAGACACTTATTTTTCACAGTTCTAGAGATTGGAATCCACCAGCAAAATGCCACCAGCTTTGGAGTTTTTGATCTGAATGGGTATTTTTCCTGGTTCAAAGATGGGGCCTTCTTGCCTGTGCTTGTATAGGAGAGGTGAACTAGCTCTCTTGGGCTATTCAACAGGGGTGCTAATCTGGAACCCGCATGAGCTATTCACCTCCCAACATAAGAAGTTGGGGGATGCAAACATTCAGACCATAGTATTGGACACAAGCATTTTTCCCTCTGAGCTCCTTGTTCATAATTTTGTTTGTATGATTGTTCTTCACTTGTTGATTTATGTGAGCTCTTTATTAGCTATAGAAACTGTCTCTAGATCTCTCATTTCCCTTGCCAATTAGTTATGTTTTCCCAGTGCAGATTTAAAAAGTATGATCTTTTCCCTTTGAGTTTGATGGTGTGTACACATTTTAGAAATATCAACACTCTATATCACTCCAGACTCTTAAAAAATGAACCTTTCCCTAATTTCCTGTCTAAAACAGGTAGTATTGCTTTCGTTATCTAGATAAGAAAGCTAAAAAGTTCAGAGAGGATAAATAACTGGTTCAAGGGCACACAGATAAAGCATCTTTTTAAAACTTTGAAATAACACATTTGTAGGAAGTTGCCAAAAACTGTACCAGGAGGTTCCCTGTACTCTTCCACCAGTTTTCCCGAATAGTAACATTTCGCATAACTAGAGCACAAACAGAGAAGCCAGGCACTGGCCATGGTGCAGGTCAAATGACTTTTCGGAAGAAGAGAGAATACTTTTTGTTCAGAGTTTAAAAGATGAATAGAAGTTCAACAAGCGGTAAGTCTGGGAGGGAGGTGCCTCACAGAGAAGGGAGCAGAGATGCAAACGGGGGTTAGAGAAAAACAAATAATTCTGTTTGGTTAAAGAAAATGATTCCCATGTGTTACAGCAAAAACAAACAAAATACAGGAAGGGACACGTGAGTAGAAGATGAGATGGAAAGATCGGGAAGGAAAAATTGCCCGGTGACCAGGACACCTCCTGCGTCATGATGGAAGGCCTGAGGGTTTTTAATGTTTTCTTGCTGTGTTTTGTTTTTATGCGGAGGTCCTGGGAGGTATGGAAGTGTTTTAAGCAGCCGGTAGCTTGCATGGATTTATATTTCAGAATGATAACTACGGATTTTTTGAAGGCTGAAGGATTAACAGCAAGAAGCCCATTAGGAAGGTTTGTAGTAATCTAGGTCAAGAAGTTTTGAAGAAATACGATAGATGGAAAGATGGATAAGAAGAGAAATTCCAGAAATACGTAAGAAGGAAAAGCTTTAGGTCTCGGTGACTGACAGAGGCGGTAGAAGAAAGACAGGAATTTAGGTGACTCACAAATTTCTGACTTAGGTGGCAGGATTTAATGATGGTACCATTTATGCACACTCAGTTTGGGAATGTTTGAATTTGGCTTTCCAAGAAACATCAAAGGTGCTGGTGACTGGTTTTACAGGTACAGAGTCTGGTGATGTAATCAGATTTGGGTGTCATTCAGGAAGTCGTTAAAACAATGTGAATGGCTGAGGAAAGACATGATCTAATAATTAAGTGGGGGCGGGGGGAGGTTGGAAACTAGGAGGAAGCCAGTGGTGGAAAGAGGAAAAGGAGCTAGCGTCATTCATTGAGAGAGGTGAGAAGGGACAACAGGAGAGAACGAGCCACCTGTGAAATGGAAGAAATGTCCCGCAAGGCGGTGCCAGACACTGTGGCTCAGGGTCCCTTCACAGGCTTCAGAATTAAGGGTCTTGAGGAACTTTTGTTTTTGTGCATTTCTCTAATGATATTCACTGTATAAGAAATTTAAACCAAAAACCTTAAATATATAAATAACATCTTAACATTAAAGTAACAATGCAACCATTGCATGTTAATACAATTTTTTTGTTCAAGAACCTGTTTTCCAATACCCCCCAAAAAAGTGGTAAAAGAGGTATTTGTATTTACACTTTTGCAGATCCCTTTCATGTTGACAGTATAACTGATGTCTGCCTAGATTTAAATTTCTGCACAAGTATTCAATCAATTAGGGTATGTTGTTTAAAGTATATGAAGAAAATCTGGCCTCACACACACATGTGTAATTGAAGAATATTTATAGGCTTTTCAATTAACTGTGATATCATATTTTGAAACTATACCAAAACTCAAAATTGTTGGAACTGAGAAACTGCATCAAACTAGAGCCCCTTAATGGGCAACCATAAGTGATGAGATGTTGAATTAGGAAAATAATTTAACTACACTGAAAAGAGATTTAAAGGAGGCATCACTATCTTGGCCTAAGTTCTAAATAACAATAATAATCAATAGCAAATTATTACCATTGACCTGCTATTCTATAGACTTGAATTTATATTAGTGGATTAACTTGAGAACCACCAGGCTGAAAAACTCATACAAAAAGTGGGTTTCTGGGAAAAGAAAGCACAAAGCTGTCCTGGCAGGTAACTTGGACTGCACTGAATTCTCCCTCGAAGAAGAGCTCACAAATCCAAAATCACAGAACACTCAAGGCGGTGGTTTCCTAGGGCTGTGAAATGTTGAACTAGGAAGCAGCAAACAAAAAATTTAGTGAACAGAACAGACAAAAGATTCAACTCTTCAACAACTTCAGATAACGGTATTTTTATTTAGATAACTAATAGAGTTAATAAAATTATTTATTATGTAAACATACTTATTAAATGCATAAAACACTCTTGATGTCATGATTAAATATATAAAGGACAGACTTGAAAACTACAAGAAACCCCAAATCCTGGATAACAGGGTGCCTAGAGATGGATGTTCAGGAAAGAGGGGACTGAAGGAAAGAGGAAGGTCAGTAAAAGGGAACAGAACCTATTTACTGCTCTCCTACGTGAGAACCAGCAACGGTTGAGGGCAAAGGTGCTTAGTTGCACGAAACCTCATACACCTCACCCAGAGGATGGTCAAACCCAGAGCAGAGGTAAGTCCAGGCAACCTATATCCAATAGCTGGAAACTTCCTGGGGCTTGTCTTTCTAACCCTCTTTCTATAGCTATTGAATCTGGAGGCAATGCATTTTTTTTTTTTTAGAGGAATCTTTAAACCAAAAGATTGAAAGGCTGGCCTAGGACAGTATAAGCTCACATTATCTGAATATACTGAAATAGTCCTGATCCTTTGAGCGATAAGCAGGAAGAAGTTTCCCAGTTACTTCCTTTGAAATTTTCTAACAGCAGAAGAGGTTCAGGTTTGGGTGCAAGAAAAGCTGAAAGGAAAACAAATATAACAGTTTTCACACTTTTTCTAAGTTGTTTTTATTTTGAAATAATTATAGATAATTATAGATTCATGTGCCCTTTGCAAAGAAGGTAGTGCTAAAGATGTAAAATTATGGTACAGTATCGCAACCAGGACGTTGGCATTGATGCAACCCACTGACCTTGTTCAGTTTTATGTGTGTTTGTGCATGTGCACGTGTGGTGTGTATACACATTTCATTCTCTGCGATTCATCATGGGCAGGTTTGAATATTCACCAGGATTGTGAAAACACAGCAGTTCCATCACCATAAGGAGACTTCATACTTCTCTTATAACTAACTACTCTGCTCTTCTTCTCTTGCCTCCAGTCCCTCAACCCTGGCATCCATTAGTCTATTTTCTATTTCTGTAATTTTGCCATTTCAACACTGTTATAAAAATTGATGGATGGATCATGCGATATGTAACCTTTGGGGTCAGGGATTTCCACTGAGCAGTATTCCCTCAAGGTTCATCTCAATTGTTGCAGGTGTCAGTAATCCTTTCCTTTTCTCACTGGATAATACTCTAAACTCCACCTCAATCCAATTAGGGTCCTGGCTGGGTCTGAGAATCAAATTGACACAAGATTGATGAACAGGAGGAAAGCATAGGCATGAATCCACCGCTAGCGTTACCTGGCATGGCAGCCATCACAGAGGAATGAAGGCCCAAAGAAGCAGGTGGAGTTAGTTACTCATGTAACACATTGAGCAAAGAATGGTAGGTTGTGAAGAGGCAAAAAGATCGTGTGCAGGGGTTTCACAGGTGAGATTGCTTTAACAGGGTCTGGGCAGAGTTCCTTTGGTGGCAGCTTCTCATCCTTGAGGTTAAGGATGCTATTTCTTTTTCCACAGGCCGGCTGTCTTTTACATAAGAATTTCATCTTCTGCTTTTAAGAAATAGCATGGAGGTCAGAATGATCTTTTTGCCCCAGGTGTTTTCCAAGCACCTTTAATGTAAATAATCAGTATATGGTACTATTTTAGCTCCTCCCATCGTTCTCCTTGTTGGTGCACCTTGTTGGTGCTGCCTGGCTACCTCAGTCGAGTCTCAGGAGAGGCAGCACATCCCTGGCTGATTATTATTAGCAGAACTTCCAGTTGCTCCCATGCCAGTGGCCCACCTGGTGCTGACAGAGGTGCTTCTGCTCCTTCAGGGGAGGAGGGAGGAGTGAGCCCACCTGGGTTAAGTTCTCATCTAGGGAGCGCAGGGTCTGGGTCCCTCCTTCTGTTGGGCGAGAGGACAGAAGACACTCTGCTGCTGGGTGGTTCCTCCAGATATGGGGGCACAAGCCAACTGGCTTTTTCTCAGCGTCTTTCAGAGTATGCCCTAGGCTGTTCCTTGTGTGATTTCTGGGTCTTATATTTCTACTTAGCATCAGGACTGGGGAGAAACAAGTTCACCCCATCTTGTCTGGGCTCAAGTCTCTCTTTCATTTTTAAGTATTAAATATACAATGTTGAACATTTTTTTTTTTTTTCATATATCTGTTGATTGCTTGTAGATCTTCTTCTGTGAAGTATCTGCTCAGTTCCTTAGCCCATTTATTGACTGGGTTATTTGTAAACTTGGTGTAGTTTTTTTCAGTTCTTTATAAATCCTGGAGATTAGCGCTCTATCTGAAGTAAATGTGGCAAAGATTTTCTCCCACTCTGTAGGCTCTCTCTTCACATTGTTGATTGTTTCCTTTGCTGAAAAAAAGCTTTTTAGTTTGAATCTATCCCATTTATTGATTCCTGCTTTTATTTCTTATGCTTTGGGAGTCCTGTTAAAGAAGTCTGGGCCTAAGCTGACATGATGAAGATTTGGACCTACTTTTTCTTCTATTAGGTGCAGGGTCTCTGGTCTAATTCCTAGGTCGTTGATCCATTTTTAGTTGAGTTTTGTGCAGGGTGAGAGATAGGGGTTTAGTTTCATTTTGCTACATATGGATTTCCAGTTGTCCCAGCAGTATTTGTTGAAGAGTCTATCTTTTCTCCATCGTATGTTTTTGGCACCTTTGTCTAGTATGAGATTACAGTATTTATGTGGGTTTGTCTCTGTGCCCTCTATTCTGGTTCAATATCTCTAGTAATAAGAGAAACGCAAATCAAAACTACCCTAAATTTCTATCTCACCCCCAATTAGAATGGCAATTATCAGTAATACAAGCAATAATAGATGTTGGCATGAATGTGGGGAAAAAGGTACACTCATACATTGCTGGTGGAGTTGCAAATTGGTGCAGCCACTCTGGAAAGCAGTGTGGAGATTCCTTAGAAAACTTGGAATGGAATCACCATTTGACCCAGCTATCCCACTCCTTGGCCTATACCCAAAGGACTTAAAATTAGCATACTACAGCGACACAGCCACATCAATGTTTATAGCAATTCAATTCACAATAGCTTGATTGTGGAACCAACCTAGGTGCCCTTCAATAGATGAATGGATAAAGAAACTGTGGTATATATACACAATGGAATATTATTCAGTCATAAAGACGAATAAAATTATGGTATTTGCAGGTAAATGGATGGAGTTGGAGAATATCATGCTAAGTGAGATAAGCCGATCCCCCAAAACCAAAGACTGAATCATGTCTCTGATAAGTGAATGATGATACATAATGGGGGAGGGTGGCAAGAATAGAGGAAGAATGGATTGTATAGAGGAAATGAGGGGTAGGAAGGGTGTGGAGGGAAGAAAAGATAATAGAATAAGACAGACGTCATTACCCTATGTGCATGATTACACAAATGGTGTGACTTTACTTTGTGTACAACCAGAGAAACAAAAGTTGTACCCCCTTTGTGTTCAATGAATCAAAATAAAAGAATATATACGATATTTCTTTGCTTTTTAGGATGTTAATGTTTTAAATGAGAAAGCATACCCTCGGAATTTTCTATAGGTCTTGTTTGATTGGACACAGACAGTTGCTGAATGAAAGAAGATTCAGATACCAAGGTAAAGGGACCCAGTGGGCCTGGTGGAGATCAGGTATGAACTAGCTCCAGTCTTAGCTCCATCCCTAACCAATATATTGGATTTAGTCTACGCTAAGTTTCCAGTTTTTTTCCTTCTGTAAAATGAGTAGTCTGGCCTAGATGAACTTTGGACTCCTTTAGCAAACTGGAATGTATTCTTGTTACACTTAGCTAAGTAAGAAGGATATGCCAGGTTTCTTCCAGAAATTTCTCTCAGCTGTTGAGGCAATTAGGGTTGTTGAAAACCAGAAGGAGAGGCCAGGTCTGGTATATCTGTGTGCCCTGGAACCACTACTGATTCATTTATTCATTAATAATTTATTAGTTCATTTAGTTTATTGTCACTAGCCAATTCTGGTTTTGGCATAGTTACTCAGTGCCGGTATTGTATTCTGTAAAACATAAAAAATACAGTGAGGCAGAGTCTACCTTCATGGTGTTCAACCATTCCTTCAGCACTGTCTGCCAATACATTCCCATTAAATAACATGAATAAGTAACTTGAGAGGCCAAGGCATTGAATGTGTGTCCACTCAAAGTGTAAGATATTGGCACTAGTCTGTGAAGCTGCCCAGGAAATCTGGCACCATTGTTTCAACACAATGAATCCCAAGGCCTCGGCACTCCTTGGCCTCCATGAGCAAGCTCCAGTTAATCTGCAAGCTTTTGTTCTCTAATAACTTGTGCAAACATGAACTACAAGTGCCGTTGTCTTGTCCCTGTTCATTGTGCTGTGTAAATGGAAGAAGAAATTCTAGCTTGTCTCTTCCTTGTGAAGCAACCAGGTAGGCAACAGACCAGTCTTCCAACATGTGTGCCCGGGACAGTTACAGAATCTTGCAATCCAACACTTTGTAGACTCTTTCTTGGTGAATACCACCGCGACTCCTTTCAGAGGCTCTGGACTCTGTGCTGTGAGAAGCAGGTAATCAGACAGCCTTGGTTCCAGAACCAAAAAGGACTTTAAAGCAAAATAAGTAGTAAACATGAATTCAATGACAACATACACTTAAAGATGAAAAAAATATAACATAAGTAATGAGTTAGTAGGTCTGGTCAGCTGTGGCCCTGCCTGGGATCAGCTGCAGGCCTTGGAGAAGGGGCCTAACAGGACAGGAAGGGAGGGACTCCAGAAAAGGGCTGCATTCTCTGTGATTTGCCACTGGGGGATACAAGGCTGGGAGGATTTCCCCAGGGCTGCCTCAGGAGGGCCTCCTCGTCCAGGTGAGTCAGAGTCAGAGGAGGTGTGTGGTCTCCACCTCCAGAGCCCCGAGGGGTCCTGGGCTCCAGCTGCTCCTTTTCTCCTTCCCTGGGGCTCCCTCATCTTCCCTTCCCATTGGCCCCTCTTCGCCCTCTTCCCACACCCCACACCTCATTATCCCTCCTTTTGGAACCCTCCCCGTTGGTTGTAGTACCTTCTGCTCTTCTTTCCTTGGCATCCCATTTTACTGTCCTCATCCTTATTAAATCAATCCTCTGTTATTTTATAGGTAGATATACTAAATCTTTTACATTTATCTCTCTCAAATAAAAGAGCACATTAATTAAATGCAGTATGCCCCTGACACTGTGATTTGAATTCTGCCCCCACAAGGAACCTCTTTCCTCCTTCCTCAGGACTCTCCCTTTTCCTTCTTTCCATTTCTCTTCCTCTTTTCTTTCCTTCCTTCCACTCTTCCCCTCTCTCTCTCTCTTTTCTCCAGTGAAGACTCTATTGCATGCGTAAACCTCAAGTAACAGAAACACCTCCTGCTATTTCCTGTTCTCAGCCTCACTCAGTACACAGCTCAAACAACACCAGTACCTTTCTCTGGCTAAGCCTTTATTTGGCAAGCTGAATTCTGCCTTCCCATCCCACTCACAAACACAGTCTTTAAGGAACATGGAGGCAGAGAGTGGTGTGAGGATAGGGTGGAGGGTGAAGAATTTTTGAGAGATCGAGAAACTCAGGAGACAGATTAATTCTAGTAAATTGAACAAGTGAGATTCTAAAACCCCAGGTCAGTGGCCTCCAGAGGAGGGGCTTACTAGGGTTCACAGGAAGATCAGAGATGCCTGGTTTTGGCACTAGAGACTTTCTGTTTCATTACAGACACAGTCTTCTCCCACTCTTCAAGTCAAGATATGGACAAAATGACAGCTTAACAGAGATCATACTTCCCAGACAGAAGCTTCAGAGTCTGAAGGTGGCAGGAGTGTTTCCTAGCACAAAATGTTTTCCTAAAGCAGAGGACATTGGCAGCTGTGGAAGAAAGAGCTTGGCTTTCAGCACAGTTGATGTAGATGCTATGTCAAAAATCTGAACTGCAGATGGAGACTTGAAAATTTCTGTAATTCATGAGTAATAAGGGTTTCTCTATTACTGTCTTTATGATTTATTCATTTTTGTAGCAACAGCATCAGAAGCCACCTGGAACCATGGGAAAGCAGGATTCACAAAGTTGGCATAACATAAGATCAATCTGGTGTAGCCCAGCCCAGCTCACCAGATCCCACATGATCCCTACAGAAAAGAAGCCCGTGGCAGGGACTCCTGAATTCCCCTGCTGTATGCACATGCTGGAACAGTACCCAGGAGGTGCTCAGTAAAGGTTGGTAGAACACCCAGCTGAGGCTTTTGATGAGTTTTAGTGAGGAAGAACTAGAAATGAAGACTGGGGGCTCACCATGCATACCACTCTTCCTTGGTTGTGGATATTTTGGTTCATCCACTAAACATGCTCATTTCTCAGTGTGAGATCAGCTAATCCTTGACTTCCCTCACAAGATTCCAAGTTAAAGGATCGTATAAGTAGTTATCTGAACTGGGTGTACCTTTCCAGCTGCCTATAGCTGAGATTCTGGTAGAACAGTGGAATGAAGACAGCATGCCTAAACTAGCAGGATTACCTTCTGAAGAATCATACTTTCCATTTCATAGACCCAAACATTATATGGAGAAGAAGTGAAATAAAGTATCTTCTTTTCTTGAACTGCTTTTAATTTACTTGGCGTAAATTATAGGTGTTGTGCCCTTGAAGGGGAAATGGGAACCCTGGCCCCTGGCTGTCATGAGGTGTGCAGGTTGCTGTACTGTATGCTTTCTGCCACGGCATGCTGCCTCACTAGAGGTCCAAAGCAACAGGGTCAACTGATTATGGACTAGAACCTCTGAGGCTGTGAGTCAAAATGAACCTTTCCTTTTTGAAATTTGATTATCTCAAATATTTTGCTAACAGAAAGCTGACCAACACATTCTGTATAACAACAACAACAAAAAAATTCACAAAATGAAGTATTCTTAACACAATGACAATTTTATTCACTTCCAATTCTGTGGCTCAGGAATTCAGATGTTACAGTAGGGGTGTGATATCTGATGAGATTGGGAAGTCCAAGAAGTCTCCGTCACTCACATGTTTGGTGCTAGCTTTGCTAAGGTATCTGGATGGTTTGGGGCTGGCTGTAGTGTCACACGAGGGCAAACGACTGGGCCATAGCTCTCTCTGTTAGCAGGGTTATTTCTGTTGCCAGACCTCTTCATTTCTACTGGACATCCCCATGTGGTCTCTCCACATGGTCTCTCCAGAAAGGTAGTGGAGTAGGGCTTTTACACAGTGTTTATAGGCTCCTAAGAGCATGAGTTGAAATTATCAGGTCTTCTTAAAACTTAGGCCTGAAACAAGTCCAGCAAGTCATTTTTTAAATTAGTAGATTATTTTCGGTAGCTGTTTCATATTTTTGGAAAAATTGAGCAGAAAAACCAGAAAGTTCCCCTATACTCTATCTCCCCACCACCATATCTGCTCCTATTATCAATATCTCATATTAATGTGGTAACTTTGTTACATTTAATGGCCCAATATGGATATATCATTTATTAATTCTATATATTTATAATAGGTTTCACTCTTTGTATTACAGCTTTATGTGCTTTAACAAATGCCATTACAGTGTCATGTAGAAAAGTCTCACAACCCTAAAAATTCCCGATATTCCACCTCTTTAACTCTCTCAGTTCCTTTCCATTACCTGAGGCCCTGGAAACCACTTATCTTTTTATTGTCTCTATATTTTCATCCAGCATTTGGCTTTCTCTGAGTGACTTCACTTAACAATATACATTTAAGGTTCTTTCTATGTCTTTTCATAGCTTGATAGCACGTTGCTTTTAGTGGTGATTAATATTCCACAGTGTGGATGCCCCACAGTTTGTTTATCCATCTGCCTATTAAAGGACATTTTTGGTGCTTCCAATTGTTGACCATTGTGAAAAAAGCTTCTGTAAACTTGTGTGTGCAGGTGTTTGTATGCACGTAAGTTTTCAGATCAGTTAGGCAAATGCTTGGGAGTACGATTGCTGGATTGAATGATAAGACTGTATTTAGTTTTGTTATGAAACTGTCAAAGTGTCCTCCAAAGTGACAGGACCAATGTGCATTCCCAGCACAGTGACTGAGAGTACCTGTTGCTTCATGTCCTCAGTAGGCATTTGACACTGTCAGTGCTTTGAATTTTAACCATTCTAAATTATCTTAATTTACAATTCCCTAGTGATGTATGATGCTAAGTATCTTTTAATGTGTTTATTTGCCATTTATATATTTTCTTGGGTGGAGTGTCCAGACATTTTGCCTACTTTTTAATTGAGTTGTTTGTTTTCTTATTATGAGTTTTAAGAGTGCTTTGTATATGTTGGCCACAAGTCCTTTATTAGATGAGTGTTTTGCAGATATTTTTTTCCCTGTCTCTGGGATTATCTGTTTGTTCTCTTAACAGTGTCTTTTGTAGCACAGAAGTTTCTGATTTTAATTAAGCCTACCATCATTTTTTTTTCTTTCTTTCTTAGGTCATGCTTTTGGTGTTGGGCCTAAAACCTCATTATGAAACCAGAGGTTGCCTAGATTGTTCTTAAGTTGTCTTCTTAAAGTTTTACAACTTTATTTTAAATCTATGATTAATTTTGAGTTAATTTTAATGCAAAGTGTAGGGTTAGTGTATAGAATGATTTTTTGGTATGTGCTTGTCCAGCTATTCCAGCATCTTTGTTAAGAAGAATATCTTTTCTCTGTTGAGCTGCCCTTGTTCCTTTGTCGAAAATCAGTGGACTGTACTTATAGGTCTTTCTGGGCTCTTTTTTCTATCCATTGATTCACTTGCCCTCTCTTTCACCAGTAACATGTCTTGATGACTACAGTTGTATGGTAAAGTTTAAAGTTGGGTGATATCAGTTGTCTACCAAAAAGACTGATATTTTCCTTTAATATTGTGTTGGTATTTTGAGTCTTTTGCTTTTCCATGCAAATTTTAGAGTCAGGTTGCAGATATACACAAAGTAATTTTCCAGAATTTTGATTGTGAATATATTGAATCTATGTATCAAGTTGGAAAGAACTAACATTTGAATACAATTGAGGGTTTTTAACTATGAACATGGAATATCTCTCCATTTATTTTGATCCTTCTTTGAGTCATTTTATCACAATTATGCAGTTTTCCTGGTCTAGGTCCTTTACATATTTTCTTTGACTTTTACATATTTTTGTGCTAATATAAATAGTGCTATGTTTTAAATTTCAAATTCCATTTGTTCATTTTTTAGTATATAAGAAAGCAGTGAACTTTTGCATATTAATAAAATGTCATTTTTGACATATTCTAATACTTACACCAGTCAGCAGGGGAGGAGACTATATAAGGTGTGAATATTGAGAGGTTCATTGGGGACCACCAATGTAAGAGGCCTCCATGTCAGAGAAGTCATTTATATGCATGAAACTATTATAGAACCCACAGGTACCTACTTCTTTCTATTCATTGCGATGGTGCTGAAAAATCCTACAAAAAATTTGGAAGTCGTTTTCAGTGTGGGCAGAGGGAGTGTTGTAAAATCCAGAAAGTTCCTTGACGGTGTCAGGGCTACCAAGACTTGACGACTTTCTCTTGGTTTGTAAATCCTGCCTCCAAATTACAGTATTTTAAAAACAACTCTAAGCTTAACATCACTTGAAAGTGTTTTTAAAATAATTACTTTGAAAAAGAAGAATAAAGTAGAAAAGATTGCAAGACTTATTTACAGATGTAGTCAAGACTGTGGTGTTGGCAGAATGAAGCAGTGTGGAGAATACAGAAATAAGAGCCACAGGAATATGCTCAGCAGGTTTGTGACGAGGTGCAAAAGCAACTCATGGAGGAAGGATGGACTTTTCAACACATGGGGCTTAGAACCTACAGGAAAGGAGAAAACAGTCTTCTTTAAAACTCAGAGCAAAAACAAACACCAGCAGCAGTGAAAACTGGATCTAAACTTCATACCTTATTCACAATTAACCACAGACTTAGGTGCAAATATAAAATTATAAAACTTTATAAGCAAAAAGATAGGATGAGATCTTTGGGATCTAGGGCTAGGCACAGAATTCTTAGACCTGGCACCGAGAACAAGAGTCATAAATAAGAGCTGTAGAAGAAAAAATTGATAAATTGGACCTCACCAAGAGTAAAAACCCTTTTCTCTGTAGAAGACCTTGGGCAGAAGATAAAACTATTGGTTTATCCAACAAAGGACAAGTTATACGAATATTGAGAGTCTCAAATCTCAACATCATGAAACAATTCAATTAGCAAATGATTAATAAGTCACGAAGAGAAATTTCAGCAAAGAAGATGTAAGAAAATAACAAATAACCATAAGAAAAATATCCAATATCTATTAGGGAATACCAACTAAAACTACAGTTAGATATCCCTACACAACTATCAAAATGGCGAAGATTTAAGTGTGGTGACAGTCCCAGCATTTATGTGAGTACAGTGACAGTCCCAAATGCTGGCTAGGATGTGAACTTTATCACTCACTCATTGCTGTTGGTATTCTTGGAAAAGGATTTGGCAGTTTCTTGAAAAAATTCAATTACCATATGACCCATCTTCATTTATGAGACCCACAAAGTGTAGACAACCCAGTTATCATTCAACCAGAAAATGGTTAAATATACTGTGCTATCTCCATACCAGGAGATGCCACCCAGACATAGAAAGGAATGCACTGATATATGCAGCAAACTGGATGGGTCTCCAGAAAATTGTGGTGAGGGAAAAAGAAGCCAAACCCCAAGGGTTACAAACTGCACAATTCCATTTATTTGACATTATTGAGATGACAAGATTATGAGAATGGAAACCAGATTATGGATGCCAGGCTGTAAGAATGTAGGGTGGAGTGGGAGTGGCTAGAGGCGGAAGAGGAAATATTTTGTATCTTGACTTTGTTAATGTCAATATCCTGGTTGAGAGTTGTACTGTAACTTTCTGAAATACTACCCTTGAGAAATACGCAGGATCACTGCATTATTTCTTATAAATGCCTATGAGTGAATCCACAATTATCTCAAAATAAAAAGTTTAATTTAAGGGGTTGGGGTTCAGTGGTAGAGCACTTGCCTAACACGTGTGAAGCACTGGGTTCAGTCCTCAGCACCACAAAAGGTGTTGTGCTCATATACAACTATTTTTTTAAGAAGTTTAATTTAAGGTAAAATACTATTATTGATGTATAATTTACATGTAGTGAAATGCTCAGACCAGTCAGGTCATTCTGGACTTAGGTAAGCCTTACTCCTATCAAGAAAGGAGGTATTTCTGTCATTCCAGAAAGTTCCTTTTCACCCTTTCTTAGCCAATCCTCCCCCATGATAATTAATCATGGATTTTGTTATTATTTAATAGTTTGGCTAAAAAGTTTCTGCCCTTTTTGTAACTCGGCATGATGCTTTTGAGCTTCATCTGCACTGTGTGTGCCAGCGCTTTGTTCTTTTCTGAGGCTGGTTGGCGCTTCACCTCATGGCGCAATGTGGTTTCTTCATGGTCTCCTCTTGGTGGGCACCCAGTGCGTGAATCTTACGTCTGGAGTTCTGCTGATGTTCTTGTAAATGACTTGTAGTAGGCATACTTTGAATTGTCTTAGAGAAGCACTTTGGAGGTATTTCTAGAACCCACTAGCTATCCAAACAGTCGGGCACTGTGGAAGAGTTCTGGTTGCTCCACACCCTGTCAGTTTGGGGTGGTCCCTCTTTGTCATTTGCTCATTCTCATGGGTGTGATGTGGTGTGTCTCTGTGATTTTAGTTCACAGTACACTGATGACTAACCGTGTTGAGCACTCTGTGTGCTTGCGGGTCATTGGCATGTTCTTCAGTGAAATGCTGGTTCAAAATATTTGCCTATTTGTTTATTATAACTTTTTGAGTTGCAGTTCTTTGTGTATCTGTGCGTGAATACCATTTAAAATCTGCCTTGTGAATATCCTCTCCCACTCTGTGGCTTGTTTACATTCCTAACAGTGTTTATTAATGAACTTTACAGCATATTTTTACAAGCCCAGGTCTCTCTTGGCTTATCTTTCAGTAGGAAATTCTTCTTGACTTCCCTGAGAAAAATTTCCAAGTGTAAAGATGAGGTCCAGAGGCCCACGTGAGACTTGAAGCATCCACCCTTCAGGGACATAGAAGGGCCCATTATAGTTGAAGGGCTCTCTCTTTATAATTTGGAAAGTACAACAAGGGCATTGTTGATTATTTTTCTTGGATGTGTGTCTTGCACATTTTCTTTTCTTTTTTTTTTTTGCATATATAGTTCTTTATCAAGGACTAGTCTGACTGAATGGAAAGTGTTCTAGGTGTTTAAAAAATTCTTAGTTTCACACCACATGACTTATTTTTAAAAAATTTAAAAAAATTGCCTTATGTGTGGGAAAGTAAAAGTTGAAGTGTCTCATTGAAAAAGTACCATTTTTTTTTTAAATGTCCTGTCAGAAAATGATGAAACTTTTGCAAAAAAATGGAGGTTGGTTGTGAAGATCACATTCCAGGGATCTGGGAAGCCTGAGAGGAGGCAACTTTGCAAGCCACAGAAAAATACCCTTGTTAGTGTATCATTCTCACTGTAAATTACTAATAAATCATGGCTCCAGCCCCTGTTAGCACCTGTGGAGCCCTCCTTGACCAACTGCTTTCCCTGTTTTCCCCCTGGGTGGAAATTTTTGAGGTACAGTTTGCAAGGTTCCTTGGAAGGTCTGAGGGATCAGGTACCAGTGACTAACTTGATAACAAACATGGCAGTAGCCTTCCTTCCTTCCCTTTCCATCTCTTTCTCTCCTACATCTATTCCTTATGATCATGTCCCAAATACATGACATGAATGTAAGACTCTTCTTCCAAGGAACCCAGGTTAGGACCTGAGGGGAGGAGGAGTGACTGAGAAGGACAACAGAGGCAAGAGTGCTATGCCAACATACATCCTTCCACATGGAAAGAAAAATCAGAAGTAAGTGCCTCCCCAGTAGGGAGAACAACAGAGACATGCTCTAGATCAAGGGATACCAAAAAAGTTTCTTTAATGAGCCTAATATTTATATAGCAAGAAAGTTCAGACATTTATTTCTCTTCTTATGGGATTTCAAGAAAGATGGAAACAGAACCAGGAGGCAGAAGATCAGTCGTCAATAGGGGATACGAACCTTCCCAACCATGAACGCCCCCAGTGGGATTGGGGAACTGGCTCGTGTCCAAAAATACTTTCTGTGAGCACAAAGGAACAGGAAGATGGTGGACCCCTTTTAGTTCCATGTGGTTGCTTATGTATGTTTATTTTTATGAGAACCTAGTGGACCAATGAGTCTTAGGACCATAATTTCAGATCAAAGTTTCTGACTCTTGTGCTGGATAGAATGGTTTAGTTTTGACTGAGGGAAGACATACTCCATGCTGAGAAAGAAGAGAAAATCTGAGCTGTAAAGGACATTCTCCCATCACAAATAGTGCAGTCTGCCTTTAGAGCTTAAGGCTGGCAGTGGTGTCCTGGGGAAGCTGGGCTGTGTGTTACCTGGAGCAGGTGTTTACTTCTGCTGCTGCTCCTGGCTGTTAGGTATACACCCCACCTCCAGCTCTCACCCTCCTCTCACCCCACCTCTCAGCTGTAGTTTTTCTCCCCCAGTTCTAAATTATGTCTCAGTCCTAGAACGCATTGTGGGTAGTAGAGGCTTGTTCTTCCTGCCAAGCTTTTAAAAGGAAACCACAGAATAACTCCTTGTTGAACACACTCGTGTTTTTTTTTTTTTTTATGGGACAGGATTTGCCGGCCGGTCGGTTGCCAAAATGCCACATAAAAACATATGCTCCGTGCAGAAAAACCCAGAAGATCTTGGGATCGATGTGCCTCAGGCCGGGAAGCATCTGTCACAACTGGAATCTTTCCTGTTGAGTAGCTTTGTGTCATGTACTCCGACACTGGCAATCCCTGGAATTTTGAGTATGGCCTTGCCAACGTGACGTGCTGATGCGATTTTCTTTAGAAAGACAGCTCATTTTTCTTGCATCAGGGCTGGGTTTGTCAACGTTTCCCTATTAGTAAAGCAGAAAGAGGGTAAGAACGTCGAGCTTCTCCAGAGAGCCCTGTCCATTCGAGAGCCTCGGCAGCAGCAGCTCTGAGGGCCCTTTACAAGCACTTCCTTCTTAGGGCTGGGCTTTCTGCCCAGCAGGTGGGGAGTTGAATCACTAAGGACACAAATGGAAAGGGAGGGGCAAAAAAGTGAAGACTTGCATTTCCTTGAGGGACACAGCACCAGTCCAACCTGCCACGCTGACCGCTGACCACTTCACCATCAGAAAGCAGCCAAGGTAAAGAGAAATATTTTCTGTATTTTATCCTGGTCGAGCTTTTTGTCAAAGGGGAACAAATGAAAGTAAAGTAATTCCTTTAGAAATGTGATCCAAATGATGGGGAAGCTTACTATTTTAATAAATGTGGCTTTTGTTGACTCTTTGATGAATTCATGAATAGGTTGGCATATCATGATAATGTCTATTTTAAAATTTTTGAGGCAGGCTCATTTGATTTTAAGCCTCTGATTTGTTTAGTAAAATGGAACTCTGTGATTTTTTTCTACTTGCTAATAATCTTTATTTGAAACGGAGCTAGTCATGCATGGCTGTGTCCCTGTCTGATGAAGTCTCTCTCAGTTCCTTGGAAGGTCTTGTTTCCACTCAACTGGTCTTATCAATCACCATGTGTTAGGAAGAATTTCTTTATTTTGATTGTTCTGTTTTTTTTTTTTTTCTTATGGCTATAAAATTAGTCTCTTGAATATTACGTGTATTCTTGCACAGGGGCATAAAGCTTCAGGGTTTATGTTTGTGTGAAGCGGTGTGCATTTGGACATTTCTACTATGTCTAAGAATAAGCAAACATTTACAAAGTTTGAAGCACAGAAAAGGAGAGCAAAGGAATAGCTCTCATTTCTGGTAGGGAGTAGGCACTAGAAAAGCTGTCACAAGACGAGTCCTGTGAATGGCTGCATTCTAGGTTGTACGAGGCTGATGTCTTAGCAATCTTTGGAGATGCTTCTCCCCTGGTACTAACCTAGACCCTCTGTCCCCATGCAGTCCTTTAGTGTCAGTATCACCTTGTGAGATATGCTCCCTTCCTCACATTTCCTGGAGAGTGGTGTCCCTTCTAGAAACGTCCCTGGCAACTCAGAAGGACCACAGCAACTTCCCTTTCCTGCCTCTCTCCCATCGCAGCCTTCTGGGGTCACGTTCCATTTTCTTGGCAGAGAATTTTCTTATCCTAAAAAGTAAACAGAAAGGTGCAAAGGAGTTTTCTATAATTCATTTCTATAATTCATTCGATTTGAAGCTGGTCTACTTTGAGGACCCCCCCCCCACCAGCTTTCTCTCACCACCTGAGTGGGAACTTCTTTGGCATCTGTCCATTTCTGATAAATTCTGTGTACTTTGGGATCTGTCCAGTGTGAGTCCCTCTTCCATGAAATGAATTAGAAGTTGCAAAATATTCAGAATGTTGATTTCTCTAATTTATATAGATTCTTGGATGAATGTGAAAACACTAATAATTTCACAGAAATGTTTTCCCTGCCTCTGGAAATGGTCAGTCCAGTGAGAAAGACCAATGTGTTCAATGAATCCAAATTTGTAAATTCATCCACACATTTCTTGGCCCACGTGAAGACAATAAAGTCTACTGCATAAACTCAGACTGATTCAGTTGTGAAAGGTTTCTGCTGTTAGGAAGGTAGAATTTTTGAAAACGATTAGGGATGGTAGACATCCTCCATGCTACATGGAAGACAGTTATATCTCCATCTTGCTGATAAGCCTGTCAAGTACCAAAGTTCACTGACTCCCTCTAATTATATATTTCCAATAATTTTTTAAGAAAAACTTGAACCCCAAGTCTTCCCTTTTGTGTACTGTGAGCTGTGAACTCTTGAAGAGTCATGAGATCTGTGAAGTAAGGAAAATAATATGTTCATTAAGTATCATTAGTCTATTAATGCTCTATGTCTTACACACAATTCCTTAATTTTTCTGATAAGGCACAGTCATTAATACAAATGGATAATAAACTTAGTGCAATACAATCATCGTTTTATCTCAAATAACAGTTATCTTACTAGCATATGGCAGCAAGTGGGGGAAGCATAGGTTTGAGAAGAGATGGACGCTTTCTTAAAGATAAAATTGGATTATAGGATGCAGGATAGTCCACTGTCATCATCATGCCTTTTAAGTAAACTTAGCACTCGGTCAGATTTGGACAACAGCAGGCCTCTCCATTATGAAGAGGCAGAGTAGAACCTGCACATGCTGAGAACATTCTACTCCACAAATAAGAGAAATCCTAGAGGGGCCGAACTGAACCTTCTTAGATCCCCCTCAAAAATCATTCAATCAGATAAGTCACATCTTCTTTCATAAAGAGGAGTGAGTAAAGCAGACCCAAAGAGAGCAAGAAGGATGAGCCTGGTGCAGTGGTGCACATCTGTAATCCCAGCAACTGGGGAGGCTGATGCAGGAGGATCTCAAGTTCAAAGCCAGCCTCAGTAACTCAGCCAGGCCCTAAGCAACTTAGCGAGACCCTGTCTCAAAATAAAACATAAAAAGGGTTGCAGATGTGACTCGTGGTTAAGCACCCTGGGTTCAATCCCTAGTACTGAAAAAAGAAAAAAGAGAGAGAGAAAGGTTACTCTGTTCCTCTGTGGAAAACAGGTCTTCAGAGTTTGGGCAAGCAGGATTCCCCTCCTAACATCAGGAAGACGTTAGGTAAAACTGTAGCTGTATTTTCCCCCAGAGGATGACCATGTGAACAACCCAACCTCAGATCCTCACTCCTTGACACAGCACGTGACATCCCAAGCCCTCCCTGTCTCCTTTGCAGAACTGCAGAAACGTGGCCCGCCCCCCGAGACTTCAGACTGAGAATGGTACACGCATAGTGTTGCACCCATCACGGACTCAGTGGCTCAGTGGTTTCCTTTACAGGAAATTCTTGAACAGGAGTGTAAGCGGGTGTATATGAGGACGTTCATCACAGCGCTCCTGGTGATGGTGTAAAGCAAGAGGCCACGTAGGTGTCTGTGCTGCAGAGTGGACAGACAAAATTGTGCAGGAAGCACAGGAAGGCAGCAGTTAGCAGTCGCAGATTCCGTTTCCAGAGTCGCATGGATGCATCTTAAAACATTATAGTACTAAGTGAGGAACCATTTCACAGAAGCTCATCTATGAAAATTAAAAAGTGCATAATTTAAGGAAATTGCAATTTTATAAGGACACATAATAAAAGATATGCTTAAACAAAAGCATTGTCTATGGGGGTGGAGGGGAAAGAGAATGAAATAGGCCCACAGCAATAAGCAAAGAAGAGAATGGCCTTTGTAGTCCAGTGATGACTTGTGACAGGAGAGCGGAGTGAGATTACTTCAGTCTTCTGCCCTTGGAGTTACAAAAGAAGATAGATGGCAGGCAGACTAATAAATGTGCTAGACATATGGTAAGTGGTCCATATGTATATATTTGGAATATGGTAGCATATTCCAAAGTCTTTTCTTAGGTAACAATAGGACTTCAGTGATATGAGTGGACAGGCCTTTTTATAGTTATGCTATGACATAAATTGAAGAAAAAATGTTTACCTTTACTTATATACCTGAACATACCTGAACATACCTTCCAGAACCTGATTCCACTAGCTAACTCCATTCACTAAGATGCAAATATAATATGAAGAGTGTCGGGCTTGGACAGTCTTCATTATTGGGCGAGTGTTCATTATTAAAGTCATTAAACAAAGTCCAGGACACTGTTATCATTATACATGTTACAGAGAACCATATTCAAATTAACTTGAAAGACAGCAACCTGCTAAAAATATAGGGTTGTAGTTTAGTGAAATAAAATGATCAAAGTCCTCTGTTATACCTTAAAAAAAAAAAAAAAATCCAAAACATCAAGAGCAAAGAAAAGTATAGTCCAGGCTTGGTCTAGCATAACCGCCAGGCCCTATTATACTCTTCTTGGTAGTCTAACAACTGGAATGCACAATATCTACTCCTTAATGATAATTTTAGGGCAACCAGTTTTGATTACAGGGATGTGTGAGCATCATTTCTACCTTATAAATGCCATGGGTCATTATTTTGGAAGTCCAAAAGTGACACACTGACTTACGGTCCCTCTCTGCCTGACAGTGGATGCCCCTACTCTCTCCTCCTCCCCCAGGGTCCACGACTGGGTTCTGTAAGCTCGTTTGACAATCAGGGCAGAGTAGCACTGTTTTGGTAAGAAGCATGCCACAAATGCCTGAACCAGTGACAAGTTCACATTCCAGAGAACACACCTCCTGTGAACTCAGCTCAGATATGTGCAGGCCAAAGACAAGTTAGTACCTGGAATAAATGTGCACAGGTGGGGAGGAGCACCAGTCATTTGTCATAATGTCACAGGGAATTGACACAGGCCTTGACTCAGGTTCTAAAAGAGGGCAAAGCTGTAACCTAGAAGGTCAAAGGTAAAAGAGGGAAATATTCTCAGGTTCTTAGGGGACTAAATAAGAGAAAATATATAGCTGACTAGGAAAGCATGAATGTGGGGCGAGGGCTCATCAGTCTGAGTGAAAGGGTATATACGGAAATTCCGAAGGAGAGTAGGGATGCTTTAACTGCAAGTGACAAGACACTCAGTTAAAATGGCTTATTTAAAAATAAGGAAAAGCTTTCATGTGATGTGACAAGAAGTCCCAAAGAAGGGCAGAGCCGGGGTTGCTAATCACCCTAGATGATTTGTCATTGAGGACTAAGGTTTTCCATCTTTTCTCTCTGAGATGCTGGTTGTCCTCTTTGGCTGGCTGCCTCATGGTCACAAAACAGCTGCTACCATAGTAGTTACATGTAGATGACACTACTCTGAGAAGAATGCAAAAGCTGGTTTTCTCCGTGAATCTCCTCTTATCAGAAAGAAGACTCTTCCAGAAGCTCTCCAGCAACGGTTGCAATTGTTTTTATTGGAAAAAAATCACGGCCCCATCTGAGTCCTAAATCAGTCACAGGCCTGGGATGCAGACTTGTCTCAATCGGGTTAGGCCAACCGAGGCTGGCTCCCGGGGCCCAGGAGGGTGCAGCCTTCTCTGCAGCGTGGAACCTGAAGCAAAGCAGGTTCCCTGAGCACAGGAGGGACTGGGAGGGGAGGGCTGAAGAGCGGGCAATCCACGGTTTAGAAAAATGCTGTCTGGGGAGGATTTGAAGGTACCTGGAAAGAGAAAAGGTCTCTCGAGGACGGGACTTGGGAGGGAATTCCCGTGGGGGCGGGCAGAGCAATCTGAGGGTGGGAGGTGGGGAGGCCGGTGAGAAGAGAACCCCGGGAAGACCCTTCAGAAGGTCCGAGAGTGGGAGGGAGAGAGCATCGTGGAGCCGGTCTGAACTCCGCCCCGGCGTGGCCTGGGCCCCTCAGGAGTGGTCTGGGGTCGTCTGGTTTCTCTGAAACGGGGCTCACGGAGCTTCCAAGGACGCAGCCGGCCTGCCTCCAGCCATGTCTCGACCTCCTGTTTCATATTTCTGTGACCTGGCATTTCTCTGCGCATGCCGCTCCTTGCGAGGGAACTCTTCTTACGTGCGTACGCCATTCTTCCAGAGGCAGCCGGACCTCTCCTGCGCCAGCAGGTCTAGCGCACCGCACCTCCCGGGTTGGCTCTGCACCCGCCGCCCTGCGCCTCCATGATGGCCCGGCACACCTGCATCCTCACGTTCAGCGGGCTGGAATTCCCTCCGGTGCTTCTTTCACAGGTGGCTACCGTGTACCCTAGGGCTGGTCTAGGCGCTGGAATAAAGCAAAGGGCAAAACATAGCCTTGCTGTGATGGAGGGGACCAACAGTAAATGCATGCATAGTCATTCAGCCTGCGGGTGACATGTGCCAGGGAGAAAAACAAGCCAAGGTGCTGTGACCTTATGGGCTACCTTTTCAAATGCGAGAGTCAGGGAGATTTATTTATTTTTTTAAATTTTAGTATCATTTATGGGTTTACAAAATGATAATTTCAATGATTAATGAGATCGTATGCTCCTTTTTTGACTTCCTAATCTTCAGTATGAATATTATGTTTCTTTTTTAAATTTATTATTTATTTATTTTTTATGGACTGCATTTTGATTCATTGGACACAAATGGGGTTCATCATTTCATCTTTATGGTTGTACATGATGTAGGTTTACACCATTCGTGTAGTCATAAATGTACATAGGGTGATGATGTCTGTCTCATTCCACCATATTTCATACCCCTGCCCCCTTACTCCTCTCATTTCCCTCTACATAAAGTTCCTCCACTCTTTTCTCACCCCCACCTCCCACTCCCATTATGTATCATCATCCGCTTATCAGGGAAGACATTCAGCCTTTGGTTTTTTGGGATTGGCTTATTTCACTTAGCATGATATTCTCCAGTTCCATCCATTTATTTGCAAATGCCATAATATTATTCTTCTTTATGGCTGAATAATATTCTATTGTGTATATATACCAGTTTCTTTATCCATTCATCTATTGAAGGGCATCTAGGTTGGTTCCACAATCTAGCTATTGTGAACTGAACTGCTATGAACATTGATGTGGCTGTGTTATTGTAGTATGCTGATTTTAAGTAGGGAGACTTATTAATGAGAACAGAAACACGAACACTTTGCTGGAGGGAGCTGTCTGGACATCTTTGGGAGAAGTGTCCTATAAGAGGATGTGCAAAGGCTCCAAGGCAGACACACTTGTCACGCTGAAGGAATGGAAGGAGGTGACATGGTTCAAGCAGAGTAAGCTGGTGGGAGAGTGGTAGGGGATGAGGTCTGAGTGGAGCTGGGGCCAGCCCAGAGAGACTTGCTTATCATGGTAAGGACTTTGATTTCTTTCTTGAGAGGGAGGAAAACACCAGAGCCTTTGAGTAGGAGAGAACATAAATGATCGTTAAAAAACATCCCTCTGGCTTCTCTAGAACACACAATGGAGGCGGGTAAAGACTGACGTAGGCAGCTTAGTAAGTATTTCAATACTCCAGGGTGAGTACCTCCAGAGAGAGGACGGTAACTCTGACCAGGGTGGTAACTAGAGAGTGTGAGGCACAGGCAGATGGTGAATATTGTTGAGGATAGAGAAAACAGGCTGTTTTCATAGAATGATGTTAATGAGAATGAGAAAACATTTAAGGGCAAGCCCAAGCTTTTTAACCTGAATGAGTCAAGAAGCAAGGGCACTATTTACAGAGGAGAAGGCTGGGGGTGTAGAGTTTGGGAGCCCTGTTAGCTGTCAAGAGGAGAGGCTGAATGTGCGGCTGGATGGATGGGGCAGTGTAAATGCAGGAGCTCAGAGCGTGTCAGCTGGATGAGGTCAACTGGGGTCTGAGCAATGCAGCAGAGGCCCAAGATCTGAAGCCTGATGAATTCTACATAGAGGTTGAAAGTGGAAGGAGATCCCATATGAGACAGGAGGCGGGTGGAACCAGGAGAGACAGTCAGCTGGAAGTCAGGGCTCGGAAGCATTTGATGGCAACGAGACTCCTGAAGAACAGAGCCTGCGGAGGACAGAAACGATTCTCCATGGTGCTGTTTCTGTAACTCCCTGCAGTCGGCTACCCGAGTGTTTGTGCAGTGAGCAGGATGAACACTCCCTCCCAGCATGCTCTTTTCTTCAGATAACTCATGTGCCAGTCATCTGTTCTATCTCAGTATTCCTCTTCATTCCTCGGTTGCCACTGACATGGTCGTGAGCCCAGGACTGGGCTGTGACCACCTTCCTGTGGTGTTACCTGTTTAATAGTGTTGCTGTCCTTTCTTGGAGGGGTACCGGGAGTGAGACCCATCAAGGAGATAAAGATGTGTGAATATTTCATAACAAGTCCCACTATGATGTACATCTATAATGTACCAATGAAAATTAAGTGAAAAAAATGTGTAGAGAATGTTGCCTAAGTTTACATTATTATCAGATTATTTGTGCAATACTGACGGGAGGCGTTCCTCTCCTATGAGGCTGCAAAGTAGTCAGTCTAGCGGGAAGATATCTTGTTTGGCTGAGTTTGTTTAGTTCAAGAATTTTTCTGAACGAATTCCAGGGTGAGGATTTCTCATAAAGCATGGAAATCAAGCACAAAAAGATCCGATTCCCTATGCTCTTTTGCTCCAGAACAATTATAGATCATTTTTTTTTTGGTAAGAGTGAAAAGACTTGTTCAAGTGTGATGGATGGAGACAAAGCTCTTGCAGGGACAGAAGGACACCATGCAGGGATGGCCCCACAGACCACACAAGAGAGTGGGATAGCTTTGAACCCTGGCTGGAGGAGAGTAGCTCTATCCATCAGCATCTAAAACTAAGTGAATTCCTCCTTCTAGCATTTGCTGATTTGTCAGAAGCTGTGATAGAGGTACAGGTTTTACTGAAGCCGTGAAATCAGATGACTACATTCATGACATTTAAACACTGAACTCTGATATCATCAAGTGATGTTCTGAGATTGTTTTCTCCTTCCTGTTCTCAGGCAGTGCTTGGTGTCAAAATGGGCTCCCTCGGCACGGCAAACGTTGAATTCTGCCTGGATGTGTTCAAGGAGCTGAGCAGTAACAACGTAGGAGACAATGTCTTCTTTTCTCCCCTGAGTCTGCTCTCTGCGCTGAGCATGCTCCTCCTCGGTGCCAGAGGGAACAGTGCAGAGCAAATAGAAAAGGTGAGGAATGCACGGGGGGTTTCCCCGGAGCCCCACGCTGACCACGGTCCCCTCCCTCCACGTCCCCTCTGCTCCACCAAATGACTTCTATCTTTAAGTAGAGAAAACTGCCTTCTTGTAAATGAATACAACACACTTGGGCAGATCACATTCTTAAAAAGGGAAAATGGATTACGTAATAGAATACATGGTAATGCAAATGGCGTGATCTATACAACATATAGTCTCTTCCTTATTGTCAGCAGGGTGTTTTAGTCAGCCTTGTGTCACTGTGACCAAAATACCTGACAAGAACAACTTGGAGGAGGAAATGTTTATTTTGGGCTCATGGTTTCAGAGGTTCAGCCCATAATCAGCCGACTCCACAGCTCTGGGCCTGAGGTGAGGCAAACATCATGGTGGAGGAGCTTAGCACAGAAAAGTGGCTCAGCTCAGGGCAGTCAGAAGCAGAGAGAGATTGAGGCACCGGAGACAAAACATAAACCCCAAAGCCATGCCCCCAGTGACCTACTTCCTCCAGTCACGACCCACCTACCTACAGTTGCCACCCAGGTGTCACCAGTCCCTTCAAATTATTAATCCACCAAAAGGATCAATCCACTCATTATGCTGCACTCCATTGCCTAACACATGAGCTTCTGGGGGAACCTCCTGTGCCAACACAAGTGACCTCACAGATCTCTGTGGTTTACTCTAGAGTGCCTACTTTCAGTGATGTAAGTGTGATAGAGAACACACGTATTGTACTTTTCTTTCCCTATAGAAGTTTAAACTTAATTCGATGAAACTTAATGCCATCTTAGAAATTATTAAGTTTTAAAAAAATATTAATTACTACATTTCTTCATGGCAACTCTGTGTAGCAGTTAGGGACTGTTATCCCCATTTTACAGATAGGGAAATGGACTTGGAGAGAAAGTTGACTTTTCAGGTTTCATAGGCTCATAATGGTGATTTCCATATATATGTTACTGCTATAGAACTCCAAGAAGACGATCTCTTAATAACTCTTAAGACACTTGCTTATCTTACTCTTGTCCTGTTATCTTACTATTGTCTGTGCTGGGAAAATGTAATGCTTTACCTGGTCCCAGGCGGGTGCCATCCTAGTTAATGAGCCAAGAAGAGTAGGAGAGGGGAGAAGAGATGAAGGCCTAAGAGTTCAGTCCCTGGAGCCTGATGCTTAGTGGTCTGGAGCAATTGCTTGACCTTCTGACCTCAGTTTCCCTAATATAAAATGGGGACAGTAGTGTCTATTCATAAAGTTGTTGGGAGGGTTAAATAACGTGTAAAGACAATTCAGGACTTCAGACATAGCATTCTTAAACAATGCTATCACTATCAGTCTTGCTCTGAAATGAAAGAATAAATACAACTCTCAACTTCTGTGGGTGCTTTTACTTTTGATACCAACTGATCCCTTTTCTTTTTCTAGGTGCTTCACTATAATCATATGGCAGCTTTCTTAAAACCAGAGTTCAAGGACTCAGCAGAGGTATGATGATGTCATTGCTCAGCTGTCAACTGCACTTTAACATAAGAGCCCTGAGAGAGTCTAGTCCAGGGCAGAACTGTCTCCCATGGTCTCCTCCTTTACTGTTTCTGGCAATCACTCCAGCCTATTTAACACAATGTTAACAACAGTGATGATATGACTGCTATTAATAATAACACTGTTATTACTAATAATATTAGTAATATCAAAGTCCCCCAGATTTGACTATTGTCCTCTTTCTCACATACTTCTGATGTGTACCTCTTGTTGAGTTTGCCAGTTTTACCTATGCAGTGTTAGAATTTTTCAGCTACTGAGGACACTGAGAAAGGACCCTGATGCTTTGCACGTAACTACAGACTGGGCCTGAGGTTGTCCCACCCACTTGCTTTGGGACAATGGTCCTTAGTTCTTTCTAATGGGAGCATGCATTTTGACATCAAAGTTATCTTGGACTCCCACATGAAAGTAGTTATTTGGCACTGCTTGGGAATATACATAAATACATACAGATTGACTGAAAACTTGCTTCAAAGAACCCAGCTTATTATCAGGAGACCAAAGCGCTAGCTTGGGATTCACTGCTTCAGGGAACACAGGCCTAGATTCTGCAGTGTCAGTGAGTTCTTAGCCACCTTTCAAATCATCAAAGCTGCAAGCTTATCAGAATTCCACCACTGAGGGACAAATGAGTGTGTTGGAACTGTCCAGTAAAGGACAAAAGTGTTTGATTAAGAAGCACATAGAAAACAGACCTCAGAAAGAGTGTGGCAGAGAGGAAAAATGATTCTCAGTTTAAAGGCAGTGACAAAACTTGGATTATTGCTCAGAACACACCACTAAGATCTCTTTATTCATGGAAACTCCAACTTTTGAATCAAATCATTAGAGCCAACTAGTGCTTATGATTCTCCACACAATCTGCAATCAAAGTTACAGAGTGGTGAGACTATGGCCCTAAAGAAAATTAAGAAAAGAAAAACTGGTTTAAACTTTGTATTTACTCCTCTGTTCTTCAGAGGCGAACACCTTGCTCTCTGGGTACTGTTTTCATGTTATATATGACTCTCTGGTGGCAAGAAATCAAGTGACTTGACAAATCACTCTGTTTATTCACATCAGTGCAGTCGAGCTGGAAGGCTGCATTCAGAGTTTGGAGTCCTCCTTTCTCAAATCAATCAACCAGGCACTAACTATACCCTCAGCATTGCCAACAGACTCTATGGGACAAAGGCAATGGAATTCCATCAGGTAAGCCCATCTGGCACCCTCTGAATTTCATACAATGAAATCCATGAAGGATAAAAAAAGGCATGTGGCATTTAGCTTTAAGAGACTGAATTTGATCTGACTTAGAGTTTCAGAGAAATGGTTTTATCAAAACTCTCATTAGAGTTGTGTAACATCACATAAAAATTCTTTATTAGCTATAAAACCCCTAAAGCTGTCCAAGAACCAACGTAAGAGATGAAGCACAAAACAACATAGGTAAGAATTATCCCTATGGACCAGAAGAAAAACTAAACACATTTTTTCATATCTTCTTCAAAGGCCCTTAATGGCAGAGCATTAAGAGGTATTTGAAAGTACGTTGAACTAGGAGCCAAGAGACACGAGTTCCGTTCCCTTTAGACAGATGGTTGGACAAGTCACTTCTATCTTTAAAATGAGAGGATTAAAGTAAATTGTTTTTCCTGCTCCAAAATTAGAGTATTATTTATGCCCTTTCCCAACAGTAATGCAATATGTAGTTTTACTGAGTGTGCACTACATGGCAATCATTCTACTTAGCACATTATAGTCATTATCTAATGTACTCCTTACACAGAGTCACAAACTGCCACTAATTCTAGATTGTGAAGAAGACACTGAAAAGTCAAGTTGGAAAGGATACAGGAAATTAAATGGCAAGACCTAGATTTGACCTCATCCAAGTCAATATTCTTGTTTTTGATCGTTACATCTAACTGCTGTGGTTGAGGTGAAATGCTAGTGTTAGTGATGTAGTTTTGCTTGACTGACATTACTTAAATACAAGCTAGGTGAATTGGGATGAAACCTGAGTTTCTACTGTTCTCATCCAGCCTCGTAGCCCAGGCTGGGTCTTAGTTGTGACAAGTTTCCAATAGTCAGAATTTTTGTCTCTTGGGGTGGGTGAACCACTTTTCTACTATAGACAGTTCAGGGGTATTTCCTTCTACTGCCCTAGAAGCATATAGGAAATGTTTATGAAGAGTGCCTAACATGGTTAGAACTAACATTCATGGTCCTTTGAGTTGAAATGCTCTGTCTCACCTCTCTGTCTCCCCAGAAGAGTGATTCAGATAAAATGGTAGATAAATGTTGACTTGGGTTGATAGCGATTGTATCTGTTCCCGAAGTGAGGTGCTCTTTGTGTTAGTCAGAATTTTGTTACTGTGACAAAATACCTGAGAAAAACAACTTAAGGAGGAACAGTTTATTTTGGATCACAGTTTCAGAGGTTTCATTCCATGGCTAGCTGGCTCCTTTGTTTCTGGGTCAGAGGTGAGCTAGAGCATCATGGCGGAAGGGCATAGCAGTGCAAAACTGATCATCTCATGGCACCCAGGAAGGAGAGAGAGAAAGAAATAGGGTGCAGGGTAGATATGCCCCAATGGCATAACTTCTATGGACCTTTCAACTAAGTCCTACCTCCTAGAGTTTCCACCACCTTCCAGAAGTCCATTCACATTATGAATCCATTAATGGATTAGGCTGCTGATGAGGTAGAGCCTTCAGGATCCAATCATTTTTCAAAAGCCCAACTCTGAACATACCTGCACTGAGACAAAACCTTCAACCCATGAATCTTTGTGGGCCATTCCATATCCAAACTATAACACTTCTCACTAGTATCATGAAGACTGTTGTGAACTGTGTCATGAGATAGACTATGACCTCA
Organism: Sciurus vulgaris; assembly: GCF_902686455.1. Classification (NCBI taxonomy): domain Eukaryota; kingdom Metazoa; phylum Chordata; class Mammalia; order Rodentia; family Sciuridae; genus Sciurus; species Sciurus vulgaris. Next base: position 86,570,309 of record NC_136474.1, read on the forward strand.
GGATACTGGCTGGAAAAACTCCCATCTCATGGGGTATAGGGAGTCACTTAAGGATGTTCCAGTCACAATTGTACTTAGCTTAGGACAAGAATCATCCTGAGGCCTGGTTTTTGCCTTGGTTAAGCTTGGTGGCACTTAGTTAAGGCACTAAAGAATCTAGTTAGGCCAGAGAAAAACTACACCCAGCCAGCCACTTTCACAACTGCATAGTCTCGAGGTAACCTAGTCAGTTCATGGTGGGGTAGTGGAGCCTGCTGGGCTATGGGGTATGACCCCAGGATCTCAAGTCTAAAATCATGGACAATTTGATTTGGGCCCAGGAAGATTTAGCTGCTGCCCTGGCAGCGAGGTGGTGGAAAGTTCCTGGTCGTAGGAATCAAGGGCCATGCATCGTAGTCAATATGGCTCCAGAATGCCACGTGGAAGAGGCTTTGGAGTGGGGATTCGGTTAAGGGAAGGCTAGTGTCTTTATGTGGAGTTTGTGTTCCTGAATAATATGTTACAGGTGAACAAAACAGTGAATACCTTACAATATTTTAAAAGACATTTTAAAAATGCCAATCGTCAATACCAGGTATCATTATTACTATTATTAATTTTATATAGGATGATTTGTGAAGAAATTCTTACACACACACACCATGAAAGACCTTCTGGTAGATCTCAGATGAGGAAGTCACTTAGCCATTCTGGTTTTTGATTTACCTGTCTATAACATGACAGCAGTCACAAAATCACTCTTCGTTTCTTTGCTTTGAAGAGAAAAGAGGAGGGATAGTGTGAGATGCAATGTCATTTTGTTTTGAATGGTTTTAGAAATAAGAAAGCAACAACAAAACATTTCTGAACATTTTTTGGGGGAAAGGCTTTGGATTTTCTTAAGGGTATTTGTTTTATTAAAAATAAAGTACCAGCCAGGTGGAAGGCACAGGCCTGTAATCTCAGTTACCCAGAAGGCAGGAGGATCACAAGTTTGAGGCCAGCCTGGGAAACTTAGTGAGATCCTGTCTCTAAATACATAAATACATAAATACATAAATAAATAAATAAATAAGGGTTGGAGAAGTAGCTCAGTAGAAGAATGCCCCTGAGTTCAATTCCCAGTACCACCAAAAATAAGTAGATAAATAATAAAATAATAACAAGCACATATGGATTTTGCTTTCTTTCAAACTTGTATCCACGAACTGCTTTCATCTCTGTTGGAATGTTGGAATGCATTGATCTGTGTTTGTTTTGTCTTTTTTTTTGTGGTTTATTTAGCTGTGCTTTCTTTTATAGCAATACTTAAGCTGTTCTGAGAAACTGTATCAAGCCAGGCTACAAACTGTTGATTTTGAACAGTCTACAGAAGAAGTGAGAAAAACCATTAATGCTTGGGTTGAAAATAAAACTAATGGTAAGAATGAATCACATAGATGTCTACAGACTTTATCTGTGCTGTATTGATAAACTTACTGAGTCAATATGCTAACCGGGAAGCTGAGCAAGTCCAGAACCTGACAGAGACAGATCCTGTTGTATGGGGCCATTATTCAATAGATCCCATACAACCATATGTACTGAAGGATCGATGTCCAGTGGCTCTGAGTGAATATCACCTGTACTTTAGAGAAATATTTTAAATTGTGCAGATTATTTATTTAAAAATAAATCTCCCTTTTGCAATTAAAAAAGCCCTATATATTGTTAAGCATTACTTTTTAAAATTGGCACATTACATATTTGATGCAAAGATGTGTTCATTTCTTTTATTTAAAAATATTTAGTTAAGGAAAGACTTAGGGATATACAGTTAGTGAGAATATATAATGAGCTTAATGTCCCTCAACTGACCCCTGATCACTGGTGAGCAGCCTTACTGCTCTGTATTCTCATCTTTTTCTGGCCACTTCTTTCAGATGATTTTGGAGCAAATTCCAGAAGTCATCATTTTTTTCTATACTTATATTAATTTTCTCTCTAAAAAAATGTAGACTTTTAAAATGACAACACTCTTATCAAACCTACAAAACTGAAAATAATCATTTAATATTAATAGATATTTGGTGAGTTTTCTTATTTCCCCAGTTGCTTCTTTTTTGTCTGAATCAGGACCCAAATGACATTTATACACTGCAGTTGATCAATATGTTCCTGAAATATTGATTTTTAGAAGATATACATACTTGATAATCTCAGCAGTGCAGGAGGCTGAAAAAGGAGGATTGCAAGTTCGAGACCAGTCTCAGAGACTTAACGAAGCCCTCAACAATTTACTGAGACCCTGTCTGAGAATGAAAAATAAAATGGACTGAGGATATGGCTTAGGGGCAAAGTGACCCTGGGTTAAATCCCCAGTACCAACAACAACAACAACAACAACAAAGTAAAAAAGCAAAAACAAAACAATACCCCCCACACGTACAGAGAAGTAAACTACTGTATGTATGCCGTTGGATAAATGATCACAAAGTGAGCATGCCCATTGCCACAGCAGGTCATGAAAATAAAACATTAGCTACTAGGAAAGGCACTGCTGAGCCTCTGAAGGTCCCCTCCCTAAAGGTGACCCTACTGCCTCCCAATGTTGACGTCTGTTACCACACAGCAGTTCTGCCTGTCTTTAGAGTTCATGCAGTTGGGACCACAGGTATGTGTTTGGCATTTTTAGTTGATATTTAGCTCGTGGTAATGTGCTGCCTACCTTGTTCATTTCCATCCATGTGTATTTTGTTATCTGAATATCCCGAGTATATTTATCCATCCTACTGTTAATGAACATTTGGGATAGTTTTAGCTCGGGTCAAGTATGAATAGCACCCCTAGGTGAGTTTTGATGCACATCTTTTGGTACACATATGCCTGCAGTGCCACCAGGCACACAACTTGAAATGAGATTGCTGTTCCCGAGGTAAGGGCACACTTGATTTCAGTCAGTGACAAGCATTCTTGTTAACTGGTTGCATCCATTTACTTGTCTAAGCAATAAATGAGAATTTTATTTGTTATTCATGCCCAGACTTAGCATTATCAGTCATATTAATTTTAGCCACTTATTTTTATTTTAATTTGCATTTCTCTTCTGAATTATATAGGGGAACACTTTTTCATTTGCTTCACATTATCTTTTGTGAAGTGCTATTATAATATGTAAAGCTGATTTGTCTGCTTTTTTTCATATAAAATTTAAGAGCTCCTTACACATACGGAATACATACGTTGCAAGAGACTTCCAGCACTTTGTATCTGTCTTTCTTAATGATGCTTTGGATGAATGGAATGCCTAATTTCAAAGGAATAAACTGTATCAATCTTTTCCTTTACAGTTGGTGCCCTCAGGTATTGTTAAAGAAAACTTTGCTTACTCCTAGTTCATGAAAATATTTTCATATATCAACTTCCAGAAGGCTTTTTGTAGTTCAACTACCTTTAAGGTTCATTTTAAAAATCATTCCCCTCTTCATGGATATCTGATTAGCATAGCACTATTTATTAAGAAGAAAATCCTTCCTGTGCAATCAGAGCTTCATCGCAAATTAGATGCCTGTGTGAGTTTGCTCATGGTCTCCATTCTGTTCCATTTGTCCATGTGCTTATTCTCATGACGATGCCATGATTGTGGCAGTTTTATGAGTCCTTAGTGCTGGACGGGGAAGTTCTCCAGCACTGAACTACTCTTCTAGGGTTGTTTCTGCTAATCTCTATCCTTTGCGTTTCCATGTGCCCTTTAAAATTAGCTCGTCATCTTCTATCCTCCGTACTACCCTGAATTTTAATAGGAATCACATTGAATCTATAGAGTTGGGGAGAAAAGACATCTTTATTCAGCCTCCAATCTGTGACCATGACTCTTACCTCTGTGTATCTAGGGTTTCCTTAATTTCTTTCAGTAACATTTGTGTTTCTCTATCTTGAAGTCTTGTGCCTCCTTTGATAAATTGCGTCTAGATATTTGAGAAGTTTGCTGAATTTTAGCTCATGTCAATTATTATTCTAAGTGTTATCCTTTTAATAGGAAGCAATATTTAGAGACCGTAATCTGGGTATGAGTGTTCATTGCTAATGATTTGGTCAGATTTTCTAAGTGAATATACTAAGGAGTACTTATTTTTTTTAAATGGTTGCATCATCTCTTACATATATTACTTATTCCAATTTAGTTTCATGGGATTTTTACTTAAAAAAAAAAATTCTTCTTGTTCATGCCTGTAATCCCAGCGTCTCTGGAGTCTGAAGCAGGAGGATTTCGAGTTCAAAGTCAGCTTCAGCAAAAACGAGGTGCTAAGCAACTCAATGAGATCCCATCTCTAAATAAAGTCCAAAATAGGGCTGGGGATGTGGCTCAGTGGTCGAGTGCCCCTGAGTTCAATTCCCAGTATCACTGTCCTCCCTCCCACTCTCCGGCAAAAAAAAAAAAAAAAAAAAAAAAAACCCCCTTAAACACCCATTTCATTTATCTCATGTCAAAATCCCATTTTATAAAGTCACTAAGATTTTTGCAAGCTCACCTCATCCCATAATACACATAATTTTAAAAATGATGGTACTAATTAAAACAATAAAAATCAGTAGCTTAAGATAAATTTTTTTTTTTTTTTTTCAGTTCTTTTGTCATTGGGGTTTATCCCCCTAGAGGTGTGTGGTGGAATTACCTGTTGAAATAATCCCTCTCTGTGGTTATGCCACCAACTCAGTACCATTAGTTCCTGACGTCTTGAAAGTTAAGCAGTTCCACTCCTTGATAGGAGAAGGAACTGAATCTGATGAATAATAAATTAAGATTAGAATCAAATGATACCATATTACTGCTAGAGCTAATTGCACTGTGGAGAGCATGTCAGCAACATAAAATAAATACTTCTCTGAGCATAGGGCCATGCTTTCCCACATGTGTATCCCATTACATCATTTAACAGTGATGAGCTCTCAACAATATCTTCTTTGTTGATGGACTCACAGATCTTACTCACCTTTAGTAATAGGTGCCCAGGTTAAAATATATATCTATCCATTTCTTTTTTATTAAGTTAGGAAGTGTTTATAAATTTTTCAAATCTTTTTATTTACTTAGTGCAATAGTACAAAAATGTGTTTTATCTCATGTGCCAACTCTGATCTGCTCCTAGTGGCTGCTTGGGAACCCTGTGTTAAGAAAGAGTCTGAGAAAAAGCCCACAATTGAGATGATAACTTCAGGGCAGTAGGAATAGTTTTCAGTTTAGTTTAGTGTCATAACCTTGGTTTGGTTCTAGTATCTAGAACAGTGCTTGGCGCATGCAAATCAGTTAAAAATTGTTAAGCATGAAGGCCTAGTGGATAAGGTTCTCTGTATGCATTAGGGAGCTAAATGTGGATTTATTTAGAATATTACTGCTATCATGCATTCATGTTTATTAATCCATTCATTCAGAAATACATTTTGAGTATTTAAGTTTAGATAATGTTTTATCACATGCTAGTTATTGTGTTAGGCCCAAAGGTTCAATGCAATTTAAAATCTTGGTCACTTAGAGTCTTATGTTCTAGATATGCCTGTTTTAAACTATGATAGATTGCATTCCAGAAAGCTTTGGTAGATTGCAATGCACCCAAATGCCCCAAGATGGCATTGTGTTCAATTTTGATCAGTATGTTTCCAAAGTAAGCAATTCCTGATATATTTGTATAAGTTCTTGATTTTCAAATATGCATTTATTTCAAATGCTATTGTATATTCGTGATATACTAATTCTAGTACATTTTAAGAATGAGTGATTCTTTCTAAAAATTTAGCCTGTTTGCATGTAGTGAGGTTCTGGTAAATATAAAGGATGATAAGTAGTAAAAATGAGCAACAATAAATTATTAAAGAATTTTCTAAAAAAGCAATAATATATAATATGCCTTGGATATAATTAGACACAGGGTACTAGTACTGAGATACTAGCTTCTCCCTGGTTGCTATCTTTTGATTAGAAAAATCTTCAGTATTCATTAAAATAAATCCTTTGACAGGGAGGAGTCTATGGCCAGATGAAAGAGTTCTTCTGGCATCTCAAGTGTACAATAAGCTTAAGTAATAGATGCACACTTCTTGTGACTGTTCAACTTTATTATCATCAAGTTCAAATCCAATTATCTTTTTTTTCTTTTACTACAAGGAAAAATTACAAACCTCTTTGGAAAGGGCACAATTGACCCTTCCTCTGTAATGGTCCTGGTGAGTGCCATATATTTCAAAGGACAATGGCAAAATAAATTTCAGGAAAGAGAGACTGTTAAAACCCCCTTTCAGCTAAGTGAGGTAAGTGTTTCATTTTCAGACTGATGGCAAATTTTGGAGACTGTGATAATCATTTAAGGACAATTTAGTCCTTAAAGATTTAGTGAACATATAGGCCTACGTAGGTTCCTGTCATTGTGTTTTCAATAAACTTTTATTTTTTTCCTCGTTGAGTGACAGTAACCTTTCTCATGGGGGCACCTAACAAGTCTTTAGACACTGAGAGTCCCTGGAAGAGAAAACACCTATGCTTTTCCTAATGTTCTATCTGGGCATTCTTTGCACATACTGAGATTACTTTCTCCAGTGGCTCAATAAAATTACCTGTGCTATTTTTCTTCTAGAGAGTTTCTGAAACTGAATTAAAAAATAAATTGATCTTATGACTTCATTTTCCCATATTAGCTAGAAACTGCATTGATATTTTTGTAGACTCAGGTCATGTATGTGCATTAGAACTACTCAGTCTTTAACCATGACTTACTTTAAAAGTTTAAAAATCAATAAACTGTGCAAAGAAAAGCAATAAAAAGATATACTTGTTAATTTACATTCTACCACTGCCTTTGGAGGGTTAATGTAGATATTCATGATATACAATAAAATCAGTTACATACCTATTCACATATGTAACTGTACTGTCTAATCACAATCTTTTCTTTTACTAGGACAAAAGTGTCATTGTGGAAATGATGTATCAAACTGGAACATTTAAGTTGGCCTCCATCAATAAGCCACAGATGCAGGTCCTTGAGCTGCCCTATGCTGACAACAAACTGAGCATGATCATTCTGCTTCCAGTGGGCACGGCTGATCTAGAACAGGTAAAACACAAGAGCACTGGCCTGCAGCTAGAGCAAGGGGGCACGTGCACACACCCGCTCCTGCACACACCCTGTATCGCATGATGCTTTGCAGCCAGTCACCGATTCATGATCTGGGCTCAGTACTATCACCCCAGGAACCATGAGAGGAAGGGCGCAGTGACCCTGATCCTCAGGTAGGACAGGCTGTTCTTAAGTAAAAAGGTACATGGGGGCAGAGTGCCATACTGCACAAATATACACATGCCCATCCTTGACACTTGGGAGACATCCTTCTACGGTAATGAAATGGTAGGTGGTGCTCCTAGTCCACAGAAATCTAATCAAGCTATTACACTCTGTGGGGGGGCAGTATCTTCATTTGTAAAACCCTAACCATTTTTAACATTCCTTGTTTTGTGGGAAAATGAGCACTGCAGCCTTGAAGAAGAGGTCATAGTGGTGGTGGGAGTTTGGGTCTAATCCCTCCTCATGGCCGCAGCCAAAGATGCCCTGCACGGGGGGCCTTGGAGCCACCACACTTCCTCCCCCAAACTAATTGGGAACTCCCGAGACCTTGTAGAGTGACAATTCTCAGGAGGACAGTTGAACCTCTGGGAGCCTGCAGAAGCTCATGGTTAACTTCTCAAGTTCATGGTCGTGGAGTGTTGGCTTAGGTAAAACCAGTGTGATCCAGGTGGGGGCAGAGAGCAGGGAGTGCTCCCAAAAGAGGTGGGCTGGGGTGTGTGTTTTTAGTTCAAGAAGCGAGACAGGTACAAGTCCAGAGGGAACGGTAGTAAGAGAAGCACGACCGTGGGCCTGGGAACAGGTGTACGTATAGGTGTTGCCAATTCAGAAAGGATCAGTGTCCAGGGCCTGTGGTTAGCTGGGATGGAAGATATTTGGAGGCATACAGCAGTTTGGAAGCAGTTTAGATTCTGCAGCGAGTCCCGTGGGAGTAGAAAGGGTGTAAATTAGAACAGGGAGCTCAGAGAAGGTTTCTAGAGGATAATTTCCAGTTGAGCCTCGCCAGATGAGTCGAAGATGGACAGGTAAAGTAAAAGCACTGTGCTGCTCCAGGCAGAGCAAAGAACATGAGCAAATATCTCAGAAGTCTGAGGGTTTGCCAGGCGGGGTGGTGCACACCTGTAATCCCAGCGGCTTGGGAGGCTGAGGTAGGCCCTAAATAACTTAGTGAGATTCTGTCTCAAAATAAAAATATTTTTTAAAAAAGGGCTGGGAATGAGGCTGAGTGGTTAATTGATCCTGGGTTCAATCCCCAGTACCTCCACCTCACCGAAAGTGTGAGGTTTTGTGTCATGAGGTCATGGTAACGTGGATTAGGGCAGAGAAAGAAAAAAATGAAAAGATACTTGAGAAGAAAAACTACCCGTACTTTATAAAGGCTTTCATGTGATTAGGGCAGGAGGTGGTGAAAAAGTTTTAAACTCTTGACTAGGAAGATGGGCTGCGCCATAGCTTGGTCGTGTGGCCCTGTGGGAGGGCTGGCTGGAGGGTCTCAAGTACCCAAGGGGAGACATTCTGAGGGTCGACAGAAAACGTTGAAACTTGATAGAGAATGAGAAGTCAGGTTGCTGAGTCTGCTTCAGGAAGCCTGAGCAGATGTGGAAGGTGAAATGGTAGGTAGAGGCATAAAGGTGTCAGTGAGTACTTGAGTTCAGCTTCAGGGGCAGCACAACAGAAAATGAAGGACAGGAGACCATGAAAGCTATCAGAGTGAAACAAGAACAAGGGGACCTGGCATCTGAGAAGCCAAATGAAGCCAAGTTCGTAAAGAAGGGTGTGATTGAATATTTCCCACATGCAGACTGAGAAGAAGTGGGTGAACTCACGCAGGAAGCAGACACACAATGACTTCAGGACCCATTCAGAGAGGACCATAGGAGAAGCCTAAATGCCCAGGGGACCAAGGATGCACGCAGGCTGAGGATGAAATGCAGACGAGAGGTAGACCATAGCGAAGGGAGGTTAGGCTAAATTCCAGAGAGGCAGGGCAAGCATGCTTTCAAGGTAGAGAAGAAAGCAGTGAAAGTGAGCCATTCCCATCGAGAATTTATTAAAAACAAACAAACAAAACCCCCCAAAACGCATTTAATGCAAAGGCTGTGTTGGCCCAGGTGGGCTCATCTGTGCTTTGTCTCCTAGATAGAGAAGCAGCTGAATGCCAGGACCTTCCAGGAGTGGACCAGCTCGCATAACATGACGGAAAGAGAGGTGGAAGTGTACGTCCCCCGATTCAAACTCGAGATCAAGTACGAGCTGAACTCCCTGCTCAAATCGCTGGGGATGACAGACATCTTCAACCAGGCCAAAGCGGATCTCTCTGGGATGTCACCGGACAGACGCCTCTACTTATCAAAAGTCATCCACAAATCCTATGTGGATGTCAACGAGGAGGGCACGGAGGCAGCGGCAGCCTCTGGGGACAGCATCGCTGTGAAAAGACTCCCCATCCGAGATCGGTTCTTGGCGAATCGTCCCTTCTTGTTCTTCATAAGGGACATTTGTACCAAAATGATTCTCTTTGGGGGCAAGCTCGCCTCTCCATAAACAGAAGGGCTGGATGAGACAGAGACACAGAGGAGTTGTGAGGGCAAACAGGTGGCTGCATCTGCACCTCACAGTCCTCTGTGCCTCAGTTTGCTCTTCTGCAAAATAGGTCTATGATCTCTTCCAGCTCATCCATGAGTTGGCAAAACTTGAGGCTGTGATCATCATGGAAGAAAAAAAATTACACAAAAGCTTTTCTGGCTTTCTTATCTTTGGGGCCTTGTGTGAGTGCTACCCAGGTGACGTGATCAAGTCAGTGAGAAAACAGTTAAAGGCTTAGATTCTCTTGACTTGTATATACCAGTGAGATCATGAATAAGTGACTGCTCTGCCTTCCGAAAAACAATTTAAGGGTTTCTACTTATGATTTCTATTATGATTTCTTTGCTGTTTAAATAGAACATTGTGAATTTTAGTTCAAAATTCTGTATTGACCATAATAAAAGTGTGAAATGTCTTAAGCTCTTTGAAGACTTACACTGCAGCAATTAAATAACTTATAAGGGGAGGTTTTGAATAAGGTCAACTCTAATTCAATGCATATTTTATTGGAATTTTTGGCCAAATCATTGTTAGGTACCAAATTGAGTAACACAGTTCTTGCTTTGAAAAAGTAATTCCAGGAATAAGAGTTCAGAAGATCAAAAGACAGATGCAAACCAGGTAGTTTTACATTAGAGAAAGCCTCCACATTTTGTGCCTGAGATAACATGGAGCAAGAATCAGATAATGACAGCCATGATGAGGTAACAGGGGGACAAGAAGCACTGAGGACCTGTGTAGAAGAGATGGGAGGGGTTTCTTGGCATCTGCTTTCCATGGTGAACATCTTGAAGATATTATGAAGTCTGCTAAGGAAGGCCAAGTCCTTCTGGGTGGTACCTGGCACGTGCTGGGCAGGAGCACAGAGGTACCACCTGCACCAGTGCTGTGGTTGGGATCTCAAATGTCTCCAAAGGCTCATGTGTTTCAGGTTTGGTCCTGGGCTGCTGGTGCTGGTGTGAGGAAGTAATGGAACCTTGAGAAGGTGGGGCCTAGTGGAAGGAAGTTAGGTCAATGGGGGTGCCTTGAAGTGGATACTGGGACTCCAGCCTCTCCCTCCTCCTCTGATTCCTAGCCACTGTGAGTGGGCAGTTTCTTCTGCTATATGCTCCCCACTGTGATGGTTTGTCTCACCACAAGCCCAAAGGCAACAGGGCCAAGGAATCATGGACTGAAACCTCTGAAACCATGAGCCAAAATAAATCTTTCTTCTCTTTAAGTTGATGTTCTCAGGTATTTTGTCATAGCAATAGAAAGCTAATATGACCAAATGTCCTGAATGTAATGATAACAGAGCTGTGTGACACTGAGTTTCCTTCGACAGTTAAAGAGACTCAGTGTGGTTCACTGAAGGGTGGTAAATTCATATAGAGAATTCTTCTGGGGTAATTTATGGAGAGGGCTTCAAAGGTACTGATGTAGATGCTGGTGATAAGAAAAGTACTTGGAGAGACTGACTTGAGAGCTGAAGTGAGAGGGAGCTGGAGGACTTCTGAGGCAGAAGCTTGTAGGGAGACTACAGATTTAGGATCCTCCAGAAAAACACAACCAATAGCATATGTTCTGGAGAATTCTGAACTAATACAGTGACCATATAAACTTCTGCCAATGCACATATCTCCACATCAGTATTTATCTCTCTATCTACACACACATGCACCTATTTCCTAACCCTTCAGATATATATAAAATATACAGAGAGATTTTAAAAAGGTGGCTCATGCAGTCTTGAATCTGGAATCTGAAGACAGGAGGCAGAAGTTCCTTCTCCTCAGGGAACTTCAATCTATTTTCCTTTAAGGTCTTCATCTAATTGCATGGGTTTACCTACTTTGGAGGCTAATCTACTTTATTCAAAGTGCTCTGATTTCAATGTTCATTTCATCTAAAAAATGCCTTCACACCAACATCCTGATGAGTTTGAACATATACCTGGGTACTGGGGCCTGGGCAAGTTGACACATAAAATCAACCCTCAGAATGCTGGGAAGAAGATGAATGCAAATTATTTTCACTCTTTCAAAGAGCTAAGAGAAACTGTGCTTTTAGCAGTGTAAATAATATGAAAACCCAGAAGGGCTCATGAAATTTAATTACAAAAGCAGTCTTATTTTTGTCTTTCATTGCCCCTATAAAACTGCTTGGTGTGAGAGCCCTCTAGTGCCAGCAAGGAACTGCTGTAGGTCTCACAATTTTCTGATCAAACTTGAACACTAGCAAGTCTGATTGCTTCAGGTTACAGCCTCCAGTCAGTAATTTAAAATATTTAGGCACAGATATGAATTCAAACCCTCACTATTCAAGAAGTGGGTGCAACATTACTGACCTCACACAGGGGCTTTTTAGGAGAGCAGCCTCTGGGTCCAACCCAGACCTGTGGCTTAACAAGACCCCAGGTGAACAGTGTACACCCTGTGGTGTGAGATGCCCCAAACCCTACTGTAAACCTGATGTTTTTTTCTTAGATAGGCTTAGAAAATTATAATCTATTAAGTATGCAATGGTGCTAGTTACATTATGTAAGATGATATAATGGAAAAAAATAGTAGACAATTTGATTTTCCAAACCAATAAGTAAATTACTAGCTGTAAACAGAAACTTTAAAAGTCATTCTTTAGCTTCAATTTAAAACAGACATTCAGGACTAAAATTTTCTGAATTTTCTAGTATCTTGAATATCCCTGTCCTCTCTTTAATTGGTCCTGGGGCCTTCATTTGACCAATATCACTTTGATCTAACAACAACTCAAAATCTTTATCACTAATGATCTCTTCTCTTGGTCCTTTGACTTCCCTTTCATAATCCCTAGGTTTTGATAATTCCTTTAATTCCTTAGTATCTAAGAAATTCTTAATTTAATCCAGATTGACCACCTTTGAAATGATTTTTGTGGATGATCAACTTTTCTAATTTTCTTTTAGTAGCTGCTCTTTCCACAATTTTCTGATCAACAGTTTTTGCTGTAACAAGGCGACATATAACAACTGGCTTTGTCTGACCAATTCTATGACATCCATCTTTGGCCTGAAGATCAGACTGGGGGGTTCCAATTGCCATCACAAATGGTTACTGTTATCTGCTGCTGTCAATTAATGCCCAGACTACCAGCTCTTGTACTCACTAAGAAGGTAAACACATCTGGATCTGTGTTGAAATTGTGGATATTTTCCCCTCTCTCAGAATAAGGCATGAACCCATCAAGCTTGCTAAAGTTGAAATTTCTAAGATAGCAGTAATCCATCAAAATATCCAACATTCTTTTCATTTGTGGAAAAAGCAGCACCTTGTGACCTTTTATTTATTTATTTATTTACTTTTTTTAGTTTGGGCAGCTTTTGGTCCAAAATTAAGAATTTCCCAGAATTTGTTACCAATTCTTCATCAATCTTAAACTCTTGTGTAACAGGGTCTATAGGATATTCAATCAGATATGAATGATTACAGCATTATATTCTGCAGCTTCAGATTAACTTCAGATTCTTCAGGCACATTCACTTTTACCACAGTTCTTTCTCTACACACTGGTTGTATTTAACTGATCATTCTTTCCAATTCATTAGGAAAATTATCTATTTTGCTGTAATTTATTGATTTTTCTAGTTTGCCATTTTGGTTGTCCAGTAGGACTTAGCTCAATTGTTTCTTTCTTACTGGTTCCAAACATATTTGCAATAGTATGATTTACAATTGCTGTGTAAAAGACTTCTCGTTTCTTCTCAAGCAGTGCATAAACAATTACTTCTTGTTTAGGAGGAACTTCAAGAGCAACTTCGTATTTTAGTCTTCCCAGTAAGAAAGGGGTGAGAATGTGGTGCAGCAGATGCATTCTGTTCTCTTTCTTTGGCCATGTCTTCAGCAGTTTCAGAAAGGCTAGTGATGTCAATCAAGACTCAGATGTCAATCAAGTCATCAAATACATCTAGCAACCAAAAGTTTAGCAATGACCAAAGTTCTGATAAATTGTTTTGTAAGGGGGTACCAGTCAAAAGTAGTTTGTTATCAGCACTGAACTGTTTCAATTTCTCAATTTGATGGCATTTCATCGTCTTAATCCTGTGTCCTTCATCTACTATTAAGTATTTCCAATAACAATGCTGTAACACATTTGGGTCTCTCATGGCGATGTCAAATGATGTAATTACCACAGGATGAATCTGCAACGTCCCTTTCCTTTTGTGAATCTTCCTTACCAATTCTCCACGGTCTTGCTGGGTTTCATGATACGATGTGGTTGCATTTCTGGTGTAAACCTTTTGAATTCAGCCATCCAGTTAGGAAGTGTAGACAAAGGGCCACAAACAAGAAAAGGTCCAGGTTCTCCTCTCTGAATCATCAATGCAATTGCAGAATGCACTGAATGGTCTTTCCCAATACCATCTCATCTGCTAAAATGCCACTAACCCCGTTTTCCCAAAGCATCCTAAGCCATTTCAGGCCTTCTACTTGGTACCATTCCATCACTCCTCCTGTGTACTCTGGTTGTTGAAAGGGCACCGGGTGTTCATTACACTTCTGAAATGGGCCAAAAAATAATTCTCAGCATTCCGTCTAACAGTTTGAGCCAATCTAGCTTTAATTATACTATTTGAATCTTCATTTTTCTGAAGACCTTCTACACAGAGATGAGCAGGGGAGGAACTTTGATCTTCATTCGTTTTACTTTTTTAGCCACAGAAAGAATTCCCTCTTTTGGACATGACCTCTGGAATATTATACGATTCAGTTTCTCTTCCTCTTTACTTTTACATGGCTGGATTCTCTCCACTTCCACCAACTGAATTTTTACCCGTTGTAACTTTTAAAGATTGCTTTTTTTCTCTTCCATTTCTTCTTCTTCCTCTGTTCCGCTAACTGCTGCTGCTCCTTTTTGGTCAACAAGAATGTGGATACTACTTTTTTCAAGCAAACGTTGAAGTCCACGGTGCCGAATTCCTGTGGACTCTGTACCAAGGTACTTCAGCAGCGTCTTCCGCGGCCTCTCAACCCGCAGCCTCCGCTGCCGGCCTCCTCTAGCGCGGCCGGGGTCCTCCTGGAGGTCTCCTCTCCTTCCACCATTCCTGGAACCCGGGGCCGCCGCTGCTCGCGGGCCGCTCCGCTGGGCGCCTCCAGGGAGCCTGCGCTCGCTGCCGGCAGCAGCAATGCGGAACGCGCTCTCCCGCGGCGGGCGAGCGGGCCTCCACCGAGACACGCAGCCAGAGGAAAAGGCGCGCCTCTCCCTGGAGGGAAAACCCTCTTGTCTCGCGATGCTTCGAGCGTAGGGCCCGCCCCCGGCCTCGGCGGCGCGAGACTTGGCGCCGTTGGGCTTTTCCTCCGGTTAGGGGCACGTCAGTCTCCGGGAACGAGCCTCCGCTGACCTGCTGTCGGCCACCGCCTTGGTGGTGGGAAACCGGCCGACGGTGGAGGCCCGGTGTCCTCCTGCGCTTGGCGACGGGTCGAACTTCCCCGTGGTTTTGGCGGCACTCGACAGTTACCGAGGCGCCTTGGCGCTCTTGCCGCGGTGACTGACACCCGCCAGCCCGTGGCCTTTAGGGAGGAAGGATGTCAGTCAAATCCTGCGAAGCTGGCCGGCCACGCCTGGAGCGTAGATCACCTTTTGGTTGAAAATCTTCTGGAAATAGCCAAGAGGCAGGCACTTTTGTGGGTGGATGGATAGGAGATTAGCCAGGGTTCAAGACATTTGTGTAGGGTAGGGGAAAGCCGAACGCAGTGGTAAAGGGAACGGACAGCGGAAGAGAAAATGTGAAGAAAACAAGTAAAGCAATAATAGTGTGCATGATGAGGAAGGAGCGGGACTTTCCTGGTCGCAGCCTTGAGCTTTCATTCCACCTCTTCTGGTCTGCAATCCTTTTCTTTGGTCTTCCCCTTCCCTTCCCTCCCAATTTCTCCTGTAATCCTGATTTAATAGTCCATTGCATCCCACCTCCTAGCAGGGGAAGGTGCCAGGAGAAGCCTGGGATCTGGGAGTCAAGGTGACCTCCTCTTCTTCTCCCTCCTCCCTCCCGCTAGTCCTCGCCCACCTGCTTTCTTCTGTCCACCCCGCTCCCTCTGTTCTGTTAATGCTGGGAGTTGAACCCAGGGTCTTTGCATGCTTAACATGCATCCTGCCGGATGTACATACACTCCTAAGGGGACATTCTGATTTACAAGCTGACGTCACACTCTAGAGTGACCATTTTGCCAGTAGGAGCTCTAGTGGGCTCTCTGGACTGAGGCCACTCTGCTCCTTCCTGGAGACACTATCCTTTCTACTAGTTAGCAGCAGCTCCCCTAAGGGCCACATCCCTCTACCAAATAATTAAGTTCCCTTGCCTTTTTCAACAGGGTTCTTTTCTCCTACTTAAGGTTTATGGAATTTCTTGGGATTGCTGGTAAAAATTTTCTATCAGATTTTGAGAATGTCCAGTCATTACTTCTTCAAACACACACACACACACACACACACACACACACACACACACACACACACATTTTAAAGTATTTTACCTGATCTGCTGAAACTTGTTTTGGGGGCTTTGTTAGGGTGGAACTAGATTAGCTCTTCCTTGAGGGTAGGGATCAGTGCCTGTAGTCTGGGGGCTGAGTCCAGCCTGTCACCTAGTTTTATATGGCTAGTGGACACCGCTCTCCAGGGACAGTGTTGTAAGCCATTGACACCAAGTGGGTGTTCCCTCTGCCCAGTTCTCTCTGCTCCCACACCTGCTGCCCTCTGAAACTGCACTATGCAGTGGAATCCCTTGGTAGAGTCAGGACCTCACCTGAGATAGTCAGGCCCTCCAAGAAGAAAAGATCTGTGGGTTTCTGGGCTGAAAAACTGCTGGGTGGTCACTAGATCCAGGATCTCTGTACAGTGACACCAGGCTGTCATTCCCACTAGGGTCTACATCTGGTCCTCAGAAATCTTACTCCTTCCCAGATGCCACGGCCCTCTGCTCTCTAGTCTCAGGCCAAATCCTAATAGCAAGGAACACATACCAGGTCCTCGTGGTAGTCCTACGGAAGTAGGTCTGAAGACACGGTGTGTGCCCCTTTGCAAGCCTCTCTTCAAAGCAGTTCTCTTCACAAGTCCCCTTCTTAATCTCCATTCTTTTAATCCTATTATATCTACAGGACCAGTCTGGGCATTCAAGAGTCTCATACCAATTTTTGTCTGTGTGTGTGTGTGTGTGTGTGTGTGTTACCTACATTTGCTCTAATACCTCCTTTGGAAGGCAGCTCCTGATTAGTCTCAGTGCTTCAGCTAAGCTTAATTTGGCATCCTACTACTATACTCGCCACCATCAGGTTTGCATATTTCTCTTTACTTTGGGGACAGCAAGTATCAAAATTGGCAGTAATAACTGTATCTTGTGCTGACCAAAATCTCTCATTGAAAGTTATACATGCCTCAGATGAACTAAATCTGTGAAATTAATGCAGTTTGGTGGATTAAAGTCTTTTGACACATGGGAGAAAATTGATGGAAGTGGAAAAATATGTAAATCACTCACGTGTCTAGTTGTCACTGTGGCTTGGGCTCATGCCAAAATGAAGTGGAAGACTGAGGAAACAAAGACTTCTACATGATTTCACCTGTATTAAGTGGAAAGGAGGTTGGAAAAGATTCAGAAGATTCACACAATATTGAAGAACTTAGTAAAAGGACCCAATTTCAAGACTTCCTATAAAGTAATTGAGATGGTGTGATTAAAAGACTAATGGGTCAGTGGAGCAGAATACAGAGCTTAGGAACAGACCCACACAAATAAAGTTAATTGAGCTTTGATAAAGAAGCAAGAGGAGTTCCAAAGGGACAGTCTTTTCAACAAATAGTGCTAGAATAACTCGATATCATGTTTCCTAATTTCAAAAAATGAATCTAGATACTGACTCAAAATGGATCATAGGCCAAAGTATAAAATGCAAAACTGTGTAACTCCAAGAAGGTAATGGAGGAAGAAACCTAGGTGACTTTGCATTTGGCAATGACTTTTCTGATACAAAATCACAGACACAATCTATGTAAGAAAAAAATGTGTGAGTTGAACTTCATTAAAAATCTTCTCCATAAAAACACCATTAAGAGAAAAAGAAGCCAAAGAGTCAAAGAAAAATGTTTATGAAACATATATCTGGTAAAGAATTTGTTTCTAAACTATTCAAAGAATTCTTAAAATTCAACAATAAGAGGGCAAACAACCAATAAGTGGGGAGAAGATACAGGCACCTTACCAAAGAAGATTCAGAGATGGCACATAAGCAAGTGAAAATCTATTCAATATCATATGTCATTAAAGAACTGCAAATAAAATCACTGGTAACACAAAACGCTAGTGAGGATATGGAACATCAGTAATGCTCAGTCATCCCAAGTTGGCATTTTGGAAGACAGCTTGGCAGTGTCTAACAAAACTCAACACACTGCTTCTAAATAATCCAATAACTGTGCTCCTTAGCAGTTACCCAAGTGAGTTGAAACTATGTCCATGCAAAGACCTTCACACCACTGTTTATAACATGTTTATTCATTATTTCAAAAATTGGGAGCAACCAAGATATTTTTCAATAGCTGAATGAATAATAAAAAGTTAGTATATCCATGTAATGGAATACTACCAGTAAAAATAAATGAATGAAAAGACATGGAAGAAACTTAAATATGTATTTCCAAATAAAAAATGTCACTCTGAAATGCAACCTATGGTATAATTCCAATTCATGTCATGTTGGAAAAGTAAAAACTATAACAACAAAAGATCAGTGGTTTCCAGGGACTTGCCTGAGAAGAGGAAGAAAGGAATAAATAGGTGAAGTATAGCAGATTTATGTGGTGTAAAACTCTTTTGTTTGATCCTCTAATGGAGGATACATACCACTCTACATTTGCTAAAACCCATAGGATGTACCACAAAGATTAAATCCTGATGTGAACTATGTGATTAAGCTAATAATAATATATTACTATTACGTATAGGTAAATAAGCTAATAATAATATTGACTCCTTGATTATAACGAATGTATTCCACTAAGGCAAAATTTTTATAATAAACTGGGAGAGGGGGACCAAGGCAGTATATCAGAGTTCTGCTTCTTTTTTCTTTTTTGGGAAACCTAAAACTCCTCAAAAAAATTAAAGACCACTAATTAAAGAAAACTGTAAAGAAGCTGAGAAGTGAGAAAGGAAGTAGATCTCCTTGACCTGGATTTCAAAAAAGCAAAGCAAACATTTCTTCTTTCTTAGATGTTCTCGAATAGTGTTTTGTTTTCATTTTATTGGTTATTTTCCTTCTGGTAGTTTAAAGTTCTGAGTTTATCAATGGCCTTTCCCCCACTTCTTTTTGCACAAATGCTGAACCCCTAAGTTTGTGTTTTGTTCATACCACAGTGACTCAGGAAAATTACCTCTTTCCTAAAAGTGTCCGAGTCCACACCCATAATGGCTCGGGAAGAATGGTATTTCCCCAGGGGCAGTAGTAGAATCCACCCAGCTTCGGAATCATGGTGCATTGATGCAGCATAGAAAGGGCAAAGGGTATAAAAGGGTAACTTCTCTAGGGTTTTGCAGGGGCTCTTCCAGGTTAACTTGCTGTAAATTAAAAGAATAAAGTGAAAAAAAAAAGCCCATGTTTGTGCAGTGGTTCAGGTTGAGGCTGGCATGCTTACTGGCCAGGAGTGTAGTCTTTTCATTTACAGCTTCTCTCTTTCTCTGTCTCTCAGTCTCTCTCTCTGTCTCTCAGTCTCTCTCTCTCTCTCTCTCTCTCTCTCAAAAATTCTCAGGAGCAGATGGAAGGCAGAAGTGAAGATATAATAGAGAACTCTCTCCAAGGGGAAACCCCCAAACCCCTGCATTTGTAGAATCCAGCTTTTTCCCCACATGTCCCTGGGTTAACAGGTGACTGTGGCTGGTACGTCTTCCTCAGTCCTGATTTACTCCTGCTGTGCTGTTGTCATGATCAGTGGCTTCCTATTCTACTCTCAGCGCGTCTTGATTTAGATGATAAATTATGTGGCCATCTGACCTTAATGCTACTGGGTATTATGTCATGGTCTGTGGTCATCCTATTCAGGTCTCTGGTGACAGCAACTCCTGACATTCTATCACAGCCCCTCTGTGACTCCAGCGTCTGTATTCCTTTCACTGTCTTACCTCCATTGTCTTTCTCTGGGACCATAGTGTCTGAGAGGAAGCTTCCTCTTTTGTTTTTTCCAATGATGGCACTTGTTTTGTTGTCTTTGTGTCAAGAGAGAAGGCAGAAATCAATGAGGTACTGGTTCAACTTCTATAAGACCCCAAAAGGCATATGATCCTCCAGATTTATAGCTCTATAGAGAATGACTTTAAGAGAGTCTTGACATTTTGTTATTCATCAATACCCTGATTCATTTCTTCAACAAGTCTTTCTTGAGCATCTATTAAGTTCTGTGTACCGTGGTGAGGCATAGAGATATACAATGGATAACACAAAGCTCTAGTCCTTGTCTTCATGAGCTCATATTTATTTCAGCAGAGAAGATAGATTTTTAGAATAGTAATTAAAATGGGGATGGGTGTTACGGGGATTCTATGAGTGGGGTTCTCTTAGTGGAAAGCCCCACAAGCCAGCTCAGGAAGCAAGGGCTCTCTTTGGAGGAAAGAAACTTGGTCAGATTTATGTTTCAGAAAGGCCACTTTGACTTCCAAATGGCCATATTTATGATGAGAAAGATTCATTATAAGCTACAGGAAATAAACAGCACTTTCTATACTAGTAAACACTTTGGCAGAACTAGAGTAGTTTAAAGGCTGGGATAACATACCTGTTTGTGATTTATTTTGGTTATGTATAGATAGCATCTCTGGCAATTTTGGTGTCATAGTGAGAGGCACCATTCAGAACTTAATTGGATGATGGAATTGTCCAGTAATGTGGACATGAGTCAGTGTTGCCCACAACACTTGTGATTGACCATCCCAAGAATTCCCTGGTCTGGCTCCTAAGCATCTTTGACCATCAATGTTGAAAACTCCCCTTGTTAAGAAGTAATAAGGGCATTGGTCTGAGATTTACTGGACTGGGATTTGGCAGGGTTTCCAGCTTCTATATGTCAGCTGCTGATTTATTTATATAAATATTGCTTTAATTACATCTTTGTATGACCTTGCATGGCATGTGTCTTCCAGACCACATCAAACTAATAGTTTATTTTGAGGTTAGAGCTTCTAGATAATTGTGGATCCTTTGGAATCGCACTCCTGCCTCTCCTCAGGCTCCCAAACCCTCACTGTTACTCACCACCCTTCTCCTTGTGCTTTTTGGACCTGTTCCAAGGACCCTGGCACTCATGAAGCAGTGGTGAAGACTGTGACTCTGCCATCATGTCCAGGAAGCTACCACCCTCTACTGGTGCCAGATCCAGGACTAGCCTTGGTCTCTTATCAGTCTCCTGTCCTGAAGTTGCTGTTTCTGCCCACAGGGCTGGAGGATGTGGTGTGGTCAAGCACTTCTGTGTTCACAAAGCTGCAGAGGGAAGTCTGTCACCATTAGTTAACTGTATCCCACCCTTCTTTGAACTTGACTGCCTTGTCCTCCTAGTCTTGTTTATGGATGGTGCAGAGGCTATCAAAACTGCTCCATGAAGCTTTTCCTCCCTGGCACTGGGGCTCAAGTGTGGGGTGGGGCATGACCCTAGGACTCAGGTGGTTTGCTCAAAGTCATTCTTTATCTCTGAGCCTGATCCACAGTCCTCAGGTGATGGAGCAGTGCTCTCTAGACTTTGAGCTGGAGGTCCTCTTTGACTTAGCTCTGACCTCCTTATTTCACAAAGCTGAAGTTTTCTGCATCACTGCAAACATCCAGTTGCCTGGTAGATATCAGTTTGTCTCAGTGGGAAGTACATCACTTTGTGAATGTTTTCCTTTAAGTCCAGTCCCTACACAGTGTTTTAAACTATGGGAAATTCATCCGCTTCCTCATGTGGAGAGGTGAAGCACCCCTTTCCCTTTTCCTCCAAAGAAAATTCCACCCTCCAACTTCTACTGTCCAATCCTCATCCTCCTCTCCAATGCCTGACCCTGAACTTTGAGCTCAGGTTCACCAGACCAGGCCTCTTGGTTTCACCTGAGTGTATTCCCTAGTGTCTTCATAGCATGGGGGTTGCCTGTTATCAGCTAGTGTCTGCATTGGGCCTTCAAACAAACTCAGCAGTGAGAAAGTCCCATTTAACATCATGGCATCTATATTTTATTACGAGATGAAGTTAAAGTTGGAGTCACCTGGGGTGGAACTGAGAAGGGTTTGGTTTGAAATCAAGACTGTGAACATAGAGATTTTAATGGTCTCTGATACTGTGAACAGCCTGGAGAGTACCCCAGGGAATGTACAACCTGTTTGCTTGGATCTCGCAAACCTAGTGGGGCAGTCCCCTTTGAAGACCTTTATCTCCTCATTATGGGGACAGCTCCCGGGAAAAGGGACCAGGGGAGAAGACGGGCAAGAGCACTGCCCCACCGTGACTTGGGCTGATGATGGCAGCAACAGCTATGCCCTTAGCTCCAGGGCCAGCAGTCCTTAAAGAAATCACAAGTGTTCTGGCCCTTTGTGCAGGTGGCTGCCGAAGTAGATACTTGGGAAGTAAGCCCCCTGCAGCATGGTAGAGAGACACCAGAAAATGAACATTTGCCAAAGAGGCGTGACCGCTGCTTGGTAGGAGACCACAGCAAGTAATTTACCATCGTGCCCTAATGTTTTGATTGTTGTCAAGGCTGAAGAAAGCAAGGAAAACATGGGTTCAGAAATATACAGAAATGGTCAGCATTACTACCCGATGAAATAAAAATATCCAATAGTGGTAATGACTGATATTTATTGAGGTCCTGTGCTCTTCCTGCCATGTGCTTATGTTTTCTTGTCCTTTGTTCTGCAACAACCCATGAGGTAGGTGATAGGATCAATGCCATTTTCAAGTTTGGAAAATGGGGACTCAGAGAGATTAAAGAATTTACCTCAGGACACACAGTGAGTGGAGGACCCAGAATCTTACCTCAGGTCTTGCTTCAGTTGCTATGGCTGCCTATCAAATTACCCTCTAATCCAGTGGCTGAAAGCAACAACCATCATTTAAATTTCCTGAGGCCTTTTGTGCAGGGTTTGGTCTTTCAAGGTATCCCATGGAAGAGCAGTTTGGTGTTCAGGAGATGGAGTTGGAAGAGTGAGGGGCAAATGGGAAGTCTCCATGCAGTCTCGGGACTTCTCCATTTGGCTTCTCTTTGTGGGCTCTTCTGGGCTTCCTTATGAGCTTCGGGTTATTGGATTTCTCACCTGGTAACAAGAACTTCAGCTGAGGAGGTAGAAATTTCAAATCCTTTAATGACCTTGCCTGAAAACTCATACTGTTCCAATCCTCCCACCTTCTCTTGGTTACCATCAAAGCCCAACCCTGCTTAGATTCAAAGGGAGAGGAGTCAGATGCCACCTCTCCAGGGCAGGATTCCAGACGACCATATAGGACGGTGACTTGTGTTGTGACAGGTCCTTTGAATCTTTGCCTAGGTGTGTTGCCACTAGGCTACATTGCTTCTCTGAAGCAGCACTGGCGCGTTAGCCAAGGCCTGGGTTTTCTAGCTTTGATATCTTAGTATCATTTTTTAAGGAAATAATGTAGATTAATGGTATAACCAAAAGTTGTTAATGTCTAGCCCATTAAAAAAATTTATGCAATATTTGCAAGTCAGAAAAGAACTTTTCCAAATTCATGTTTAGTGTTTTGGGTTTGGACAATATACTCCAGGCAGGTGCAGGAATTCAATGAAGGAGAGAACTTTGTCAAAGAAGGGTTTGTGGAGAAGCAGGACTTTAGCTGACTTTGAAGCATTACTTAGGATTAGGGAAGCCAAGATGCAGCAGGACATCATCAGGAAGGTGACCAAACTAACTGGGGGGGGGGGGGGGGTTCTGTGGGGAAGGAGAAGAAAAGGGGCTACAAAAACATAGGTTTATCACAACTTATCTTATGCCTTGATGGTCCCTTGAGGTCATAAGTCATCACTAGACATAAATTACCTAAAACCAAAATAACAAAAATAGACATAAAAAATTGTAAGACTTGTCCAAGAATGCACAGGAGTTAGTACTATAAAGGGACTGCATTCCAGAGTTCTCATCTCTTTACACTTGGTAAAGCTTGTATACTCACTTGGATTCCAAATATAGAAACTTGGGCTTTATTAGAGGGCAGTAGAGAGCATTTGGCATCTTTGTTTAAAGAGGTAACTGGATTGAATTCATACATGCTATCAGGTTAAAGTCTGTGGGAAGGGTTTTGGGTAGATTCTATTGAGTCATGGATGGGAGCTTACTGTCCCATCACTAGATGGCAGACTTGGTGTCGGCAGGGAGAGAAGGGCGTGGTAGATGGATGGTATTTAATTTGTAAATCTTATCTTCAATCTTCCTGATAAACTAGCTCATGGCCAAGTTTGATCCGGCACTACAAATCTCTACTAAAATTTCTACTTGAAATTTCTTTGGCTTGAATTTCATAGCTCCACTTATTTATTTGTTCCATGTATCCCAAATCTGTTAAAGGAGTGTGAATCAGATTGTAGGGAATTTGACTGCTTTACTCATGTGTCTGTCTAGAACAATGTGTCTTATAGTACAAACTCAAAAAGATTTGAACTATTAGTTTTTCTTTTTAAGTGTTCACATTCTTCATATTTAAAAACTTATTTAGAAGAAATTTAATCTTGTTGAAAAGTTTTTGACAATATATGTCAAATATATATTCATAACATATGAATACATTCATATATGTCATTATATATATATATATATACACATTGCATAATGATCAAATAAAGGTAATTATCATGTCTATCACCTTAAATATTCATCATTTCTTTGTGGTGAGAATATCTAAAATTCCCTCTTGTAGCTAGTTTGAAATATGTGATACTTGATTGTTAATTTTATCATCCTACTATGGAGAACTGATTCCTCCTGCCTAACCTGAACTTTGTACCTGTTATGGTATGTTCAGCACCAGTGGGATTTTTAAATAGCACAGCTTATTGAAGTAACTTATGAGTGATAATATAAAATTGTATATTAACTAGTGGAAAAACTTGAGTAAAAGCATATGATCAAGGTCTATTATCAGGGAATAAATCAACATGGGCTCATGGTGATATGGAAGGTGATGGAAATTGTGACTTGAGGTGACTCTTGAGTAATAGGTAATATATAGAGGGATATCATGGGTGGAGTGCACATACATCCTGGATTTTCCAGGACAGTCTCAACCTATTATTATAATAATAGCTACATTCATTAAGTGATTACTGTATACTATGTGCTTTACATGTTAATTACAATCATTTCAACCATAAAGTTACCAAAATTCTCCCCATCTTTCAAACAAGTAAAGCAGGACATAGGTGAGACAGCTTGCTGAAGGTCCCATGGGTACAAGGGGGGAAATTGGAATTTGAACCCAGGTTTTGTGACTGGCACTACATACTCTGCTATCAAAAGCCCACCTTCCAGAAGGTGCACACTGAGGCTTGGCTCAGAATCTCTGGTTTCTGCTGTGTAGGTGGGCTGTCAGCATTTCCCCTGAGCAGCACATTGCCACCTATTATTGGTAAAGCTTATCATGAGGTCTGGGACTTGAGTCACTTCATTTTCCAGGGACACCATTTGTAGTCTAGATAATGACTGCCCTGAAATGGATAAAACCCAGCATCCGACCTTAGTCCTGGGTAGAGGAACAGACTCTCTCAGTTCTGTACCTGGTGCTCATCCCCTCTTGGCTCTGGCTCACTCCTTGTCCATCCTTTCTTCTGGCTCTCATCCCTGACTTTTACCTGCACCCTGCCCTATGGCCAGGTACACACAGTCTAGCTGGGGATGTGTATGGAGAATTTTTAGAAGCTTTTGCCTCTCTGGTTTGCTGGGCTACTTGATTAGAGGGAGGATGGATAGCAGTGGCGCCATGGCACTGCTCTGAGCTTCCTGCTGAGCAGAACAGGAGAGCCCATGGAGCCACTCCTTGGTGTCCCTTCATAACATGAGTTTCCTCTTAGTGCATCTGGGAGGGAGGAGGGATTTGTTTCTCTGCTGCTGTTCCTGTTGCCAACCTCTCCCTTGGGAGATGAGCCAATGGGAAGTCTGGGACTCTTCCCTGAGCCGTGGCAGAAGTGTCCTGGGAGGAGTGAAGATCTTAGGAGGAAGGAGGCAGGAGGAACTGGAGCCCAGCAGTGCAGGAGGTGAGTGGCATTCTTACACACCCTGGTTATTCCAGGCTTCTGAGTATGCTCAGACTTCCTAGAGAGAGGAACAGCCCCTGGTCTCACAGCCCTGCATGTTGTGGGCCTTCATCTGCCAAAGTAGCAGCTTCACCTCTATCAGCTGCACTTCTGGCAGTCACACACCGCTGCTTGGTGAGCGACAGCCTCCTGCTCTCCCCTGAAGGCCTCTGCAGCCCCCTATCTAATATCTAGCTCCTACAGGGTTGTTGTGGAGTCACCGTTAGGGTCAGAGAGACAGTGGACGGTGATGTTGATCTTGTGGGCCAACGTATGGTACATGGGAAAACTGACTTTATTCTTCATCTTATGGGCAAAAGGCCTGCCAGCTGCTGTACAGATCCTGAAGATGATAAAAATAGCCTGCACAAGGGATATGTTTAATATTCAAGTATCAGTGCTTGGGCTGTCTATCCCTGGGAGTCACAGCAAAACTGAAAAACTATGTGTGAATGAATGAATGAATGAATGATGATTTATGAGCCAGTCTCTCTACCTGCTTTTTAAGCAAATGATTCAAAACCTAGGCTACAAGTTGCATCCAATCCCAGATCTAGAGACAACA
Organism: Sciurus vulgaris; assembly: GCF_902686455.1. Taxonomy (NCBI): domain Eukaryota; kingdom Metazoa; phylum Chordata; class Mammalia; order Rodentia; family Sciuridae; genus Sciurus; species Sciurus vulgaris. The sequence continues at coordinate 86,596,797 of NC_136474.1, forward strand.
GTACAATAATTAATTACTGGAATTAATTTCCCCAAATTTCAGCTAGGTGTTGGACACTCCTTTCTGATTATATTTTCCTTTTAATTAGTGAAATTTAACAACTTAAAAATAGTGAGAGATTTGAATTTTATTTTCTATTTTAGTAATAACAGGCATTTTAGTAATAACAAGTAATAACTTGATGGACTTATACAGAGCCAGGAGTTCTCCAGAAAACACAGCTGGGTCCAGTTGAGCTTTAAAGTTTTTCTGTACTATGGTTATATGCTCCTACAGTGATTTGGAGCTTTGACATCTCTGCTAGTATTTTTACACACAGTAAAAATCAACTCAAGAGAGCTGCTGATAGGGAGAAAAAGCACTATATATGTCAGGCTGTAACATCTTTGGTGGTTAGAACAGATATGTTAACAGCAGGAAACCTCACATTTAATCATAATTGTGTCTGGAATATTTTGACCTAAAGTCTGGCAGAATTGTTAATGCTAACATTGAGTAGAGACATGTATATCGAGATAAATAAAATTCCATTGGTTTCTCTGTAGAGGTTTTGTACAACTACCTTGGAAGTTTTTCTTAAGAAGAAATTTAAAGTCTTCCATTTGAAGAGTGCTTTTAGAGACTAATGGGCAGTAGAAATAGGAAGCAGTAAATTTCCATCAGGTAACTGAGCAGTTTCATTCATATTTAGTGAGTGAAGACTGGGTTTGGGTTTGAGTTTGTTTCAAATTAAACACAGATTTCTTAATTTATTCTTTGGGAATAAATTAAATAAATTAAAATTAAAGCAAATTTGGGATTCTTTTTTCCTGTCTGCACTTGGTTGTGTCGCCACACACCGTGTATGTTAACTGGAATACTGGTAGAGAGATAAAAGCCTTCTGAGTGACCTCGGTGGGTACAATTCCCACAGCCTTTGGATTTTCCCTGAAGGAGTAAGAGAGCTGGTCAGGGATAACACTGGTCATCAGGGAGGTCGGGAGAGAGCGATGCGGTTCCTCCACCGGGTCCCCCCTCTAGCCTGCCCACTCCTCTCCTTCCTCCTGCCAGGTGGACTCACTGCATCATTCTTTCTGCAACCCCTCCAGCTCCCAAAGCTCCTCACAAAGCTCTCCACCCTCGCAGTCCTCATGCTGTGGTCTACTTTCCAACCTCCCTTCCAGACCATAACTGCTGGGGGAGGGGCCAGGACTGTGTCTTGATGCTTTCTTGTGGCCCAGCAGGTGCTTAAATGCACTGAAGCGTCAGACGCTTTAGGAACTTTTGATTTTTAGAAGCATTTAATTCAGGTCATCACCAGAGACTTTTTGATTGTATTGCCCCATTTCTTCTGAAATAATGAAAAACATGTTACTGTTTTCTTTTCTCTCATTTCTCCCTTCTTTTCAAATGTCCTTTTCCTGTGAGAAATCAAGAAAAATTTGGGGGTTGAAGGTGGCTTACGGAGGAACAAAAATTAGAGAGAAAAATGAGAACAACCCGAGTTTCTTCTTATTGGTTTCCTTGTTATGGAATTAGCTTATTTTGAAGGGACCCTTCAAAATAGTGAATTTAGCTGAGCAAAATTCACTGGAGAAAACATGATTTTAGAAGGTAAGCTAGTGAGGCAAGATACGCTTAATCGACCTGTATTTTGAAGAACGTTTAAAATACCTGACTACCAGCAAAAATTAAATCACTTCATGAATAAAAAGTACAAAGTTCTCTATGAGTCATTAACCAATATGTTGAAATCTTATCATGAACAGTGAAAACAAGTAGTAACAACATTTATATTATTACTATAGGTCAGCCCTCTGTATCCCCACCTCCCACATCTGTGGATTCAACTGACTGTGGATCAAAAGTATTTGAAGAAAAAATTATGTCTGAGCTGGATGTGATGGCACACACCTGTAATTCCAGCCACTTGAGCTGCTGAGGCAAGAGGATCACAAGTTCAAGGCCATCCTGGGCAACTTGGCGAGACTCTGTCTCAAAATAAAAAATAAGGACTGGGGTTGTGGCTCAGTGGTAGAGTTCCCTGGGTTTAATTCCTAGTACTAGGGAAAAAAGTCTCTACTGAAAACATGTACTGACACTTTCTCTTGTCATTATTCTCTAAACAGTACTGTATAGCAACTATTTGCATAGTATATATGTTGCATTAGATATTAGAAGCAATCTAGAGCTACCAAGTACAAAGAAGAATGTATAAGGAGATATATAAAAAGGCTACACTGTTTCACAGAAGGGACTTGTGAACCCTCATATTTTGGTGTCTGTGGGGAAGGGGTCCCTCAGGGATACTGAGGGATGAAAATAGATTTAGGGTTAATCCATGAGCCAACGTTTGAGTTTAAAAGTAGGATGCATGCAGTTATGTAAGAAGAACACACCTTAGGAGATACAAACAAAAAACCAGAAATACTTTTTCTACTACATGTTGTTACTTGTTTCAGTCCCAAATTCTGAACTCTACTGTGTACCAGGTTCCATAAAACCATTATGCTGTATGGGTGTGTGAGGCGTTTGGGCAAACTGGTTTGGAGTGGACTTCCTGTATGTCATACAGTGACTTGTCATTTCTGTCCATGGGATGTGGAGCACCAGTTTGTGAGGAATCTGATCCCAGACTCTCCTGCACCCAGCAGAGGGATGAGTGAGACCTCTCTCCTGGACCCAGGAGCCCAGCCTGGTGTCTTGGTAAAGGTCTTTCAAAGCCATGCACATGGACTCTTCCATGGCATGGTGGTCGGATCTCCATCACACAGATGATGATCAGGCTGGAGACAAGTGGAGCTATCTCCTCACACTCGAGTTACTGGAGGAGGTTCCTTGAGATCTGAGGCATTGATAATTCATCTAGGGCAGTGGGCCTGGCTCTGCTTTTCTCTGAAACTCCTGTCCTGCATTTTAAGTTTTGCCAGTTGTTTTCAGGGATCCAGGGTGAATGGGCTCTCTTCTCCACCGCCCCCTCTCTAGAGGAAATAGAAAAACTTCCAAGAACTCTCACTCCTTTGTAGTTGTAACTGGCATTATTTTGAATGAAAACCCTTCCTTCCCTCACATTCTCTGCCTCTTCTTACACTAATCTCTATCACTACTATGAAAACTTTTGTTCTATGTTAAGAGTTTGTAGCACAGGAAGTTCATCTTCTTTTTCTCAGAAATTAAGTCAACTGCAGAAAGGAAATTTATAGAGTCCGAGTTTTCTGATTTTTATATCATCAAGAATAATGTTTTGACTGCTCCTTCCATTATAAAATGGAAAAGCAACTGAATAACTTGAAATCTCATTTCTCAGCAGAAAATGGGAATAACCAACTAAATAGCAGTGAGGATTAATGCTTGTAAGAGTCAAGAGAGATGTTAATTGGCTATCATCTTTTGTTAGATTGAATCAGTGAAGGAGTTTTTAAGTTGTAAAGCCAGCTACAGGTCTTTCAAGAATTGGTGATGTGGCTTTTCAAAGTGTTTAGCTCATATCTGACCTGTAGGTGCCCTTTAGGAATTTAGGGCAGGACTGGCAAATCCTGGCTTTCTGTCTAAACCTACCTTAAAATTTAATTCTATAAATAAAGTTTTAATGGAATATAGCCATGTCTTATTTGTTTACTTGCTATGTCTGATTTTATGTTACAACTGAAAATTTGGTCCTAACAGGTGGCCAAATCAGCCCACCAAGCCCAATATTTACTATTTGGTCTCCTGTAGAAAAAACTTGCCAGCTTCTGCTCTCGGGAGTTCCTGACAAACATGTTCTGTGAGATCCCACAGTGATCCCTTCATCTTTCATTCAACCGTAAGCACTGGGGGCCCTGCCAAGTGAAACCCCAGTGGGGCTCCCCTTCATGTTCCGTTTGCCTTTCTGGTAAGTTTTAATTTCCAAGGGATCACTTCCTGTTTGTGTGTTCATCCCTAACCTGCTCCCTCAACTACAGGCTTCATCAAGAGGGCGTGTCGTCCTCATATTTTAAGAAGCATTTCTTCACACCTGGTGTGTCTGTCTCAGTGCCACGTTCTCATGGCGCCTGACTTCTCTTCATCTCTCTCTGTGTCTTTGCCCTGTGTCCTCTCTCTCTCTCTCTCTCTCTCTCTGACACCCCCCCCCCCCCACACACACCCACACACTGTATTAATGCCATTGCCAACCTTGGTCTTTACAGCAGACAACAAATGCAGGCTATGTCTGACTTTATGTTCACAGACATAAATCCCCAGGCCTTTTCCCTGGTATTGTGACTGTGACTGATTCCGGCTGACCAGCCCTGTGCACAGCCAGACCCCACCCACAGCAATGAGCTCTCTTTCCTTAGATATATGTGTGTTTCTTGGGTGATAAAAAGTGACACTTATGAGTTAATTTCATAGTGATCAAGTTCTGCTGTCTGAAACAGAGCAGCTAATGGAGAGTGGAACAAAGTCATGAGCTACTTATTAAAGATGCTTTCTGCTTTCCTGAAACAGCAACCTAACCATGTCTAGACACTGGTTCTAAATAATAACAAGGTGTCTATTGTTAGCCAGTCTCAGATCTTTAGGCCCCTGCAGAGGTTAGCACTTGATGGTAGACAGATGCTTCATAAAGAAAAAAGCAAAGTCTCTTGGTGAACCTGGTGGCAGTCTGTAATCCCACTGCCATCCTCTCACCAAGAAGAATAAGTACTAAGAGGATTCCAATTGCTGCCTTGTGTGACTGGAACACAGTAGTTTTTGTATTAAGCCCTAAATTTTTAAGAAAACTTCAAAGGGCTGTCAAGGCTGGAGAGAAATCCTTACTGAATGTGAGCCTTGTTCTTGGTCAGTGGCTCTCAAATCATTTGATCATGACTCCCAGTGATGTTGTAATTGATCATCTGTGTGGATGCACACATGTAAAACAATACTTTACCTTACTAGGAACAGCCTCTGAGATGGACTCTGTCCTTCCGTTCTGATTATCCAATCCATTGCTATCCTATCCTAGCCTATTCATCTTGTCTTATTTTACTGCATGTCACACTTTTGCAAAGTTCTGATGTCCATCCACTAAATTTACCTTCTTATCCCCAGTTGATTATAATCTGCAGTATGAAAGACAATGTTCCAGGAAATGTGGGAATTACTGGTTCTTCCCTACTGAAGTGCAGGTTGGGGAAGCATGGTTGGCAGAGGAATGAGCTTACCTGGAGCATTCAGGCTTCTCTGAGCCCATATGCATTTTCTTCTTCCATGACTGAATTTTTGAAAACCTGCTTTATTTTATTATCTAGTTTTCTTCTTCTTTCTGTCTCTTCTGTTCTGTCTTTTCTATCTGTCCCTGGCCAGTGACTCCCTCTCTCCTTCCCTTGCACCAACAAGAACGGTTCCTGCTACCTCCCTGCCCAGCCAGGGTTGGCCACTTTCCACTTACCTTTCAGGTTCATGTTTCTGTGGGGAGAAGTTCCTGAGCCCTCTGGTGCCCAACAACTTCTATCTGTTGTTCAAACAACCAACCTTATGATACCTCTCATGCTGCCTTGTAATTGCTGGAAAATTGTCTCCCTTAGAAGATGTGGGCCCAGGTGGGGCGAGAACTGGGTCATTATCCATGGGCAAGCAGGCTCAGCACCTCCAAGGCCAGTGCTGAATTGATGAGTGGTTGAACGAATCTACTGAATGGAGGTGTGCAGGGGGAAAGTCTTTAGATGAAGACATTGGAATGGATGAATTTATTGAAATAAATTCGACTAGAGTTAATATACTTTGATTCCACATATAATACCAAAATTTTCATGGAATTTCCCTCTGAAATAAAATTCTGATATTATTTTCTAATCTCTGGCCATATAGCCCTTGTGTGCTGATTTAAAACTCTCTGGGGCGAAATGTTCCTCTGTAGCAGACTCCTATTGAGAAGGTTAGGTGTTGGATGTGTTAGGTGCTATGAGACACTGAGACCTCCTGGATGTGCATTTGGGATGAAAGGAATTGGGAGATTATGTATGTAAAGGAACTTAATTTAATGGAAAGCTGAATGTGCCCAGGATTCAGTCTGCCCTGTAATTCCCGAATAATTTTGAGCAACATATTCCAGCTGTCTCAGCCAGTTCTGGAAGCAGTTGGTGTGTGCAAATAAACAATGAGGCTTGACTTGCCAGCAGAACAAATGTCAATGAGGAAGTGTATTTTTTCCATAATGGCTTTTCACTTTGAATTTTATACTGTTTTAATGGAATTATTTCTATATTTATCTATTAGAATATTTATTCTGAAGTTTAAAATTTAACTTTAACAGTTTATTGGCTTCAGCTAACTCAACATGGTACAAAAGACACTTCATTCTTCTGAGTCTCAAGATTCTTACCAATGAAAGGAGACTATTCAGTCACTTTTTGTCTCTATAATTTCATTTATGGGAGAACTGGTTTTAGTGACTACTCTGTGCTAGGATAAAGACTGCTGTAGTAACCCAGTGAAGACGTATATCATCCTCACGGAACTCAGTGTCTAGACTGGAGTTCAGCAAATACTGGCACTGTTTGATACAGTCCCACTCTTCCAATGCTGGGAGGGCGGGCCTCTGAGTTAAGAGCCTGAGATTGTTGCCACAATTCTGAGTCTCATTCCTATGAGAAGTCTCTAGGAAGGAAAAGAGTTTGGTCCTTTGGAAAAAAAAAAATGAGAAATCTGTATCGTCGAAGCTTAGGGAGTATATTTGTTTCTTAGGGCCAAGTTGGTGGCTTAAAGCAACACACATCTATGCTCTATATTTTGGGGGCTACAGGGATGAAATCAAAGAGTTGGCAGCCCCGTGCTCCTTCTGAAGGCTCTCTGGAGAATCTTGCTGGATTTGTTGTCTCTTCCAGTCTCTCTTGACTCGCACATGATTGACTGCTGACACATCCTTGTATTCTCTGCCTCTGTCTTTACGAGCCTGCTCCCCTGCGTCTGTGTCTGAAAGCACACTTTTTCTTCTGAGGGACTCACGCATCATTGTGCGTAGGGCCCACTTGGGTATTTCAAGATGATCTCACTTCAGAGATCCTTAATTAAATCTGCAAAGATTCTATTTCCAAATACAGTCACATTCACAGGTCTTGGACTTACCTTTTGGGGACAAATAATAACTCACTACAGGAGCGAGGAGGACAGGTTTGGAGAAGAGGATGGCCATGGGCAATACCAAGAACACAGAAAAGTGTTTGAAGGAGTCTCAGAAGGGGACTAAGAGGATCCACTTTAGGTTTGAAGGCATCACTGTCGGTGACATCAGAGAACTGATTGAAGGACCAGGGCACAAGAGTGAGGCCAGTGAGAAGCCTATTGCAGGAGTCCAGGTGAAAGCTTTAGTGGCTTAAATGAAGGTCATCTCTGGAGGAATGTTGGGGAGGGGACAGCCCTGAGCTTGCTGTGCAGGAGGAATCAGAAGCATTTGTCACTGGATTGCATAAGGATGGAGGAGTGTCAAAGGTCACTTAGATTTCACACTTGAAAAACTGGGTGAGGGAAGGGCCATTTCCTGAGATGGGGAAGTCTGGAGAGGAAGAGCAGGTTTGGGAGGAACATTCCAGATGCATGTTTTAATGTGAGACATTTAAGCTGTCTGTGGGGTGTCAAACAAGCCCTGGTATAAGAGTCCTGGGCAGGTTAGGTGGGAGAGTCCTCTGTGGACTGGGAGGCATGGGAGTGAGTGAGATCTGTAGTGAGAGTCAAGAGAAGAGGGACAGATATTTGGAGCACACAGTGAACAGGAGGAGTCAGCCAGGAGATCGCCAGGCCATGGCCTGGGTTCCAGCAGACTTCTATCTGCGGAAACACTTGTGGTCGTGGAGAGTGCTGAAACTCAGGGGCCCTGAGTTTTGTCCTCACATTTGAGACTCACTTGTTCTGTGGTTTCGAGCCTTCAGTTTCAATGTGCTTTGAAACAATGACTTTTTAAAATACGTGTTTATGATAGGGTTTTAAAATGCTTGCCTTTTCATACAAAATGTTTATAGGGAGAAGAATCATTTAATGTGATGACATATTTTGCTGAGTTTGGCAATACATTATGGTTTGATTGTACTTTCTCAATTATCCTTGCACCCATAAAAATACCAGATAGTGGGTAGTGGGCTGGGGAGATAGCTCAGTTGGTAGAGTGCTTGCCTTGCAAGCACTAGGCCCTGGGTTCAATCCCCAGCACTGCAAAAAAAAAAAAAAAAAAAAAAAAAAAATATATATATATATATATATATATGTAGCAGATAGTAGATATTTTAAGGTTTGGTTATCTCCCTATTGTTTAGATTCAAGTAAAGAAGTTTCTGCCACTGTAGTCTAGTATTAAACATATCCGGTCACCTCGGGACTTGAATGGATTGGGGTTAGACCAGGAAGATGGATTAAAACCCTGCTCCAGACAGAGTCTGGGCACCTTTGCCAATATTCCACAGGCTCTGCCTTTCATTATCAAAATGTGGATGTGACTTCTGAATTGTTACAGGAAATTCTTGAAAATGGTATCTTTACCCTGCAGCTTTGCCTTTCAAATTTTCCTGGCACTATTTTCTTTTTTTTTGAATAAGTATAAATGGAATGCTAACAAATGAAAACAACTTGCTGCAGCTTCCAGAAAGTAATTTTACCACAAGAACTAGCTGTTCTATTGTGTTTCTGTTGTTACTAGTTGAATATTTAAAATATCTCAACCTAAAATGATTTCATGTTTGACTTGGTCTGAATATTTTAATATTTTAAAAATCAGCAAATAATCTACTTTAAGCTTATGAGAAGATCTAAAAATAGGTTTCTTTTATTTTAAAATAATCCTGATAAAATCATGGTGAGCAGTTAGGTTTGATAGTGTCCAAATTCATCAGATATTTGATCTAAAGGATAATTACTAGACCAAAACTTAAGCAATTGGCATTCAGTTGTTATGAGACTATAATGCATTCTTGGAAAGCACTTTAAACAATAGGAACTCAGAGAAGGAGATTAAGAGTTAAGGAGCTATAACATAGGTGACTTGTAGCTTTTTCTGAGACTTTCACTTTGGATTTAGCCAAGCAGAAATTACTGGCCACTGGACAAAGAATATTGTAATTATTTTCCTTTGTTAAAAATTATGTCCTTGGACTGTGCACTAGTTAAGCTATTTTACTAAGTCAAGGACTAACTTTTGGTGTTTTCAATCGTAACATCTCACCATACTATGCTTTGAGAATTCCATGACTTGGGAACATGTTCCAGGCTACGAACCCAGAAAAGAACAAGTTTGTCCTGTGTTACTAAATGGGTCACTATAAAGAATTGCATTACAATACAATTGCAATTGTGTCGCATTTCCCAAGTTATGAAAACAGAAACTGGGCATGCCGTTTGTATAGTATGAGCTAAATGCAAGGCAGGCCCTAGAGTGAAACTTAACCAGCTTTCAGGGGAAAACAAATGAATTCCTGCAAGAGTCGGGCTTTTGCAGGCATGACTGATGCATTACGCTTGGGAGAATTTTTCTCGACCACCTCCAGCCTTGGCGCCCAGGCATGGGGTCAGGTTGCTAACCCAGGAAACCACGGACTCTCCACTCATCTGCAGCCCTTCCCCAGGTTCTCCGTGTTTAGGGGATTCACAGACAAACTTGTTCTGACTGATTCATGGTCAAGTAAACATTGAGTGACTAAATGGTTTGTCCCTTTCTTAAAGGACATCAGATTTCTGCTTGCTAGGCTCTGACTGTCCCCATCAATTTCCACATCCCATCTGGTTGCTTCCTCTCTTCCCAGGGAGCTGAGTGAAATGTCGCCAGGAAACTTCTTATTAACCTTCCAGGAAGGGCGGTTCCAGAGCAAGTACAGGTCGAGTCTCCATAAGAAACATGCCACTCAATGTATTTTTTAAATGATAGAAAGTAATAATCTTACTATTTTTCATAATGAGATGTTTTTCTTAAAAAATATAAAATTTCTGGGGAAAAATTGGAATAAAATTGTCAAAATAATTTGAAATTTATGAGCAATTATGAAGGTCTTATCCTATAAAATATTGAACACTTTAGTTATTAAGCCTACAAACAAATGAATGAACCAGTGGATAGAACAAAATGTAGCTCAGAAGTAGACTCTTATTTAGGTAAAATTTAGCTTGTGGTGAATGGGTATCACACATATTTGGGGGAAAGCGTTTAACAAAAGAAATTCAGGACAATTGATGAACTATCATTGTAATTATTATTACTAAATATGTATATTATCCCTTTATACCACAGAATGACAAAGGGAGGGAAAGCAAAACAAAACAGATAGATGAATAATTAGGCTTCAGATCACAGAGCAGGGAAGGAGTTTCTAAAGGCAAGAGTTATGGAAGAAATCATATTTTTAGCTGCATAAAATTTTAAATAATATTCATGTAAAAATTATAGCCAGAAAAATTAAAAGGCAAACAACCCATTGAAGAATTTATTTCTGACAAATAAAAGTTTTATACCCCTAACTTTGTAAAGATTTAGTGCAAATTAATAAGCTAAGTACTAAATTCCCCATGGAAAACCAGAGGAAAGGGGAAATATAAATGACTAGCAAAAAATATTTAACTCTTTGTGGACCCTTCCTCATCCAGCCCTCCCTCTCCTGAGCAAACCGTACCTGTTGCACTTGATTCTGCTCTGGAGTTACCTATGTCAGGGACACAGCATCAAGCTCTTTGGCCCTGTGCTCTCCCTTGCAGCCAGGTTTTTTAAGCAGTGGTTCATCACCTGTTTTCTTCATATCTTCAACTTTCACTGACCTTTAACTTTTCCCAAACTGGCACCAACATAACACAATTACAGCCAAACTGCCTCCTGAAGCTCATCACTTACTCCTATGTTGTCGATCTCATTGATGTCGCTCTGTTTCCGTCACCAGGCCCTCCTCAGCAGTGCCCAAACCTTCCTTCTCTTAAACTCAGTGAAACCACAGTCCCCAGGTTTCCTCATTCCCTGGATTCTCCTTTGAGTCTCCTGTGTTAGACCCACATTTCCTTGTCCAACCTCCAAGTATCTGGCTGCCTCAGTGCTGAGTGCTGAGCCCTCTCTCTCTCTAGGTGATCTGGGCTGTTCTTAGGGCCTTTGGGATCCAATTCACATGATGGCCCCAGCAAGTTCTTCTGCGTTTCACAGCCACAGTCCACCCCTGTGAACAGCTGACCAGCACCTCGAACTCGAGTCCCCAAATCTCAGTCCATATTATACCTTCTTTCTTCCACTTTCCTCCCTTCCCATATTAAATCCATCCATTCAGGCTGAAGATTCTCCTTCTAAGGATCTGTTCTCTAGGGAGATGCTAAGACTATAAAATAAGCAGAAAGTAGAATTAGGAAAAACCACCCCAAAACATCTTTTTAGTACTTAGCTTTTAAGGGACCCCCTTTTCCATGTGGGATAAAACGCAGCCTGTGAGGCTCCACCTAGTCTGCGCCTTGCTTCCTCTTCCTTCCTCATCACACACCATGCTTCTCCTCAAGGTAGCTTCTTTCTGGAATGCTCTCTCCCTTCCCTTCTGCTCACCATGACTCCCACCTCCTCATATATTCCAGCTCCGCTCTTGAGTAGAGTTTAGATACTAACATAGATGTTCCTCAGAAAGACCTCTCTCGTCTGTGTTGTCTAAACTAATACTTCCCATCCCATTATCCTCTTCAATTCTTTTCCTTCTGAACATTTATTGTCATGTGTTTATGTTTCATAATGTTAGGATTAGTTCGGCAAATTTCAAACACCTTTCTTCTCTCGAGTAATTAGAAGTTCACGATTAGAAAAGTGCTTGCTGGCACCTGGGCACCTGGGCGGCTGGTTCAAAGCTATCAGGACAGATGTCTCTGTGACTCCTTTGTTTTTTCCCTCAGAATTGTCTCCAGATCACAGGGAGATTCTTCTACCTAGCATCATACATTCTAGGCAAGAAAAAGGGGAGAGTGAAAAATAAAATAATCCCAGAACAATGGAGTCACTTGTCCTCCAGAAGAGTTTTCTGAAAGCCCCACCCAGCAGTTTCTGCTTTTGTAACTATTGGCCAGAATCTAGATACACATTCCATCCCTGTCTACAAGGGAGGTAGGGAATGCGTTTTTTAAACTGACCGCAATGGCCTCTCCCCACACAATTAGTTATCTTTTGAAAGGAAAATAGGAAGAATGCATATTGGGTAAGCAATTAGCATTCTTGGCCACAGCATATATGTTTGTTTATTAAGAGTGTTTTTCCTAGTAGACCCTCAGCTCCTTAAAGGTGAAATCATCTTTTATTTTCCAAGAAACACATACCCAGGATCTAGTAAGCTCAATAAATTGTGGAGCAAATTAACTTCCTGTTAACATGGTGTGGTGTTTCCTGAACACATTGGGTCAGGGAGGCTGACTCCAGGTGCCCAGGTTCCATGGCAGGAAGATGTCTGTGCTCTTGCTGGAGGGCTGGCAGGCTTCTCTTCTGAAATCATCACCTCTCTCTTCCCCGTATCTCCAGAGATTATTCCAATGAGCAAGCCCTGATTTAATATCTTCCGACTGGAAAGTATATATCCAACCATGCTCTGATTCCTTCTTCCAAACTCCCAGAGAGAGCTGTGTGTGACTCTGCCTCCTCTGCTCCCCTCCTCCCCTGGAGCAGCTCTTCAGCCTGCAGTGCCCACAGCTCCCTTGCACAGGTTTATTAAAGTCACAGTGGCCCCCACATGGTGGGCTCCCTGGCCTCTCCTCGTTTCCAGGAGACCCCCGCCCCCATCATCTGTGTCGGCTGGCACTCCTGCTTCACACACCTTCCCCTTGGCTCTGGGGCTTCTGGTTCCTTGGCCCCGTCACTCCTTTGCAGTATCTTCTACTGGCTTTGCCTCTTTATCTCCGCTAGGCTGGAGCACCCCAGGCCCTCTACTCTCTGCCCTGTGTTTCTCTTTCTACGTGATCTCATTTAGTGCCTGGGTTTGCAATGATCTATATGGTGATTGCCACGTTCACATCTCCAGCCCTGACCTCTTGTTTGGACTGTGTATAACTCTTATCTGACAAAGTGTCTAGATAAATCATAGGCTACTCTAGCTTGACGTCATCAAAAGAGAACTTTGATTCGCTCTCATTTTCCTCCTCAGTACAACCCAAGGCATCTACCTTGTTACTCAGTCCAAAGACACTTGAGGAGATTCTTCTACTCTGACTTTACATTCCCTATCCAATCCACGAGCGAATTCTGCTGAACATACCTCAAGCATTGAGTGCATCCACCTACTGCCCCGCTTCTCTGCTCAGAGCTGTGCTAAGCCCCTCCTGTCCCAGTGTCTCTGCCTCTCAGCTCTTCTCTTTGCCATTCTGGACTCTGAACTCATGGCCCACATTGCAGTTGTCTGATTCTCCTTGGTTTCCTTCAGTCTATTTCCTTAATCTTCTCTTTTCTGCCATGAATTTGATATGTTTGAAAGCTATTGGTTAGTTATTTATACAACCCCACTCCCCATGCTGAGGGCTTATCTGATGTTTTGTTATGGTCGGAAAGAGCTTATGTATTTTGGGCAAGAATACTATGACAATGGTATTGTGTGCATAATCTCCTAGGGTTCATGATATCAATATTTCTTATTAGTGGGGTATTGATCTTGACCACTTGGTTATGGTAGTGTCTTCAGGTTTCTTTGCTGTAAATTATTATTATTTTTGCCTTTGCGGTCAATTACTGTGTGTGTGAAGGAGATATTTGAGACTATGCTAGTATTCAGCTTCTCCTCAAACTTTTGGTCACTACTTTTAGTATATATCAGTGGATTTTGCCTGCAAAAAATTTTTAGGTATTTCATTATTGGTATTTTACTTTTGCCAATTTTATATTTCCCTCTCTTTTACATTTAAGTGGGATCTCTCTGTGAAAGCCAGTGGTCACTTCTCCCTTATTTTTAATTAATTTATCTATTTATTTCAGTATGAACTCATGGATATTTACTTTATTCTATCAATCTAATATTATAAAAAAGTTATAGATACAATATATTACAGATATAGAAGGGTAGATATGTAGATTGATGGATAGGTGAATTTGATTATATTTGCATATATATTAAAATGATTCATATTTATTGCTTGATTATTGCCTCCTTTTTTGCACAGCTAAGTAGATTTGCATTTTCTTACATTACTTTCTTTCCCGAAAGGTAGTGGACCACAGCTACTTGAAGAGTTTTGTTATTTCATGTATTATATTCTGAAAAAAAATCACTCTGTATTAGAATTTCCTTCCTCATCCTTCCCTCTTGCTGCCTGTACCCCATTGTGTGGCTGCTTCACAGATTATTCAGCTGCTTCCTATATGTAGACATGTGGTCTTGACAATTATCAACAATGCTGTAGTGAACAATCTTGTGTACAGGTGTTTTCATATTGGGAGTATACCTTCAGAATCCCAGAATTGGAATTGCTTGGTCAGAAGTGTAACTTTGTCAGGAATTGGATTTGCTCCAATGAATATTGCTTTTTCACCCCATGGGCAGTATGTGAGAATGCTTGTTTACCTGTTGCTTCAATGACATTTACAGTTTTTCCCCATTTGGTAGGTGAGACATGATGCTTCAATTTACATTCCACCATATTAGTGAATTTGAATATTTTTATGTGTTTGATGATTTTTTAACATATTTTTTAATTGTTTGTATTTTTCTACAATTTTCTACCAAGTTTTTGTTACTTTGTCCCTCAAGTTAAAGAGTTCTTTGCATATTTAAAATATTAGATTGTTGTGTGTTTTGTATGTTGTGAATATTTTTGCCAGCTTGTCAGTTATATTTTTGACTTGGTTTTTGGTGGCTTTTGACATATACAAATTTTTATTTTTGGTCAAATTAATCAAACTTTTTGTTATCGCTCTGGATTTTGAACCATAATTAGAAACTTCTTCATACACCAGAGTTAAAGGGGAACTGAGCCTTCTTTTTTCCTTGTAGTTGTGTGGTTTTATTTCTCATTTACATCGGTAATATAGTCATAGTTTATTCCTGTGTATGGCATGAGATATGTACATAATTTATTTCAATGTGCATCTTTGCTCCATTGATTTGAGATGTCGTCTCTATCATAGTCTAACTTTCCATAGGTCTGTTAGTCCACATCCTCATCAGCACTTATTATAGTCAGTATTTTTATTTTTAGCTGTTTTGATAGGCCCTTGAGGGTGCTTCCTTGTGGTTTTGATTTGCATTTCACTAATGGCTGAAGAAATTGAGAACCTCATGTGCTTCTTTGACATATCTACGTGCCCTCTTTGGCGAGGTGTTAATATTTCCCAACAACATGGACGTTTTCCTTCTCTCATGAACATCTCTCACAGAGCAAATCTTTCAAATTTTAATTTAGCTCAGTGTATCTTTTTACTTTTATGAGTCATGATTTTGGTGTCATGTTATAAAACTCTCCTAGTTTAGATTATAAAAATATTCTGCCATGTTTTCTCTCAAAAATTTTATAGTTTTACGTCTTATATGTGAGGCTTATATCAATGATCCATTTCCTTTCACTTTTTGGGTATTATGTGATGTTCTTTTTTCCTGTATGTATACACAGTTGTTTCAAGACCATTTGTTGAAAAGACAATCCTTTCTGCACTAAACTGTCTTTGCACACTTGTTAAAAACAGACTGGCCTATTTGTGAGGATTTACTTCCAGGCTTCAGTCTGTTATAGTGATTTATGTGTCTAGGTCTGGATTATTAAATCTTGAAATTGGATACTATGATACCTCCAAACCTGTTATTAAGCATTATTTTGGATATTTTAGTTCCTTTTCTATTTCACTTAAATTTTAGAATTATCTTGTCTCTATTGATTAAAAATCCTGCTAGAATTTTCATAGTAATTATTTTAAAACTTAGAGAAATTAGGGGAGAATTAACATCTTTATGTGTTGAGTTTTCCAATGTACAAACATAGTATGTTTCTCTATTTATTTAGATCATGTTGTTTTCTTTTTTAGGGTTTTATGGTTTTTAGCATATAGATCTTGTATATGTTTTGTTAGACACATACACATCCCTCTTCGTGCATGAAAATGCTTTTGTGTTTTCAATTTTAGTTTCCATTTGTTTATTATAACTCATAGAAATGCAATTGATTCTTTTGTCTGTGGACCTTGTGTCCTGAAACCCTGATGAACTCACTTCCTTATTAGTTGTAGAAAACTTCTGACAGACTTGTTGTCTTTGGAATTAATTTACACATATATGATCATGTCATCTATAATTTTTGGTACAATTTTACTTATACATTGTGCCCTTAACTTCTGGTTCTATGTTGAATGAGCTTGAGGGTTCCAGTCATTCTTGCTATGGCAGCCAAGACAGCCCCATCACAGAGTCACTTGGAGACAGTGTGAGAACAGAGAAAGTGGGGAGAAAATATTTCAGAGGGATTTCCCTCTTAATCACAGAATGTTTTGGAGCTCTCTTTGCTATTTGAGCCAGAACAACAGGGATTTTCCTGGATCATACTCTGTTTCCCAGTGCTCAGCTCAAAGTTTTGGACTGGAACAAGTTTAGGATGGTATTAAGCGGGGATCAAACAAATAAATAAACAGCAACAGCAACCAAAAACCCCTCTTCATTGTCTTGTTGTACTTAGAATTCTGGTCTTCCATGGTGAATCAGCTGTTACTTACAGCTACTTTCAGTACTTACAGTATTTAAATACTTTCAGTATTTTAAAGAATCTGTCCAAGCATTCTTTCCAGATTTTGCAGGTAAGTCTGTGTGAGATAAAGGGAGGATTCTGTTTACTCAATCTCCTTTTCTTCAGATTGTTAATATAATGAATCACACTGATTAACTTCCTAATACTGAATTAGTCTCACATTACTGACATAAGTCTTTCTTGGTTGTGAAGTAGTATTCTCTGTATTGTTAAGGCTGGCTTTGAACTCACAACACTCCTTTCAATGCTTTCTTAATGCCCAGTAGCCAACCTAAAACTGTCCTACATCAATTCTCAAAGATTTTTCTTTATTGGTTCTGCTTAGTTTCACAGATGAATTCAGCAAGGGAGAGAAAAGGATTTCATATACAAATTTAGATGGAAGAAGTTCATTGCATTAGACAAAGGGGAATGAAGAGGGGGGTTGGAAACAGTAAAGACAGTAGAATAAATTGGACATAACTTTCCTTTGCTCATATGTGAACACGTGACCAGTGTAACTCCACATTATGTACTACCATGAGAATGGGATCCTAATTGGAATGGGTTGTACTCCATGGATGTATAAAATGTCAAAATGCACTCTACTGTCACGTATGTCTAAAATAAACAAACAAGCAATTGAGAGGATATTTTTCCTTTACTTCTTACTTCTTTGTGATCTCCCTCAAACTCTATAGTCAGCAGGGACAGATTTTAAAATTATTCCAAAAGTGGAATACCATGGTTTTTAAGTTACCATTGAGTAGAACAGTACTTTAAAGGTTAAGAAAAGTAGAAGATTATAGATAAACTAAATGCATCATTTATATTGAAACTTAACACTGGAATTAATCTGGAAGTTCAGAATATTTATTCTTCATGAAGGATATTATTATTCAGATGATAGCATAATTTAGCAAATCAAATGGAACTAATTATTACTTTCCTTCATGATGTTGAAATTCTGAGGTGGAAAGCGAACTTTAATTTGCTTTTTAAGAAATTAGAATTGGATTTTATTTGGGAAACTCCTGCATTAGTCTGTTCATAAACATCATAGAACTAAAAGAATTAAAACAAATTGTCACTAATAAGCAACAATAGTGATTCAATTCTTTGGGAATTTAGCATTCATTTTTCTGTTAGTTGTGACCATAACAATGTGACAAGGCACATATAAGGGGAAATCAAGGAGGCCTTGGGATTGGTATTTGGAATTCTGACAATAATTGATTAGAGGAAATCTCAAAGGTTGCCTGCATTTAAGTGTCTGAGAAGAACAATACACCATAGTATTTACTGCCAAGTGAAAGCCAAGGTTGTTCATTTCACATGTAGAAGAGAAGGTGGTAGGGGAAGTAGAGCAAGAGGAGAATGGGGTGAATATTAACACATAAACAAGATATGTAGATTAGTTGAATATTTTGTGCCCTGCCCACAGTAAAGCAACAAAGAATACACCAAGAAATAAAAATAGACCTAACAAGCAATCCCTTAGAATGAATTTCCCATGATACAACATGCAATTAAGCCCTGGAACTTGCCACTACAAGATTTTATTCAAATATATAACTTAGATTGGAAGGATTAGATATAGTAAACACAGTTTATTTAAAATTTCAACCTGAAATTTGGAACAAGCAAACAAAATATTAAACAAACAAATAAAACATAAATGACATCAGCTTCCATTGCATAGGCTGAAATATTTTAGGATGTTCAGGAAATTTTCCTTAGTTTGGAAAAACCATCCCACTCAGGTCATTTCCCTTTCTAGAGTACCACTCTAAATCTAGCACTTGGTATCATGCCCTTTCCATCAGTATTCCATCACCAGAGAGTTTTTATACTCCCAGCCTAATTGTAGTCCAACCAGAGTCCACATCTTCCTCTCCTAATGTCTCATGTAATCTTGAATTTATCCCTTGTGCTTTCCCCAAATGCCTCTCAAGTAGAAACTGCTCCTCTCCCTTGTGTCCCTTAACTCAGGCCAAGAGCAAACAAGAGCTTCCTTCTGATTCTCCATCATCATTTTCAATTTTTTTAAAATCAGTTTTTACTGCCATTCTTCCTTTAAAGCTCTAAACATCTACATTGATTCCTTCTTTCCAGTCTTGGTTGTGACCAGCTGCCCAACTCAATTATCCCTGCACAATCTTTAAGGGTTTTTGTCTTCTGGATCTTGTCTTTTTTTCCCTTTTTGTTCCCCCCAGGCTTGAATTTCACATTGTGATGCCTTCTACTATCTAGTTTGTTATCTTTGAAAAAATGGTCCACATTTGAAATTCTGGTCCACATTTGAAATTCTGAGTTCTTTGCCCATGGTCATATCTTACTGTCCTTTGTATACTCCACATTCCTCTTAAATATGCTTAATGTCTTGTATTCCAGTGCAATGGTGTCCAAAATCTTATAGTACATCAAGCCTCTTAGCTTCCCTTCTGATCCTGTAAAGATTTACAATGCTCATCAGTTACAACAGTTTGGGGTGGGAGCCTGATGGGCTGATGTCCATGGTCCTGAAACAATCTCTCAGGATAAGTTTTCTCTTTATTATGCTGCGTCTAATCTGGACTTCATGGTCCACCATTGCAACTACACTCTCACTATCACATCTGCTTTCATAGTTCACAGACTAACCATTCATTTTCTCTGCCCTGTTCTTGGTCTGCCAACTTCTACTGCACCTATGTCACATAACCATGCTACTTGGATCCCAGAAATATTTAATTCCTAGTCACAATTAGTTGACTAGTCATTCTAAGTTTCCTTTAGACTTTGAATCATTATTATGGTTATTCTTCAAGAATTTCTCAAAGGTTTTTCCCAATCTGTTTTTTCTTCTTTTTGTTCCATATCCATTGTCTTGGAGTCTCACCCATCCATTGTTTTAACCATCTGTGTATCAAAGACTCATCTACATATCACTAACCACTTCTTTCATATGCAAACTTGAATTTTCAACCAGATGTCCTATGGGCATCTTGAACTTGCTCTATTCAAAGCACATCAAATTATTTTCCTCCCTCCATCATGCATACTCCTCCTGATGAATTTTCTCTCCCTGTTAATGACATCATTAACCATCCAGTCAGCAGAGCCTGAAGTGCTGTCGACACACAAAACTCATGCACATTGACTCCCATAGGCTTTTGCTCATTCTGTTTTCTCCCCTGAATGCTTTTCATCTTCATTTCTCAACATCTAGATTCAAATGCCAGCTCATTAAGATTCTCACTTCTAATTCATGATTTCTTCCTCAGTGATTGCACTTGCTTGACTTTCTTTTCCAATACTTATTTCATTTTTCCCTGGGTCATTCCATTAATTCAATATATTTTATTCATTCATCAAAGTACACATGGGGGCAGAAAGAGAAGAAAGCCTTGATTTCTGGCCTGAATGAGTTTGCTTTCTAGTACCTAGAGTATAACTTTACCATAATGGGCACCCAAGTGTTGAATTTGAGCTATTCCTTCTTCAATCTTAAAAATATGAAAAAATAATTTAAGTAACTATAAAACTACTATGAATAAAAACTTTCTAAGATTGGCAGTCACAATATCAAAGTTACATGGAAATATCATCTCTTTTCTTGTGAAGTTAGCCCGAAGATGACTATGAGAAGGCTGTACCTTCCCCTAAATCTGTATAAAATGACTCTCTAGTTTGGGAGAAGAGAATCACTTTGGATCCAGATGGAGCAGTTTACCTTATTACCAGCCTTTTCTTGGAAACAGTGATCATTCTGTAGTCATATGCACTTAAAGAGAAGGTATGGATAGTGATTCATTTGGAAATAGTAACAGGAGGATATACTTCAGATAAAATTTGAAAGATAGAAAATTCAGTGGTAATAATAGAGGAAATTAAAACATATTTGGGTCATAGGATGGCTTGATTATCCCCCAAAGTGTCATTTGTAACAATTTTTACCTGAGACAAGGAACCTACAGAAAGGACCTTTATGTGTGGGTAACTGTGTACAGTGGGTGAACGAAAAGCACAGAAGAATGTCTGTTATTCATCTGGTCCCAAAGATAAGCATCAGCCAAAGGAACTGTTTAGATGACAAGTTCCAGAAGACTCAGGTACAGTAAGCATCTCTGCTAGGTGCCTGGCATCAAAGTGTGGTAAGAGCTTCTCAGTTCTCCGTATGAGCGTGTGTTGGTGCTGACCCTGTGAGAAGGCACCCACAGGGCGTGAGGAGATCATATTATTGGCAGAGACACTGGTGCTGCCTGAAGACTGAGAAAATGGATGAGCAGTCAAAGTGGACAAAGAGAACCATGGAAGACCCATGTGATAGCTGAAGCTGATGGGCAGACTGGTTTCCTTGGGTTCAAAACCCCTAGTGGCTTCAGCTCTTGGTAAGTAAATGAGTAAAAGAGACAGTAAATCAGGTTATTACAATTCAGCGTGACCTCATCGGTACTGTGAACTGGACAGGTCTATGGGAATTTGGGTTATCATTGAATGGCAAGGGAGAATTGACATGACACACCAGTTCCCATGGCTGTTTCCTTCTTGGACTTAAGTCACTTTGGGATTGGCTAGTTGTAAATAAACTGTTGCAGACAGTAGTGGGAGGAATTTCTGAGTTAAAGTGGAGAAGAAAACAATGATGAGTAGTCTTTAATTATGGTTGACTGAGTAATTCCAGGAGGATTATCCAGTTTGTGTGTCATTTGGATCCCTTGCTTGTAACCTGCCAACAATTTCACCACCTGAAAATACTTTACCTCTACAATAGGTAGGAAATGGGATTAAAAGTGTTTCAGCTCACTCAGGTCAGTTATCATGAGAGTAAGGATACAGAAAAGAGGAAATTCATTTTATGCTTATATTTTCCATGTCAACAACAACTTTCTCCATCAGAAAGCAAGGGCTAAGTCAAAAATTAGTTTCAGGAATGATCTGTTACTTTATTCTTCTCTATTCACCAACCATCACAGAGGTGAAGAGTAACTACTCTATTTGATTTTAGAAAATCTAGCAAGGTCTCCTTCTTCATGGGAAGGAAGAAAAGCAGAAAAAATCAATAGCCAAGCAACTGTAAGTTGATGGTACCTTCTAATTCCAACAGTTTTGCACAACACAGGAATAGTCATTTTGGTAAACATTGTACTTTGGAAAACATTCAGCTGGAAAAACCAGGATTGTAAACCTTTTTGTGTACAGCAGGTGAAGATGGGTACAATATACAGCATGACACTGTGATGATACTAAAACCACAACTGGGATGTGCTGCTGCCCCTGTGCAGTGCCTTCTGATGGGAAAGGCATAAGCAATCGATGGTTCCAATCTACCTTTCCCTACCCCTGGCCACTTTTCATGGGGCAAAACCACCTCAGTGAACCCAAGCCTGCATTACTGCAGGGAGGAACTGGGTGGTGCAGTTGTGGCTTTCCATTGCCAGGTCATAAGGGAGAGGCTGGCAGGGAGACAGGAATGAATGAACACTCAGAGTTTCAGCTGCTATCTGAAGCTGCTGAGTTCAGGTAGGCATCTGGAGAGGCCAAATGAGATAACGAACCCAACAGATGCACTCTGGAAAATTCCAATCCAGGCAAACTGGGAAGAAGAGGGAGCAGGAAAGGATGGAAAACAGTACAAATAGAAGCCAATTAGGGGTCCAAAGGAATGATAAGTATGTTGTATACATTTTATTTAAGGCTATTTTGTCAGGCAAATTTGCACAAGATTAGGGTGAAAAATCTTGGGCTACGAGATCAATGACAAATTGCAATACAGTTGGATACAAAACACAAAGAGTTGCAGCTGTCACTTCGGTTTAGCTTTAGTCTTTTCATGTCTGTTTCAGTCAAATGATGCATCTTCTTACTGAGGGATATGTTTTGAGACAGATTGATAAATACTGTTGGTCCTTGATTTGTTTGCATGGTTACATTAAAACCATTGTCACTATAAAGAATAGAGATAGGAAAATTACCTCTTCAAATCTGATCATATACCAGCTGAATGAACCACATAATGACTGCCTTAGTCAGATGCTATTTTGAAACCTGGTGGAAAACTAAATGCATGTAAGCTTCTTCAGAGACAGTTCTGTGCTCTGAGTCACAGGGAAACAATCTCAGAAGAGAGGTTCAAACATCAATAAGCAGGTACCTGGGCTGGGTGCAGACTGCACTTATGGAAAGATGTTGAAACCTAATTCTGAGGTTTTTAGAACAAAATTTTGTTAAGATATCCTTACTTTGGTTCACTAAATAATGGTATATCAGCCCTACTTTGTCACCTAAGGACATATGGAAAACATTTAGGACCAAATAGACCACGGTAGTGTGGAAACATTGGGAGTGAGAACTTAGAGAAAGAGGATCAGATTCTCATCGCTGCTTGTGTGCATCAGGATGCTGGTGTGAATACATTGTTGCTATGCAAATATGCTGTCCCTGGCTGCTGTTGTAGTTGGGACTTAGGTTCACTACTGAATCTGAAGAAAGCTGTAGATGACCAGTGATCCCACGCAGAGACCTGAAATGTCTTCAGGTTGTTTCCTTGAAGGAATTCCTCTTCTGATGGGCCAGCCTATATCACCACTAGCAAATCTGCTTGGGTTTGGGGGCTGCAGGAGGAGTGTGTGATCCCTGCTCCCTGCCATGAACCATATCTATCAGTCTTCCCAGCATTTGATTCTCACTTATTTGCTCTTGGTTCAGGATCCCAGCCCATCTTTCATCAAAACTTGTTCTCAGGATTAGATCAATTATCAGTGGTATTCAATGTGCCATGGCCCTGTCTCTGAGGCATGTGATGTCTTTGTTTCTCACCGAATTTTTAAATATTACAAAATATAGCTCATTTACATAAAAATGTACTCAATATGTGCATGCAATGTAGCAGAACATTGCCAGAACCCCTGAAGCTCCCTTTTGTATTCATAACCTAAAGAACCCCCTGCACTAAAGGGATGGTGATCATCCCTTTAGCACGGTGTGTCCACCCATAGAAGTATTCTGAAAAATACGCTTTTGCTTGACTTGATCTTTTCATAAAGGAATCATGCTCTGTGTATTCTTTGGGGTTGATTTCTTTGGTTTCTGTTCCTTTTTTGATTTATTTGGTTGCTCAAACTCACTGCTGTCAACGGAATGGGAGTCCAAGTCTCTTATCATAGAAATATCAGGCACCAGTGAGCAGATGATGGCAAATTTGGTGGCAGAAATGCCTTCTGGTGAGAGTTGACCCATTGTGTCCTGGCGTGGAGCATGGGTGGGTGCATTAGATAAGCAGGTCTTGAGAGAGTTCTGGAAGCAGTACCTGAAGGGAGGAGGTGAGTCCCCATGAACATCCAACCAGG
The DNA here is from genome assembly GCF_902686455.1 of Sciurus vulgaris. NCBI lineage: Eukaryota > Metazoa > Chordata > Mammalia > Rodentia > Sciuridae > Sciurus > Sciurus vulgaris. The sequence continues at coordinate 86,620,727 of NC_136474.1, forward strand.
ACTGAGAGAGTTCCAGGTTGCTAAATCCAGAAGGTCCCAGGAAATCTGGGACAAGCTAGTGACCCTCACCCTTTCCTCCACACACCATTGTCCACACAGCCGGTCTTTTCTTCTCCCAGCTGTTAGCTCTGAGCTTTCACTCCCAACTGCCTAATCTCACCCAGTCCACCTATGATTAAAGTCCTAGTAGAAACCATTGTATTATTTTCCTGAGAGGACCGAAGCACCATATCAGAGGGATTTTAGGGGCAAAACCGAGATTTTGGAACATAAAGTACTACATGAGAATGACTGAAGTGACCAAAATTTTTTTAATGTTACATGCATAGTAATGATATATAATATATATATGGCAAGGGCAAAGTGGTGGTAGAGAAGAGGTAGAAACATTGTTGAGGATCTATCCTACCACAAGTGCCAGGTTGTTGATTATCCATATAATGAATATTGATCTGAATTCTTATTTTGTGAATAAAAAAAAGAAGCACAGAGAAATTAAGTTACTTGTTCTAGATCACGCAATTAGAGTAACTAAGTTGAGATTTAATCCTAGATCTTGTAATTTGTTCATTGTTTTACTTCTAGTTTACATATGATCTAAGTGATGAGGAATCTGCTTGAGATCACAAAGCTTACCATGTCAATCAACAGTCTCTGCTGGCCCTTCACCTCCCACTCCCACTCTGCTTTCCACTTAGTAGGAACAACATGATCAAATGCTTTTGATGCTACTTCCTATATTTTCCTCCTGATGTCTAAACAGCAAACTAATGTTGATTTTTTTTTTTTTTTTTTTTTTTTGTGCTTTGACTTTTGAAGACTATCTATAAACTTACTTTCACGGAAAGATGATACACTACTTCAAAACTTTGTTCCACCCCCCCCCCCCCCCCCAATCTCCTCCTAATCTCCCTGGAGAAATACATCATAAGTTTTGTTTAGCTCAACGTTCAACTTTTAAATTATTACAATGAAGAGAATTTTATCCAGAGTATACCATGAGCTGTGTACAATGGTGCACATCTATAATCCCAGTGATCTAGGAGGCTGAGGCAGGAGAATGGCAAGTTTCAGGCCACCCTCAGCAACTTAGCATGACCCTCTGTCAAAATAAACAACAAAAAGGACTGGGAAAGAAGCTCAGTGGTAAAGCACCCCTGTTTTCAATCCCCAGCAGTGCCTCTGCTGAAATCAAGTGTACTGTGGTAAATGCTTCAGAGTATAATCTATTTTCCCTGTAGTTAATCATGATGCCATCATCTCATTTTTCTTGTGTTGTTATTTTTCTATCCTTCTATCACTAATGTAATCCTCTTCTTATGGAGCTAGATATTTCCTCCAAGTGTTCAATATATTAAAAACACATCTAGCTCTTTGACAGTAGAGAGCTTCTGATGATCAAGATATTAAATTTTAACAGTAATCCATACAATTAAAATGAAAACTATGGGGGCAAATGCTTGTAGGAATAATGTGTAAGGTAATGTCAAACACTAAAGATGATATTGCTCCTCTAATATATATATCAAATATATATTATGTATATATTTAATGAAATGTGATTGATCTGAATTCTTGCTTTATGGATGAGGAAATGTGCATGCTGTTCTCCAGATCTTTGCTTTCTTCACATCTCTAGGATTGCACCTGTACTCCTTTGTAATGGTGAACTTGCTGCTTGTAGAATGTGAATCTCAAAGGAGGGACTCTGTTGTGTCTCTTGTTCTATACCAAAACTGGAGGGGGGATGGATCAAACAAATAGCAATAAGAAAAATCAGTGATTGAATTTCCAGCCATGCCTAGCATAGGGATAACTGCATATACTACACAGAAATACTAGGACCACTTCCTTTCTCTACTACAGCAAACAGGTCTCCACCTTGTTAGCCTAGAGAATCAGCCTGAGGGGGCTAGGAAAAAAAATTGACCTAGTGAGCAAGAACAGATTCTAACCAGAAACCCACGCTCTGAGAGTCCATCTTTCTTCATGTTTCCCATAGATGGCTTTGGAACTGAACCCATGGGGCCAGAATTCTATGAGCACAATTCACCGATCTTTCCCTCAGTTTTACACGCTAATAATGGATGGCATTAATCTTGACTCTTTCAGCATCTCTTCCATTAAATCAGAATTGCTTTCTCACAGTTTATATTAGAAAGATGGCCAATATACTAAACAAAAAAAAAAAATATACCATGCAATGTTAAATATCAGATTAAATACAATTTCATACTAAAAGTTCATTCATTTGTTCAAAATATGTTTTGACTATTTTGAATTGCAGCTGTAACGAGTACTCTATAAACCTCTTTTAGTTCATTCCATAAAGGGCCTGAACATAATTTCATTTTAATGGCGTTATTTAAACCTATCGTGGTCATCACAAAAGCAAGCAGGGAGTGTCTGAGTCAGAGGCTTTATATTTCAAAGATGTGCAGGGAACTCTTTCAGACTCGCCCAACCAGCTGCCAACCTCCTCTATGAAGACAGTAAGGTAAATAGTTCCAAAGTTCACCCTTAAATCTGACCAGGTAAAGAGGGAGGCAGGAGGGAGAGAGAGAGAGAGAGAGAGAGAGAGAGAGAGAGAGAGAGAGAGAGAGAGAGAGAGAGAGGAGAAATGAGTGAATCTTGGCTGCTTCTCTGTATCTGAGACATTAAACTCATCAAACTATCAAACCATCTTATCCTGTTCGCTTCTCTTCTTTACGGCCTGCGGTGACCTGGAGACTAGCATACACCACGGTACAGGGGATCAGTTCCAGTGGAGAACTTTGTCCCACCTCTAAATAGATAGATAGAGCATTAGTACAATCCAGATTCTGTATTTCTAGTGTTCCTATTTAAGGCACTACATGTTGGAATATACTAATTTTTGAGAATAGAATTGAACTCTATTTAATAGTGTAATGAGTTACTCATCTGATGAGACATTTATCAAAATTTGAATTTGTGGAAAGATTTGAAAATACTTTTGTAGAGTTGCAACTATTTTTATAGCATTGTCTTTGACTTATTGATAAGAAAAACTAAGCATGTTCAATAGTTATTCATTCCCTTCTAATGTATTTATTTCAATTTGGTAAATGAAGACTTGTTTTCCAATAATGCAGCATGAACTATGATTAATTTTCTGTGTACAGCCAAAATTATCCTAAGATTAGGTAATATTTTAACAAGCATTTAATGCAGATAATTTATCAATTAGATGTAATAAGTCTAGGTTCATGAAATATCGTCATTATAATTTTATGTCTATTGAATTTATTTTGTTTCTGGTTTTCTTACACCTTATTTAAAAATTATTTTTCTTGTTTTTTAATTAGACTTTTAAAACAATGCATCAGTGAACATATGTCTATTTTTGTTATTTTAACATCAATAGCATGTTGACTCCAGGGGTAAAGAGTAAAAAAGTTCTTGGATTGAAATATATGTAAGTAATCAAGTAAGTCTCAGTCTGCCATGGGGTTTTAGGGCCTCATGTCTACATTTAGGATGTAAGAACATTCATGAGTATTTGCTAATTTGTATTAACTTGAAAATTCTAAATTAATTACCTAGTTGTATATTAAAAGATATTTATACAAGAAACCTCAAAATATTGTATGTTTCAGTGCTTGAAAAATTAGCTTCTTAAAGCCAAGTTCTCTTATGATTTAAAAAGAATCTCCTCATTGCTCTGTCTGCACAATGGCCTACAGGGTGGCATCTTCTGCAACTTTAATGTAATCTATTTTCTTTTTAGTAGTCTTAGTTATTTAACCCCCCCCCCCCCCCCAGTAATTTGGTACTGCTTTGCTTTGAAGCTTTCTGAATTTAGTTTATTTTTTGTTGGTGCTTTATTTATTTGTTTTTAAGTTCCTGTGAAAGTAATTAAGGGAGGAAGGAAAATCACAGTTTTGGTCCCATGCTAACCTTGATTCTGTCATCCTGATGGAAACTTGGGACATAGAATTGTCTGCTTGCCACAGGGACTCAGACTTGCTCTCAGATAAAGAGGAAAGGGTCTTATTTTCATTTTTAGAAACTATAGTGCACCTGCATAAAGGAAGATAATAAAAATAATTATGGGAAGAAGAACACATTTTTGGGATTTATTTTCAGCATTCATGAACATGTCTGAACAAGGGTGTTTAAGTACATCATATTTAGTGCTATCTGTCACTCTAAAAGTTATTACTTGAGAATTTATAAGTGTCTAGGAATGTCTTGGCTCTTGGTTTCCTGTAATTATTATTTTTTTTATCTACTCTGATTCCTCTGCCATAAGATTAACCTAGCCAAGAAAATTATATACCCTGTTTCTTGAATGAACAAATCCTTGTGTTGCTTTTCTTCTCTTCAGTATGATGACAGTTTTGTGGTAAGGTACAAGGATGACTGAAAGCTTCAAACTTGAATGTCTATGATTATTGCTTTGAAAGTAGTTGGAAAATAATGTTGAAAAATAGGAAAGTGCTTTTATTCTACAAGGAATAAAGTGGTAAGACAGAACTTGTAAATCCACAAGAAGAATTGGGATTTTAGCAAGGAAAAATGCACTTTGGGTATGGTACCAGGTAGTTTGCAGACCCCCATTGGACTGTGCAAGCAGGTCTGCATACAGGGTCATTAAAATCTTTCAGGTCTTATTTTAAAGGATCTTACCCACATTACTTCCGTGTGTTGAAATAGACCTACAACCCTCAACCAAACATAATTTTCACAGTCAATATTTGGAAAAGATTATTGGGATTTTTGCCTTGGAAATTATTTTCTAAGAATGATTCATTTCATTTAGTACTGCCCCTGATTTTCAGCAATCAGCACAAAGTCTTGGAAATTCTTTAGAAGGGAGAGAATTTAGCGTACAATTTCCCCTTGCAAGAAATGATATTATCGTGACTACTTAATTTAATATAAAAATCATTGTTTGTTTCATTTTCATAAATTTAATTGTATATTTGTTAACATCAAGCTTATTTTTTCATTTTTAAGAAGGAATGCTCTTTATTATTATTATTATTATTATTATTATTTTTTTTTTGACACCAGGGATTGTACCCAGGGCCGCTTAACCACGAGCCACATCCCCAGGCCTTATTTTGTATTTTACTAGAGACAGGGCCTTGCTGAGTTGCTTAGGGCCTCCATAAGTTGCCAAACCTGAGTTTGAACTTGGAATCCTCCTGCCTTAGACTCCTGAGTCCCTAGGATTATAGGAGTGTGCAACTGCGCCCAGCACAATACTCATTTTTTTTTTTTTTTAACATCTAAAATATGATTAGAATCCCTGAACATAGGTCCTGCGGGTGCAGCTGGCTGTGCCTCCAGCTTTCATTTTCCTCCCCTCCTTTGCTGCAAGGTTTCTCCTGTTGCATGAACGACGGCTGTCACGGTTCTTCACCCTGGGGTACTTCCATTAGAAATTAAATCAATTTAATATTTTTCTGGATAATTTTTATTTTCTTTTGACTTTTTGGTGGTGCTGGGGGATTAAACCCAGTACTTCATGTGTGCCAGAAGAGCACTCTACCACTGAACTGCTCCCAGCCCTGGATAACTTTTGGAAGATGTAGATGATCTTTCTTGAAATAAAGGGTATGTGGTATGTATGATGTTCATACCTTATTATCCTGGAGTGTAACCGAGGAATGGGATGTACAATGAATCACAAATAGATGAATTTAACCCTAAGAAACCATTATTTATGGTCTCTTGCGTTGATGATGTTCTCTGGGCTTGGCATTCTAAAACCTACAGTATAAATTCCTCAGGAATGCTCTTTCCAGAAAATCTCATTTGTTGTCTTTTAGGATTGATTATGTTGTTGCCATCTTATCAGATTTGATTCATTGAATGTCTACTGCTAGAATAGGTATTGTTCAATTTTTTTAAAACTCAAGGTCTCATTTGATAAAAATAAAAAATTACTATAATATCACCTATAACTTTAAAGGCATTATTTGTGACTGCAACCAAGTCAACACAATGGCAATTCTAGAACATTCCATTTTTTAGATGCCATCTATCTTCCCCCTTTTTTCTCCCACACCATACTTCCCCCCATTAGATACCTGCTCTTATGGTATGCTCCTCTCATGGGGTGAAAGGTAGAGAAATGTATGATATTCTGTTGAGCATAGCTATGTTAGATCCTGTAAACAGATCACTCATGAGATGAGGTGCATCTTAGAAGTGCAGAGAAATTAAAGACTTGATTCAAGTCTCACAACTTCAAACAGCAAGATTGAGAGTAGGATTGGGCTTCCTAAGGAGTTATGATTCTTGGAACCTGTCACTAGATGTAATATCATGGAATATTCAAAGGGAATAATTTAGAGCATCCACAAAAGTTCATTTAGTCTGAGACAACCCAAACTGTGGGAGGGGCTGGGGAGATAGCTCAGTTGGTAGAGTACTTGCCTTGCAAGCACGAGGCTCTGGGTTCAATCCCCAGCACTGCAGGGGAAAAAAAGAAAAAAAAAAAAAAAAAAAAAAAAAAAAAAAAGATCATTGAGTTGTTCAAAGAAATACCAACACAGATTCCTGAAAATGTCACAGGGGTGGCAGTCGCCTACATTTCAGAAACAACACTACCCAGAATTCGAAGATAATCTGATTTTTATTTTCAACTCTAATTTTCTACTGCAGCCTTGGTTTTCTACCAACTGATAGATCTGTGTTTTGGAACATTTTATGTCCTTAATAGATACTACAGTCACCACGTTTTTCAATAAGAGTCAGAAAATTGTCTTCAAAGAATAAATACACTTATGAGATTAAGAATGTGTAATACTTTAAATGAAGATGGTCCTGGAAAAATCATAATGAATGATTGCTCTAACAATATGTATGGAGGCCATAATGGAGAGAAAAGATAAGGAAGTGTTGTTTTAACCTCCAAATTTCAACACTTTATTCAGTTACAGATGGTTTAGAAAGCAAAGGCTTTAGCACCTTGGCTAGACTATGGAAGAATCTAATGTTGAAACAGAAATTTCACTCTTTCAGTAAACACAGTGAGAGATTGTGATCCCTGAAAGCATCTGCTTGGAACTTGAAACCACAGGTACTCAAAGGGTAGAAGTGCTCATGTGTCACCAGGCTATTTGAGGGCAGAAATGCCCCCTCAAAAGAATCAGGAATATTCCCTGCATACGGAAATAGGACAGCACAGGTAGAAATGCTGCGCTGAAGAATACCAATGTGGGAAAAATGAGTGTGTCATGATATTGTCGCCTGATGACAGAGTTTTAGAGTATTGGTAACAAGAATGTTGAGTCAAAGGAAATTTTGCTTTCTATTATAAGCTTTTTGATTATTGCACTTAAGTCTGATGAGATGAAGCTTTGAATTTAATCAACTAATGTATATGAAGATCTCAATGTTCGTAGAAAATGTGCTCTGAACTCATTGAATTTCCTTGTCTCCTAGGCTGCACTCCATTTCACAATGGCCTCCCTTGCTGCAGCAAATGCAGAATTTGGCTTTGACCTGTTCAGAGAGATGGACAACAATCAGGGAAATGAAAATGTGTTCTTGTCCTTTCTGAGCATCTTCACTGCCCTGAGCCTGGTCCGTTTGGGCGCTCAAGGGGACTGTGCACAGCAAATTGATAAGGTCAGTCTTGGCTTTTGCAATTAATCATTGGGACAGATTGTTTTCCCCAAGAGAATATCTCACCACAATTATCCCCACATCGATGCAGGACATTGTGAGAGTACAGGGTGTCACATCTTCACACTTCTCCAGGAACCCTCTGCAGTTTGCAGCATTATTTTTTTAGGTGCTGCAGATGGAACCCAGGGCCTTGTGAATCAAAGGTGAGAGCTTTACCATGGAGCTATACCCCCAGCCACCTGCAAGCCCAACCTTATTTTTGAGCCAGAAGGCAGCAAGTATGCTCCCAGAACCACGGCCCTGGTTCTTTTCCTATTCCTTCACATTAATTATTAGATTCTTTTTAGAAGGTGATGAGTAAAGGTTTAAAATTCTGAAGAGCAGACATCAGTCAAATTATGTTTTACAATTTTATTTATATAATTTACAAAGCCATTTTAGTTTAATCAAGATAATATTAAGTGAAAACCTAATATAGCTTTCTTTGTGTTCTCATGTTTCTCCCTGAACTGTTTCAAAGGTCAGAAAGTTGGACCTTCCTACTCCTGATCCCTCATTTTAGGGAAAAAAAAAAAAAAGGGACAAAGGGACCACTTATGTTCAAGGTCGGTAGATACAAGTTGGACAACTGTTTCCCTTTCCTTTTTCAACTGGATGATTGACAGGAATGACTTCCAGTTGCAAACTTCCCTTGTAATTTTGGGAGTACTGAGAGGCAAACTTCATTTATTTTCTAAGACGGATGTCATGAAGCCATAAGAATGAAACAATTGTAATGACATGGTCCAACTTATACAGATTCATGTTTTTATTTCCTCCCTTGGTGTAGTGAAAAATAAATAATTCCATGGAGGAGTAAGGTCCTTGTTGAACCTTCCTGTCCTAATGACAAGTTGCCGACTCTCTTGGAGTCACAGTCACTATGAGCCTAGCCATAAAACAGAGACCCAGAGAACTTAAACACATTCTACCCTGAATTTATTGTTTCCATCCATTAGGAAGAGATGATGACCATATCTCTTAAGGCATTGAAAATCCATGTGTCTGACCAAGGCAAGATGAGGAAGATGGCTGATGTTCTTCATGTTCCACAGTAGCAGAACTGGGGATAAGGGGCCCCCAGGGGATATTACAGACTGCCACTGTGATGTCTGCAGAGACCTTACTTCTGAATTTTAAATAACTAATCTGTTTTAAGTTCACCTTTCTTGTATTATCATTCCAGATTAAGAGGAAGTGGAAATTAAAGTAGGTTCCAATTCTCTGTAGCCTATTAAGACTAAGGTGGAAAATTAGAGCCTTTTAAAGTTTTCATACCTCCTTCTGAGTGGTCTCACTTTCCCCTAGTCTATGGGGTGATATTGTTTATTATGTGTCTGCTGTCCTTTACTTGGAAACCTTCACAGAGACACTAATGGTGACCCTGGCTGGTTTAATGGGTCCCCTACAAATTTTATTACCCCAGTATCAGAATGATCCTCCCTTTCTCAAGTCTACCCTCTCAAAGTAGAGAAGTGATCAAATAAACACATCTGACAACTTTAAGGAAACCCACACCTTTGTTGTTTTACAGAAACATGATCAAGATTCTGGCAGTTATAAACAGGGGCAGCAGAACACATTAGCTTTGCCTAGCAGTTCTTTAGACCTTTCCTCAATTGGTTGGAGGGACAGAAGTGGAATGAATCCATGGCTGCCTCTGGGTATGGCCCATCCATGCCTGGGGGAGGTGCATGTGCATTTTGCCTAAAATGTACAGTACAATTTTATCACTTCCCAGTAGAGCGACACTTTGCATTTCAGATCTCATAGCTTGGAGGACCTGGGGAAAACTCATACAAAGTCCCAAAGGAAATCACACTTGGGCATAGTAGCAACTATTAGAAAAATGGGTTATAATATGAACCATATTTTAAAAGGAATAATCTAAAACTGACTAATTTCAAATAATTGCAGGATCTTAAATTTTATCTCTCAAGTCCTGATTGAACTTTTTATCTTATATTTCCTAGATATTCAATGTTCAGTTTTGAATTTTATGTCATGCTGTTTAGGTAATGAACCCTGTTCCTGTCTCCCATTTGATGAAATTTTTAATTTTTTATTTTACTCTTTTCAAATTGTCCAGGTTGAATCATGGAGTAATCATTAAATTGCTCCTCAGAATGTGCAAACAAAAATAATCAAACACATTTAATTTTGCAGTCATTGAATTAACTCTTCCAGTTTATGCTTTTTCTAGATGAATAACCTGTTTAACCAAGTCAGTAGCACAGTGTACTTTTACTTCCTGCCATGTGTGCTAACCAACCAACCCATAAACACAACCACCGCCAACAAAGTCTCCACTCCTTATTTTATTTCACCACTGCCATTTCAAAAAAGATACTTTGGCTTTTTATTTTTAAAATGGATTTTTAATTGACAAATAAAAATTGTTATGTTTATAGGGTGCAATGGCTGTTTTGATTGATCCATATCAGCAGAAAGATTAGATCCAGTCAATTAACATATTCATCACCTCACCGACTTGTCACTTTTGTTGTTGCTGTTGTTCACCAGGTCCTTTCCTGTTCAGTGATGAAATACAGAGCAGAGGTCTGACCCACTTTCTTTTTATCCATCTTTCAGTACTACAGCTCTTCTGTGGTCTCTGAATGAGGCATTTTGCATCAGGGAAGCAACAACTGAGATTTAGACATCCTGCTAGAGGTTCATGATGATGAAGACCCTGTGCTGGGACATGGTAGCCCTTTCTGTAGCCCTGCTGCACCTGCTGGGAGGGGAGGCAGACGGAAGGCCCATGGCCTCTGCTGCTCCCCCCACAGCTTGGCTTCCACCTCTCTAGTACTTGTGGATGTACCAGAGATGATTTTGTTAAAGGACAACAGCATATATTCCCTAAAGCAAAGGACCAGGAAGACAAGCAGAGAGGAACTTTCTGGGCTGGAGATGAGGATGAGGCTTTTGATTGCTCCTCCAAACGCCACCCTCTGCCTTTTTTTGGAATCTAGAAAAAATTGCCTGGGTGACTGTGGCCCCAGGGAGTCCAGCCCAGGCTTCAAATGTAATCCTTTCTAGATCATCTTGTGTGTTGAGATGTCAATATCTTATCATCATCGCATACCTTTTTTTTAAAAAAAAGGTAACTTGAAATATTATTTCAATTATTGTGGTGGATATTAACTCTGCTGTACAGAGTTTTTTTTTTTTTAATCCTCTGCTTAATTATGTTCTTAGTATGATATTTTTCTACTTTTTCTCTTAGTAATGCTGGAAGCTTCACAGATTTTTGGCTCCAGGAGCTAATACTATGACTGCCACAGGGAGGTTAATGATGATGTTTTAGGACATTTCCTAAGGGAAAGTCTTTTCCATTTGAAGGACAAAATTCATTGTGCTATGGGAGTTTTGGACCACTAATCCTAGCTTATGAGTATCTTAAAATTTCCTGGTGGGGGAAATGAGGGACAATCAAATCATTAAATCATTAAATCATTAAATCAAATCATTTTCAAAATAAAAGCTATTACAAGAGGGGAATCCTCTCCTTTACCCAACAGTACATTAAAATTTAAATTTATTCCTTCATTGTGGCCACCACAGAAGTATGTTTTAGAATGCTTTTTTGGGTTTTGTTTTGCTTTTTGTTTTGCTTTTGCCAAAAGAGGCAGAAAAGCTCTTATTTTTGCTGGGTTTCGCATTATGATATAATTTTCTTTTCTCTGAGGTAGTGAATGAACAATTCAGAACTCCAAGATCTTCAAAAATTCACATATTAAGCATCAATCCAAAAGGTTAATAAATCCTTTGAGTGTACCTGGATGCCTCTCTGCTCTTCAATTTTAAGGGAATCCAACAAAACTTTTTGTTTACTGAAAATCTCAGTGGATGTGCTGTGGCCTCTACTTCTCTCCTTTGAAGTCACCTGCCTGCCTCCTAAACTTGATAATTGACAGTGAGAGCAGTCAATTATGTTCTTCCTTGCTGATTTGGGCAGTGAGGGTTAATTATTCTATTATCTAGTAGAAATATTGGAAAGAAGCAAGATTCTCATAATACAGTGAAAGTTTAAGATTAAAAAGATATCTTACTTTTTCATATTTTCTTCATCACAATACACACACTTTTTTTGTGGACTGGTATGGCTTGTGGCTTTTATTTCTGTACTCTCACAAATAACAGTTTACCAAATCTACAGATTTATGAGGGAAGATTTTTTCACATGGCAAATGCTGGTGTTTCTGTGGGCTGCCAGACCAGAACTGTTCATGTTCTGGCACATGGTCACTTTAGGTTCTAGTTCAAAACTTTCAATAGTCTTTTTACAGATGAACATGTGCTATGTGTAATCACTCACAAATGGAACAAAATTCCCTTGTAAAGAATTAATGCTGGTCACAAGTATGCCTTAATACAGCAATGATGTTTGAACTTAGGAAGTTTTTAAACTGAAAAAAAAAAAAAAAAAAAAAGCTTTCCAGTTCTATTTTATCATGAATATAACATATCTTAAAAAAAAAAAAAAACTCCTTTAATATAAAACTGCAAATTTATAACATTTTACATTTAATAAACCTCTGCAAGCATAATCTTGAATTAAGGGAACAGAGGAGAAAGAGTTTAAAAAGTTCTCTTCTTTTGTCTGAATGTGACCAAAATGTGACCTTGAGTCAAGCTTCCGCAATGACCCGGAGGGCAGGGCTGCTGGGGGTGGTAGTAGTGGTGATGGAGAGGTTTACTGAAAAGAACTTTGGAGAGGAAGCAATTTCATAGCCACTATTCTCTGCACATTCATACAAGGAAATCCTCTATCAGACTGAAATGGTCTTTTCATAATCAAAATCACACCTGGTATACAACATGTATTTTCAAAATTTGGTCAATACAAGTGTCTGCCTGAACTAAATTTGTTTTGTGTCTTGTTTGAATGTGTCAATGTGTAGGTATAAAGAATAAGATCAAATGTTAGCAAAAACCTGAATTTCTGTGCTGAAATCTTTTGGATCAAGTAAGGCATGTATTTCACACAATATTGAGTTTTGTATTACCAGTAAATTGAAAATTAAGGGAAGTTCCACATACTGAGGATTCTGTAAGATCAAGGAGTAGGAAGAAGGGGAAGGAAGAAAGACCTTCAAGTGTTCAAATGGGAATGACACAGTGTTATAGGACCTAGTCAATCAAAGTAAAACTGAAGGCTATTTTATAAAATGAAATTTCAAGAAATTTAGGAATAAAAATCAGTAGGAAATGCCAGTGGGTTATATGATCCAAAAATTACTTAAAAGTAAGTTGTGTGGGGATCTAATAGGTAAAATATAAATAAATATTAAATGAGCTCATGGGTGGATGACCTAATTTGTATTGGCTTAAATGCTAAAATGACAACTGCCAGGTCATTAAAAAAAAAAAAAAAAAAAAAAAAGACTGAGTCATTTGACAGATCGTAAAACAGTCCAGAGGTATCTTGAGTTATGTCACGAGGACTTTGGCAGAATTCATGACTACATGGTCAACTGTTGGGTTCAGCTGTTCAGTTAGGCTTTCTGTTCAGTGTGAAGTTAGGCTGGACACCATAGCGTTAGCATCCAGTGTGAACACACCACCCAGGAGCACGTTTTCCTGGAAGCAAGTCACTGTAGTGTTTGTATACATTAACACGAATTCCAGAATCCTGGTGAAGCTGAGAAGTCAGCATGTGGAGAAGGAAGAAAATGAAATAAAAAATAAAACTAGAACACGCTTCCCTCCTCAGCCCACTGTGTTTGTTTGGTGTCACAGGGAGAAGCACTCTAGGATGCTGGTGAACTTGGAATGGCAATTAGACAAATGTATTGGGGAAGAAATATTTTTAACTATAAGACCTCTTGCCAACCTTTTCCCTAGTAATCTCTGATTCTGATAACTGTTCTTCTGTTCTCTTGGCAGGCCCTTTACTTTAACACTGGCTCAGGACGGGGAAACTCTTCCAATAACCAGGTAAAGATAATATGATCTTTTTTAAAAGATAATGAGATTAAATTGAGAATTATTGTTTCATGAATATATTTTAATATGTCCTCTATCATTTTAAAACAATGAAACTGGTTTCAAATCCCCAGATTACGTATATTTCAAATAAAACTTTTGACAGTTTACTTGTTAATTATTAATTTACCAATCTTTTACTTGTGTTTTGGTCAGATTTTGGTATGTTCAAATGGAACTAAATGATATGCCTTTCTCCCTTGTTATTCATAGTTAACTTTTGGTAAAAATCAATTTTTTGGTACACATATTAAACAAACTGTTTCAAATGAACAGTTTTATTCAAGTCCATTTTAGTAAATTATTTAATTTCATAACAGACATTATTATGAGGAAGAGTAAAACATTGGATTTGCATATGGCATTGCTTGCTGCTTTGATAGCATCATTTTAAATTCTTTTATAGTATAATATACATGTTTTATTTCACATGTAAATGAGATTATATATATACCTGAAGTTCAAGAATAAATTTTTACACAACATTTTTTTATACCTCTTTTTAATAGCAGCCGGGACTCCAGACTCAACTGAAAAGAGTTCTTGCCAATATAAATTCATCCCATAAAGATTATGAACTCAGCATTGCCAATGGTCTTTTTGCAGAAAAAGTGTTTGACATTCATAAGGTAAGTGAAACTGCTTATTTGAGAAGATTATTTTTACTCTGGACCTGGAATCGTGTTCAATTTGTTTTGTGAAGACAGGCACAAGCCTTTCTACTTAGCCATACAAAAGTGATGTTTTTCTTATGGCTAATTACATTGCCAAATGTCTTCCAAATATCATCACTGTTTCCAAAGCTCAACTTTTCCCTCCACATATTCATGAATCTCCAGACTGACATATATGAATATCTGAATATAGAATCCACATATTCAGAGTCTCCAGACTGATGGACTCTAAAGTAGAAGAGCACTTCTGCATTGGAAGAGACTTTGAGCCACAGTTGGAGGGCATGCAGCACACTTAGGGGAGTCCATGGCCACAGGAAGTGTCTGTCACTCTTCCTTTGAGCTTTGGGTCTAGTGAGAGAGTTTGGCATCCTTGGTGTGAGTTCTCCTTTTTTCTCAGCCGTGCTTTTCACCTCTCCTTCCAGCAGTCATTTTCTTGTATTAAAGTGAGACTGTTTATAAATGAGTTCTTCTTGGGAGATATGGCCAAATAAGATCAGCCATTGGCAAAAGAGTAGCTCAAATCCAATGCAGAGGCAGGAAAGGGGGTCAGCAGACTAATTTTTAGTACTTCTGTGTAATGTTGGTAATGGATGCATTCGTCATAGCATCCTGCCTACCCCCAGGCCTGTGAGGCCCAGAATGCTCTAAGTCACTATGCCCAACTCATACCTGGGACCCATGGTTGCAATGACTACCAGAAGCTGCTTACCTGGTTAGGACTGTGAAGCACACACACTGCCCATAGTTTTATGAACATATTTTCTCTTCCTTTTAATTCTCCACTCCTCAGACAACTATCTATAAAACTCTGCCTCAGTGACATTGCTGGGCTAATCTCCACCTTCATCTTTGTCAGCTCTCTCTGTTCCACCCAATCATTATTGTTCCCTCTGTCTGTCACCCACTCAAATTTTTTGCCCCTCCCAGAACCACTCCCAAATCTTTGGTCTCCAGCCAATTATGAAGCATGAGTCCATTTTTGACTCTTTGAAAAAAATTCTGCACAAGTTTTACAGGAGCCAGTTTGTATGTTCATCACATCTGATTTGTCCTTTCCTATATCCACTGCTGTCCCCATGAGGGACTACTAGCTCTTTTAAACTGGGGGTTGATTTGTCAATCTTGCTACTATTTATAGCAGATTTCCATGTTTTTATTTTGTATGCATGTCATATAAAGAAAGCAATGCAAGTGGGTGAGGTGGCACATGCCTGTAATCCCATCTACTCAGAAGCCTGAGGCAGGGGAATCACAAGTTTGAGGCCAGCCTCAGCAACTGGATGAGACCCTGTCTCAAAATGAAAGATAAAAAAGGGTTGGGGGTGGAGTTCAGTGGTAAAGTGCCACAGGGTTCAACCCCCAATACTGGGCAGGGTGGCAGCAAGGGAAATAATGCATTTAGTTACTCTGAAAAGCACTTTTGGTATTGAATGTAATAAATGATAATTTTTAGTCATTTAAATCAGCATGAAGCTCAATAATTGCCAAGCTACTTACATTTTGATTTATAATGCTCTTTCCATTCATATTTGAGTATGAAAGAATCTATTAGAATAATAGCTTTTACAAAATGTATGAAATTGTAGAAGACTCAACTGTCATCTCTGGTATCTTCTCCCTTTATTCCCAATTTATGCTGAATATGACTTGGCCAGACTTCTTTAAATACAATTCCATATTCCCTCAACTTCTGCCACTGTCTGGCTAACTTCATGTTGCTGAGGATTGGGACAACCATGTAAGGGGATGTTTTGCCCCATTTGCCAACTTCTGTTTCTTGATCCTCTCTCCATACTGTTTTAGTAAGAGCGTTCCATACTGCATCCACAGGATCCCACGCTTCTTCTCTTTCACTTCCACTCCACCTGTTCTTTACTGTTTTGATTGAGTCATTCAATCTCTTGACCTCTCCAATTTTTCTGAACATATTCACCATTATACCAAACTACTCATGGATCCATTCCTTAAACACTCTCTTACCAACCCCCTCCTTCCCCAGCAAACCTCCAAATCCATATCAACGCCACTAATTCCCTCAGCAGCTGTTCCTGGGAAAGCCTCAAAGTACGTGGTTGCCACTACAGCACCATGGTCTCCCATCCCAGCTAGACTCTTGGTTGACTACTGAATAGTCAAACCGGAATGTTCTTTAGGATTTTGTCTTGGTGGTCTTCCACTTTCAGTCCACCTTCTTACAAGGGAAAGGTGATCCATTAATACAGCATATAGTTTCTGGAGGACTCTGGAGGTTGTCCTCAGTATTTGTGCATCTCTCCGCAGTCATGTGACAAGCCATCCCTTATTCCTCAGTGCCAGGCTCAATGCTGTCCCTTCCCAGCGTAAGTCCTCCAGTGGGCATCTGCAGGTTCCTAAACAAACCAGATCTCCTAAACCCAGGCCTTCTGGTTCTCCTTGTTCTCTTTCAAAGAAGTACAAATGTTCTTTCTCAATTTAAAAAAAGAAAAGAAAAACGAAGGTAAAGTGTTGTAAGACACAGGAGGGATCTTGGAAAGACTGTCTGTCAAAGAGAGACAGTGACACTGGGAAAATGAGCAAGACAATCATGAGAAATGTGAGGCATTCCAGGGAGAAGGAATGCTGTTCAAAGACCTCAAGGGAGAGAGGGCACCTCAGTGCCCTTTGGAGGGACTGTAAGGAACTGGGTGTGGTGAGAGGGCCGAGGATGACGGGAAAAGTGATGGGAAATGAGGCTAGCCGGGTGCAGATCAGCGTCTAAGGGCTAGGTCCATGGCCTGCTTTTCTCTTCTGTGGATGGGTCGAGTTAGAGGCTGTTGGGTGGTTTTGATGAGGCAGCAGTGGGTAAACACAGGGGTTGGGCCTCAGGGGTACTCTCCATTAGCCTCTGCAATCCCTTAAGATAATATGAAGTTGAAAGTGCGTCTGCTATACAAATTCTACTTCACATTCACCAGACCCTTCCAGCCATGTTGCTATGTATACAGCTACATACATGTACTCACGTTCGAGGCACAGGTGGGGCTGAGAATAAAGCAGTAGAAATCAAGAGACAGGTTCAAAGGTACATTTGTTGGTCATTTGTAACTACAAGCACTGTGTTCTTATTTCTAGAACTACATTGAATGTGCTGAAAAATTATATAATGCCAAAGTGGAAAGAGTGGACTTTACAAATGATGTAGATGATACCAGAAATAAGATTAATAAATGGATTGAAAATGAGACGCATGGTGAGTGCAATGCCTTATTTTTCTACAAGATATGCCAGTTATACATGAATGTGGAGAACTGTCAACTTTAAAACTGGAAGTTTTTGTGCATGTAAGGAATGGCTCCTGTCAATCCAAAGTCATGATTGCTGCCATTTAAAACTGCCTTAATATTTGTCTGCAATGTGGTTTTGAGTAATCTTTAGAATGCTTTGTACTTTTCAAAAATCTTGTTTTTTATATTATCTTTTTTGACTGGGAAACAAACCTGTGAGACAAACACATATTATGACCTTTTCATAAACCAACAATAACCTGAAGTAATTTTTCACCTAGGGAACAAAAACTAAGATTTGTTTACAGCACATTTTCCATGACCACAAAGTAGTATTTCATCCTAGTGGTCCATACGCTTCATTAGGATTGGGCTAATTTTCATATCTGACCGTTCCTTCTTGGTCTGGATCTTAAGATGATAATGTTCTACCATCAAAGAAATATATCTTCATGTCATTGCTTTCACTAAAGGATTACAATTTATCTTACTTTTAAAAATTCTCCTTATTTATCACAATAACTTATTTGGCAAAGGAGTTATCTTCCAGAGAGAGTACAACTGTTTATTGGTAAGTCTATTTCACAACTAAAAATGTTTTGGTTTATTGCAAAACAAATAAGGAAATCTATTCATCCTTTGTTTTGTTAATCAACTGATTCCAAAGATAGTAGTTATTTCTTTACTTAAGGGTTGATTTGTACTCTGAGAATTATAACTGTATTTATTGAGTTTGTCTTTGCCTCAGAAATATGAAACATATAACTTACACTCCTAAAGCAAAGGTTTAGCTGTATACAGTTAATCCTGGGAATGAGAATATGATGTCTCAATTTCCATTTTGTTCATTCATTCATCATTATATCAGTAGTGGATTACTTCGATTTTAGTTATCATGAGTTTCAAATATAGTACTTATAAATCCAGAGGAACTGTGTAATTATCACTTTTCCAATAACTGAATGGAATTCTGTGTAGTATTAAAAGAATTGCTAGTATCTTTTTTGCTTTGGCTCAGTTATTTATTCTCTGCCTTTCTCATGAAACCTGTATATAATTATTATTTGTATAAGCATATGTCCTTAACACTTATTTGGGGAAGAAATTTCAAATCATTGCCAATATTCTAAACAACCCACCCGTATCTTACTGCCCCTCTCCCTATACAACACTATTTGAAAGGTAGATCTCGTTCATCATGACCTGCCTTTTCCTTGTCTTTCAGTGAAATCTGAATGTCTCCCATCACCTTCAGGATAATCCAAAGTTCTTACCAGACCTGTTTTCAACCTTTCCAGTCTTTCTGCCTGACATGTAGGAATGAATTAGGGTTTCTCCATGTATCCTTCCCCTTCCAGGCTTCCATATCTTTGAATAAGCAGTCTTGCTTTCTGGAAGATCCCTTTGCTCCCTGAAATTGCCCTCAGTTCAAGCAGATAGCCCTTTCTATGGTGACATACCTCTAAACTGTACCCGCACAGCACACTGGTCCTATCTGTGTTACTGGACTGTCCAAACTGCTTGTTTGGTTGTTAAATCCTGTGTTAGACTATGGGCAGGAAGGTGGCATGAACTATGACTTCATGGTTTCAATTCAAGTTCTGAGAATAGTGGATGCAACTAGCAAAAAATCTCATTGATGTGGAATGAAGGAGAGAACCAGCCCTTTCAGCTGAATGAAGTCACTTACACTTGGGGTGCCGAGTAGCCCAGGTGGCCTCATCAGTGCAGTAAAGGTGGTTTGGTGCCCGGAACAGGGGCTCTGGGGACTGCTGTCCCAGGTGGGAAATCCTATGGCCACTGCTTTTTTGTCGTGTGACTTTATATTAGTTCCTTAATCTCTCAGTGTCCCAGTTTTCTAACAGGAAACAGATAATGATAATAGTGCCTGCCTCATAGAGGTTTTAGAAGGATTAAACCAAATATTGTGCTTGAAGCATTTAGAAAGTGCCAGACCCATTCTTTGCTTATGGACAACATTAGTAATAACATGATTCTTACTAATAATCATGATTATCAGTATAATTATTATGGTTAGAGAAAAACTTCAAGCCCATTAATGATCTTTGAAAGCAGGTTTTACATTTTACATTAAGAATGAACATTTTTTTCCTCAACTTATTTTTCAAAAGGGAAAATAAAGAAGGTGTTCAGCGACGGCAGCATCAGCTCCTCCGCGGTCATGGTGCTGGTGAACGCCGTGTACTTCAAGGGCAAGTGGGAGTCAGCCTTCACCAAGAGCGAGACCTTAAACTGCCGGTTCAAGTCTCCCAAGGTTTGTACGTCTCCTGACTTACCTGGGAGGCTCTTCCCCAGGAGTAGTTCTTTGCAGGAAGTTGTGGTATTTACACAGGCAAACGGTGGGCTTGCCATTTCTTCAGCATTACAAGCAATGCTTTATAAAGCAAACGCTAGCTCAGGTTACAAAACACAACCGAAGGGGCCTTCATAAATTGATATGTCTTTAGATACATTCTGTATTGAAAGAAGTATTAAAGTATGAATTTATTTTAAGATATTCTAGTTGGAAGACTATGAAAAAGGAAACATGACAAAAATGTATCTTATGTTTTGTGATTTTTAACTGTGGTTCTAACAGTTATTTACCATTGATGATTTTCCTGAGTCAAAGAATGAATGTTTATAAAGGATAAAGTTATACTTAGCAAAGTTATACCTTTATAAATATATCTACTTCTTTATTTAGTTATTTTTCTTTCTTTTTTTTTTAACCTAAAGCATCTTATTACCAAGCTCATAAGCTTACACTTGGCTGCTTTACACTTGGCTCCTTTTTTGTTTCAGCCATGTGTCTGTAATAGCATAGTGGAAACATCGGCAGCCTTAGAGTTAGGCGTGCCACGTTGGGGTCCCTGCCTTGCTTCGCTGAAGCTGTGTTGTCTGAGGCAAGTCAACCTGATGGACCACCTCCTCAAATGCAAAATGAAATGATTCGCTTAGTTGATATTTAAGATGATTCCTTTCAATCACTCAGCCTTTTATGCTGAAGCAGAGAAATTCAGATTTAACTTTAAAACTTAGTTTTATTTTTCAAGTGGCATTTTGGTATTGTCTGCACTTATATCAAAAGTTTTAGACACGGCAGTACTGAGAGTTGACCACAGTTAAAGATTAGTGGATGAGTCAGGAGGTGGGAAGTAAAAGGTGAGCTAGGCAGGCGGTATGTGGAGGTATGGTGACTCTAGGGACAGCGAGAGGAGACTGGAGTGCAGAGCAGAACTGTAACTAGGCTGGGCCTGGGTTGGCTGCCAAGGCTTGCCTCTGGCAACCTGCCTGGACTGAAGGCCAGCCCCGCTCTGTGTCCCTAACCTGGGGGTCCTAAGTCAGAGCCTGGTGGAGTAAGTTCATGATGTATGTGTCTCTGTGGGAAGAAAGAGTTGGGAACAGATATATTTTGAAAATTGTATATGACAAAATAATACATTTGATAAATCCTAACAAAATACAGCTCTGTCTTCTAAAGATATTACCTGTATAATAGTCATAGGAAGCACACCAGGGAGTATTAGAACTTCAGTGACTGGAATCGACAGGATTCCAAGTGAGCTCTTGTTTCCCACTCCTTCCTTCAGTGCTTCCCCCAGGCGATGGCACCATTCAGTAGTACATTGCATTTGTTGCCTCCTTTCCAACAGTGAAGGCAAAGCATAAAACATTCCTGTCTTCTGGATTGGGTTTTTTGTCTTGCTTCTAATGGAATTTTGGTTTTCTAAAGTGTTACCATATAATAACCTTGTTTTCAACACTCTTCCTGCCAGTCCCAGACTCTGTGTAACATAGCTATAAAATATAGCTCTGTTTTAGTCAGCTATTTCATTGCTGTGACTACATGATTGACTAGAACAATTTTAAAGGAGGAAAAGCTTATTAGAGGACTCACTGTTTCAGAGGTCTTAGTACACAGAAGGCCAGCTCCATTCCCTGGGACTTGAGGTGAGGCTAAACATCGTGGCAGAGTGTGTGGCAGAAAGAAGCAGCTCATGTGAGATCAGGAAGCAAAGAGAGAAACCTCCAGATACAAAATACATACTCCATAACCATGCCCCAATTCCCATCTCCTCCAGTCACACCCTACCAATTCAATTAATCCAATCAGGAATTAATTCACTGATTGGGGTAAGACTCTTGTAACCTAATTATTTCTCCTCTGAACCTTCTTGCATTGTCTCACATGTGAGCTTTTGGGGGACACCTCACATCCAAACCGTAGCAAGCTCCATCATGGAATAAGCAATAGAATCTTGATTGCTGGCAATTAACGTTGGTTGCACCAAATTAAAAATTGGTGAAATCACCTCTTTAGAATCTGTTATTCTTTCTCTGCCTCAAGATAGAAATGAAATGTTATAGCTATGAAATCCCAGCTCCCACTTGTACCAAGCTTGATTCTTCTGACTCACTGGCCAAATGCTACCTCTTCATTGCTTATATGTGTCCTTTCTGAGGATTAGACTCTAAGTCAAAAAGGGCAACTTTCCCAAGGGAGAAAGACCTTCGGTTCAAGGACAGAAGATTGGCCTCCCATGTGAAAACTTTTGTCATGAAAGGAGGTATTACAGAAATGTTGACCAGTTTGCAGATCATAATATCATTAGCCAAAAGACAGCCTCTTGCACCTCTCTGGTGTTCCTAACTCTACAAACAGCATCTTCAAGACAAGGGCTATTGTGCTTCCTCAAGTGAACTTAAGGGGCAGTATCAAATATTTCGCAGGAATTTTTAATTTTTCTAAGACTTCATTCTTAAATTGTGTAATTTTGATAATACTAGTCTATATTTTACTTCCGATAAGAGAAAAAATTCATAGCATTCATGTTTCACTATATCGCTATTTAGTAATTATCCATAACCTGTTAGACTTTTCAGTTTTAACAGTAAGTGCAAGGTCAAGCTCCAGCTGCAGGATACATTAGCTGACATAGTCCTCACCATCTAGTACAGCAAGGATTCTTGCCATCTCCGTCATGTAGGTGTGGAAACAGAGATGCAGACAGGGGAAGTAGCTTACCCAAGTCACATAGTTGAGGCCAGAGAGTAAACTCAAAGTCTGTGCTTTTATCACTAGGATGTGTATCAATGAAAGCAGCATGTCAGAAAAAGTCTACAGCATTGACTCACCAAGTACAATATTTTTTATGCATTCAACCAGTAAGTAAAGTGAAGTGGGATTATGAATTACTTTTTGTGACTTGACTTGCAGTGTTCTGGGAAAACAATTGCCATGATGCATCAGGAACGGAAGTTCAACTTGTCTACTATTCAGGATCCATCCATGCAGGTTCTCCAGCTCAGATATCGTGGTGGTATAAGCATGTACATTCTGCTGCCTGAGAGAGACCTATCCCAAGTAAGTGACTTGTCACCTCCACTCCTGGGGAATAAGAGGACCTTTAGGATACTCTTCATTGTGTTTTTATCCATCAATTTTAAGATGTCAGGTTAGGATATTAGATACTGATTCATTTATTTGACAAATACATACCTACTAATGTGCCAAACACCATTACAGATGTTGAGATTGAAATATCTCAGTTTATCACAATGGTGGTTGAATAGTTATAAACTTGGGACCCTCTTAGATGAGCCATGAAGTTCAAAACACATGAGCTTAGGTCTTTTTAAATTCTTGGCTAACAATAGCCTTTAATGTCATGGAAGTTTTTGGCCAACCACTTTTAGATAACATGAAATGGTGGAGTTGCAAGCTTTTGGGAATAAAATGTATAGTATCAGGTCATGCCACTGTGTCTCTGGTGTGAAGCGGTGATGAGGGATTGCCCTGTGACTGGTGTCACAGGAGACACAGACCAGAAGAGTGCAGGAACAGATGGTGCTGGCTGTGCAAGCCAGGTGCCATCACTCTAGCTCAGATCCTGCTCTTCTTCCAGCCCGTCTTCCATTTATCCTCCCCCTGAACTTGGCTCTTTCTGTTTGTGACCTGCCATTGCAGAGGCCTTGGTTGGTCACCTCTCCCTTCTCTGTTCTACCGATAAAAATAAATAATCAACACCATTTATTGAGTATCTCCTACATTCCAGGCCATGTGCTCTGCATTTCATTTATACTATTTCATTTGGTTCTTACAGCAACCTTGTGAGAAAGGGAAAGGAGGCTCATGGAATTTAATTTGTCTGATAGACAAATATATGATTATTAAGGACTATTTATATGCACATACATGCAAACATATGTATCTGTGTGTGTGGGCACACATATGTATCTCAGCTACAGTAGAAAATTACAAGTACATTTTAAAATATTGGCTATGTTTTGATCTGAAACACTTGTTCATTGTAGAACAAGTAGAAACAGTGTAAGGAAGTTGATGCTTTCACTATCCAGGGGCATTATTTGTATCTTCTACCTGTGATTCAAAACCAAAACTTTAAAGCTTTGGAAATTTAGTTTCTACATAGAAGTCCACTGAGTTATTGTAATGACTTTTCTTAGTTTTTCAACTTAATATCCTTTTTAGTAAGGAGCCACAAGAGAAAAATCATGATTAAATCTAAAACATGCTAATACCAAATATTGGTACTTAAATGAAATCAACAATTCACTTGATAATCCTCCTGACAATTAGGTTTTATCACACATACATTATTTACCTTAAATCATCAGTATTAATGGAAAAAATAGCCCACATAAAACAAAAATTAGTGCAAAAGAAAGATTTGCTCTTGTACTTATTGTCTGAGTTTTTTCCTTTAATAGTTTACCTAATAATGTGTGAATTAGATTCATATAAATTTTCATACTACAAAAACTTAAATACTTACATATTTCTACATAACCAGATAACAATGAGGAAGTTGGCACTTAGTAAGTTAAGGAAAAATTTTCCAACTTAGAATAAAAAGTCATTACAGATTAGCCACAAACTGGAAAATTTACACACAGAAATTTCAAATGTACTGAACTTGATTATATAAATTCATGTTCTTGATAAAAATACAAGTGAAGTTTGTTATGTATGAAAAGTGATGTTAAAAGATTTCAGTGAATCTTAATTTGAAAAGAATATCCATATATGAGATTTTGAAACAATGTTCATGAAAAATATCCCTATTCTAAATCTGGAAGAATCTGGTCAATTCTTAGTATTGAAGAACTGGCAATTCAATTTGTGAGTCGTTTGGGATGGCAATGACATTGGAGGGAGGTGTGGGCTTCCAGTGTGTAAATGAGGTTGTGCGCACCTCCTGACGTCCTCTTGAGCTTCCATTGTCTCATGTGTTGGGCAAGAGAGTTATTGGATCCAAGCTTCCCTGTGGGGGGGGGTTGTGCTGGGAGATGTTGCTCACCCAAGCTCCCAGGGCTGGGGCTCTGGGTCTTTTTATTCAAGCCATTCTGGTTTTCATTGGTTTACCCTGTAAATTGTGCAAACATTATTATTTTCTGTCTTTCATGAAAGGCAAATGATTAATTAGAAAACACTGATTTAAATGACTGCTGAGCTCTTGTTTCAACTGGATGATCTACATTTTCTGTAGACCTTTCATCCATCCATATTTCACTTTGGCTGTAACTGTTCCTATGTGGGTAGAGAACAGAGAAACCTGGAAGTGCTTATGAGTCAGGCCTTGTCATAGCAGAGAAACTAAATATGAGATTTATTTTGAAAAAGTACTTGAACCATTATTTAAATCATATTCCCTTTCCAGGCTTCCCCAGGGCCCATTCATGTGCTTAAATACGAAAATTCAAGAGGGGGGTAATCATGGAAAACCATGTGTCTTTGTCGTTGCTGCTTCATAGTTTCTTAACAATATGATTGCAAATTACATTTTAAATATCCTTACAGGTTGAGAACAAACTGTCCTTTCGTAACCTAATGGACTGGACCAATCCCAGAAAAATGACCTCTCAGTATGTGGAGGTGTTTCTTCCAAAATTCAAGATAGAGAAGAACTATGAAATGAAAGGGCATTTGAGAGCCCTGGGGCTGAAAGATATCTTCGATGAGTCCAGAGCTGACCTCTCTGGAATAGCTTCAGGAGGTCGTCTCTATATATCCAAACTAATGCACAAGTCTTATATAGAGGTCACCGAGGAGGGCTCCCTGGCAACCGCTGCCACGGAAAGTAACATCGTGGAAAAGCAGCTCCCTGACTCTACGGTGTTTAGGGCCGATCACCCCTTCCTGTTTGTCATCAGGAAGAATGACATTATCTTATTTGGTGGCAAAGTTGCTTGTCCTTGAACATCATATGTTTCTATTATAATAGTCCCTGCGACATCAAAGAAAAGACCCACGTGAATAGATTTGTTTAGTTGTGATCACATGGTGTTTCCTTTGACTTTCTTTCCTCCTAATATTGACCAGCAGATAATTTTGGTGATCCGACCCTTCTCAGATGCCTGGTTGGTTGTCTTGATCTCTGAGCTCAGCCTTTCTACTTCTATTTGCTCCCCTGGCTTCTAATTTCATTGGCCTTCCACCTCACTTGTTTCTGCACTTCTTTCCTATGGCCCATCTGGGGATTACGGAGCTTGCTTACTGGCACTGAGAAGGTAGAAGCAGCACTAGGAATCCTTTTTGAAACTCCAGATACTGCAGATTTTCTAGGGTGGTTATGAATGATCTAGGAAATAAGCCCTGTGCTTCCTAGAAATCAGTGTGAAGCTGACTTTAATGCATTTGTTTAACTCAGTGTATACTCTAGATGCGAAAAAAATATGGACTTGGGACTGGGAATCAACCAAAACAATTCATTAATGATTTCAAATTGACATTTTTGGGCTCTCCTTAGGAGACTTAATATGTACATAGTTTTTCAGATATTAAACACCTTTCAACTGTTGGATCAATGTTGTAAAGTTTACAAGTTTTTCCTTTGTTTATCAAAATAAAGAAATATGACATCTGTACAGTGTGATTGTTCTCTTCTGACCAATTGTGAGACTAACAGCACTTTTTTTTTTTCTAGGCCTAACAAAAAAGCTATGAAAAGAAAAAATGTTTTTGTAAAATAAGTCTGATTTGGTTCAATTTCACTAATTTATTACACATAAAGTTACTTTCACAGCTCTACAGACTGATGAGCTAATCATCAGTACTAGGATTTAAATTCAGGAGGGAAAAGATTCATCAATATAACTATAAGCCATAAGTAACTTCACAGATAGATTAATCATGAGTGGAACCCAGTAGACCAGACTGAGCTTGCTTAGCAGTTGATAAACAATGCCAGCTTGTTGCATTGTGTTTTCACCACAAAATATTGTCTCCTGAAGAGAAACCGATAAATCAGAGTAGCCTGCGGCAGAGCGCTGTGGCGCTCAGTACCAGGCCTGGCAGCTACATGATTTTCAACAGATGTTGTGGAATCCATGAACATGGCCGAAGAGAGGAAATATGACATGAGAGCTGTGTTCTGATTTCTTGCCATGTTGTCCGTGCTTGTGTGCATGTGTGTTTGCATGTGTGTGTGTGTGGGGGGGGGGGGGACTAGATTATAAACCCTGGAAGGGAAGAGAATGGCATATGGGAAGCCTGCTGTCCTCATTTAAATGAGTACGTTCCCTTATGGCTCCAAGAAGGAAACAAAACCAGACAGATTGCAAACGCAGACTCCAGTCGGCCCGATGGCAGGCTCCCTTGCCAGCTCTCCTTCCCAGCTCCACCAGGGGCTCCTGGGAGACTGTGCTCTGCTGCTCACAAGCCACAGAAAGGCAGGAGCTGAGGTGGGGAAGGAGCAGGGAGGATCTCTGTAACAGGAAGGAGTGATTTCCACTCAAGCTTCAAGGCAGATGGAAACATTCCCCCAGCGCCTTCACCATCTGCTTCTTCATCATCCTCACACTGCCACAGACCCAGGCCCAAGGCCACTACCGTCCTGTGAAGTGAAAATTACTATGATTATGATTGTCATCCTCACTTTATGAGAAAAATAAGGTTTAGGGAGGGTGGCAGTTGTCCCCAATTCATGTGCCCTTTTCCTCAGAACAGGCAGCTTGACTTTCATATCAAGTCTGGCTTGTACCCCAGCTGAGCTCAGGGTCCTCTCCTGACCCAGCACTTCAGCTGGCTCACTCCTGCCTTGGCATGTGCCCGTGAAGGACCAAGCATCTCTGATGACCTCAGGATTTCCTGGGACACTACGCCTCTTACAAATTTGATCAAGTGCATAATGACATGACTTTATGTTCTTATGTTTGGGTCATTTACACTCTTAGGTGACTTCATTTGGCTAGGTATATAATAACAAATGTTCTGAGACTTTATATAATAATGATGAGAACAGTAATAAATTTAATAGTAAGTTCTCCTGATTATTAACTCTTTGAGAGAAGGGACAGTTATCTTTAGTTCCCTTTATAATTCCTCTCCAGCATATTCTATAGCACTTTAATGACTGGAGATTCTTACTCATTGATGTGTCTAGAAATGTATCCACTTATTTTAGGCTTTCAAATTTAAAATAGTCCTTAATAATCCTCTGGATTTCTGTGATGTCTGTGGTGATCTTTCCTTTTTCATCTCAAAATTTATTAATTTGAGTCTTCTATTTTTTTGTTTTGGTTGATTTGGCTAAGGGTTATTCAATTTCTTTTTTTCAAAGAATCAAGTCTTCATTTCATTGATCCTTTGTATTTTTTCATTCTCTACTTCTTTGACTTCAGCTCTGATTTTAATTATTCTTTTTCTTCTACAGGTTTTGAAATTTGCTGTTGTTTTTCATGAATCTCAAAATGAATCATTAGCTAGTTTCTTTAAGATATTTCTGATTTCCTTCCTTCCTTCCTTCCTTCCTTCCTTCCTTCCTTCCTTCCTTCCTTCCTTCCTTCCTTCCTTCCTTCCTTCCTTCCTTCCTTCCATCTTTCTTTTAACCAGGTTTGAGCCCAGGGTGCTTAACCACTGAACCACATCCCCAACCCTTCTTTTTTTATTTTTAAATTTTGTGACAGGGTGTCACTAAATTGCTTAAGACCTGCATAAGTTGTTGAAGCAGGCTTTGATTTTGATATCCTCGTGCCTCAGCCTCCAAAACTGCTGGGATTGCAGGTGTGCATCACTTTGCCTGACTCCTGATTTCCTTTGATAGGCACTCATAACTATAAACTGTCTTCTTAGAACCAACATCTTAGTGTACCAGAGATTCTGGTTTCTTGGGTCACTGCAATCATTTGATTCTAAGTATTTTTCAGTTTCTTCCCTTATTTTTTACCACCCATTCATTATTCCAAATTGCATTGTTTAATGCTTTTGTGTTTATATAGTTTCTGTAGTTTTTTTTTTTTTTGGCCTTGATTTCTAATTTCATTTCCTCATGATCAAATAAGATGCAAGGAATTACATTGATTTTTCTATATTTGATAGGAGTTGCTTTGCAACCAAAAATACGTCTTTTTTGAAGAAAGATTTCATGAACTGCTGAGAAGAAAGTGAATTCATCATTTGTTGTATGACATATTCTATAGGTATCTGTGAAGTCCATTTGATTTATAATATTGTTTAAGTCTAAAAAGTTATTACACCTATGTGTTGATGAGAGGCATGTTGAATTCACCCAATATTATTGAGTCTTTGAGTAGTGTTGGAATTTTATAATTAGGTGGACCTACATATGGAGCATAAATATCTATCATTATAACTTCTTGTTTGATTATACCCTTTACTAGTAAAAAATAACCTTTGTCCCTTCTGATTAATGTTGGTTTGAAGCCTGCTTTGTTGGATATGAGAGTAGATGCACCTTTTGTTTTAGGGCTCAATTTACATGGTCTATCAATTTCTATGTTTTCACCTTCAGCTGTGGGTTTTGCCTGTAATGTGAGTTTCTTGCAAATAGAATATAGTTTAGTCTGTTTTTAATACATTTCTCCAGATTATGTCTTTAATTGGAGAGTTGAAGTGATTATGTTCAAAGTTATTAGAGAAAGATGTTTATTAACTCCTACTATTTTGTTTTATTTCTAATATTTATTTGGTCCTGTTTCTCATTTACTTAACTATTCTTCAAATGAGAGCTGTCCATTTGTGAGCTCTGGAGTTTGTTTTTGATTTCTTCTGTGTGCATTATTTGTTTATGTGTTTTCTGTAGTGCCCACTTATTAGTGAGGGATTCTTTAAGTTTCTACTTATCTTTGAAGTTTTTAATCTTTGCCTTGATTCCAAAAGATAAGTTTGCTGCATATAGCAATATTGGTTGACAGTTATTTTCTTCCAGGGCCTGGAACACATCATTCCAAGCACTCGTGGATTTCAGACTTTGTGCTGAGAAATCAGAAGTGATTCTGATTTTCTTGCTCTAAATGTAACCTGACATTTTTCTCTTGATGCTTTTAAAATGCTATCCTTGTTCTGTATGTTAGGCATTTAAATTATAATGTGTTGTGGACAAGTCTCTTTTTTGATCTTGTCCATTTAGGATTCAGAATGTTCCTATATCTGGATGTCCATCTCATTCTCAAAGTTTGGAAATTTTTCTGTTACTATTTCCCTGAAGAGGTTATCCATTCCATTAGCCTGCCTTTCACAACCCTCTTCAATTCCATTTATTCTTAAATTTGTTCTCTGAATTTTATCTCAGGATTCTTGTATATTTTGGTCATTATTACTTATTTTCTTTAATATTGTCTGTTCAAGGCTGACCACTTTGTCATCTAGCTCTAAGATTCTGTCTTCAGCCTGGGATAGTCTATTAAAGAGATTTTCAACTGAACATTTTATTTGGTCTTCCATTTCTAAGATTTCCCTTTCATTCTTTTTCAATAGTACTATCTCCTTATTGATTTTCTCATGCATATCCTATACTGACTTCCTTAATTCATTCAGTTGTTTTTCTGTATTCTCTTGGAATTCATTAATCATTTTAATAATCATTCTTTTGAATTTTTTATTTGGTATTTAATACACTTATATATCTTTGGAATCCATTGGTGGCAAATTGTGAATTTTAGTAGGTGTTGTGTTACCTCGTTTTTTCATATTTCTTGTATTACTCTGTTAGGTTTTATGCATCTGTTGAGATGTTTTTAAATTCCACTCTTATTGTGGGATTTATTAGGACACAGCCTTATTTTACCAAAGTGTTTTGGAATATCAGGTTATTGTGAATTTTCAATATATTTCCAAATGAGTTTTGTAGTACATTTCCCTTGCTAGTTCTTTAATGATTAGTGTAGTTTGGTACTCTGTGCCCTGTGCAATAGCTTGAGGCTCTCACTATCCCTGTAGGTCTCAATATTGTAAGGTCTTTCTTACAGATCTGGTAATTGTGTTGTATACAGCAGGGTACGTGAGGTACAACCTCTGTGGTTGCTCTTCTTAGACCCTGTATATTCTAGAAGGGTATGGGAGTAATACAGACTGAGACCCCTTGTAGGCACCCACAGCCTTTGTATTAATCATCTCTTTTTGTTGTAGGAATGGGTGCCCATGAGTGGGACCTGAGAGCCCCACTTACCCTTTCCTACTTGGGGAACTGCTCATTTATCTGGTGGTCTTGTCTGTTATTTTTTTTTTTGTATTAAAGTATTGTTGAAATTTGAGCATGGTTAGTTTGTGTGTGGAGAAAGGTGCACTGTCTCTTGGCTGGGTTTAGCTCAGCAGCAAAATCTCTACCCTGTGAACCTGAAGTGTTCCCAGATTCCCTACCTGAAAAACATGTGGAAATGATGTCAACAACTTCAGTAAACAGCTTACAGCACTAAAGTAAATATCTGATGCCCACTATTGTCTGGGTTTTCTCTGCCATGTCCCTTGTGGAAGAGAAAAGTGTTAATTGCTGGAGGAGGATGTTGGCAGTTTTTCTATTACCCTAAAAACTTATCTACTCAATAAACACCCAAGAGCTAATATTCTTTTTACATAAAAGGGGACATGACAGGTCTGGCCATACCAGCTCTGGTCTCTTACAACAACAACATGGAGTTGCCCAACTCTCCTTTATTTATAATATACAGGTAAAGGGGCAAGGACATGGAGGAGCTTCTTCTGTGATGGACAGGATAGAGTGGAGTTAGGGAAGCTATTCTTTTAGGGGGGAAATTGCAGAAAGAGACAGGGAACCACTCCCACACAGTGCCACATGCTTCTTGGCAGTTCCTAGAAGCCAGGCCTCTGTGTCCCAAGGCTCAACCAAGTCTGATTCTGCTAAATAAGGATGGCTTCCCATACACTATGATATCAACAACACTAATTACCCCAAAACATGGTTGTTGGGGTCAGCAATTGCCAACAGCATAAACAATAAATTTCCATGAACTATATCTGGCATTAGAATAAACAAAAGATAGCAACGCTACCATATACAGTACTAATATCTGTAGCAACATGAATTATGATGATAGGATTTATATAAACCTAATAGTCTTAAAAGATGATAAAAAATACTGTTCATTGAAAGAAAAAAATGTGATAGGAAGGTAAGATGAAGTTTAGAAAGTTCAAATTGTGAACAGAGGATGCAGAAGAGATGTTGCATGATGGCTAAAAAGGAGGATGGAAAAAATAAATAAAAGAAACAAAATAAGTAGAGAGTGAGGGAGAGAGAGAGAGAGAGAGAGAGAGAGAGAGAGAGAGAGAGAGAGAGAGAGAATAAGAATAAGAGAACTGACTATTGGCGAGGAAAGGTGAGAAAAATAAACAAAGATAGAAAGAAAAAAAAAAAGAATAAAAAATCCTAACCCTCCAAAGGCAAGACAATGGAAAATAACAATAAAATGACAAAGTGGGGAAGAAACAAATATGTATGTATGTCTATACATATGCACATAAGTGAACCAATCAACATAGCAAGACTCTGCCCTCAATAAATAAATAAATAAATAAATAAAGAAAGAAAGAAAGAAAGAAAGAAACATTTGTGATGAAAAATGAAAAATTGTATCCATGAATGTGGTCAAAACTGTCAAGAAGGATGGGTAGTCACTGCCTATGGGTCTTACTATTGTTCTTTCCATTTCTTGTTGGGTGTGTACCCCTTAGAGCAAGGACTGGGGGTTGTTAAACACTTCCTGAAATCACCCAGAAAATCACTTCAGATGTGGGAACGCACACAAGAGATTTTATTAAGCAGAAGAACAGAGTGTCTGTCTTTAAGGCAAGAGAGAGAGACAGTGGTGGTGGAGCTATTCTTTAGTGGAAGTTTACCAGCTAATAACAATCTCATCAATGACTGACAAGGAAGTTCAAGGGCTAACAATCTAGGAAGGTAGTGAGTTATATCAATTGATTGTTCACATTCAGTAACAGTCTAAGTTGTGTGGGGAGGGGTAAAATCAGGGAGAAATGGCTACATCCTTGTTAACCTGTTATCCCTTCATTCCCCCAATTTTGTTTTTATAAGAAGATCCCTTTTGGGCATATGGGTGAATATCCATCTTCAGTAACTACTTCCAGCTGGGTGTGGACATAGAGCTGATTCAGGGGAGGGAGATGTTATTGCAGTAGGTGGGGGTTGGGGACTGGATAGTTCCCCTGGGAAGTGCACTTGTAGCCAGGCTCTGATTCATCCTTTAAAATGGGTAAAATCATCCCTGGGGATAGTACGAGTCAGTCGTCCAGCAGTCCCAAAGGCAATCTGGGAGGGAGAAAATAGCTAGCACCTGGACAGACCTATTTGAGAGGAAAATGATAGACAGGGCAAATGGTAGGGGAGACAAGAATGTAGCTGGCAGTCCAGTCCTCATGGCTGGGTGTGGTTGTCTGGTGTCTCAGTGTTTTGGTCCTCAGTCCCCAAAATGGGAAGAACGGTACAGGGCTTGATGGCCTTCAGTCTGAGGCAAAGAGGTCCCACCGAGGTGACTGAGTATTGGTTGGAAGAAACCTGCAGGTTAGAAGCTGGAGAGGAGTTTGTGGATTGAAAGTACACCTTAACCCAGGAAATATGTAGCCATCCCAGTAAACCTGACAACTTGACAGCCATTGGTGTAGCCAGGATCACCATATGGGGTCCCTGCCATTTGGGGGATGGAGGGGCTGTAGTCTCCTGAGGAGGAGAAATAAGAACTTGGTCTCCTATTTGAAGAGGTTGAGCCAGGGGGCCAGACAAGGGTCTAGTCAGGGAGGAGTTGGCATAATCCCATAGGAGTGACTGAATGTGGTTTGGCAGAGGAATGAATATAGGAAAAGAAAGAGAGGAAGGAAGGGGCATTATCCCAGGGGGGAAGGATAGGAGGATCGTACATCAACTCAAAAGGGGAGATATTGACAGTTTTCTTTAAGAGTGAGTGAAGATGCAGAAGAGCAAGAGTCAGGAGTTTAACCAGTCAAGGAAAAGTACTAAAGAAAGTTCAATTAAGACATTTTTTTTTAAGAATTTGGTTTCTTGTTCTACTTTACCAGATGACTTTGGTTAAAAGGGAATGGGGAAATGCCAAAGAACTCCAAGAGCCTTGGCAAGTTGTTGGGAATCTTGGAAGATGAATTTGGGCCCATTATCTGACTGGAAGGAGGTAGGCATTCCAAAGTCAGGAATGATTTCATGAAGATTGAAGGTAGAGACAGTGCCCTTTTGTTGGAGGTGGGGATGGCTTCAACTCATCCTGAGAAGGTGTCTACCATGACCAAAAGGTATTTAGATTTCCGTTTTTTTTTTTTTTGCACTTTATTTTTTTTATTGTAAACAAATGGGATACATGTTGTTTCTCTGTTTGTACATGGCGTAAAAGCATACCATTTGTGTAATCATAAATTTACATAGAGTAATGTTGTTTGATTCATTCTGTTATTTTTTCCCTTCCCCCCACCCCTCCCATCCCTCCCACCCCTCCCACCCCTCTTTTCCCTCTATACAGTCCTTCCTTCCTCCATTCTTGCCCCCCTCCCTAACCCTAACTCTAACCCTAACACTAACCCCTCCCTCCCCCCATTATGTGTCCTCATCCACTTATTAGCGATATCATTCGACCTTTGGTTTTTGTGAGATTGGTTTATCTCACTTAGCATGATATTCTCCAATTTCATCCATTTGCCTGCAAATGCCATAATTTTATCATTCTTTATGGCTGAGTAATATTCCATTGTATATATATATATATATACCACAGTTTCTTTATCCATTCATCAATTGAAGGACATCTAGGTTGGTTCCACAATCTGGCTATTGTGAATTGAGCAGCTATGAACATTGATGTGGCTGTATCTCTGTAGTATGCTGATTTTAAGTCCTTTGGGTATAGGCCAAGGAGTGGGATAGCTGGGTCAAATGGTGGTTCCATTCCAAGTTTTCTAAGGAATCTCCACACTGCTTTCCAGAGTGGCTGCACTAATTTGCAGCCCCACCAGCAATGTATGAGTGTACCTTTCTCCCCACATCCTCGCCAACACCTGTTGTTGCTTGTATTCTTGATAATCGCCATTCTAATTGGGGTGAGATGGAATCTTAGGGTAGTTTTGATTTGCATTTCTCTTATTACTAGAGATGTTGAACATTTTTCCATATGTTTGTTGATTGCTTGTAGATCTTCTTCTGTGAAGAGTCTATTCATTTCCTTAGAGCATTTTTTGATTGGATTATTTGCATTCTTGGTGTAGAGTTTTTTGAGTTCTTTATAGATTCTGGAGATTAGTGCTCTATCTGAAGTATGATTGGCAAAGATTTTCTCCCACTCTGTAGGCTCTTTCTTCGCATTGCTGATAGTTTCCTTTGCTGAGAGAAAGCTTTTCAGTTTGAATCTATCCCAGTTATTGATTCTTGCTTTTATTTCTTGTGCTATGGGAGTCCTGTTGAGGAAGTCTGGTCCTAAGCCGATGTGTTGAAGATCTGGACCTACTTTTTCTTCTATAATTTGCAGGGTCTCTGGTCTGATTCCGAGGTCCTTAATCCATTTTGAGTTTAGTTTCGTGCACGGTGAGAGATATGGGTTTAGTTTCATTCTATTACATATGGATTTCCAATTCTCCCAGCACCGTTTGTTGAAGAGGCTATCTTTTCTCCATTGCATATTTTTGGCCCCTTTGTCTATTATGAGAAAATTGTATTTATTTGGGTTTGTGTCCATGTCCTCTATTCTGTACCATTGATCTACCTTTCTATTTTGGTACCAATACCATGCCATTTTTGTTACTATTGCTTTGTAGTAGAGTTGAAGATCTGGTATTGCGATACCCCCTGTTTCACTCTTCCTGCTAAGGATTGCTTTAGCTATTCTGGGTTTCTTATTCTTCCAGATGAATTTCATAATTGTTTGCTCTATTTCTGTAAGGTATGTCATTGAGATTTTAATTGGAATTGCATTGAATCTGTATAGCACTTTAGGTAGTATGGCCATTTTGACAATATTAATTCTTCCTATCCAAGAACATGGGAGATCTTTCCATCTTCTAAGGTTTTCTTTAATTTCTTTCTTTAGTGTTCTGTAGTTCTCATTATAGAGGTCTTTCACCTCTTTTGTGAGATTGATTCCCAAGTATTTTATTTTTTTCAAGGCTATTGTGAATGGGGTAGTTTTCCTGATTATTCTTTCCAAAGATTCATCACTTGTGTATAAAAATGCATTAGATTTATGAGCATTGATCTTATATCCTGCTACTTTGCTGAATTCACTTATGAGTTATAAAAGTTTTTTGGTGGAATTTCCTGGTTCCTCTAAGTATATAATCATATCATCAGCAAATAGGGATAGTTTGAGTTCTTTTCCTATTCGTATCCCTTTAATTTCTTTGGTCTGTCTAATTGCTCTGGCTAGCGTTACAAGGACAATATTGAATAGAAGTGGTGAAAGAGGGCATCCCTGTCTTGTTCCAGTTTTTAGGGGGAATGCTTTCAGTTATTCACCATTTAGAATGATATTAGCCATGGGCTTAGCATAGATGGCCTTTACAATGTTAAGGAATATTCCCACTATCCCTATTTTTTCTAGTGTTTTGAGCATGAAGGGATGCTGTATTTTATCAAATGCTTTTTCTGCATCGATTGAAATAATCATGTGATTCTTGATTTTAAGTCTATTGATATGGTGAATTACATCTATTGATTTCCTGATGTTGAACCAACCTTGCATCCCTGGGATGAAACCCACTTGATCATGGTGCACTATCTTTTTAATATGTTTTTGTATGCGATTTGCTAAAATTTTGTTGAGAATTTTTGCGTCGATGTTCATTAAGGTATTGGTCTGAAATTTCCTTTCCTCGATGTGTCTCTGTCTGGTTTAGGTATCAGGGTGATATTGGTTTCATAGAATGAGGTTGGGAGGGTCCCTCCTCTTCTATTTTATGGAATACTTTGAGAAGTATTGCAATGAGCTCTTCTTTAAAGGTTTTGTAGAACTCGGCTGAGAACCCATCTGGTCCCGGAGTTTTCTTTGTTGGTAGGCTTTTGATGACCTCTTCTATTTCATTACTTGAAATTGGTCTATTTAAATTGTTTATATCCTCTTCGTTCAGTTTAGGCAATTCATATGTCTCTAGAAACCTGTTGATGTCTTCGAAATTTTCTATTTTGTTCGAACATAGATTTTCAAAATAGCTTCTAATTATGTTTTGTATTTCAATCATGTCTGTTGTGATATTTCCTTGTTCATTCTGAATTTTAGTGATTTGGGTTTTCTCTCATCTTCTCTTTGTTAGTGTGGCTAAAGGTTTATCAATTTTGTTTATTTTTTCAAAGAACCAACTATTTATTTTGTCAATTTGTTGTATTGTTTCTTTTGTTCCAATTTCATTGATTTCAGCTCTGAGTTTAACTATTTCCTGTCTTCTTCTACTTTTGGTGCTGTTCTGTTCTTCTTTTTCTAGGGCTTTGAGCTGTAGTGTTAGGTTGTTTATTTGTTGAGTTTTACTTCTTTTATTAAATGCGCCCCATGAAATAAATTTTCCTCTAAGTACTGCTTTCATAGTGTCCCAGAGATTTTGATATGATATATCTTTGTTCTCATTTACCTATAAGAATTTTTTAATTTCCTTCCTAATATCTTCTGTTATCCATTCATCATATAATAGCATATTGTTTAATCTCCAGGTGTTGGAATAGTTTCTGTTTTTTACTCCTTCATTTATTTCTAACTTCAATCCATTATGATCTGATAGAATACAAGGTAGTGTCTCTATCCTCTTGTATTTGCTAACATTAGCTTTGTGGTATAATGTATGGTCTATTTTAGAGAAGGATCCATGTACTGCTGAGAAGAAAGTGTATTCGCTCTTGGTTGGATGGTATATTCTATAAATGTCAGTTAAATATAAATTATTGATTGTGTTATTAAGATCTATGGTTTCTTTGTTCAATTTCTGTTTGGAGGATCTGTCCAGTGGTGAGAGAGGCGTGTTAAAATCACCTAGTATTATTGTGTTATGGTTATGCATATTGTTTGATTTTTCTTTTCAATCCAATCTTCCAGTCTATGTCTTTTGATTGATGAATTCAGGCCATTAGCATTCAGGGTTATTACTGAGATAATATTTGGTTTCCTGGTCGTTTGGTTCATTTTTAAAATTTATTTATTTATTTATTTATTTGACACGACTTGGTTCCTCCTTTATTTGACAATTCCTTTAGGATAATTCCTCCTTTTGCTGATTTGCTTCGTTTTTTATCTCTTCCTCATGGAATATTTTGCTGAGAATATTCTGTAATGCTGGCTTTCTTTTTGTAAATTCTTTTAGCTTTTGTTTATCATGGAAGGATTTTATTTCATTGTCAAATTTGAAGGTAAGTTTTGCTGGGTATAAGATTCTTGGTTGGCATCCATTTTCTTTCAGGGCTTGAAAAATGTTGTTCCAGGCCCTTCTAGCTTTTAGGGTCTGGATCGAAAAATCTGCTGATATCCGTATTGGTTTCCCCCTGAATGTAATTTGGTTCTTTTCTCTCACAGCCTTTAAAATTCTGTCTTTATTTTGTATGTTAGGTATTTTCATTATAATGTGCCTTGGTGTGGGTCTGTTGTAATTTTGTGTATTTGGAGTCCTATAAGCCTCTTGAACTTCATTTTCCATCTCATTCTTCAGATGTGGGAAATTTTCTGATATTATTTTGTTGAATAGATTGTTCATTCCTTTGGTTTGTTCTCTAAGGCTTCCTCAATCCCAATAATTCTTAAATTTGGCCTTTTCATGATATCCCATAGTTCTTGTAGATTCTGTTCATGATTTCTTACCATCTTCTCTGTTTGTTCAACTTTGTTTTCAAGGTTAAACATTTTGTCTTCAATGTCTGTGGTTCTGTCTTCCAGGTGTTCTATCCTACTGGATATGCTTTCTATGGAGTTCTTAATTTGGTTTATTGTTTCCTTCATTTCAAGGATTCCTGTTTGTTTTTTTTTTTTCCATATCTCTAACTCTTTATTGAAATGATCTTTTGCTTCCTGTATTTGCTCTTTTAACTTTCGATTGGTGTGATCATTCAATGCCTGCATTTGCTCTTTCATCTCATCATTTGCTTCTCTGATCATTTTAATTATGTACATTCTGAACTCCTTTTCTGTCATTTCTTCTGCCATGCTGTCATTGGGTTTTATTGATGTAACGTCTAGATTTGTTTGGGGCATATTCTTCCTTTGTTTTCTCATGTTGTTCAGGTATCAGTGGGCCGCTGAGATTTCCTCTATTGACTTATAATGTCCCTGAAGATTTCTAGTATATCCCCTCTTAGCCTTCAGTAGGCTGAAGTCTTGAAGGAAGTTGATAGCGCGGTGCTCCACAAGGAAGCTGCCTCTCTAGGGGTGGTGGCCTTCAGGTGGGGTATATTCCCTGCTAGTGGGCAGAGGTGTCTCCACTTGTTGACCAATGGTCATCCAAAGGGTAACTAGGCTGTGGGCTGAGGCAAGGCCTGTTTGGGCCTGTGTCTCTGGTTTTACCGTCCTTGTGGGAAAGCCTCACCCGGCAGGGAAGACTCAGCTGGTGGGGAGGTCTCGCTGGTCGGTTCCCCTCCTAGAGGTTCCCCTCAATCTACAACTACTGCCTGGGCTGGGCTGCCTTCCTCTGCAACTTTCCCAGGGGCCCGGCCCTACTTCCTGGGCCTGGGAGTCTCACCCTTTGCAGATGAGTCTCCTTAGGCTGCGTCTTCTCAGAGAATCTGCCCGTAGTCCTGGAACCTTCGCTCCGCCCCTAAGCGTGTCTCTGTGTGGCTCTTCCACCAAGAAGACTCCTAGGTCCTGGACCCTGCTCTGCACCTAATTGCCTGGCTATGCGGCCCCTCCTCTGAGCAGCCACCTGGAGCCCCGTACAATTGCTCTGAGTCCCAGAGACCCGTGGCACGCCTCTTCCTCCAGACAGCCACCCAGTGTTCCGGTGTGGACACTAGGAGTCCAAGCAACTCACTGCATGCCTCCTCCTCCCGCCAACCGCCCGTAGCCCTGGGCAGTCACTCCAAGTCCAAGTGACCCACTCTGTTCCTCCTCCTCCTCCAGGTAGCCCCCTGTTGTTCAGGAGCGGTCACTGTGAGTCACTCTGAGTCACTCTGAGTCCATGTGACCAGCTGCACGCCTCCTCTGGGCGGCCGCCCGGAGCTCTGGTGCGGGCACTGGAGACCAATTGACCCACCGCACTCCTCCTCCAGGCAGCCCCCCGGTGTTCAGGAGTGGTCGCTTTAAGTCCAAACAACTCACCACTTGCCTCCTCCTCTGAGCAGCCACCTGGAGCTCCAACGCAGTCACTGCGAGTCCAAGCGACCCGCCGCACTCCTCCTCCTCCTTCTCCTCCTCCAGGCAGGCCCCGGTGTTCAGGAAAGGTCACTTTGAGTCCAAACTGCTCGCCACTCAGCTCCTCCTCCGGCAACTGCCCGTAGCTCTGGTATAGTCACTCCGAATCCAAGCAGCCACGCTTCTCCTCCTCCTCCTCAGGGCAGGCCCTGGTGTTCAGGAATAGTCGCTCCAAGTCCAAACAGCTCGCCGCGCAGCTCCTCCTCTGGCAACCGCCTGTAGTTCTGGCACAGTCGCTCCAAGTCCAAGCGCCTCACCACACTGCTCCTCCTCCTCCTCCTCCACACAGGCCCCAGTGTTCAGGAGTGGTTGCTCTGAGTCCAAACAGCTCTCCTCGCAGCTCCTCCTCTGGGCCGCTGCCCAGAACCCCAGTGGTTGCTCCGAGTCCCAGTGCTGTGCTGAGCGGCCTCCTCTCCTATGCTCCCAGTTGTCCGAGTTCACTGCTCTAGCAGGGGGAGGGGCGTCTCGCTGGGCAGCTGTACTTCACAAAGTTCCCTGCGTTCCGGGACTACCGCCCCATCCGGGACGCCTCCCCAACGGGAGAGACTCACCCGGCTGCTTTGAGTTGGTCCCAAGTCTCTCAATTTCTCCTCTTTTGAATCCTGAGTCCTGGAGCAACATGAAATGCGGCCACCCTCTAGTCTGCCATCTTGAAACCTAGATTTTCTTACTGTGGGCATGTGAGTGAAGTCAAGTTGCCAGTCTACTCCTGGAATGGCACAATGGGCCTGATGAGTTGGAAAATTGGGGGGGTCTGATGGCTGTTGGATAGGTTTGTAGATAAACTTCACAGGTGGGAGAGTTCCTTCAAAAATGAGATGTCAGAGGAGTATAGTTGCAAATGAGTCTTAGCAAATTGTGAGAGTGAAGAAAGGTTGGGGTAGAATAGCTGGTGGAGGTAGGAAAGTATCTCCCTGTTGGGGGTCAGTGGAGGTAAGGGATTATGGAGAGTCATGATGAGGACTGGTGTGGATGATAGGGCTGCTCTTCTAGCCTCCTCATCTGCCTTGTTGTTGCCTGAAGAGATGAATGATTGGTCTGTCTGATGGGCTTGGCAATGTACAAAGCCTGTGGTTGCTGGAAGGCAAAGAGTCTCAAGGAGGTTTAGGATGTTGCAAGAGTTGGTGATGGAGTTCCCTTTTGTGGTAAGAAGGTCCCTCTATTTCCAAATATGGCATGGGAAGGGATAATGTGAAAAGTGTACTTGGAGTCAGTGTAGATTGTGAGGATTCTCCCTTAGCGAGGGTGAATGCACAGGTGAGAGCAATTAGTTCCACTTGTTGGTTGGTGTTGTTGTTAGGTAGTGGTCCTGACTCTATAACCTTTTCCAGGGAGACAATGGCATATCCAGCCCATCAGATCCCTTCATGGAGAAAAGAGCTCCCATCAGTGGACCATATGAATGTAGGTTTGTGTAAGGACCCCTCCTGAACATTGGAGGGGCAGGGGAGTAACTCTTCTGGAATCTCAAGGCAGCTATGGGTTGCTGAAGCATGTATGTTGGAAAGCGGGGGTAAGAGGGTGGCTGGATTTAAAGGAGAGCATGTCTTAAAGGAAATGGAAGAGTTCTCAATAGAAGCAGATTGAAAAGCTAACACCCAACAGAATTTGCAGACCCTTATAAGTGAGAAGCTCAGACAGATGATGAAGTGAGAACACTTCAGTGGGAGCCCCGAAGGAAAGTTTTATTTTTTGATTTCTGGGTAAAGACAAATGCTGCAGCCAATACTCTAAGACATGGGGCCCAGCCTCTTACGGTGGGTCTAACCTCTTTGATAGGTATGCCACTGGGCCAAAGGTGGGATCAAACATGTGTCCTGAGAGCCCCAGAGCAAACCCACTTTTCTCAGAGACAAACAGGTAGAATGGTCTGGTGATGTCAGGGAGGTGTAGGGCCGGGGCTTGAAGAAGGGCTTTCCTTAGGGTCTGGAAAAGGGCTTCCACTGGGTTGAGAAGAGATTCAGTGGGTGTGCCCTTTGAAGTCTCATACAAGGGGGCTGCCAGGATGGAAAAATTTGGGATCCAGGATCATAAACATCCTGCTATCCCTAGAAAGGAAAGGATTTCTTCCTTGGTGGATGGAGTGGGCATGTCCTACAACAATACTTTTTACTCTACAGTGATGGCCTTAAATCCAAGTGAGAGGCTGACTCCTAAGTAAATAACTTGAGGTTGTAAAAGATGTACCTTTGCTGAAGAGACCCGATACCCTCTGAGAGCCAGAAGCTTAGGAGTGTCTCCTTGGGAGTCCTAGAGAGAGGGACTACATAGAAAAAGATCACCAACATACTGTAAGAGGAAGGAGGAAATGAAAGTAAGAGAGGCAAGATCATGAGATAGTTTTTGGCTAAAGAGGTGAGGACTATCCCAAAATCCCTGTGGGAGAACTGTCCAGGTCACTGAGAAGAAATTTGAGTGAGAGGGTCAGTCCAGGTGAAGGCAAAGAGATCCTGTGTGTCAGGATGAAGAGGACAGTCAAAAACGCATCCTTCAAATCCAACACAGAGATGTACATGGTGGAGGAGGGGATAGAGGAAAACAAGGTGTAAGGATTGGGCACGATGGGGAAGATGGGGACAACTGCCAAGTTGATGATGAGGAGATCTTGCACCAAATGGTAAGATCCATTAGGCTTTTTAACAACCAAGATGGGAGTGTTATAAGGTGAGTTAGCAGGGTGCAGGATGACTGGCTGAAGCCCTAAGAGGCTCCTTTGGGGAAGGGGATATTGGGCCTAGACTGGATAGGATGTTGTATCCTTTAGGCAAATGAGTATAGGCAAGCATGTGGCTACAGAGGGTGTGTGAGTGTCCCAGACCTTGAGGTCCTGCAAGGGAGGGAGGAAAGGGATATGAAGATTTAGGTTGGGTTGTATATTCCTGCAAGGTCATGAGGAGAGGAACAGCAGAGGAGTCTTGGTGGAGGCCCATGGTGGGTGAGAAGGAAATAGAGGCACCCAATTTGGTTAGGATGTCCCTTCCCAGGAGGGAAATAGGACACATAGGAATTATCAAAAAGGAATGAGTGAAGCAGATTTGTCCTATATGGCAACTTATTGGAGGGGTTTGTTGGGGGTTGTGTGGTTTTTCCCTCTACCCCAACAGTAGAGGAGTTGGCAGGGGAAGTGTGTCCCCAGAACTCCCACAGCACTGAGAAGGTGGCTCCAGTGACTATAAGGAAAGGGAGCTGCCTGCCTGCCACCATAAGGGTCAGCTGGGGCTCCTGAGTGGTGATGGTTGTCGGGTATAGAAATCCTGAGTCCCTTCAATCAATCCCAGTAAGTCAGTGGGGGAAGGGGATGAGGTGACCTAGCACGTCTCTGAGCACCAGGGCAATCCACTGCCCAATGTCCTGGTTTGTGGCATTTTGGACAAGGACCTGGGGGCTGCTGGGGGTTGGGGCCGGCTCATGCCCAGTGGCCCTCTTTTCTGCACTTGAGGCATGAGCCTGGAGGTCTTCTGGGAGCTAGGGTGCCCTCAGCAGTGGCCAGCTGGGCAGGTCTAGCTGGCTGAAAGGCTTTGGCTAGCATTTGGTACTTTAGTTTTTTGTTTTTTTTTTCTTCCCTTCTGTTATACACCCTGAATGCTGCCACTAGAACCTGTGGCTGTGAGGTAAGGGACTCCCTATCCAACCACCTCAATTTAGCCTTTACTTCTGGATACCTTTGGGAAAATAATAAGTCATGAGTAGCTGTCATCCCTTCACCGTTTCAAGATCTTGATTAGCATATTTGAGCATGGCCTCTGTGAGGCGACTCAGAAAGGTGGATGGGTTTTCAGTTTTGTCCTGTGTTACTTCCTGAAGTTTATCATAATTAATGGGTTTAATGACAGCCTTTTGGAGACCTGCCAGGATGCATGTTTTGAACTTGACCTGCTGCAGATGCCTGGTCCCCTTGTTACAGTCCCATTGGGGTTCTCTATCTGTACTGCTTCAGCCCCAATGGGATGGACCAGGGTCGATTGGTGATCCTCATCTGCATAATTGCATGCCTATTCCCAGACTCTCCTGCACTCCTCAGAGGTTAAGGTGTTGGACATGATCATATAAATGCCATGCCAGGTAAGGTCATAAGACTGCATAAGATATTGAAATTCCTTAATGAAATTTGCAGAGTTGGAGGTGAAGGAGCCTAGCCGCTTCTCTATCTGGGAAAGATCTGAGAGTGAGAAAGGAGCATGGACTCTGGTCACTCCCTCCACACTGGCCACATCCTGTAGTGGGGCTAGAGCATGTGTGTGGGATCATGTGGTGGGAGGACTGGGTGGGCTGGGCAGGGGAGCAGAAGCAGAAACAGGGTGGGGAAAGGAGATGAAGGAGCAGGGGCCAGAGGGGCCTTTGCTGCAGGAGACTGGTATTGGGGGTGGTTGGTTAGCCCAGTTGAAGTCAGAGGAGGAGGAGGGATTAAGAGGGGAAGAAGAAGTAGCGGAGAGTGAAGGTTTCATTGCCAAAAGGAGGTGTTTGGGTTTGCAGGAAGATCAAAGATCAGGTTTAGTGCGCAAGAAAGAAAGCTTAAAGGTCAGGAGTCTCCTTCCATTTGCCTGCTCGCTCACAGAAGTTGTATAAGCCCCATAAAATGTTGGGATTCAGGGTGCCATTAATTGGCCATTTGGACTGATTAGCTAAAGGATGCTGTGGCCAAATACCATTACACAAGCAAACAAGTTTTGATGACTCTAGGCTGGGGGTCAGGTGAAGTGGTTTAAGATTGTCTAGTAAGTACCCCAGGGGTGAATC
Source organism: Sciurus vulgaris (assembly GCF_902686455.1). Lineage (NCBI taxonomy): Eukaryota > Metazoa > Chordata > Mammalia > Rodentia > Sciuridae > Sciurus > Sciurus vulgaris. The sequence continues at coordinate 86,665,629 of NC_136474.1, forward strand.
TGCCAGAATGGAGAACCCAGATCCCACGGTGGAGACTGATAAACAGCAGAGTCATTGTCCAAGGTGTCCCGAGGTCACAGACTCGTTGGCTGGAGTTGAGGAAGCAGCACAATGATGGGGTCATCACCCCCATCAGCCTATGCTGGGAAAAAGTTGAGGGGGTTGAAGACCTGGAGCCAGGAAGTTTGAGAGGGCAAGTGAAGAGGAGCCTCAAACCAGGGAGGGAATCTCTACCGTAAAGATCCGGGACCCACCTGTCAGATTAGGTCGACTAAGAGGGCCAGCCTTAACTGTAAAAGTCATGGATAGGGGAGCCCTCACTCCTCAACAACCTCGAGGGCACCGGATGATCAATGGTAGCATCTCAGGTCAGTAGAGGGGTGTTTATGTTGACCTAGGGGAAAACTCACCAATCTGAAGGCCGTGGTGGATGTGGAACCAAGGACTGAGCAAATGGAAGGTGAGCCCAGTGTCCCAGGCTCTGGGGCATCAGATGGAATTTCACTCGCCTAAGTGGTGGTAGAAGAGCCTATCTGAGTCAGGGCACCAATGAAAGCACCCCAAAAACCACTCCGGATGTGGGAACACACACACGAGATTTATTAAGCAGGTGAACAGAGTGTCTGCCCTCAAGGGTGAGAAAGAGGGAGAGAGAGAGGAGAGAGGAGAGAGGGGTAGTTAGGTGGGGGAACTATTCTTAAGTAGTGGAAATTTGTGGGCTAATAACAACTGGATCAAGGACTGACGAGGAAGATCACAGGCTAACAATCTAGGAAGGTAGTGAGTTATCTCAGTTGTTCACAGTCAGTAACAAACTAGGTAGTAACATGGTGGGGGAGGGGCAGAATCAGGGGAGAAATGGCTGCAGGTTGTTAACCCATTGCCCCTTCACTTCCTTTTTTAGTGTTGCTCACAGAGCTGCTAGCTGAAGTGGTCCCAAACTGAAACTGGTTAAAGCAGCTTTCAGCTTGTGTTCTCAACTGTATAAGGTAGGACGGAGTGGGAAGTACTGTGGGTTGGAGTTTTGTCTGGACAGACCAGGTCAATGAACTTCCAGAGTGGGGCTGCTGCCGGGGTCCAAGTGGGATGTTTGGGGGCTGAGGCTTAGATCTAATCTGGCCATAGGGCCTTTTTTGGGGGTATTTGCTCTGGAGAGATTAGATCAATGCACCCCTAGGGTTGGGCAGATGATGATCCCTGCAGGAAGTTTGGATCTCAAGAATCTCCTAAGACTTTAGAACAGGGAAGACAACCCTCCACACACCCCACTGCCCATGAATACAGCCTTCCCAGGCTCAGTCCTTGAGGGTATTCATACCCACCTATTCAGTTTCTCAACTCTTTTCAGCTGGTCTTCTAAGCTGAATTTCAGTGAATTATCTCTTTCACCCACTTCAATGAGAAGCAGTGTTCTTGCTGCTTGAATCTCAATCCGTGGAGCAACTGGAAATGCAGCCTTCCTCTAATCTGCCATCTTGAATCTTAAAAGGCATGGTAGTTTAAGAAATAGGGAGGAGTAAAATGAAAGCAAAGATTCTTAGAGAATCCAGATGAAGTTAATTAAGTCAATCAGGATATTTACTATCAACATATAGATAACAATTTCTGTGAATGGATTGGACAAAAATGTACACAATTGTCCTGCAGATAAATTTCCTCTGTGTACTAAACAATTCCAGGAGACTAATCCTTTCTAGTCTATGTACTACGTTAAATGACTTATCTACTGCTTAGTTTCTCCTTTTAAAAAATTAGTCAACTAGGCTATATCAGTGTTTTTCAGCTGTGGAATGGGATCTCTTAGTGGGTTGTAAAAACAATTTATTGAATTTCTATCAGTATTTATTTAAGAAGTGGGTCTCTGAGGCTTTTCTGTGTTGACCTGAAAAGTCATAGCTTTCCAAGCAAGTGATATAATTTCCAATTCCTATGAAATATCTATCAGGCAACCACACAAGTTGCTTAAGCTGGCTCTCCCCTGCGTAGGAGTTTTTAAAGCTGTTTTACTGGAACCACACCCCTAGACTGGGATGGTTCCTGCTGGGAGTTTGGATATTGGCATGACATGACATAAAATAAATATTCCAGAAGCAAGGATTATGACTTTCCTATTAATATTCTCACCAAAACCCTGCAACCACAGCTTTCCTTTAAACAACTTTTATTTATTTATTTACTTGTTTATTTTGTGGTACCGGGGATTGAACTCAGGGGTGCTCTATCACTGAGCTACATCCCCAGCACGTTTTATTTATTTATTTTTAATTTTGAGACAGGATCTCACCAAGTTGCCCAGCCTATTCTTGAACTTGCGATCCTCCTGCCTCAGCCTCCTGAGTCACTGGGATTACAGGTGTGCCTGGCCAGCCCTGGCCCTTTGTGTACTTTTGCAAGACTCAGTGATGTCATGTGGCTATTGGGATCAAAACTATTACCCTGCCCTCTTTGTCATTAGCCTGACCTAGTGAGCTAAACTAGCTAAGAGTCACAACAATATAACACTATTCACTGTCACCCACCACTATAGGTAGGCACTGTCCTGGGAACTCTGCAAACATGGCTTCATTTCATCATCACACTAATCCTTAAAGAAGTTGTTATTTAACCACTTTTACAGAAGAGAAAACAGAGGCCAGGAGAACTTCAGATATTGTTCCTAAATTTAGAGTGTGGCAGAGCTGAATATGCCTTTGATTCTAATATCTGCCTTCTTTTTGCTTCCGAAAAGCCCCTTTTAGAGCATTTGGGCTGATAGGTAGAAGGGACTCTTGCCTTAATTCGAAGCAAAGGGCTAAATGATGGAGTTTCAACCGGGTGGTGTTGGGATTGGTGTTTGTGTGTGTTCTATTCCCCAGTTGCAGAAGGGGCTCTCTCAGTGCAGCAAATGCAGTTTTTCTTCAGTGTCTTCAGGGAGATGAACTATGACCATTTCCTATGACCTGAGAAACTCTTCTTTTCTCCCTTGGCTCTCCTATCTGCCCTGGCTGTGGTGCTCTTTAGGGCCAGAGGTGACAGTGCATGTCAGATGGACAAGGTACATCACAAGTACACTTAAATCCATGACAATCAAGTGTTAATTCCAGTTTTCTTACATCGCTTTCATAAGCACCCAACTCTGTCAGCATGAGAGTGTGCCCACTTTCACTGAAGGGTTCCTAGAAAACTACCTCCTTCGTAAAGGGATGTAAGAGATAAGAGTTCCCATAGCTTTGTCCTGAATGCAGAGGAAGAATGGACATAGCAGAACTCTGAGCAGATAGATGCACTCAGCAATGTCAACCTGATCCAGGGGAAATTGGGAGTCTTACTCCACCCAACCTGTGCGTTTTCAGCTTCCCAGAACCTTCTTGCCATAGGTCATCATCCCAAAATGTTTCTCAAATTCAGAAGTTTTACCATCGTACCTATTGTTTCTTACGTGTTCTGTTTGCTCAAAACACAATACTGTGCTAAGTGGACTGAATGCAATGTTTTCAGAAACAAATGGATAACCTGCTCAAGACTGTGCTAAACTGACTCTCGTGGTTAGCAGATGTCCAAGCACCCAGCACTCAGGAGCCTTTCAAGAGCTGTTTTGACTGTAGACTGTTGAAATAATTGCTGGTTAAATAAATGAATGCCTATGTATCCCATAAAGGGTTTTTTACAAGGCTTCTTCCAAGGAGTTAGTAATTCAAGGGAAGAATTTGTGTTCTACACAATTCCATTTTTAAGGGCATCGCTAGTACTTTAACTCAACTGAGAATTGCAAGCGAGTGCAAGAAGTATTTCTTAGTAGGGATCTTTCAACATCGTTCACCTCCCTGCTTAGGTTCGAGGGCTTGGTCAACAAGTGGAGCCAAGTTTCTCCCGATTAATTTGGCAATTAATTTGAAAAGCTAGAATCTAACACTGAATTAAAAAATTTTAAGCAGGAGAAAAATAAAATGTAAAAGCTCCCTTGTTTCATTTGCTTCTTTGTCCGTGCATTGGAAAAGTAGCTTCCAAGTGACTCACCTGGAGTGAGTGTTCTGTAGATCCATACTTGTGGAGATGGAAAGGTAGTTGGGAACAAGGAAGATATGGAGATCTTCACAAGTTGCTTTGGGATGTGGGTGAGGGTGGAGTCACTCCTGCCCCACCCTCCCATCAATGTGAGAGACCATCTGGTGGCTCCATCTACCCACGCACTTGCTTCAGAGTGTGCATCCGGAAAGATGGCATGTCCCACAGGGCGGCAGGCACAAGTCAGGAAGAGAGTGTTTGCCTGGAAATCATTCTTCTTCTCACTGACAGCCCAGTGACCTCAGTTACAGGAGAGCCCCGATATTCAAATTTTTCTTTTGTTGTTTCTCACATAGAATGGAGACAAATCCCTTGTATTTTCGCCTTGTTAATGCTTCTCTCCTACAACGTTTAAAGACTGAATGCAATGCTCAGAGTGTCCAGGTTGAATAATTGTTTCTTCTTTTGATCATGGTGGGTACCATGAAGGAAGGGACGCCAGGGGTTCCATTCATGCCATCCCTGGATTGTGAAGCTATGTGACCTCCTGTGACAATAGAAGACCAGTAGACAATCTCAGAAATGGAAAGACTCATGCAATTCAAACCCTCCATGATGGACTCTCCGCTGTAGCTCAGTAGGCAAGGTTTGCTCAGCTTGTCTGAAGATCTCTAATAAGGCACAACTTAAGGTGACAAAGGAGCCCATTAATAAGTGTCCAGACAACTCTAAATGTTAAAAACGTCTTCCTTGACTTGAACTGAAGTCTGCCTTTCAACAATCATTGTTCCATTATAATTTTTCTCTTCATAAAAGACACTTGCACAAAAATAGTCCCTCTTCCATTTTTATATTAATCAAATTATAGTATTTTCCCTGTATTTACTGCCCTTTGTCCCATTTCCATTCTTGGGAACCACAAAAAAATATGTTAAAAACACACAGTCTTTAAATGTTTGAAGATAATTGTAGTGTTTTATTTCAATTGTTCTCTGTTGGAGGCCTTACGAAATTATAGCTAGGTCTCGACTAAGTCAAAGACTGCCTTGTAACTAGAGGACTATAGGAACCCTATTAACTAGTAGCAAGAGAAAATGATGCAAGCTACTAGAATCTGAGAAAAACACTGTGAGAACCAAATCAGATAATGTTTGTGAAAGTAGTTTGAAAATAATTAAATATTAAATGAGTTCAAGCCATTGTTTTTGTATGCCTAGTGAGTAGCCAATGATACTGCCTACAAATTATATTAAGATTCATGAATCTATCCATACTCAGTTCAATACATATCTGTGGGTTTCTTACTATGTTTCTAGTAATACAGGTATGAACAAAATATTTTTCAGTGACAGCATGAAAGAGCAAGCCTGGAATGATTTCTAAACACCTTTTCAGCTTCCAGCTTGGATTCTACCGTGAGGGCTGTAGAGATAACTGCACTTATATATGAGCTGTTGTCTATTCCCCACACAACTCCTGCCTAAGCGCATTGGAAAAATTTTGTTTTCCAAACTAACTTTTTCCTCTTTGAAATATCATTTTTTAAAAAAACATAGGAGCAAACTCAGCGGTGGTGCATGCCTGTAATCCCAGCAGCTTGGGAGGCTGAGGCAGGAGGATTGAGAGTTCAAAGCCAGCCTCAAGAAAAGCGAGATGCTAAGTAACTTAGTGAGACCCTGTCTCTAAATAAAATACAAAATATACTAAAATATGGAACCAACTTAGATACCCTTCAACAGATGAATGGATAAAGAAAATGTGGTGTATATCGACAGACTTAAAGTCAAGAATCACATGATTATTTTGATATATGCAGAAAAAGAATTTGATAAAATACAGCATCCCTTCATGTTAAAAACACTAGAAAAAATAGGGATAGTGGGAATATTCTTTACCATTGTAAAGGCCATCTACGCTAAGCCCATGGCTAATATCATTCTAAATGGTGAAAAACTGAAAGCATTCCCCCTAAAAACTGGAACAAGGCAGGGATGCCCTCTTTCACCATTTCTACTCAACATAGTCCTGGAAACTCTAGCCAGAGCAATTCGACAGACCAAAGAAATTAAAGGGATATGAATAGGAAAAGAAGAACTCAAACTATCCCTATTTGCTGATGACATGATTATATACTTGGAGGAACCTGGAAATTCCACCAAAAAACTTTTATAACTCATAAGTCAATTCAGTAAAGTAGCAGGATATAAGATCAATGCTCATAAATCTAATGCATTTTTATACATAAGTGATGAATCCTCAGGAAGAAAAGTTAGGAAAACTACCCTATTCACTATAGCCTTGAAAAAAATAAAATACTTGGGAATCAATCTCACAAAAGAGGTGAAAGACCTGTACAATGAGAACTACAGAACATTAAAGAAAGAAATTAAAGAAAATCTTAGAAGATGGAAAGATCTCCCATGTTCTTGGATAGGCAGAATTAATATTGTCAAAATGGCCATACTACCAAAAGTGCTATACAGATTCAATGCAATTCTAATTAAAATCCCAATGATGTACCTTACCAAAATAGAGCAAGCAATTATGAAATTCATCTGGAAGAATAAGAAACCCAGAATAGCTAAAGCAATCCTCAGCAGGAAGAGTGAAGCAGGGGGTATCACAATACCAGATCTTCAAGTATACTACAAAGCAATAGTAACAAAAACAGCATGGTATTAGTACCAACATAGACAGGTAGATCAATGGTACAGAATGGAGGACTCAGACACAAACCCAAATAAATACGATTTTCTCATTCTAGACAAAGGTGCCAAAAACATGCAATGGAGAAAAGATAGCCTCTTCAACAAATGGTGCTGGGAAAACTGGAAATCCACATGCAGCAGAATGAAACTAAACCCCTATCTCTCATCCTGCACAAAACTCAACTCAAAATGGATCAAGGACCGTGGAATCAGACCAGAGACCCTGCATCTTATAGAAGAAAAAGTAGATCCAAATCTTCAACATGTCGGCTTAGGATCAGAATTCCTTAACATGACTCCCATAGCACAAGAAATAAAAGCAAGAATCAATAACTGGGATAGATTCAAACTAAAAAGCTTTCTCTCAGCAAAGGAAACTATCAGCAATGTGAAGAGAGAGCCTACAGAGAGGGAGAAAATCTTTGCCACTCATACTTCAGATAGAGCACTAATTTCCAGAATATAAAAAGAACTCAAAAAACTCTACACCAAGAATACAAATAATCCAATCAACAAATGGGCTAAATAAATGAACAGACACTTCACAGAAGATCTACAAGCAATCAACAAATATATGAAAAAAATATTCAACATCTCTAGTAATAAGAGAAATGCAAATTAAAACTACCTAAGATTCCATCTCACCCCAATTAGAATGGTGATTATCAAGAATACAAGCAACAACAGGTGTTGGCGGGGATGTGGGGAGAAAGGTACACTCATACATTGCTGGTGGGGCTGCAAATTAGTGTAGCCACTCTGCAAAGCAGTGTGGAGATTCCTTAGAAAACTTGGAATGGAACCACCATTTGACCCAGCTATCCCACTCCTTGGTCTATACCCAAAGGACTTAAAATCAGCATACTACAGTGATGCAGCCACATCAATGTTCATAGCTGCTCAATTCACAATAGCCAGATTGTGGAACCAATGTAGATGCCCTTTAATTGATAATTGGATAAAGAAACTGTGATACACACACACACACACACACACACACACACACACACACACACACACACAATGGAATATTACTCAGCCATAAAGAATAATAAAAGTATGGCATTTGCAGGCAAATGGATGAAATTGGAGAATATCATGCTAAGTGAGATAAGCCAATCTCAAAAAACCAAAGGACGAATGATCTCGCTGATAAGCAGATGATGATACATAATAGGGGGTGGGAGGGAGCCAAGAATGGAGGAAGGAGGGACTGTATAGAGGGAAAAAAGGGGTGGGAGGGGTGGGGGAAGGAAAAATGACAGAATGAATCAAACACCATTACCCTATGTAAATGTATGATAACACAAATGGTATGCCTTTACTTCATGAACAAACAGAGAAACAAGATGTACCCCATTTGTTTACAATTTAAAAAATTAATTAATTCATTAATTAAAAAAAGAAAATGTGGTGTGTGTATATATATATATGATGGAATATTGCTCAGCTTTAAAGAAAAATGAAATTATGGCATTTGTTGGTAAGTGGATGGAGTTAGAGAATATCATGCTAAGTGAAATAGGCCAAATCCAAAAAAACAAAGGTGAATGTTTTCTCTGATATGCGGATGCTAATTCCCAATAAGTGGGGGGATAGGGAAGAATGGAATTACTTTATATTAGGTAGAGGGGAGTGAAGGGAGGGGAAGAGGCATAGGGGAAGGAATGATAGTGGAGTGAAATAGACATTATTACCTCATGTACGTATATGACTGCATGACCGATGTGATCCTGCAATATGTACAGTTTATGTATGATCTATCAAAATGTATGAATGCATTCTTATGTACAACAGATTAGAACAAATAAAAACTTTTTTAAAAAAATAACGTATGACTGGGGATGTGGCTCAGTGGTCAAGTGACCCTGAGTTCAATCCCTGGTACCCACCCCCCCAAATAAATAAATAAATAAACGGGAGTAAAATTAAGCAGATAAAAGTGGAGTGATTAATAAAAAGTTCATAAAATCTGAAGAGTACCACATTTTTAGTACAAAACAGTTTGCTCTACCACCCTGCAGCCTCTGGAGCAGGCTTTGCAGAGTCTGTGGACCTAACTACTCATTTCCCATTGCAGGTGCTCCACTGGACACGAATTAACAAGAACTTCAAATTCTTGAAATGCAAAGGTACTTACTATCCCAGCTTTCCTTCTTCCTTCTTTTAGGGCAGTCCATATTTAGTTTATGAGGTCTAAAAGTTTGTGGAACATTTGTATTTACTCCACATGTCGTTTGAGCACAGAATTAGATATAAACACTCCAATTCCTACTATGCTGCTTTAAAAATATTAATCAAGTTGATTGAGGATCAAGGAACATGTAGGTTACTGTGAGAATACTAAGTATAAAAACATAAATGATATTTTTGAATATATAACCATGTAAAGATGGTTTAACTTATGAATTTCATTGATTTTTTTTCATATTGTTAATTTCTGGGGAACTATACATAAGGTATACCTTCAATAGTCTAGGTGGTCTGAAGTTTCCTAGAAGATGTTGCCCTCCCTATTATTACCTGTGGTGGGGTTACCAAGACCAAACTTTATTGTCCATAATTCTGATTTATTAAAACATACAGTATCTTAGTTTTTGTCATTGTGACTAACATACCTGAACAACTTAGAGAAGGAAAAGTATTTTGGGGCCTATGGTTTCAGAGGACTCAGTCCATAAATGGCTGCCTCTATTGCTCTGGGTAAAGGTGAGGCAGCACATCATGGGGAAGGGCCCAGCAGAGCAGAACTGCTCAGCTCAGGGTGGGGTCAGGAAGCAGAGAGAGAGAGGAAGGGGTTGCAGGGAGGATGCACCCTTTCAGGGCATCCCCCACTGGCCCACCTCCTCCAGCCATGCCCCTCCTGCCTGCAGTTAACACCCAGTTACTCCATTCAAACTGGGATGGACTTATTAGGTTACAACTCTCACAATCCAATTATTTCACTTATGAATATTCCTGCATTAAAACAGGAGCTTTTGGGGAATACCTTATATCTAAATCATAACATATGGCAAATACATTTTTCTTGATGTCATTTGTACTAAGATTCATGTCAGTAGCATGCACTCTGGGCCAGCTGGTGCAGAAGACAGGATGAGTTCTGACCGGGGTGTGGATGGAGTCAAGTGGCCCCTCATTTCTCTGAGGGTGTCTGCACTGCCTGGCCAAGTGCCTGCTCTCCACCTGTGTGCAGACTGTCGAGGTACACATTTTGGTGAAAGCCAAGTATGTCAGTAAGTACAAGTGGTGGAATGAGTAGTTTTTAATTCTATTTTATTCTGAAATAAGAATGCCATAATGCAAACCCAAAACCCTCTTGTCAACCTCAGTTGATACTAAAGTGCTGTATATCATAATCCCATGTTCAAATCTTTTAAACTATATCTCAGTATGAATATGATAAGCATTCCTTTCTGGACTCAACGAGTCTGGCTGCAATTGAGTCCAGGTGACAAGTGGACTTTTTACACAAGGAGCCTATCCATTTCTCCTGGTGAGTTAAAATAATACATATTTCCCTCATTAATTTCTTTATTTAATCTCTGCTAGCATTGTATGATTAAAACAATAGAAAATACATCGACAGATGGACATCATTTAAAAATAGTTTATATATGCTTTGCATTTCCTACATAATATGAAGTTTTATGTTCTAACTTTTATATGCCAATTTACAACAATTTCAATCTTTAGACTGCAGAAAACCCAAGAATTTACATAGTTTATGATTAAGAACAACAACATTAGTAAAATTTTGATATTAGTAATAAAATAAGACTTGATGTCTTGGAAGTCGAGTCTGAGAAGACTAATTATCCTATCTTTGCTATCCATCATTAAGATATGGGCAGTTATAGGCATAAAGTACAATCTCAGAGACTGAGAAAAAGATAAATGTCCTTGTCATTGAATTATCAACCTCTATGTTTGTTTACTTGAATGTCTTCTTCAAACATGACAAAAATGCACTTTTTATTAATTTGGTCCTTCATAAGGATACTTGATAGATTCCTGCCTCTATTTACAAATAGTTTCTATCATGTATGATAGAAATGTATTAAGATTATATTTATTTTGTGTCTATTTTTTTCTATGTTCACCTTAGAGAAATACTTGGACTGCATTGAACAATTATACAAACTGAAACCTGAAAATCTGTATTAGAATATAGAAGAAGCCAGAATGTAAATTAATTTATGGGTTGAAAACAAGACCAAAGATAAGAACAGAGCTAAGATTTCTACCCCTTCTCAACAGTGTAGATTGGTCTCAAAAATAATATGTTGTTTAAAAAACAGAACATATGAAAGTCCAGGCTGTATGATGCCATTTATTTGAAATTTCAGAATAGACAGAACTAATCTCTGATGATAGAAATTCAACCAGTGGTTCCTTGGAGCAGATGATTAGGAACTCTGGGTGCTGGAAATGGCTTGTCTTGATGTGCATTGGTCAAAAACAGCTGAGTACACCTGAGTAGGCTCACTGAAAAGCTGAGCATTTCCTGAATGTAAATTCTGCCTCACAGAGGAGGAGGGGGAGGAGGGGGAGGAGGAGGAGGAGGAGGAGGAGGAGGAGGAGGAGGAGGAGAGGGAGTTGGAGACACATTGCAACTCACAGCTAGTTCAATCTCTTGGCTTATGTCAGAATTTTTAAAACATTCCTACTGTTCAAAGTAAAATATTCTGATACAAGGAACCTAACATTCACGACTTCCCTTAACTCAGTTGATTGATCATGTTGGTTGGGGGGATTATTCCCAGGTGCCTGTGCAGTGCAATGAGATTGTCTCTCAACCCCACAGTCTCTCAATCTGGATTTTAATAGCTTCGTAGGTGGGATAGCAATTATATTTCGACAGAGCTGAAAAAAGTCTATAACTGAGGAATATTGCACTGTGACGTGCTTACTGGTCACGGAAAGTATTCCTCGTCCAGTAACTCTGTGCCCGGTGCTGCACAAGTGGCTTGTTACGCCCTAAGAACACATTCCCAGAATCTGTTAGTACCTTCCACTGCCTTTGCTGACATCTGAGTCACTATAGTTTCCAAATTAAGTAGCTCCAGAAGCAGCCAAAGAGGTATCAGGAGACAACTAATGCTGGTTAACCCAAGAAAGTAAAAAAGGAAACAGGGCTGTGGAACAGGGGAAAGTGCACCATGTATAGAAGCATTTCAACTTTTTATTTCCTCATTTTAATTTTGAGGGTCTTCTCCTCCTTCTCCTCCTTCTCCTTTCCTTCTTCTCCTTAAAAATTTATACCCATGTCCCAGGTCAGCTCAATAGGGGAAGAGAAAAGCAAAACAAAACAAAACAAAAAAATGGTATTAGGGGAATTGGACACCCCCCCCCCCACATATTTATGGAAACTATTTTCCAAAAAAAAAAAAGTCTTAGTGTCTAATGCTTAGTTCAAATGGGACACAGAGAAGCCAAGTCCTACACCAGCCCTCTCTCTAACAAAAACAGAACAAACACGCAAACAAGAATGTGCAGGTTCCCAAGAATGAATGCTGAGGAGGAAAGGTACCCCTCCCCAAGGCTTTTCATTGCCAGAGACATGCTTCCGGAGGGTGTGACTGCCTGCTGGGTGTGGCTCACTCTGCTGACGGGAAGATGGCTGGTCATGGAATGTCTGTCAGGCCCCTCCCGGCAAGTGGAGGCACAGAGCTTAACTGAGTTTTTTTTTTTTTTTTTTTTTAATTTATCTTTTATTTTTATAGATTGCATTTTGATTCATTGGACACAAACGGGATCCATCATTTCATTTCTGTGGTTGTGCACGATGTAGATTCACACCATTCGTGTAATCATACATGTACATAAGGTGATGACGTCTGTCTCACTCCACCATTTTTTATACCCCCTCCCTCTCATTTCCTTCTACATAATCTAAAGTTCCCCCATTCTTCTCTCCCTCCCCACCCCCACCCCCATTTTAATTGACTTTTTATGGGATGCTTTTGGCTCCAGTTACACAAAAGACATTGATAAAAAGAAAAAAAGTATTGAAATCACTTCAGATATATTTCATGAATGAATTCGCCAAATTCATGAATTTGTCCCTGAATGGTTGGATTGATTATCTTCTTTCTGAATTTCACATTGGACTGTGTCCCGAGGTACCTGATCAGTTCCTTGTTCCATTAATATTTTCTTCTATTCTGAAATTCAAGCCATTCTGACTTCAGAACCTTGGATGTCAGTGTTGAGTGGACAGCATGGGTTTCTGATTGAATCTTCGCGCTCTTCACATGATCCTGCAAGTTTCTCTGCCTGGTCCCTCTGAGGCTGAGCTGCGTCTCCCCTTACGGCTGCAAGTTTCCATACTCCTCATCTCACTTGGGCCTTCCACCAGAGCCACCCTCCCATGTCACATAGCCGTGATTCTGCTTCTCTTTGGGGAAGAGAAATTGTCCTGGGCCCACTGGAAAATCACCCTTCCCTTAGAGAACTGAAATCTCACTCAAAGGTTTTAAATGATGTTGTAAACGTTGTGTAAGAAAAATAAAGTTTTCTTTCCTCTGTACTGTGGTAGAGTTTAACTTTAATTACAAAATGTTAGCTAAACACAGAAGTAGATTGCCATCCTCAATTAACATGTTTTGTTTTGAAAAGTGTGAGATACAGTTTGAAAGTAGACGGAGTCAAAATTTGAAGTTTTTACTTCCTGAAGACTGGCACAAGAACACTGCCCACAGGACATGCTGAGGGTCACATCGACCACGCATGAGGACACGTTTCTCAACAGCCTGTCTGAAATTGTAAACAGAACTCTGTGACTTCCACTTGCCTAATGAAGACAAAAGAAAATAAAGCAAAAGAAATATATCCATTCAAGAGATAGGGGTGAAATCTGTGCAAAAGACAAACAAATACATTCAAAAAACAGTAAAGAAAATTTGGAAAGCTCCACATTATTTAGAATTATTCCTAACAAACATGAACTATTTTTTAAACAAATACTTAAAAAAAGAAAGAAAGTAGCAATGGTTTCTGAGAGATAGCATGGATATTTTTTAAATGTCTTTACTTCAAATTAAAAAGATTCGTTTTGCCAGGTGTGGTGGCACCTGCCTGTAATTCCAGCAACTCAGGAAACTGAGGCAGGAGGATCTCAAGTTCAAGGCCAGCCTCAGCAGCTTAATGAGACCCTGTCTCAAAATAAAAAATAAAAAGGGACTGGGATGAAGCTCAGTGATAAAGCACAACAAGGTTCAATTCCTAGTATCCAAAAACAAAACAAAACAGAACAAAATCGTGTTTAAGAGTCTGGAATGTGAAATATATATAGAATACACACACACCCTAGAGTTGAATAATAGCATGAAGTTTTTGTTCATGCCTTTGGCTCAAAGAAAGTTCTAGTTCATGTCTTGGCTCAAAAAAATTTCTTATTTTGTAGTTAATAAAACTGTTTCACCAAAACTTCCATCTTTTCATACCTGATGCTGCATACAGATCACTCACTCTCTTAAGAGGCAGCTAAACTTGGATTTATATTAGAGAAGATTAGAACATTGAAGAAGTTAGTCAGAAAGTCAGTCACCACAGCCTGTTGTTTGAGCATCCATAGGCAACACGGTGCCACCCAAAGATTCCCAGCCTTCAGCACAGCAATAAGGAGACTCCATTGCTTAAGAAGCCGGCTCCTTAGAGCTGTCATTACAGGGCGGGATGCACAGAGGCTGCCTGCGGCTCTCAGAGCAGCCCTGGCCCAGCAGACGTGTTGAATCACTGCATGTCTGTCTTAAGAAAATGTTGGCATCAGATGAAAGATAACATTTGAAATGAAATATATCATGAACTAATCTCCTGGATCTTGACATTTAAAACTTGAGAAAAATGAATGAGGGCAGAAAATATGTGAAAATAATGAGTAAATCATTACATTGAATTCTGAAAATAAACTCCACCTGGCGCTAGCTCAGACTAAGAGAACTTGATGTCCAAAGGATCAGAAGGAGTAAGGAGCTGATTTTATGGGAATAATTAAATGTTCAGAACAGAAATCATATATTTCTATAATATTGTCTGAGATATAAATAAAAAAATGTTGTCTAGAATCAAGCTTTCTACTTAGGGTTGTTTCTGAAACAGAAAATCATAAAAGCTCTGGACATTTTTTCCTATTGAAATATAGAAATTTCTAGAAAAGAAACAAGCTTCCATTCCTGGAACTGTTCTATAGAACCCATGGTCTATACTCTCCCATCCAACTGATGAACAATTTTAATACAGGCAATAAAATAGTTATTATAATAGTAATCAGTAATAATGAACAATAATGAAAAAATTAAAATAGGATAATATAAATCTTACTTATTTGCTTCTAATTTTAATGAATGATTTTATTTGGGTCATGATTTGCTTAAGTTGGAGGCTGACACTCATATTTATAAAACTGTGTAGAACTTTGGATCTATTAAGAAACAAGAGGAAACCACATAAGAAAGGTGAAATGAGGCAAGTGCTTGAATTCATGCAACTCCCTGGGGACCTGAAGGCACTCCCCACAGTGGCCCGTCATGGTGGCGGACGTTTCCTTTCCTGCCATTTTAAAAGGAACAACTCAGGAGTGTGAGTTTCATTTTCAACCGGACCAGGGATCTTAATTTGTTATAATGTTCTTTTCATTAAAACCCTAGATGAGGTAACAAATCAATAGTTAATCAAGTGAGGAAGAATGTTTGAAACTATAATAATTCCTTTAGCATACAGATTTCAGAGATAATTCTGATTTATAAGTGGTTTAGTTTTTGTGCAGCTCTTTTTTGAAACAAGATCTAATAGATTCTATGAATAAGAAACCATAGTGATAGTATTACATATTGTGATAGTATTACATATTGTTATAGTATGTTACCTAAATTATTTAATGCATGCCTCATATTATTTTATTGCATTACCTATTTTGCCAAACTACTTAGGGAGTTGTGTGGAACTATTCAGATTTATAAATAGAATGAGGCAATGGGTAAACACAGAAAATACTATTTTCTCCCAGAATTTGTCCACCAAATCTGTTCTCAAGACCGCTTATTCCTTTGTAATACCATGGCTACTTCTATTTCCGCTGAGGCTACATTCTTTTTCAGTTTAAAAGATCTTTTCTGTTATAGGTTGTATACTGTTCTTAGAGAACACAGGGCCTGGGCCAAGGGCATTTTCAAATATAGGACTTATCCAGGCCCTACAGTTTGTAGTCCTACTTTCTGATCATACCTTTAAAAAGTTGACCATCATCAAATCTAGACTCAGGCCAGATGTTGGAAGTTTCCAGGTCATAACAGGAGGAAGCCACGTGGGCATAGGCTCTCTGCACCTCTTCTCGGGATTCTGTCCTGCTGTCCCCCATCACACACAGTGTTGAAAGGGCATTGAAAGGAACCCGCCAGGACAGGCAGCGCTGGAAGCACTTCAGAGCTGTTAACTCACTTCCCTTTGGAATATCAGAGCATTTCTACTGAATGAAAACTATGAATTTTATCAATTTCATGGTTGGAAATGCCAGATACAGAAACGAAGCAAGTTTTGGTTTTCTTTCATGGTCTGAGGCTCAGAGACAGAACGGGTGGAGCCCTTGGACCCCAAACGTGGCCCCTGAGAGCTCTTCCAAGTTACAGAAGCACCTGAAACCCCCATCTGCAGGGTGAAGGCTGAAAGGTGAATGCAGGATAAAACTCCAGAATCTTTCTATTTTAGGTGGAGCAAAAAGACACAATGATTTAATTTTGACAAATAGCATTGTTTTTTTCCAAGAATTTTTGTGAATTAAATTTTGCATCCACACATTCAGGAAGCAAAATTCTTAAAGTGGCAAATGGGCACTAAACACAAACCCATGGAGCTGTGCCTTTGAGGGGTGCCCTGGCACATGCTCTCCAGACCTCCAAATGTTCACGGATCCCAGGCAAAGATGTCCTGATACATATGTGCATAAACATTTCTATCAGAAGCTTTCGGCATACCTGAACATTGTGATCATCTTTGTGGAACACCACCTGCATTTATTCCAATATACACTTCAGAAAAAATTATTCTCATGAACATTTATGCATATCTTTATGTGCATACATACATTACATATTATATACACATATTTGACTATATTTTATTTGACTATATGAATATGACTATGTTATATGACTAAACAATATGACTATATGACTAAATAATATGACTATGTGATTATATGTCCTAAAAATCATGTAATGGTCATCCCTTAACAGCAATGAAGTTAAATACAGTTTGCTGCCTCGAGTTCTTCCTTTAATATTTCTTTGTTACTTGCTTATGCATTCACTAAAATGTTAAAAATGTTTATTTCTGGGTGAAAAAAATGAAGTGATTGAATTCTTTTCGAGCATTTAACATGTTTGTTCACTGGTTTGTTTTCTGAGATTTTTTTACAGGGCTGCCAGTCATCTGCCTAACACACCATTTCCTTGCAATTGTGTATTTTGTGCAAGGCTGGCTGTGAAATGATTATCAGATAAAATCACGTGGAAGTTTATAGTCAGTCCTTCATATTTTGGAATCTGTCCCTGACTTTCAGCAGTTTCACCTGCTTCCTGCAGCTCTGCATGTGGCCTCCACACACATCTGATTTTGGGAGCACCTTGGCGTAGAATTCACACCTGAGGCCCCTGGGTGTGAGGCACGCTGCTTCCCCCTCTGGGCATGCCCAGGAGCAGTCTGGCCAACCTCAGCCATCATCCTGTCAGCAGATACTTCTTCTGGGTGCCAGGCTGGGCCTAGATACACAGTGAGGACAGAAAGGCCAATGCCCAGCCTTTGTGAGCTCGGAAACATTTAAAAAAGCAAATAGGGCAGTGTGTATACGATTACACTTTTGGTGAGGACTGTAAAGGCTAAGCGTGGTGTGTTAGAAGAGAAATCAAGGAACTTCTCAGTGTGAATTCCCAGGGAGGCCTCTCTGAGGAAAATAATCCAGTTAGCAATGGACCCCAACCAGGGTGAACATCTGCTTTGAACTGTGAGGATGTCAATATTATCACGAATTCACTTCCCTTGTGTCCTCAGGGAACCGTGTATAGCAAAGCATTGATTGTGGTACTTGGCTGAGGAGTGTTCTCTGAGTCAAATCCAGCTCCTGTTGAGCATGCATCCTGACTAGGATCCTACAGGAATACCTGGATCACCCAGGTATTCTTGGGAGCGTTCATCTCCTCCTTGGGTCAAGCCCTGGCAGGTCACCTCCCTTCAACCCGGAGCCACCAGTGAATGGCGCAGGAAGCTGCTGCATGTCTCTGATGAAGCTTTAGAAAGTTGCTTAAAGCCCAGGTGTTTGAAAACCTTGCTTTATATGTTAAAACTTAAGGCTGTCATCTTTGCAGATCCGGGACAAAGCACTGTTCTCTATGTTAAAAATACATTCACGTACACATCAGTGTTCTTCAAAAGCTGATGGAGTTTAAAAAAAATTCACCGAGGCTAGTAATGGTGGTAATGAAAGGTGAAAACTGTCTTTAGTTTTTTTTTTTTAAATTGTTATTGTTTGTACAAAAGCTTCACATTTTTATTTTGAAAAAGTTTCAAAACTGCAGAATAGTTGAAAGAACTGTACAGCAAACATCTGCACACACTGTGCAGATTCACCAGCAACATTTTGTTACATATGCTAGCTTTTATCACCTGTGTCTGTCTGTCTGTCTATCTATCTATCTATCTATCTATCTATCTATCTATCTATCTATCTATCTTTTAAACAATTAGAATGTAAGCTACAAATACAAGGATACTTTTAACATTTTAATACATCTCTCCCCAAAATAAGGACCCCTTCCATCATTTCACAATGCAATACTACTTGAGAAAATAAGCCTAATTAAACATAATACATGATACTTACATTTCTAAATTCCCTTAAAATGCCATTTATAGTTTTTTTTAGGGGGGATGCTTAGGATCAGCAAAAGTTTGCACATTATATTTGGTTTTATATTCCATTTATCTCATTGACCTGGATCTATCCTTGACTTTTTTGGTTTTTCATTTTTTTCCTGAACTTGACTCTATCTGAAGGGTCCAGGAGAGTGATCTTTATACAACTCCACATCCTGGATTTCTCTGACGGTTACCTGGTGGTTAGATTCAAGTTAAACCTTTCCCAAGGTGTTTATGTGGGTGGTGTGTTTCCTCAGGTCACATCAGGTACACAAGATGTCAGGGTGTACACTTTGACAGAGCTACTTGGCCACCTGCTGTTGGATCTCTCTGTTCTAGAATGTACTTCCCCTGTTTTTATAAGCAATCTGGGGGAAGCTCTGAGACTGCAAATATACTCTTCCCTCCAAAACTGCACCTGGTAGTTTTATCACATTGATGATCCTTGTTGGAAGCAACAGCCCCATTTGGGATAAAAAATCACACATTTTAAGATTCTACCTTTCTATGTTTATTCAGCTGTCATTCTTCAATAGGTAATAGTTTCTCTCATTAATAAATACTTTTTATCAAAAAGAATTGATTTGTATCTATTAGATTTTTTCTTTGGCATACACCAGTTGTGTCAAATATGGCCCCTCAAGCCAAATCCTGTGTCCTTTTGAGGTTCTTCCATTTCGGTTTCAAGCACTTTCCTACTGTCTGGCTCAGTGATTTATCCCAACTTCTTCCAGTCTAGTTCCTGGAATCACCTACTCCACGGAGAAACTGTAGTTCCTTTGAGTAGAGAACAGTAGTATTTAGAAAGTAAGACCTGGACGTGAGGAGCGCTTCTTGCTTTAGGGTCACCTTCATTTGTAAATCTCTACAGAGAGACAAAAAATTGACACATGACATCATTGTATGTAACACCGTTATATTACATTGTCCATGGGGTTAGACTGAAAATCTACAAATCTACACATCAAATCCAACCCACACGTTCTGCACCCTGTCCTAGATTTTACTGTATATTTGTTTCCTACAAGACATGTAAGAAACATTTTAGAAACAATGCTGAACTCCTTTTGACAGTTTGAAAACTGTTTACAAAGTGACATTTCATGTCTCCCTACTGACCCCTAGTGTTTACTTTGTTGCTTTTGAATTTTTCAAATGGTTATCCACAGTGAGTTTGCCTCTTCTGCATCAGGTTTTCGCAGCCTCAGGTACCGGGCAACGCTGTGTTGTGATGGGCTGTCCTGTGCATGGAAGCATTCGGGCTGCATTCTTTCCTTCTCTATATTAGATACACACATGCTCTCCAGTTGTGACCATCAAAAAATGTCTCCCAGACATTACTAACAACCCTAGAGGTCAAAATTGTCCCTGGTTGGGAGTCACTGGTCTACCGAGACTTGGGGTTGAAGCAATGTTAGTACGAATGCATTTTAATTATAAATATCTAACCCTCCAATAAGGAAGATAAGTCATTACTAGGGGTTTTCAGGGTGTTCTTTCAATGGTGATGTCCAAGTGTCTAGGATTATAGAATTTGTTACTATAGAGTTCGATCATTTGCTATGCAATTTTCAAACAAAACATTTAGAATAATTGTTATTATGATGCGGTCCTGAAAGTATCATTTCATCATCAAGATGGACAAATGAGCCAGGCAGGGTTGGGTTTTGTTACACTGAAAATATGACCAATCACTGATAATCTCCTCACACGTATCAGTTTAGCTGATCTCCATCAGAAAAATGTTAAAACTTCCTTTTTTGGTTTGGAAGAAGGTCATACTTACATTTTTATTGCACTTCGCTATAGGAATTCTAATGTTCTTGGAAGAGAGTGCACTTCAAGAAACAAGCGTGTCATGATATAAGGACAAATTCAGGAGGAACTCACAAGTTTACCTGTCTTCTTACCTCCAGAACTGAATGACACAGCCCACTTACCTGAAATGGAGGAGGTAAGCAGGAGGTGCGATTCTCCAGGTAACATTTGTGAGTAATAAGAGGAAATCATAACCTATTCCCTTCAGTTCAAGAAGCGTTTATTAGAAATACCTGTGAAAAGACTGTGAGAGGTTTGAAGGTGCTGTTGGAATGGGTAAGGGCATCCCTGCCTCTCAGCATTAATGGTTTATTTGATGGGCATTATAATGTGCTATAAAATTAAACAGAGACATGGGAGAAGGGGGATTGAATCTACTTTTGGGACCGGGAGGGATGGTGGCTTACTGCGAAAATAAGGATACGTCATGAAAGCACTGGGACTGAGCTGAAATTTGATGGACAAGGGGCATTTGCAGAAGCAGAACTCGTTGGGTGTGCTAAGCACATTTGGAACATGGATGCTACAGAGTTGCGTCTGAAAACATGTGGAAGGTTTTAGCCGCGATCCCGCCATC
Organism: Sciurus vulgaris; assembly: GCF_902686455.1. Classification (NCBI taxonomy): domain Eukaryota; kingdom Metazoa; phylum Chordata; class Mammalia; order Rodentia; family Sciuridae; genus Sciurus; species Sciurus vulgaris. The sequence continues at coordinate 86,686,629 of NC_136474.1, forward strand.
TTGGCTGCGGAGTCCTTTGGTACCCAGCACAATGTGGTATACTTTACATTCTGGAATAGTGAAGAGACATTTGAGTAGGGACCTATTCAAATATGAAGACTCTTCTAGATTGAGTAGCAGAAGACTGTGGAGGAAGTAGATAAGGAACTACCATGATCTCTAGGTCAACAGTTCTCAATCCTGGGGTCCTGGCATATTGATGGCCTCCATTTATGCAAGACAGGAGGGCTACAGAGCAACAGTTGCCAACTGCAGTTGGGCACAACCAACAGCCCACCTTCATGCCAGTCTCTCGGTGCATGTTGAATATGGTAACCATCCTGGGCAAGATTGCAGGAGAAGTGGTTAAAACAGCTATTTTAGATTCTCAGTAACATTCCTCACTTAATTCTAATGTTGAGTTAGTGGACAAAAAGACACAGTATTTTTAAGAGCTTAAAATAAGTGATTTAAACAAAAGGGGTAAAGGGAGGTGTTACTCAAATTGTTTAATTAAAATTTTAATAGCTTCTGTCAATGGGCATTAACCCATCAAGATGACTCCAGTTTGCAGCATAGGAGCAGGATCCCGGAGGCCTCTGCTGTGACACTGTAAAGTTACCAGATCACAAAGTGACCAGGAATTCTCAAGGGAGGCATAGGGCAGGGCTGGAGCAGGGAGGCGGCAGGGTGGTAGTAGTGGGGGTTTGGAGGAGTTCTACGGGTATGGAAGTATTGTCAGACTTTGGCAGGACTGCTATTATGTGCGGACCAGCCAACCAAATATCAGCTCTGAGTAGTCATGTAAGAAAGCAAAGTCCCTCAGCTCGGTCTCCATGGGGGTGCGTGATGAGTTCTGGAGATGATGAGCTGTTAGAGATTTCGTTGATCAATCACTGACATGTAAATTCCTAAGTTTGAATTTTGTGTACTTGGATAGTTGCATCTCAGATGCTTTGAGATATAAGGTTATTCCCCAGATTGTATAACAGGCCAACCTTATGGCAGTTAGAGCCCTTTGAACTGAATATTTGCCTTTATAATTGGTTCTTAAATTTTTAGTTCATCACAATACTATTTTTGCCTCAGAGAAGAAGGAATTATGTGCAACATATGGGCCATTTTTACTTTCTTGGGGCCTTTGCAGATTTTCAAATCAAATCAGCAAATAGGTTTCCATCTGGTTCCATAAAGGACTAAGAAGCAGTATCCCCAGATCCCAATAGGTATTCTTGATAATTAGGACTTTAGGTCCCTCTGGATGACATCAAATAGTTCCAAATTCTATCACTCATCTTGTATGTTCTAATTTCGGTGGGATAGAAATTGTAGAGAGTTTTTGCTTTGACTTACCCTCTCCCCTGCTTCTCTAAAGGGCCTGAATGGGAGCCTTGGGTAATCCCCTTCTGGTCTGGACTGACAGCCCCCTGTAGGGTGGGGGAGTCACCCCTCACACCTTGCAGTCTGCTGCTCCCTTTCCAGATGCTGGTATTCTCTAAGTCCTTCTCACAAAGCTCCACAGGCTTTCAAAAATCTACCCTTCTTAGATTTAATATTTTAAAATTTGATATATTCTGCTATGCAGAGTTTTTCTCTTAGCTTCTTCTTTTCACCTATAAAACCAAAGGACTTGTTGTCCATGTCTTCAAGGAAGTCATTAAATGATAAAGCCAATGATTCTTTTGTCCCAGAGTGTGATACATGTAGCTTTTAAAAGTCCTTTGGCCAGGGGGAGGGAAGAGGAGAGGGAAAGGGGAAGTACTGGAGAAAAAGAAAAATCCTCTGGTCAAAATCTTTAGTCATGACTGAAAATTGCATATATATGAAAACTACACCTTTAGGTTCAAGTGTGAAAAGTTTTATTAAAGTAAAAAAGTAGGATCTTATGGTGGGAAGAGTTTAAGCTTTGGAGGCAGCAAGGGCTGGTCTTCAAGCCAGGTTCTACCACCATGTGGATATGAAGACTGAATGGCTCTTTGGACCTCTGCTTCTTTTCCCCTAAGTTATAAGACTGGCGTTAGCCTCAAGGGTTGTTGTCAGGTGAATGCGGTGACGTAGAGTTCTGTTATGTATATCCCAGACACATAACAGAAGCTCCACGAGTGAGATGGTTGGTTAAGTGCCAACATTCACTCTGGCACATAAAACTGAATAGTTAGGCAAATGTGCTTTCCACTCCCTGATCCCCTGGTACTTGGGATTAATTTTTGGTAAAGTGCTTCTGGCTGAAAATCTGCTTGGAACCAGGGTTTCCCAATAAGATCCCCTTCAGACTCCTCAAACTCTTTCCCTCACATCAAAATTCACGGTCACCATCCTTACTCTGGGGAGATGCTCTCTTGTGGAGAGGGAGAGGAGGGTCTCATAATAAACCACACTGGTTTCTCATGCAAATTAAACACACCACACACACACACACACACACACACACACACACACACACACACACACACACTACCATACATGTAAGGCTACTTTCTAGATGAAGGTGAGCCCATGTTTCACCAGCTTCCTGAATCCTTTGCCTGGCTAAGCCTGACCCCTAGAGGACAGGAGTCACAGGGCGTGATTTTGAGTCATCACCGGCTACTGGCAGGTTTCAGAGCATTAGGTGCAGCACAGTCAGATGCGTGCTGAGGTTGGCACGGTGTGGGCATAAAACCTTAATTCTGGCTAGAGGAAAATCCCTTATCTCCTTGATCTCAAATGAATTTTTACGACTTTATTAAGATATTAATTACATATATCAAACTACACATATTTATATTGAAACATTTGATCAGTTGGGCAATTGTAAATGTACTAGCACAAAGCTCCAAAAGATCGCCTTCACCCCCTGAGGTTTCCTCCTCCCCTTTCACAAACCATCCTGCCTTTGGTCCCTTCCTCAGAAACCACTAATCTGCTTTTTGCATGAGTGCACATTTTCTAGAATGTGCATTCTTTGGTGTCTGGCTTCATTAACTGAGCCTGTAATTTTGAGATTAATCTGAATTGGGTTTATTAATTTGTTTCTTTTTATTGTTGAGTAGTATTCCACTGTCTAAATATATCTCATCTGTTTTGCTTGAAGGGGATCATAGGTTTAAATGTACACAGGAAAAACTTCTACTGGGAAATCTTCAGGAGCTTGGGGTAGGCAAAGATTCTTCAGAATACTAGGATGGGAACACAGGTCAGCAATAGAGCACTTGCCTTGCATGTGTGAGGCCCTGTGTTTGAAACAGAACTTCGGAAAAAAATTGATTCATCAGAATACCAAGAGCACACAGGACAAATGGAAAAAAAAAAAAAAAGAAAATTTAACGTATCAAAATGGGAAACGTTTGCTCCTTGAAAAAAGTCATTAATAAAACAACCAGGCAAGTCACAGATTGGAAGAAAATATTTGCATACATTTATTAGTTAAAGGTTCTATATTCAAAACAGTAAAGGCTCAAAGACACTCAATTAAAAAATATGCAAGTGCTGTGGAGACACTTACTTCACAGAAGGAAATATACAAGTGCCCAATAAGCACATGAAGAGGGACTCTGGATCATTAGTTATCAGAGAAATGCTAAGTGAACATTCTTGTGCCTCTGAAGTCTCACTATTGATGGGCTCTGTTTGATGTGAAGTTAACATGAGCTCTTTTCATTCAACTTTTAATGATCACCTTTTATGTGAAAGCATTTTGAATGCTGCAATCATCTTATCCTGGTTTCAACCAAGAGTGATTTTGCCCCGTGTGACACTTGGCCAGAGACATTTTTGATGGTCAGACTTGGGGTGAGGGAGCTGCCATTGCCATCTAGTCATCAGAGGGCAGAGATGACATCAAACGTCCTGCAGTGTAAACAATGGTCCCCACAACAAAGAGCTGGCCAGCCTTTGTTGTGTCAGGGTTGAGAAACCTGATTGCACAAACATGCAGGACCATTATTGATTGACATCATTTGAGAATAGTGAGAGGATGCAGGATGTTAAGGAGAAGGAAGACTCTGGGCTCTGTTATCACAGTTTCCAATCCAGTAAAAGAGAAGGAAAAAAACAACTCAATTTAAGTGTTACTGTAAAAATAATAGAAGAGCTTAAAGTTTCAAATAAAGGGGATGTGACCGAATAATCCAGTGAATAAACCAATAATACTCTCTAGAGTCATGTATAATAGTACCTTTCTTCCTTAATTAAAATAAAATCTGGCTCCTCCAAGGTCAGCGATTGAAGGTAATTCTTGTTCCCTTTTTAATATGCTGAGAAATAGCAAGTCAAAGTAGAAACTGTTCAACACAAAATAACACAGTGGAATCAACCCAACAGAGCAACACAAACTCAATGATCTCTTACAAAATAGGCTTGCCCTCTGGGGTTGAAGGCACTGTGCCACGCTGATCTTAGGCTCTCCTGCCCCATGAGAGTGTCACAGTGCCTACCACCCAGGATTGCAAATCCAGGCGTCAGCATCTTTAATTTTAGGCCTGGAGAGAAATAGGGTTCCCTCCCATGCTGTACCCACAGCCTACTTCTGAACTGTATTTTTTGTCTTAATACCTCCTTCCCCTTCAAACGACTGACAGGGCCATTCAGTTGTCCTTATCTATGAGCTGATAGCCTAACTCTGAAGGCAACACAGTATCCTGTATCAGAGAAAGGCAGACAATGACCACATTGAATGGCAGATTTGGGGACATCAATTTGTCTAATGTAGCAGACTAATCCTACCAAGAGCATTCGTGGCTGGAATCCATGTCTCATTCTGTCAAGAATAACACATGGTTGACATTAATCATACAAAATTGTTAGACCCGATGGCAGTGAATAAAGAGAAGACAAGATTGGTACCCGGGAAGTGTCAACAAGGGACAAAGTCAAAGACAGAGAGAAACAGGATGGAGATAGGAATCTAAGGATAGGGAAGGAGTAAGCAAAAAGACAGATGACATTGATATGAGTGATATAAGAGGGCTAGTCTGGAGAGTCGGGACATTTTTAGTAGCATTTGTTTCTGCTTATAAAAATAATAGATGTTCACTATACAAAATTTGGAAAATTCAGAATTTTATAAGAAGAAAATAAAAATTCACCATAATCTTCCAATGCTCAGAAATGCATTGCTAATGTTTTGGTGAATTCATTCCAGACAATTCCTATGTGCATCTATTTCCCTTATGGGCTCATATTTATCAAGTGTGGTAAAAGAAGGCCAGTTTGAAGGTGCAGAATGAGGCTAGATCAGGTAGATAGCATTTTTTGAATACCTAAATGCTTCCAGTAAAGGGTTTTGACCAGACAGAACATTCTAATGTCAGAAAGTTCTTCATGTTTATCTAAATTCTGCTTTCCTGTAACTTTTCCTTTGCTCCCCTTTGACTCATTGTTCTATGCTTTCTTCTTCATGTCAACATTTCAGATACTTAAGGGCAGCTACTCTGGGTTCTCTGAGTCTTCTTGAGACCAACTGTCACATAGTATGATGCAGTTCCTATCCCCTATGATTCTGGTCAACTTCACCTGTGTGTGCCCGGAGATGCTCCTCTTCATGTGCTGCTGGCCTGAGGACCACATCCAGGTATGGCCTGGCATCCCCATTGTCTATGCAAAGGGCCACCATGTTCACCATGTGGTTCAGCTTTGAACAGCTAGGATTCCCCCGCTCACCACAGTTCTTCAAGAATCACCCCAAACCACTGGAATCACCAATATGAGTTACCAGTTAGTTCATGAGCTTGGTGAAAATTATTGAAAGAAGATTTTGGTCAGTACATGTTTCATTTCTGGATGGGATCAGGAACTTTCTATGAGAGTGGCTGAAATCTCAGGAAGAAAACTCACATACTTAAAAATCTAAAAACAAGGTGGAACTTCAGAATGTTTTTGAAGAGGAATGTGAGAGAAAAGTATTTAGTGTCAAAACCAACAGGCAAAAGGTTACTATGCTTTACCTAAAAGAAGCTCCTTCCTACAAATCAATATTTTAAAACAATATGTTCATCTGCAGTGGACCTAAAAGAATATAAGAGAAAAGTGATTACTGTAATGTATAAAGCTGCTCCCCTGCCCATCAGGCGCAGTCATTTTCCCTGCCTCCCAACCACTTGTCAATCTGTGAACATCTTAGCTAGCTATTGGTTCATTGGTCAGCTTGCAAGTATCCTTCTCTGATATTGGTCCCCTGTTAGCCAGGTGGAATTCAACTGTTTTACTGTAGCTTCCCCGCCATCTTTTCTCATTCTTCTGTCTGTCCTCCTCACTTTCTCTATCCTCCTGGCTTTCACACTCTCTCTAGCGCGTGCCCTTTCTCTTTCCTTTCTCTTTTCCCCTCATTTTCTCTCTTACCCTGCAGGGAGACACTGTTTGCTTAATAAACTCCCTTATGTGATTTCCCGTGTCCGGCGTGGTTTCGTGGGATTTCCTTACAGGTTCCATGACTTGGGATGGGTCCTTCCACTGTCTCTTAAGTGAGTGGAACCCCATCTGATGCTCCAGTGTCCCCGGACACGGCTCCACCTTCCATTCTGCCTGGTCGCTCTGCTCTGCATTCATCACCCGACTTCAGGTTGGTGCGTCCTCTAGGCCGGTTCCCCTAGGCCGATTTATAGTTACGGCAGCCCCCTTAGTCGGTCTTATCTGCCGGTGGATTCCTGATTTCATGGTGGCGATTCTCTCAGGGTTGAGGCTCATCTCTCACTCGCATTCACACTTGAAAACCCTGATATCAGGTCCTCAAACCCATCTTGGCTTTTGCCTGGCACACACATTGGTGCTTGTGTGACAACACAATCAATGTGCTGCCCCTCATCTCCAACCCAATACTCTGGCCTCGGGATGCCCTGGCCACAGACTTGGCTGCATCAGTCCCCACCATGGAATCTGGGTCCTCCAATCTGGCAGATTCCACCCTGGGAACCTTTCGCCCGACCCCCGGTACTTAAAGCCATCAAAATCCGTTTGTGTAATGGCACACAGCTTCCGTGAGCGAGCGGGCAGATGGAAAGGGATTCCTTATCTTCAAGTCTCTTCTTTCTTGCTTCTTGGCTCTTCCTGCAGGCTCAGGCGCCTCAGACCCTGCTTCTCCATCTTCCCCTGCTTCCCCATGTAATATAAGCAGCCCCATTCGCCAAGTAGTGGGAGATAATTGTTTAACAATTTTCTGCCTCCAAACCTAAATTAATTACTAACCAGGGAAAAGAATTGAAAGGACCTAAGCATCAAGTTTCTGCTAGAACATTTTAGCCCCTTTCAGATTCAGATCTCAGTCAAGGCTTACATTGAAATGTAAATGGAGGAAGGCACGTGGGAGACCCGTCTCAAGTGCAAGGAAAAAAGTGTCCACTTTGGGACTGGGGAGATAGCTTAGTCAGTAGAGTGCTTCCCTTGTAAGCACAAGGCCCTGGGTTCAATCCCCAGTACCCAAAGAAAAAAAAAAAGTGTCCATTTTAAATTTCTCCTGGGCTACAACTCAGAATACTTTTCTCCCTTTCACCTTTTCTCTCCTTCTTATTTTCTCATGCTTTAATTAATAACCATTATCATTTTTCTTCTAGGACTTTTGTTTTTCTTAAATGCTATATTTTTGAGCTCACAATTTTGATCCTACATACCTAGGTTAATGATTTTTGATCAGTTCTTTTTATCCAACTCTAGAGTTATTTTTGAACATCCATTACATTGCAATGGAGATAAGTATTACAAGGCCTTTGCTTTTGTGTTAAATATAAGTGTGAATAAAAATTAAAACTTTAAAAATGGATCCAAATATTTTTAATTCACATGATTTAAAAAGGTTCAATTTAAATTGGGTAAACTAATAGAAATAAAATGTCTTTAAAATTAACTCACAAGTCTCTAGGTGGTCACACTGATAAAATGTTGATGTTTATAAAATGTCTAACATCAATTTTTCTAGGACTTTTTTTCCACAGGAAAGAGACGGCAAATACTGTTGGTACACTTGTCTGATATCTTGGTTTTTCTACAATAAGATGAGTGAATTAGAGTCGACATGTATGGGATTACTCAAATGTGTTAGAGACATCTGATTAATTTATAAAGTTATTCCATGGAGTAACATACTTAAAAACATTATTCTTTGTATATTAAATGTGTTCATATTTTCCAGGTATACAAGCCTTTAAAGCAGAAAATTAATCAAGCTGCTATTCTCCAAATTAAACTTGCCAGTAATGGTAAACCTATCATTTAATGTTCTAATAGGACCTGTCATCAATAGGGTATATGTAAAATTTGTTAAAGTTATTGAGAGCCTGATTTGTCTAAAGGTTAAGCATGAAATCATTTTACCACTTTGCCACACAAAAGGATATAATATTAAATTGTGTTAATTAACGTTCATATACACTCAGGAGTCAATATATGTAAACTTCTTAAAATGACATTTAAGAAAGAGTGTAATGCACAGTAGCAAAAATGGGACAACAGTGACTGAGATTGGGGTCTCTGAGGATCTCATGGCTGTGGCATGCCTGGTGCCTGAGAGTGCTCCTGTGCAGGGGCACAAGATGCCTAACTGCTGTGGCAGTACATTGATCTCAGACACACAGCTCTTGGGCAAGAAGGAATTCTTTTGCTAGATAACCAGTGTTTCATCAGCTCTCTTCTCTGGTTCCTGCCCACCTTACAGTAACTTTGGAACCTAACATTGCACATATATAAAGATTGCTGACATAACTCTTTAGATCTGCGTTTCCATCAGAGAACAGAGCTCCATCTGATCTAAACTTAATCTTCAAAATCTGTGTTTATAACCCTTTATTTTCTAATACTCCTTTGCCCCTCACTAAAAAGCCTCATGTTACCTGAGATAAGGCTCTGCCTCATAACCCTGCTACACATTACAATGGTTCCAAAGTAAGGCTAACTTTAACTCATTTAAAGTTGTGTTCGAAAGTTTGATGTTTGTTGTAAAGATTACTGTGATCTCAAATGGGAACTCAGCCAAAATTCAAGATAGCTATTGCACAAACTGAATGTTTTACTGTTGGTGATTCCATTTTGTATTTTCCTTGTAAACTCTAATTGTTGCCTGATCAATATTTTGCAGAAGTATTGCTTTAAGAGTGAACATCATAAATTAACTTGGAATAGTAAGCCATCACCTATAGGACAGATAATGTAAAACCCAATTAGATAAAAGGGGGTAAATAACTGTAAAGTTATAGACATTGAAGCTAAAGCTCAGTACTCTTACTTTATGACTGGTGAGACTGGCTTGCTTCATGGTTAAGATCAAACTTAGAGATTGAAATTAAATACAGAGGTCAAGAAAAGTCCATATTTGGGTCTTGCCCTCAAAGTCAGCCTGAACCCAGGGAACAAGAGGACTTCTCCAAGGAGCTTTGCAACTCTGGGCCACACAACCTCCTGACCAAGGAGAATGATGAGGCCACTAGAGAAAAAGCCACTCATTGCACCTGCTACGGAGGAGAGTCAAGGAAAAAGGTAGACATCCCTGGTGCTTTCAAGGGAAGCCACCTCATCGAGGAGACCCTGCCTAACCAATGGCACTAATAGAGCTAAGAAGCTGCTCTTAAGTTCTCTATGAGTGACCCCTGTGGGAACTGACTCTTTAACAGACAGGAACAGGTCACTGACCAGTTTAATCTTAAATACCTAGCAAAACAGTTAAAACCAAAATATAGCCATTCTTGGGCATTTAAAAGAAATAATACTTAAATGTAACTTAAGATGTACACTTGTGTTAGTGTTTGCTAGTATCTCTACTAAATGTTGTATTTACATTCCTGATAACCTAGACAATGTTAAAGTTCCCAAATAAAGGCCTTGTCCTCTCCAGCCTTTCCTAGGCCTTGTTACGGGAATAACTTCTCAGTTCTTCCACCCCCTAGTGAGGAATTATTGACTTCTGTCATCTTTATGATATGCATTGGCATGTTCCAGATTCTGCAACATTTATATTGTATCAATCTCATTTCAGTACTCATGTCTTTTTGTTCTTCTCTCATAGAAGCACCCATCCCCAGATGCCTTTACAACCTGCTCTTCCCCACCAGACTTCTACCATGAACCCCTTAATTGACCCGATTTCTAAAAACGGAATTCCAAACTGCTTGCCCCACACTGCCCCTTTCCAGCTTGAAGAAGCCAGATTGGTCATCACCCCCTTTCCCTACAGCAGTGAAGGAGTTCCTAGAATTAGAGGGGTAAATTAAGTCAGAATTGGGGACAGGCAGTTAGTGTAGAAATAGGGGATCAGTCAAATCGAGGAAATGAAGTCCATGAAAACCATCTGCCTTTGGAAGTCTGGAAGGAGAATGGACTTTTTACATCTCACCTGCAAAACCAGCCCCAATCACTTAGGCAGGAAGGAGAGAGAAGGCTTTGGAAAGAACTGGAGAGCGAAAGATTTTCTTATAAAAAAAGAAATGGGGGAATGTAATGTATAAAGCTGCTCCCCCACCAATCAGGTGCAGTCATTTTTCCCGCCTCCCAACCACTTGTCAATCCGTGAACATCCTAGCTAGCTATTGGTTCATCAGTCAGCTTGCAAATATCCTTCTCTGATATTGGTCCCCTGTTAGCCTGGCGGAATTCAACTGTTTTACTGTAGCTTCCCCGCCATCTTTTCCTTCCTTCTGTCTGTCCTCCTCACTTTCCACTTTCTCTAGTGCACACCCTTTCTTTTCTCTTTTCCTCTCACCCTGCAGGGAGACATTCTGTTTGCTTAATAAATTCCCTTATGTGTTTTCCCGTGTCCGGCATGGTTCGTGGGATTTCCTTACAATTACTACATATGGAAAATACTAATCATTTTAACAACAAAATAAATGCCATTAGAACAAGGTTATCATGTGCTTTACTATTAAATAACTTTTCAAAAATACCAACCAATAACTGGCCATAAAAAAAAGGCATTTTAATACAATTTTTCTGAAAGGAAATTTGAAAATAGGCCTGGAGAGATTGTTTTCAAGTTTTATTCCCTTTAACTTAGAAATTTCATTTTTAGGTATCTGTCACTAAAGATATAAGCATATGTTTCTCTGAATTTTTACCAATACCATTTTGGAATGGCAGAATACAGTCTGCATGTCCAACCATGAGAAGGATACAGAGTAACTGTGCCATTAAATGCCATCACAAGAGACATGAATACCTATATTCTGGCATGTTCTCTTGGAGCTGCAGCTGAAGTGACTTGAGATATAGGAAGGAAAATGCTTCTCACTATAATACACTCCCAGTAGGACCTGTAATCCCATCCCATGTAAACTGAGGGTTTTACTAGTTTTGACTATTGTAATTCAGTCACTATTTAATCAGGAATCACTTTTTTAAGTGTCCACCACACTATGTGTTTCAGGTACACTAAAAACATAAAGATGAATACAGTCAACGAGCTTCTGAGGATATTAAAATGAACAAGGAGACGGTCACCTAACAATCAATGTAGCAAGTTACGATGGCGATGGAGACACTCGAGATTATGAGATTTTCATAATCTTGCATTTACATAGCTACTTTTTGTGCCAAACACTGAATGAACAATCTGTGTATTGTCTCAATTAATTTTCATACATAAAAGTTACATAATAGCTCCTATGAAAGACCATTCTACAGATAGGGAAATAGGTAACTGGTTATGTGACTGGTGAGTCACTCAGGGAGGTCAAAGGGGGTGTTTAAACCTGGTTGGGGTCACAAGATACAGTGGTTAGAATTGGGCTTTCAAGTCAGGAATGTGTGACATGCCTGCAATCTTGTAATTCCAGCAACATTGAAGGCTGAGGTAGGAGGATCACAACTTCAGCCTTGGAAATTTGGTGAGATCTTATCTTAAAATGACAAAGGACAGGGGATAAAGCTCAGTGTAAAATGCCCCTGGGTTCATCCCCACTAGCTCCATGTTTTACCAGCTGTGTGGCTTTGAGCAAGTGGTTTAATGTCTTTAAGTTTCATTTCCCTTGTCCATGAAGTAGGAGTAAGAACACCACCAATGCACATGGTTATTGTATAGATGAAATAAGATAAAACATGCCCATTTCCTTCTACAGTGCATGCTCCTGGTGGCTGACTATTATCTATCACCATGTTGTTGAAGCCAGAATTGGGGATAGGCAGTTAGTGTAGAAATAGGGAATCCAGTCAAATTGAGAAAATGGAGTCCATGAAAGCCATCTGCCTCTGGGAGTTGGAGACTGCCCCTGGGAGAATGGAATATCAAGGATCTCCGGAGTCCATTGATTACCAAATTTACCTGCCCTTATGGAGGACTGAAAGCAAGGAGCTGCTAATTAATGCCCCCTGGGCCCTTGCCTGCCTGAATCACCTTGGTCCTCCCCCTGCCCATCACTTCTCACTTTATGCATCTCACCTGCAAAACCAGGCCTAGTCACATAGGCAGGAAGGAGAGATAAGGGGCGGAGAGAGAACTGGAGAACAAAAGAGACCTTAGCCTATAAAAGAGGTGGGGTGTGCTCACTTCTTGGGATTCTAGAACATCAGCCATGGCCCCCTTCGCCCTCCCAGAAGTATTAACTACTTTTAAATAAAACCTGCTTAATATGCTTGCCTTGGCGTGTTTCTCTAGTGTTCAAACTTCAACACTAGAGGAAGCAGAACTTGTCACCGGTAAACGGCGGTATCTTTGTTATTGAGCAACTCAAAGTGTGTGTTCTTTTCATTATTAAAAAACTGCCTGTATTTAGGTATGAAAATAGGGAAGCACAGAGGAGGTGTTTACTTCAGCCCAGCATTGCTGAGCTCTGGGGTGAGGAAGCAGAAGGTGAAGTGGAGAGAAGTTAGTTGGAGAAGAAGAGGGTGGCATTGGGTGGATGGGGAGGTTGATCCAGTATTATGAAAAGTAATTTCACTAAATTAATTCCCCTAACTTCTGCTGAATGCTTACCTTGCTCAGGACAAAGATAAATATGTTCTAGTTTCCATTATAAAACCACAGCCTAGCGAACCAGATACCAGATGCTTACTGTTTGAATTTGAGATGGAGAAACCAGAAGTGTGTGTGGTGGGGGGTTTGGGGTTGTTCTTATTCTAGCAATAGTAATATCAAAAGCAAGAACCTAGAACAATGAAAAGTTAGATAAGAAAGCCTTCATCCCCAAGGAAACAAAGGGAGGAAGAAAACAGAAAGAGAAATTTAAGAATTGCCAAAACCAAAAGATTAGTTAAAAGCAATTATTAAAACTGGGGTGTGCCAATAAATAAATAAATAATAAAAAATAACCCAATCAATAAATGGGCTAAGGAACTGAACAGACACTTCACAGAAGAAGAGATACAATTGATCAACAAATATATGAAAAAATGTTCAACATCTCTAGCAATTAGAGAAATGCAAATCAAAACCACACTGAGATTCCATCTCACTCTAGTCAGAATGGCAATTATCAAGAATACAAACAGGACTGGGGTTGTGGCTCAGTGGTGGGGTGCTTGCCTGGCATGTGAGAGGCACTGGATTCGATTTTCGGCATCACATATAAATATATAAATAAAATAAAGATCCATTGACACTAAAAACATTTTTAAAAAGAATACAAACAACAATAAATGTTGGCAAGGATGTGGGGAAAAAGGTACACTCATATATTGCTGGTGGGACTGCAAATTGGTGCAACCATTATGGAAAGCAGTATGGAGATTCCTCAGAAAACTTGGAATGGAACCACCATTTGACCCAGCTATTCCACTTCTCTGTTTATACTGAAAGGACTTAAAATCAGCATAGTACAATGACACAGCTACATCAATGTTTATAGCAACACAACTCACAATAGCTATACTATGGAATCAACCTAGGTGCCCTTCAGCAGATGAATGGATAAAGAAAATATGGCATATATGCACAATGGAATATTACTTAGCCTTAAAGAAGAATGAAATTATGGCATTTGCTGGTAAATGGATGGAATTAGAAAATATCATGCTAAGTGAAGTAAGCCAAAACCAAAGGCCGAATGTTTTCTCTGATATGGGGATGCTAATTCACAATGGGTGTGGTAGGGAAGAATAGAGGTACTTTGTATTAGAGGAGAGTGAGGGGAGGGGAGGGGTTATGGACATAGGAAGGGCAGTTGAGTGAATCATTATTACCCAATGTGCATATATGATTACATGACCAGTGTGATTCCACATTATGTACAATAGATCCCACTGGTTATCAGTGATGAGTTCTGCTTTCTTAATTGTTGAAGATTGAACATTAGAGAAGTACACGGAGGGAAGCATATAGAGCAGGTTTTATTTAAAGGTAGTAACACAGACTTCTCCCGGGAGAGAGAAGAGGGCCTTGGCTGGTATTGTGATATCCCAAGAAGTGAGATGCCCTGCCCCTTTTATAGACTAAAGTCTCCTTTGTTCTCCTGCTCTCTCCTCGCTTATCTCTCTCCTTCTGCCTAAGTGACTAGGCCCAGGAGATGCTGGTGGGGTGGCCAAAAGGTGGGCAAGAGGAAGGGCCAAATGGAGGGATCCAGGCACGTAGCAGCCCAGGGGGGATTAATTAGCAATTCCCTGTCTCCAGTCTTTTGGGAGGGCTAGTATAGGCAGGTAATCTTGGTGATCAAAGACTTTGGAGACATTGACATTCCAATTTCCCAGGGTCGGCCTCCAACTTCCTGGGTCCAAAATGGCTTCCATTTCCTTGATTCCACCGATCACCTATCTATCCTAACTGCCTGTCTTTAATTCTGGCTTCACAGCCAGAAGAATGAAAAGTTATATTTCATTTACGTATGATGTGTCAAAATGAATTCTACTGTCATGTATAACTAAATTAGAACAAATAAAAAAGAATGATAAAAGAAGAGTAGAATGAATAAGTAAACTAGGGTATATTTATACAGTGGAAAATAATTATATAATGAAAATAAGAAGTATATACATTTTCAACAACTTGGATAAACCTTATAAAAATATATACGGAGCTAAAGAAGCCACACACCAAAGAACACATATGTATGATTACATCGTATAAAGTAGAAAATACAGGCAGAACTAATCCATGTTATTAGAAGTTACAGTAGTGCCTAACTCTTGGGGAGAGAAGGAAAGAATAATTAGGGGAGCAACGAGAGAGGGCTCTTGGAGGTGCAGCTGAGGTTCAATTTCTTGACCTGGGTGGTGGTTTAAAGTATATGCTTACTTTGTGATAATTCATTGTGCTACACACGATTTTCTTTTGACTGTTCTATTTAATAAAAGGTAAAATCTCTTAGTGATAAAACAAACAAACAAACAAACTGGGATGTGAAACCAGACACTGGGAGTCAGGAGGATAAAAACATGTTGAAACAACTCGACAGTAAGGAGGTGTGGTAGCAATAGTGAGAGCAAATATTTTGCAGAACTGTATGTGCTCACGGATGGATTTATGACAGTTACATAACACTTTTCAATTAAGACAATGTCAATCTTCACTTTAAATCAAATTAAAAATTATTAATTATTTTATGGCATTGAATGAATAAACTAAATGAATGGTTAATGAATGCATGTTCACAATGTCCCCCACACCTCTGCTTGCCTCTCTTGTCTTGGCTTCTGTCCTGTGGGGGGATGGAAGCTGTGAAATGCATATGACAAAGAGGAAGTTACAACAAACCAGGAGGGAAATCAACTGACAAGGATGAACTGTCAGGGGGAGGGAGGAGAGGGGCAGGAG
This sequence comes from Sciurus vulgaris, assembly GCF_902686455.1. Classification (NCBI taxonomy): domain Eukaryota; kingdom Metazoa; phylum Chordata; class Mammalia; order Rodentia; family Sciuridae; genus Sciurus; species Sciurus vulgaris. The sequence continues at coordinate 86,702,248 of NC_136474.1, forward strand.
ATATTGTCCCAGGGTGAGGGACTCAATCATCAGAGGTCAGAGAGCAAGAGTCCAAGGGAAAAGGCCAGAGGGAGGCAGAGGGCTGGGCGGAAAGGCAGTGAGAGAGGTAAAGACTTGCAATGGATTTAGAGGTGGTATTGTGGGTTCCCAGTTGGAAGCCCTTCAATTTTCTTACAAGGGATGGAAGTCAAGATTGGGATTGCTTTCTGATTATTCCGATTTGTAGGACTGTCTAAATGTGGTGTAGGCTACACATTTCTGTTGGTATTAACAGTAGAGCTCAGCTGGGCTCTATACAGTAGGATCAGGGGAAATAGGTGTCAAAGAAAGACCCAGAAACAGAAATATTTGGAAAAGGACAGAAAAGTTAATTTCAGACATCAGAAGGGGAAAAATGTCCAAAATTACTAAGGTTTCTAAATTTACATTCATTCCTTCATGGTAGAAAAATGACTTGCGTGGACCATTGTCAAGTTTCCAGGGCATTAGATAGCTTCAGATGTCAATAAAGCAACAGTTAAAATACAGTTGTTTCTCTTGGAAAATCCAGGTTTACTCAAGTTTCCATTATTTGAAGGACCATAACCAGATCTGACCATGTTATTAATTATCTCAAAATGCAAAATTTCCCCCTGTACTTACGTACTTAACCACATGAGAAGTAAAGATAAGTGTCAGCTTTCATTTCTACACATAGGAAGTTTCATAGTCTGCTATAAAAGCATGAAGTAATAAACAGGAATGCACTGGAATGGGCTAATGCTGTGGCAAGCTAGGAAAGAAGAGAAAACTGTGTGAAGAATTACCAGATGCAAACAGCAACACAGAACATAAAAAGAGACTCACTTGCCAAACATGTATATAGGAAAGAGTTCCAGGAAAACATCCTTTGTCATTAATTTCACTCTTTGAAAGACAAAATAAGATGCATCAAGCCTTCCTCAGGTAGAAGTTGTTCCTTGAGCAATTTGTTGTTGAGTCTTTGTTTTTACTTTTTTATAGCTTATATTTGTGTGTTTTTAAATATCAATTGCATCTATAATTCTATCACTTTGTATTGTGTTCATGTGGATCACAATACATATTCAGTTTTTCTTCCATGTCTTGATATAGAATAATTTGAAGGAATCAAAACCATGAAAAATGAGACTTTGTGAACGTTTTCTTCACAATGCTCCAAATAAACTTATTGCCCTTCCAATGATGAGACTTCATACCACATGCATTTGTGCTGGGTCTGCATTCCAAAATATGGTGCAAGAATATGTTCTGGATTGGATTGCCACACGATATGGCAGGAGCGTGATATGCTGCTATGACAAATAGGCAGGAAATGCAATCTGCGTGTGGAGTGGTCTTCCTGTCTTTCTTCATAATTAGAAAAATATAATGTTAGGGAGGAGTGTTGGGTCAGCTGTTCTCTACTGATGTGGCAATGACTAGATATCCTGTTGTTCCTTCCTGGAGCAGGAGTGGAAGGAAGGTTACAGGGAAGGTGCTGGGTGCCTGCAGCTTATGTCTGCAGTACGGATCTTATGGTTAAAGAAGTGGGATCCAGAGACATTAAACCTGAACCTTCCAGGCCACCTGGAAATCCCAAAATAACATTGGGGTGGTTCAGTGGTGAAGGAGCAAATGGATCAGCCCTGTTCAGGCTGTTATTTGGTGAGAGCCCAGGTCCTGCCATAGACCCACAATCAGGAAATCAGATAGAGCTCTAAGTCATCTCTATCTCGAAATTAGATTCCACTACCCAATCTGACATTAGGCTAAAATTGATGAATCCCTTACTGTGTGTCAAGCACTAGACTGGAGGTTGGGAAGGAGCAGTAGGAATCTTCTTAATTTGGAATTTTTCTGCTGTACTTCATCTCTTCTTACATTACTCTAGACTCAAGAATGACTTTGGTTCAGTTCTCTCAAAAGCAGACCCTACACCAAGGATTCATGTGACTCATTAAAAAGTGCCCCCAGGAGAAACCAGGAAGGGCATAAGGGGAATAGAAGGCTGAACAGGAGGCAGATGTGAAGAAGAAGTCAAAGAAGTTTCTAATTTCATGTGAAGTCCAGACATTGATCCTCCAGCTCTGAAGGGTAATATACTTCTGAATTTGCACCATATCAGAACAAAGGAAATGGGCTTTCGAAACTTCACACCATCAACTGTTGTCTATGAGCTTATAAGGGCAGATACAATATTCCTGGGCACCTCTAGCTCTCAATACTGGAGGCATGACTCAAGTGCCCAATGGAAAGTCTCTGAGTGCTGCAGGTTCAAGCAATCAGCAGCAAACAGACAGAAGATGGGGGACAAGCATGTGGGCAAGGCACCAACAGGGTCGACTCACTATCAGCTCCCAGTGTGGGAGGTTGTAGCAGGATAAAAAGAAGAGTGGCATACCCAGAGCCTGCTACTCAGCATGTGCTCCTCAGACCAGCAGCAGTTGTTTGATGGTGACCCATCATGTAGGAGTTTGCTAGAAAAGTACAGTCTCAGACTTCACCAATGACCTTGTTATTCAGAATCTGCATATTAAGATCTTTTGGAGATTTGCATGCACAGTAATTTTTAAGAAGGTTGCTAGCAGGATGTTTGATTAAAAAAAAAAAAAAAGATTTGTTAACGTGGTTGACCTGCTGCACTGGCAGGAAGAATGAGCATCCAAAGGAGAGCTACAGCGTGATGGGCTTGGGAGGCTTCAGTACAGACCCCTTGACCCAGTGAGTGGAACCAAAGAAAGAACACATTACCACCTGAAAGCAGGTGGGTCCACCATCCTTCACAATACAGTCAGGGTTTGCAGGTTCCACACTCCCAGATTCTGTAGTGTCCATTAGTTCACCTGGAACTGATGCCTTTTGGGGTGGTGAGTGGTGGGTGAGGGATCTGGAGAGAGAGAGACTGTAGAGGAAGGTACTGGGTAGAGGCACAGAAAAGAGGAAAATACAAATTAAGGTAAGAATCAGAGCTGACCCTACAATCTAAGCTTGAGAAACATTTTGAAAAGTCACAGGTAAATCATTTGATTCAGATACACATCATAAGAAGTCATGACACAACTCATACATGAGCGGAAACCTCTGGGGTAAAATACACTGGTTACCAAAAGGTCCCCAACTGTACAAAAATGTCTTCTACAATGTTGAAAATTCCCTACATTAGTCACAATGTGGTCAGTCAGTGAGCAGGAATATCACTGTCTTGGGAGGGCTCCTGTGAGAAATTTTCGGAAACATCTGATTAAAGATGACAGATTAAACACACTCATCAAACTCTGGGTTCCTCCTAAAATTACACAAGAGCATAGTGAAGTTGTCTTATTCTTATCACTATTATTTTATAACATTATCTTAGGAAGAGAAAGGGAATTAAAGAGAGTATAACAGTTAACTTTCTGGATGCTGAAAAGTAGATTCATTATGATAAGTGGTAATGAACTTATCAGAACTAAGAAGGTTGAAGCTTAGAAAATCAGCTAGGACAAAGATGAAATCCAATTTGGTTTCCTTATAGAACATCTCCAAAGTTGAAGAATCTGGGTTTGGTATTTTAGGAATGGAGGATGAAGAACACGTAGAAGGTAGAAAGTTTGGTGGTCTGTTGGGAAAGCAGCTGGACTCGGATTCCCTCCCATACTGCAGAGTCAGCATCCTACCCCTACCCCATAGAGAAGGCAGGTGATTGCCTGGAAAGAGTAACGTAGAGGTTAAACCTTTGGATAACAGTCTACCGGACATAGATAAGGTCAGGGAGGCCACAATGAAAAAGGAAGGGGAGGGGAAGTTTAAGTTCTGATTTTATAAACCCTGTAGGGTCCTAGAAATTTATCAGCTATTATGCAGGGAGAAGATCAGAAACTTCTTTGCAGGTGATCCAAAGGTTGGATTGCAGTTGCCCCTCAAAAACAGCCCAACTTGGTCATTCTTCATCCAACACTTTCCACCCCTCTTCCTAGGTTCTTTTCCAAGAAGAACTTGTAAATGGCTTTCTGGTGCTCTGTTCTGAAATGTGAGTACACTGAGAAGTATCCACAGATACCAAGGGAACACATCTAAGATGAAAAAAGGACATGGAAACAGTTTTCAAGTTAGAGATGCTTCTACCAGCAGCTACACAAAGGAGCTGGGAAATGCAAGCCAGGAGCAAGCATGGAAGGGTTAGTTACTACAAAACAAACCTGAACCCTTGGTACAGATTAGAATAAACCTGTAGGCAGGTTCCATTTTCTTTCTGAAGAACTGTTCCAGGTTGCTTTACTGCCCTACAACTTCTCAGAAACAACCTGTGTGAATGAGCATTCACACATCCAAATAAACATTCCACAAAAGAGGAAATCCACATCACCATAACAGTATGGAAGGATGTTCAATCTTTTCAGTAATCAGGAAAGGCAAATTATGACAAATCATTTTATAAGTACTAGATTCTTAAAAACTAAGAATTTTGACTATATTAAGTGCTGGCAAGGTGTGTATTAAAGATGTCTTTCTATATTGTTGGTTAGAATGTATATTTGAAAAACTACATCTGAAAACAAAAGTTAGAAATAACCTAAATATACATAGGCAGGAGCATGGGCAAATGCATTGTGATACTTTAATTCACCCAATAGAATATCAGTGAAAATATGAACTACACCTATAAGAAATGACTGAATCTAAGAAACATAAAATGGAACAATCAAGATCTAGAACATTACATGACTATAATACACAGTTTATCAGGACTGGAGGGAGAATATTCTTTGACCTAGAATTCTATGTATCACCAAGCTACCGATTTAGGAGAAGGGAGCAGGAAGGTGTTTTAGACATTCAAGGTCTTAGCAAGCTTGCTCCGTTGTCCCCTTTCTCAGGGCGCTGCTGGGGCATAGGTCACCTAGATGAGTCAGTGAACCATAAAAAGGGCAATTAAGGATCTGAACGAGGAGAACCCAATCCAGGAGAGGTTAAAGGGATCCTTCAGGTTCCAAGTGATCACAAGAGATCAGTTAGGCCTTGGGGACTTGGCAACCCATTAAGTTTAGAGCAGCTCAGAGGCACTGAGTCTGGTTAACATTGTGTAAAATATGAAATTGATTTTAATTTCTCTAAATGTATTTAAATATTATTTATTCAGGTAGGAGAGGCTTTATTGCTAAGTTGTTAAAAAAATCAAGATAATTAAGAATACCAGAATGTACAAGAAGTACAATTATAGAATATGGCCCAGCTGTGAATTCCATGCACACAGTCGTACTAATGTAACCAACCAATATCACTCTAACCATAATTTTGATATTATAGTGGAAATATGGCAGAGAAGGAGAAGTGCATGTATGTAGTAGGAGCAGTCAATGCAAAAAGCCATGTAAGCAGAAGTAATATAAGTACATTCTTTATAGAGATATGGAGGTAAATACCAAAATAACTGACTAAAAGAGCTTAAATGATTGCTTTTGAGGAGTGGGATATGTGAAATGGGAAATTAAGAGCACGTATGGCTTTAGTTAAAAATTTAAAAATAAATTACAAAATTGACACATAAGAACAGACCTGATGAATTTGATCTTCCTTCTCCCATTCAACCATTCAGCAACCAAGAAAACATGGTATTACCTGGAATTGGCCCTTCCCTTAAAAGAAATTAATTTAAACAAATGAACCAATGAGGATGAGGTACCACTTTTGTGACCCCTTCAGCATGCTTCATAATCCTTGGATACATAAGAAGTTTGTTGCTCCAGAAATAAGTACTGTTTGTTGGGGGAGAGAGAGAGAGAGAGAGAGAGAGAAAGAGAGAGAGAGAGAGAGAGAGAGAGAGAGAGAACAGCAGCTCTTGCTCTTGCCATTCAAAAACTGGGCTACATTAATTATTCTCCTGTTAGACTAAAACCATGTCAGAGAATACCAACCTCAGACAAGTTTATTCAATGATCACAAATAAGTTCATTCCATAATCTTGTCTAAGTACAGATAAAAAACAAGTTCACTGTCCTTCCCATATAATACCAAACATCTACTGTCTCTCAAAGATAATTAACACTACTTCTCTTCCATTTATAACTCTGTCCTCCTTGTAGTCTGCCATCCTTGTGGATGATGTATATTGAGATACCAGTTAAAGAATTACCCCCACTTTCTGGCAGCTCCCTCATCTATAGCAAGCTCTTCCATCGTGGGGATGGGGCGTTAAATACTGCCTAGGCTGAGGCGCCAAATGCACAGGAAGATCCAACTTAGCACACGTACTGAGGGCCTGCCACTTGTTAATTTCACTGCGAGGCTCTGGGAAAATCAGGAGTATGATTCTTTCTGTTATGGAGGTTTAAGCATTCCTTAAGCAATTACAGAAAGAGAAGAATGCATTTCTAAACTGGAAAGAGCATCAAAGGTAATATCAGTGAAAAGAGTGTTGACCTCAAGTAGTTGGGTTTAATCTGATCTTTCACCATTCATTTCCAGTTAGCCAAATCCTTCGACTATCTCTCTCTTTTTTTAATCTGTACAACATTCATTTATATTACTCACATGATTGTTGAGAATATTAAATAAGATAATGCACATTGGAGTGTTTTATAAACTTTAGGGTACTATTACAATGGAAAGAAAGGAAACTCAAAGAAGTGAAATGGCCTACCTAAGACTGCATATGGCTATTACCAGATGTTGGTGTAACACTCTAGTGGAAGTAACTACAGAAATACTTAAGGCAAGTAATACTATCAAGTGCTTATGATGATTAGATATTCTGATTAACACTGTACCTATATTACTTCATTTATAACAACAACTCTTCACTTTTACATGTGTAGGATAAGACTCTTTTCTCATCTGTCCTTCTCCATTATTTTATCCAGAGCGCTGGAACTCAAGATCACTGTTATATTTTAAGAAACAATATCAGAAGTTTTGGAAATGCAGAATGCAAGCTTAACTTTCTGTTATCAATTAGATAAGAAGAAAGAGGATCTTACTTCAGCATTATGATGCCATCTTAGGAATTGGGCAATGCTATTTCAGTTTGAGTCACAGACACAGAGGAAGGGACCATGACACTTCATTAGAAAAATGTGATGACCAAAGGTTCTTCATTTAAGCTGAAGTCTTCTGGGGGAAAAAAATTGAAGTGAGTTTTATTGCACTCAAGTCAAAGGAAACAAAATTCATTGTGGGGTCAGGGTGGTTAGGCATCTATAACTGAAAGAGATGGTCACAAAGATATACAGACTTGAGCACTGGGGACATCTACATCCCATCTGGAGCTAACTTTTGATTACTCTCCATGTCTCTACTCATTTGGGACTCTTAGCACTGCTTGAAGATATGTGAGATTAATACAATGTGTAGTCAATTCTGATGAGTCAGAGGCCTTGAACACAAAGTCACTGCTTCAAAAATGTTGAATTATCATATCAGTACTGTGCCTTGCCTGTGTGTGAAAAGAGGGAGAAGCAATTTCACAAGGCATAGGCGTATGGGTGTGGATACTGAAATCACCCAGAAATAGGGTTGAAACAGAGTTTCAAGGATGCTAAAAGTGATATTTTTCACTGAGAAATAATACACACTGAGGATAGTCATTCGTTTGATTCAGACTTCAGACAAACAAGAGCTTTGAAGGGACAGATTAAGTATCTAGAACCAAATGAAAAGAAAAAAGAAAAAGTTGTCACAAGTCCTGACCTGATTCGAATCTGAGATGTTCTGATCTTTGCATGATCTCATTAGCTCATCACTTCAATGCCAAACACATAAATCATTTGCACAATTTCTTTCTCCTAGGCTAATGCTCTTACAAATCCTATGTAATCTATTACCTGGTATCTGATGTTTAGCAGCATTTTCAACTTTATTTTCCTATAAAAAGTGTTTTTACTTCTGTTTGTAGCCACACGTTCAATTAAAAAAAAAACTTAGAAAATGAAGGCAAATGGAAGCGCCTCAGAGCAGTCAGCTCCTCTGACAGCCTTTAACCCTTGCCATCAACACCTCTGCCTCCTTCCTTAGGACTTGCTCACTGCTTAGAATTATTGGGGTCCTCACTGCTAACTGGAGCTTTCATGCCTGTTTCAGTAAGCCATGATCAAGGCTTCTGTTCCTTTGCAGAGAAGTCCTACCCAGAACTTGCCACTGCTGTTCCCTGAACATCCTGGACTCAAAATCTCAATGTTCATCTCACAACTGGTTCATGGGACCCCTCCTTAACTGTTTCCTGTCCTAAGAAGAGATTCCTCGATCCTCACAGCAAAGCGGAAGATCAGGAAGGCCGTGCTGTGAGACTAACTCAGTAGTGCTAGAAAGCATCAAAACTGGGATGCAAAAATTTGTTTTCAGTTTAGTTAAAAAAACATTAAGCAGGCATGTCCAGTGAGCCATAGTGTGTTAGGTCTTTGATCATTAAACATGAAATACACAGCTTCCGCTCCTAAAAGCCTTACAGAAGAAATAAATAGGTAAAAGCAAAACTTGGATACAGTTTTCTAAGTATATTAATAGAGGTAAAAGTAATTGTAATCATTAAGGCTAACAATTTTTGGGTGTTGACTGTGTACCAGATATTATGATAAAGACTTTGGATTATATGGAGTAGTTAATGAAATTGGAATAAGGTGAGTTCACAGATTGCCTTGGATTCATATGAACCCAATTAAGACTTCACCCTGTGTTTAATGAGGCCATATTAAAGAATATTAATAAGTCAGAACTGTGTTATATTTGCACTGTAAATAAATTGAATTTATTCATTAAGGGACAAGACTCTAGAGATCTGCAGACCAAGCCCAAGATGACGAAGACTAGGGCCAGGAAAATAATATTAGACACAAAAAGAGGAATACATGGACTTAAAACATATTTGAAATAAAAAGCAGTGGGACTTGATAAATAATAGCAGATATTAAAGTGTATTAAAAATTGTGAAGATTGTTGCCTTGATTTTTTTATATCATTTCATTTTTCACTGGTAATTGAAATCAGGAGTGCTTTACCACTGAGCTCCATCCTCAGCCCTCTCCTCTTTTATTTTTATTTTGAGGCCCAGCCTATCTTCAAACTTTTGATCCTCCTGTCTCCACCTACCAAGTAAGTCACTTTGATCTTAGCTTGAGTGACTGGTTGATGGATGAGAATTAGATGAGAGAAATAGGTCTGGGAAAATGCTGGAGACATGATGTGTCCAGCTCAGACCGATGAGAACTGGAGCATCATGGGAAAGGTAGGAGGAGACTCCTTGAGGAGGTTCAAGATGGTGGGCGAGGTCAAGGCTGGGGATAGAGCAGCAGAGTGAGGAGCCTTTCCTTTCTTCCTTCCTCCACCCCCACTCATCTTCCTACCTACGTACTCAGTGCGTGGTGACTAATCAATAGGGGAAAAGCTGAGCAATCGTTTATTCTCCCTCCTCATTTTTACTCAAGTCTAAATAAGGCTGTAGCGATTGGAAGGAGGTGCAAATTCTCTGGTCCAACCCTGAGATAAAATGCATGACTGCCTCACAATTCATTAAGATTTATCTTTGGCATTTCCTTCCTAGAAATCAAGGGATTCCCCCAGTGACTTTATAGAGGACCAAATCCAAACTCTGTGTGTGTGTCATGTTTGTATTTCAGTAGCAAACATTGAGTAGTCTGGTCTTTTATCTCCCCTTAACAAAAAGAGAGACAGAAAGTCACAAAAAGATCAAACTAAAGTAATTGACATCTGAATTTGGTTGGTATCCTGGTATTATTTGATTACATGTTTATCTTCTGAGTATGTTTTATGAAAGTTAACATCGAAATGTGCTGCTTTTAACATTGAACTGTGCTACTTTCCCTAAGCATAATGGGAGGAACTAGAAACATGCTAGATGGGACAGAGATTAAATCGGGCCTTGTTAATTAACTAATATAAATAATCCATTTACCCATAAGCAATCCACAAAGACAGTGAAGTGTTGAGTGAGGCACGAAGTTAAGACTCTCTGCGTCCGACACCATATCATCAGACCCTTAAGGAAAAACTTGGTTGTAAGTACCCGGTTTCACGTGCTGTAGCCAATGAGTGGTCCAGTAGTACTAAGGTGCTCTGGAAATGGCAGTCTCCTTTGCATGCTTTTGATCTGACAAGTCAGGACCTTTATTGGCTTTTCTCAAAAAGCTGAATCATATGAATCCTGGATCTGTGTTCCCACCGCTTAGCACGGTGTCTCTGTTGGGGTTATCACTTGGTAACAAGATAAATAGCTCCCTCAGAGTGTTACCCTCCCTAATGACGCTTGTTTGTCATGCACACTTTCTCACACTCGTGGCTGGCCTAGGGCTATGTCTATCGTAAAACAGTCAAGGTGTGCTTTCTGTTGCCCTGGATTTTTGGGAAGTTCCCTCTCTGTGGCCTGGGCTCACCTGCATGTAAAGCCTTCTCATTCTTAATCTCTTCACACGCCCAGAAACTCCTTGCCTGACCACTTGTCCCCACCCAAGCTCTCTCTGTAGGAATTCAGATCCATGTAACATTTCTCCCAGAGTCATTAACATGCTGTTCTGTTGGTCATGTAAAAGTAGATGTCTCTGCTCAGATAAAGATATTTTAAGTATATAGTGAAGGTGTTTTAGCCAAGGCCCCCCCAAAACACACCATAGAGGCAACTGCCTTCCCTACTCCAGCTTCCAGCCATAACTTCTTAAATTTACAGAATAAACCATGCTATATAAATGCAAAAGGTAACACATTATTCATGATCTTTGTTATAAATTAACAGTGTTTTCGTATATCTAACTGAATGTCATCAGTAAAATAAGATTATTGTATGGAATTTTATGTACTTCTTTTTTTTTTTTTTTTTTTTTTGTGGTACTGGGGATTGAACTCAGGGGTGTTCTACTACCAAGGTAGATCCCAGTCTTTTTTATTTTTTATTTTGAGAAAGGGTCTTGCTAAATTGCCCGGGCTGGCCTCCAACTTGGGATCCTCCTACTTCAACTTCCTGAGTCACTGGGATCCCAGGTGTGTGCCACCAGAATATATCTAATTGAATGTCATCAGTAAAATAAGATTATTGTATGGAATTTTATGTACTTCTTTTTTTTTTTTTTTTTTTTTTTGTGGTACTGGGGATTGAACTCAGGGGTGTTCTACTACCAAGGTAGAGCCCAGTCTTTTTTATTTTTTATTTTGAGAAAGGGTCTTGCTAAATTGCCCGGGCTGGCCTCCAACTTGGGATCCTCCTACTTCAACTTCCTGAGTCACTGGGATCCCAGGTGTGTGCCACCAGACCTTGTTTATATACTTCCTTTTTGACTGACAAATGTATCATTTGGATAATTTCAAAACATGACACTTTGATAATATAAGAATATACTTTGATAATATATTTTTAAAAATATTTTTACAGACTGCATTTTGATTCACTTTACACGAATGAGATACAACTTTTTGTTTCTGTGGTTGCACATGATGTAGATTCACACCATTCGTGTAATCATACCTGTACATAGGGTAGTGATGTCTGTCCCATTCCACAATCTTTTATGCCCCAGCCCCCTCCCCTCTCTCATTTCCCTTCACGTAATCCAAAATTCCTCCATTCTTCTCTCACCGCCCCCACCCAGCCACCCTCATTGTGTATCATCATCCACTTATCAGAGGAAACATTTTGTCTTTGTGTTTTGGGGATTGGCTTACTTCACTTAGCACAATATTCTCCATTTCCATCCATTTATCTGCAAATGCCATAATATTATTCTTGTTTATGGCTGAATAATATTCCATTGTGTATATATACCACAGTTTCCTTATCCATTCATCTATTGAAGGGCATCTAGTTTGGTTCTACAATCTAGCTATTGTGAATCAAGCAACTATAAACATTGATGTGGCTATGTCACTGTAGTATGCTGATTTTAAGTCCTTTGGGTACAAACCGAGGAGTGGGATAACTGGGTCAAAAGGTGGGTCCATTCCAAGTTTTCTGAGGAATCTCCACACTGCTTTCCAGAGTGGCTGCACCAATTTGCCACTATACCAGCAATGTACAACACCTCCACACCAACCAACATCTACTATTGCTTGTGTTCAAATAGAAGAAAAAGTAGGCCCAAATCTTCATCATGTTGGTTCAAGATCAGACTTCCTTAATAAGACTCCTAAAGAGCAAGAAATGAAAGCTAAAATCAATAAATGGGATGGATTCAAACTAAAACACTTTTTTTCAGCAAAGGATACAATCAATAATGTGGAAAGAGAGTGAGAGAAAATCTTTGCCACACACACTTCAGATAGAACACTAATCTCCAAAATTTAAAAAGAACTTTAAAAACTTTGCATCGAAAATACAAAGAACCCAATCAACAAATGGGCCAAGGAACTAGACAGACACGTTACAGAAGAAGATATACAGGTGATTAACAAATATATGAAAAAAGTGTTCAACATCTCTAGTAATTAGAGAAATGCAAATTAAAACCACCCTACAATTTCATCTTACTCCAATTAGAATGGTGATTATCAAGAACACAAACAATAATAGGTATTGATAACATCTTTCTGGTTTTTAAAAGTAATGCATATCTATTAGGGAACATGTGGAAACACTTTTTTTTCCCAACACTTGGGATTGAATTGAGGGTCCCTCTACCTCTGAGCTATGTCCCCAGTCCTTTTTATTTTATTTTAATTTTTAAATTCTGAGACAGTCTCAGTGACTTTTCCAGCCTGCCCTCAAACTTGTGTCTTCCTGCCTCGACTTCCCAAGTCGCACACCACTGTGCCCGGTGCGATCTCTATAAAGTCACCATCCAGAGATAAACACTGTGTACCTTGTGCGGTATTTCCCTCAAGTCAAATTTCTGCACCTATTTTATTCACATAGCGGAGGTCAAATTGCAAATGTAATTTTATGCCCTTTCTCTTCTTATCATTATCTCATGTGCTTTTTCCTAGGCAATTGGAAAATAAAGATGAGAGTCTTACTGTGTTGCTAGTCTCAGTTTCCCTAAAAGAGATCTGGCCTACCACGTGGCAGACAGTCCACATTACTTGGGGAATCCTAATCTTATTTATTTTATAATGATAGAGAACACTTGGGGAGACTCCACTCCTTCTCCTAGTGACATACTAGCTGGGTTGCTGCTGTGACCTCGTAAGTCTCCCACCTTGGAATTCTTTCCCTTCCAGGCAGTTTTAAAGACACCACTTTTTACAAGTCACTTCCCATCTCCGTCACTCTCAGTTGTCTGTCTTTAGATTAGATCTTAACACTACTGCACTCAGAGGCTCCTCTGTAAGATCCTTCTTTTGCTCCTTCCCTCCCCTGTTAACACCAACTCAGCTGCTGATGACCTCAAGAAGGCATTCAATGACGTAGGCTTCCCATTTTGGTAATTTTAGTGCCTTTTCCATTCTCTCTTTTCTTCTTCATATAGCTCCATCCTTTCCTCAAGTCCCTTCCCTCCCTCTCTCCCAGGATACCAGTCAGTTTGGCTCTTAGTTCTATATTGTCTTTTACAACTTTCTCTAGTTGTTAGGTGTGTGAAATTCTTGCTTTCTTATTCCAAGCTTGTGAAACCACTCTAATTTAGGCAGGAAGGCAACTCCCAAACCTGATCACCAAGAGCTACTTGGTTATCTGGCTAACAATATGGCGCACTTACCATAGAAAGGACAGTACCCTGAGTACTGGAAGGAGACCTTGTGGGTTTCTTACAAAACCCTATGTCACTGAGGAATGTCCTGCCTGCAAATGACCAAGGATCCAGGGTGCCTGACAATGCTTAACCAACATAGACTTATTATTATCTCACATAACAGGAGGAACAGAAACTGGAGGTGAGTAATTTCTGGCATTGGCTTAAGAGCTCTCTGATGTCAGGGCTCTGGTTGGGTATCTCTGAAAATTTCTCAGCCTTCCTCCATGATTGTAACATGGCTGTAGCACCTTCTTGGGTCACATCTTCACACAAGCATGCTCAAAGTGCAAGGGGGATGGTGTAGGATGTGGAAGTTCTTGCATACTCCCTTCTTATCAGGAGGGAAAAATTCCCCCAATTTCCCCCAACAAAATTCTCCCATAAATAATTTCCCAGAACTGGGTTTATCAGTCTATTATTCAGAGATCATGGTATCTCTGAATAATGTCAGAACAAAACCAGATAGATGGGTTGCAGCATGAGATTATTTGGTGTAGGCAATCAACAGTACCCGCTGTATAGAAGGTATTAGGAAATTAAAGTTTAGAGAGGCTGATGAATATGTGTGAGATTATCTGACTTGTAAGCGACAGAACAGTGGATTGAAATCAGACATTTCCAAGTATTTCAGAATCCCAGTCCTTACTCACCACACTTAATAGCCTCTCCAGAGGGTTTTCAGCATCTTACTCAATTTACTAAAAACCATTTAGCAAGAACACAGTTGGTCCTTAACTTTGTTCTTGCTACTGAAGGGGAACCAAGTGTATTACCTAGTTAAGGATACAAGCCTAACTCCAGGGACGCAGATAGGGTACATGAGATTATTGCATTGGAGACACAGTGATTGGTGCTGTGTTTCTATGTGGAAGGAGCTCGCTGAGGGCTACCAGTCAGAGCAGACTCGATGGGAGCCATGGGGTACAGAGAACCTCACAGATTTGGACGAGGGGGGAGAAGGATGGCTTGAGTGAGAGCAACCAGGGGGGAAGCGGCACCCTGGAAGAATGGCTGGAGCAAAGGGTGGCTGTGCTCTGGCTGCGTTGGTGGGATCTGCAGCAAACCATGGGGCTGCCAGCACATGGTTAAGAACAGTTGACCACGTTGGTCACACACACCTCCGGGCTGAGGTTGAAAAGGGAAACAGACCTATCTGCCTAGCTCCCTGGAGGACAAAACCGAGTACCGAGGGATGATAAATCTTGCAAAAGAATCAGTAGCTCCCTAAGAGTTTCCTTTGGGCTAATGGATCAATTTAAGAAGTGGAAAGATCTTCCAGAAATTAAAAATCAAATGAGACACATATGTTATCACACACCTGGGCCCGGTTCCTCAGGGGTTGAGGCAAGAGGATTGCAAGTTCAAGGCCAGCCTGGAATACCTAGGGGTCTAAAAATGAAAAAAATAGCTGAAAATATGGTTCTGTGGTAGAGGGTCACTGGGTTCCAGCCCTAGTGCTGAAAACAAAAAAACAAAACACCCACAAATAATTTGGTTCTTGAGTGCCAAGCAGATTTTGAAGAATATGCCTATCCTATCCAGCTGTTCTTCAAATAATAAAAGGGTTTGAATTAAGTTATCCCACGCCTTTGTGATCAGAGACTCACTTAAGGGTAGCATCCAGCACTGTGGACCAAAGCCAAGCTGAAGTGCTCACGCAGGGCTCAAACCCAGTCTTGGCCTCAGGGACACCTCAGTGTCATGCCGCTCTCCAGGAACAGGCAGGAGCGTGCCATGCCAGCTGAGGAGCACAGTGATATTACCGCTTTTCTACCCTGTACACCCAGTAAAGCCCAGAGAAGAGAGACTTTCTTTACGAGGTGTTGCTGACTCTAGCAAGATGAACGTTTTCAGATTTATGATTATATTTACTTATCCATCATTTTTTAAATCTATTTTCATTCCAAAATTCCTTTCGTTGAATCTAAAAACCTGGTGATTTTCTCAATCGAATTTTCAAGATCCTCATTTCCAATCAACATGTATGATTTGTCTAGAATTATAAATCAACATGAGCTGTGGATTGTCACTGTTTGCAACAGGATGAGATCTATGATTTAATTAAGAGAAAGTTCTTTGGGTGTGGCTCGTGACAGGAGGTTAAAGCAAAACCCAGAAATATTTAGGATATTATAGCTTGAGAAAATGTAAGAGTGTGACATTTCTAAGAAGGAAAAGTTGTGACTTTCTCTTTCTTTTCCTGTCCAAAGTGTCACTTGGTTCTGCCTAGATTCAAAAGAAAGATGGTATTGTTGCTATCTATTTCAAAGAGCTCATGAATCACGACTTTCCGAAGGTGGAAGGAGAACTGTGGGATTTGATACTCAGAATGAGCAGAGGGGAGAAACTGTGGGGGGGTGGGAGGAAGGTTTCAGCCAATTTTGACAGGCTCCTGTAGATGTTGCTACATTCTGACATTTCTCATTGATGTCATACCCTCAGTAAGTTTCTTCAGCTGTGTCTTTTACAGAAAGCATTTTTATTCCAATGAAATCTGAGTAAAATGTTGAATCACACAAAAGATACACATTAAAGAAAAAAAAAAAAAAAAAAAAAACGCTGTGTGGGAGGGGCAGAGCCTTATAAAACCAGTCATTACCGTGTCTAAGCTGTGACAACTCTCCAAGGAACACTTCCAGTCTGACGGCAGCTCAGAGAACAAGGTATTTCAGCCACCTCCATGGCCATCTCTATGGGCTACGTGGTTTCACTGTTTTCTTCCTAGAACTGGCATTGATTCAGATGTAGGATGTTTCCAGAGGGTTAGATTTGAAAAATATAGTCCTGTATTGATTAGTTGTTTGTTTAACTGAAAATATATTAGTTCAAGATCTGGATTAAAAATTTATAATAACATTCGACTTTGAATCTCAGAAGTCACCAAATGCCTATGTAGCATTAACCAAACCAAAATGTACCTTCACTCAAGTTGTGATGTCAACTTTACTGCACAGGTTAGAATATGCGTATTCTGCATGGGCTATTATGGTGGTGCTGAATCAGATGGAAATAGCTACATAAATAAAAATATTTTCACTCAAGCAATGAAAATATTTTTAAATAAATAAAAGGAAAAGAGGGTTCTGTTTCCTTCTAAAATTAACTGCCAGAAACTACAGAAATAAGGCAGAGATTTGAGCTGGTTCAATCCAACATCAGAATATGTTTCCTGAATTTAATTCAATAATGGATCAGTTTTGTGAAAGAGAAAATTGAGCTAAACAAGTTGTTGGGTTGACTAAGTAGGCTATTTCATACCTACAAACAGATAATTATTCATCACGAAAATTGTCAACCAACAGAAACGGCTTTCAATTTGTGGGGAAAATAAGTGGTAATTTTTGATGGGTTGTTTCCTCATAACTATTATGATTTTTTTTGTTTTTATTGGTTTTTGTGGTCAATTTCAAAATATTTGCATTAGGTAGTCATGCAAAAAAAAAATGTTTAAAATGCTGCAGCAAACTCTAACACCCAGACTTGGTGTCGTGTGCCTGCCACGACACAGAATAAAGAATCTGCACAGAGTTAAAGAATCTGTACCTGCCAGATTCTTTATCACCTCGGCCAAGTTTCAGTGGTGCAGTTGGCAACCTGCATTTCAGGAACTAACGCAAACATCAGGAAGCCCAGCCCTGCCCATGATTTTCATTCATTCATCCCAACGGCAATATTAAACATTGACGGGAGTATGTGTTTGGAGGTTGATGATGTGATGTGACTTACTCCACTGTCAAGCAGTTCACAAGAGGCTTCCTGTTCTGGGAGGCTCTGTAACTGAGATCATTCCATGATTTCCATTTTGCATTGCCTTGGCAGATTTCCATCTAAACATAAGGTGTGGGCTCGTCTGAGAGTCAGGAAATCGGGTATGCAGATGCCGTCCTAGGTTTCTAAATTGTGAGCCTCTCAAATCTTATTTGAGACGTTTGTAAGGAAGTCACTAGATTTGTAATCAGAAGACTGGGCCAGCCTGGCTCTGGAACCAAGTGGCTGTGTAATCTGCATCGTTACGTTTTCATTAAATTAACAGGAATTCCTAAGCTTTACCGGGCAAGTAATTGTGTAAATTAAACAGAAAAGGTAGCTGAAGAAATTAGGTAACTGCAACATAGACATAAAATAGTATTATTTATTTTCATTTTATTTTATTTTGCAGACCTGGGGTTTGAGCTCAGTGGCACTTTATCACTGAATTACATCCCCAGCTCTTTTCACTTTTTTAATTTTGAGATGGGTTCTCATTAAATTTCTCAGTCTGGCTTTCAACTTCCAATCCTTTTCCCTCAGCCTCCCAAATAGCTGGAATTGTAGGTATATGCCATTGCACCTAGCATAAAATATTATTTCTATGTTAAATATGATAAATGGAACCTAATTTAGAAATAGAATTCAGAAGAGTTTTTAGAGAAGTAAATGAATATAGGACAATTTGATTCTATTCTTATTAACATTTTGTTCTTTATCAATTTATCTGAAATCCTAACTTAGAATAAACTGCCCTTTCTGATAGTTTGTCTCAACACTTAAATTTTACTAATGTCAAAATGACTGGCTGAGCAGATTATTACAAAGAACTACTTTTCTTGTTCTAGTCTCTTATTTAAATTTTCACATGGAAATAGAGAAATATTTTATTTATGTTTTTAAGGCCCAGCTTGTTTCCAGAAGGTGTTGAGGATAATTCATCCAGAAAACGTCTATGTAAGTCTAGCTATAAAACTTTTTAATTAGTACAAGGAAGAAGAAACAAACCACTGAGCCCTCCATATCAATCTAGTCTAGGTGACGAAGCAAGAGAAAAGAATTAGTGCTTTTTAAAACTCAATGAACTTTCTAGGAGCTTTGCAGATTTGTTGCTTTCCTGCTTTTATTTCCTCTTTCCAGCATTTCTCAAGCTGTGACTTACCTAGCTCTGACGTGTCTCAGTGGAGGTGCGCACCAGCAAGCGAGAAGCCCTGGAAAGGGTGGCTTTCTGAGTGCAGCCTGGTCTTGGAGCCCTGCCCCGTTACAGACAAGCTGTGTGACCTTACCCGAGTTACTCAACCTCTATGAGCATCAGCACGTGATCCAGACACGAGGGGTACGATTACCTCATGTGGAGACTGTAAAGGTTGAAAGAGGAGATGAGAGGAGAGGACAAGTTTTTACTTAATTTACCATTTTGTCTTGACAAAAACAGGACTGGATCATATTTCAAATGAGAAATTTTGATACAAATTTCAATTACTTTCTTAAAAAAGAAGAACTTATCAATCAAGGATTGACATGAGACACACATGGATTAGAGAGACAAAGGATGACGGGTCCTGTTGGGAGCCCTGGTAGGCAAGGGGACAGCGGCAGGCATGGATCATCATGGGCGCCTACCGGGCCCCTCTCAGTTCTAGGAAGTCATTGTCACAAGAAAGTTTCCCCAGAGAGGTTGTGTCAGCATTGCTTGGTATATTTATGGATTTTGGTAATTATAGGGTGTGCTATAAACTGTGATGAAAGAAAGGCAACTAGAAAGATGATTGTCCCTCCGAACACACACACACACACACACACACACACACACACACACACACACCCCTTGGGAGTTTCCAAGCATTCAGTTGCACACAGAACCTTAGGCCATGGAGGTATGTCTGTCATTTATTTTCAGGTGGGTGATAAATCGAGTGTGCGTGTGTTTTCGTACACCTGGGATTATCCCTGCCTTCCTGCCTGGTCGACTTTCTACCTGGCGGTTGGGGAATGACAAAAGGGAGCCCTTTCTGTACTTCCAGTAATTAACTCCCCAGCACAGGAACTGCTTTTAAGGCAAAGCTGTGGTTATGTGTGTGTGTGGGGGGATTTGTAGGAGCTGGGTGACAGTACAGAGTCTCACACATAAGCCACTCCTAGGAGCAGGGGACCTGAAAGAGCGCTGGATATCTCAACTGGAGCCAACAAGAGTGTGCATGTGGCATATATTTGAGTGTGTGTGTATTTGCCTGTGTGTGCGTGTGTGCGCATGGGGTGCGTGTGGGTGCAGTGTAGCATGACCCTGCAGCACCTACTTGGCTCCAATTCCTACTCCTGCCATATACAGCTGAATGACAAAGGTCACTTAATATCTGCATTTCCTTTCTAAAAAGAAGTAGCAATGCCTTCCTATAGGATCTCAGTGACAATGACAAGATTCGTACAGGTAAAGTGTCCCGAACTCACCTGTTAGACAAGAACTCGATGAATGCTATTTATTATGACTGCTATTATTATCAATATTCTTATACAGAGTAACACAAAGCATCACTGCTTATCATAAAGTTGTTCACTGTGTCTCAGAATCGTAACATCATTTACAGGATCCGGTGAAAAGTGAGACTGCAGGGGGTTTTAAAGTTTTTCCAAGATGGGCACAGATCAGTCTTGCACCAGCATGGGCCCTTTGTGACCGCACAGGTCACATGACCTTGAAGTTGTCCTTCTGCGCCCTCCTATTATTCCATGGAGGAAGAACAGAGGGAAATCCTACCCTATGTAGGGAACATCTGTTGACCTCACCCAAAATGCTGCACCATTTTTTAGAGTAGTTTTTCTTTTTTCCATCTTTATTTTCCTTCTAGATTGAAGCAATGGAAGAACTTTATGTGGCAAACACCATCTTTGCCCTCAATTTCTTCAAGCATCTAGCAAAAGTGAATGCCACCCAGAATGTCTTCTTCTCTCCATGGAGCATCTCCTCCACCATGGCCATGGTCTACCTGGGTTCCAGGGGCAACACTGAAGACCAGATGGCCAAGGTCAGTTTGCATTGAAGCTTCCCATTGGGTCTGAGTGATTCCTGAACTGAATTGTAGAACTGCTTGTGTTCTATGTTCAGGTCTTTGACTCTAAAAAGACAGCGATCGTGCATGCTAACAAGTCACCAGCCCTTACGACTCGGGTTCCTTAGACTTAAATGAACAAAGCAAGCAGGAGAACCCTCAACCATAGATAGCAGAAGGCATATCAGAGTTGATAGTCTGCAAGACTAAAAGAGTTAACAGTGACATCTTTCATTTTAATAATACAGCATTCATAGTATTCAAAGTGAGTGTTTTGCACACTTTCTCTCACTTGGTTTTAAGGTAAGTATCATTTTATAGATGACAACATCGGCAGTGTGAATGAAGAATCTATCCCAAGGTCACCCATGGTATTCTAACTCCTAGTTCAGGCTCCTTCCATTGCTCTGCCACTTTGGAGCATCTGTTCTCCATACCTGTGAAGAAATCCTAATGGCTTCAGGAAAGTCACAGAGAGAAAGGAAATGCACCAGGAGACAGAGACACCTAGGTAGATGTGGCTGCAGAGGACCTCATCATGTAATCCAGCCTGTGAGCCATGGGGCCTGCCATTGTGTATGGCCGGCCTTCAAATCGAGGTGGACAAGTGTGCAACAGCATTGCCAGATCCTCTTTTTCAAGGCCTCTGCTTTCCTTCCCAGGTGAAAGGACATAGATCCAGGCAGGGGACCCTTTCCACTGTGGCTGAGGCCTTTAATTTGCTGAACTGCTTCAATTGCCCATGACCATAGACTTAAGGGATTCATTCAGCACATTTAAGATTCTCATGATCCTGTTTTTCCTAGATCAGCGATCTGGACATGGTCATCATGTCATTAAAATTCCTTTGTGTTAACATCCGTACTGACATTAAAATTGAATGCTTTAAATACAAGCAGGCATTGTGCTTTCAGTCACACCAAAATGCCACTGGCTGATTTCTGGATTCTCATGAGAATTGTACCTGAGTACAAATACATCCCTCTCAGGAACAGGTGACCCATTTAGGGTGGGCCTCCTTAGAAGTATGGTTTCACAGAGAGCACATTGGCCAGTCCTGCTGCAGGAGGACAGGAAAGGACCTATCACTCTGTGCTTATGGCAGTTAAACATCGAGACTTATGACAAAACCCAGTTGCTCAACTCTGGTACCAGCAGGATTTGGCAACATTCCTTCCCCTTTATTTTCTTTCATCTGGAAAAATAAAAATAGTAAACTGCATTGAAAACCTTTAAAGACATCAAGGTTTTACATTTTTTTAATGTAAAGGAATTAGAAGCAATACATTTGAGGGCAAATGCTAAGTAAGATGCTCTGGGTTGTTAAAGTAAAAAACTTGGTTTTGATGCTAAAGAAAAATGAATGCATTGGTCACTCTGGCCTCAAGACACCTTTTCTGTATATCAAGTGTTTTCAGAAATTGGGACTGTGGAAAGATTTTATGTAATCTTCTTATAGCTCTGCTGCATGTGCAGATTTTCAAATTCTAATGCTTATTTGATTGCTTCCTGAATAAAAAGAATGTGCAGTTCCTTGGCTTGGAGGAGAAAGCCATGGACTTCAGGGACAGGTCCGTAAGTGTTTGAGTCCTGGCTGTACCACTTACTACCTGTGTACAGGCCTGGAAGCCCTCTGAGCTGCAGTTTTCTCATCTATAAAATGGTAATGAAAATGCATAACTTGTAAGACTGCTGAAAAGATTAGAGAGAACATGTAAAGCACCTAGCCACACTAGTTGTAATAATAGTTCATACTGGTGAGTGTCATAGCCAGACACCTCTCTAAGAATGTCTTCAAAATTCTATGAGGTAGTCGCTGTGATTTTGCATTTTGCAGATGAGGAAATTAGGGCAGGAGAAACCACCCAATTGGGAGCTGTTGCAGCTGGAAGAGGTAGCGTAGATGAAATGAAGGAAACTCCTGCAGAGCAGAGGTCCACATGAGATCAGGGTGCCAGTGAGGAAGGTTTCTGCAGCTCTTATCTTAGGGTGGGGCCATGGACCAAGGATCTGTCCAGGCCAAGCTGCCTCAGGGTGGCCCAAGGACACCTCACATCCCCACTTTTGCAGGGACATTGCCTGAGTGACTTTGCAGTGAATAAGGATCAATTGTCTTGGAAGGGAGGAAACCAGAGAAGCCACTGCAGGAAATATTCTTCTCTCGCGTGGGTACAGAGGGGGACTACTCCTTTTCAGAGAGTGTGGCAGAATGTAGGACATATGTCACTGGGGGGCAGTTTAAGGTCCCTGAAGTGCTAACACTGCTCACTCCAGTCCAAGAATTCACCAACTGGCCGGGTGTGGCAGCCCTTCTTCATCAGCAAAGCCCCAATCATCCGTCCATTTACAGGATTGGCTTCTTACCACGGGCCCTGCAAGGAAGTGCAGCAGGTTTTGGGGTGAGGGCCCTGCAGGTGCTGAGACTGACAAGCTGGACAGGCGACAATGCCGTGGCGAGGGGGCCTGAGCAGCTCCGTGGAGGCCTGTCTTCACCTGCCAGCTTCACTGTGGGATCTCAACTGCCCACTTACACTGTGGATCCATCTTGTTATCATATCCCTGTAATTTTTCCCCTTCATGGACTATAATTTCTCTCTATGTACATATGATATGTGCTAAGATTTTGGATGATCCCTGTTTACTACTGACAATCTGTTTTTATGTGTAAGCTTATTTTTACTCTCAGTTTTTGACAGATGAACGAGAGGATAAGAGGGAGGTAAAAGGTTCTGAGTTAGTTGTTTTCTCTAAAATCCTGACATTTTTTTCAAGGCAATTTATGTGCTGAGTGATAATCTAGATAATTTAGGGAAAGGGTCATAAATCCTCTCATAATAACAAACATTTCCAAAGTGGCCAGTGTGTGAGTTAATACAACCCCCTCAGGTGGTTTCCTTGAAGGGAAATTAAATTGCTGACCCTTCCAGATCACACAGCAGGGGTATATGGAGGCTCCCACACACCAGGCAGGGAACCAGGGACACTTGAGTCCAGCAGGGGAGTGTCACCATCCCCCGTTTCTGATCGCAGGTGCTTCAGTTTGACAAAGTTGGAGACTACAGCGTCGCCCCAGGGGCCTGGCAGAATCTCACTGGTTGTAACTCCATGCAGCAGACACAGAGGGGAAATTATCCTGATGCTATTTTGCAGGTAACTGACTCATTTCTTCATCTTTCTTTTGTATTCTATTTCTAGGGTCTTCTTTTCTCCAAATCAGAGTGTTAGGCTGGGAAGGGACCTAGAACAATTTCCTTCAGCCACTCAGAGTCATGAAGTAAATATCCCAAGGTCAACTGGTAACCAAGGGCAGGGCCAGGGTAGATTCCAGACCTTAGGCCAAGGTGGTTTCTAAATTCTACCATATCTCTCTGCCATTAATTATTTATAGGAAATTTATTTTCAAACTATTCTCTACTATTGTAGAGACATCTAGAATACACATGTAGATGGAAATTTCCAGAGGAGAGAGGGTGTGGGGGTGTGACAATAGTTCAATGGTAAAGGCCATGCCCATGTAGTGTGTGAGAGGCCACTGACTCTCAGGGATCTATGTGTCTATATGTCTGTCTGTCTATCTATCAATCTATCTATCTATCTATCTATCTATCTATCTATCATCTATGGTAGTATTAAATTTTCTCAATTATCTAGTTCCTTAAAGATCATCAGCTGTCTGACTACATTCTAGGAACTGGTAGTGATGTGCTCCTATTGGTAACCAGCTTCCATGCTTATAGTCATGAGATAGATTGTGAGGAGGTGTCTCCCATAGCTTCCTTCCTGGACATGGTGATGCTCCACCAACCCATCCGTCACGCAGGGCATTATGGACTAGAGGAGGTGGAGAAGGCACCTAAACCTGGAGCTTTCACCAGGTGTCTGAAGTCCATCTGGAGGGCTCCTTCTCTGCTGCAGTCCCAGCTGCTGCTGTGACTGAGCACAGTGTCTGTCACAGTGCTTACAACTGTGGGTTGGGCACTGGAATTCCCAATCACTTTCATGGTTTTCTAAAACCCAGATTTTCCACTGTGTAGGCTACCCTATAAAATGGGTAACTATAGAAGCCGTATGAACCTTGTTAGATCATTACCAAGGTAACATGTTCCCTGTAGCTTTATCAAGAGCTTTGCAACTGACAAATTGACAAAAGTTGTATACACTCTAGTTATGCGATGTCATGATTTGATATCCCCAGACATTGTGAGATGATTATCACAGTCAAATTAATGCACCATCACAACTAGTTACCATGTGTGTATGGGGGAGCAAGGACATTTAAAATATACTCTATTCACAAACTGTTAAGGAAACAATATGGCATTTTAAACTATGATCAGCATGTTATACTTTAAATCCTCAGAACTTATTCATTTTATAACTATAATGAAAATTCCTTACAGAACCTGAAGTTTAGAAACTAGAAAGGAATCTACCTTTCTTGGAGGTTGTTAGTGACTCCTGGTTGAATCTAATCTATAAAAGGAATAAAATTTGAAACAAATTTAATTTTATCTCATTGGCTTTATGAACCACAAACTTATCAAAACCACTTCCTCAGAGATTCCTCTAAAGGATCAGAAAAATTATGCACAATTATGGTGTCTTATTACTATGTTGAGAAAAACTATCATTGTTTAAGAAATACCTTGCTTAGCAATCCTATGTTATAAAAAGAAAATCCCTTTCTTGTGTTTAAGGCACAGGTGAGGGACAAAGTCCACTCCTCCTTCCACTCCCTCAGCTCGGCCATCAACGCAACCACGGGGGACTACTTATTGGAAAGTGTCAGTGAGCTGTTTGGCGAGAAGTCTGCGAGATTCAAGGAAGTAAGTGAAGCCCGTGACCAGGATGATGGGTTCCAAACCAGCATAAAGGCTCTGTCCAGGCCCCTGTGTGCAATTCATGCAGAGTCAGGGTTCCACACCAGCTCCCTGAGGCTGGCCTCACATATCCACTGTTCCTCCTGTTTCCTATGTCTCCCCTCAGCCTCCCAATCTTGTCAGGAAACCCATAATTCAAAATCACACCCTGGCTTGTTCAATATATATTCTATGTAAACTTTGGCATTTTCTGCATTAAAGGAATACTTGCAATTCTGTAAGAAATATTACTCAATGGAACCCCAGGCAGTAGACTTCCTGGAATGTGCAGAAGAATCCAGAAAAAAGATTAATTCCTGGGTCAAGACTCAGACCAAAGGTAAAACTTATGAAATATTTTCTTCTTTCCACTTAGAAAATTTCGATCTATCTTTTTAAATCATTCTTGAACTTATCCTTCATTCCCTGAACATTTGTCCAACTTGAGTCACTTTGTTAAGTAACTTTACTCATGTTTAGCTTAATGAGGTTTTAAGAAAAAAAGAAATGAGGTCCAATAATAGAAGACATGTTCAATACTTATATATTTTGCTTGTAGATATTACCAGAGTATAAAATATAAGAAGACACAAAAGTTTCAAGCAGGAAAAATTAGAATTGAAATAATTGTGTCTCTGGGTCACTGTGCACAAAAACAAAGAAATAAGGACTTGTCCCTCAGGGGAGGAGCTGGTGTGAGCTCTAAAGAACTCTGGCCATGCTGCAGGGAAGGGCCATGAAATTCTTTCTATGCTTTCTTCCTTCACCAAGCAAGACCAGTTCATTGTCGAGTTCTTTGGTCTCTGCTTCATCTCTTCTTGGTTTTCTAAGTCACCTATAGCATTTTAATGCACGTCCTTGATTCTTTTCAGAGGTTCCGGCTTCCCTTTGCATTTTCACAAGGACTCAAACTTAATTAGGTCATTCATTCGTTGTTATCGAATTCATTTGTGAAGTCAATAAATATTTATGTATCACACAGTATGTGCCAGGCAGGCCCTGCGCATGGAGATGAGGTTAAAAATGGTAAACCAGCCATCATGGAGCAGTTGTGAGGTTGAATGACAGAATGCCTTTGAATGGTGGGAAGACTTTGGAGCAGGTGCTCAATAAATGGACTGCTTCTTACACTGTGTTTTTAAAGATTGCGCTCAGAAGCTGTTGTTTCTAGAACCTTCTCTGGCTCACTCCTTTAAGCCCTTTTCAGCATCATCAGACTATTTCATAACTGGTTTTGAATGTCTCTTCCAGCACTCGAACCTCTTCAGAATGCTTTTTCCTTTCTCATCCCTGTACTCCTCCTACTTCATCTCCACCACAACTTAAAAACGTTTTGGAAAACCTGTTCACCTTTCAGATTCAAGACTGGAGCAGGTCTAGAAGAACTAAGTGGCACACCACAGGTAGCCATTGTTACGTTCACTGGAGCCTCTTTCACTTCCTTCTGGGTCCAATAACTGTCAGAAAACCATAAAATATTGAGCAAACACTTTATATAAAGGGAAGTGAAAATCTCCTTTCCGAAGTTGATAGTACTTTTATACTTGAAATGCATTATTCTTTCATTTTCTCTTGAATTTCTCAAATCTTCTGAGCTTTGAGTAAATTTAGAGAAAAAAGAGTTGAGCGTGAAGATCAACGTCTCTGCAGAGTTTGACTGCTGTGGACACCCAAAGTGACAGATTCTTGAAAGGTTCAAGAAATCCTATGTTCACGGTTCTTGATTACAAATCCTAATCCTGCGCTGTGTTTTCTGTAGGCAGAATCCCAAACCTGTTACCTGAAGGTTCTGTAGATGTGGAGACCAGGATGGTTCTGGTGAATGCAGTCTACTTCAAAGGAAAGTGGAAAACTCCATTTGAGAAGAAACTAAATGGGCTTTATCCTTTCCGCGTGAACTCGGTATGAGAAAACAGGATGCACTTCTCTAATCATATATTTTAGGGCTTCAGATAAAACAAAGACAAAAAAATTAGAGAGAACTCATTGATTCTCTTCCATGACTTTCTGGTTACAACTCATGCATGTCAGACACTGACTTTTTCAAGTTACTGAGCATCATTCAATAATTTCCTAAGAGACGGTATTAGTAGAGGTGAGGACCATGGATTTTCCAGCCACACATTCCTGAACTCAAATGCTGGCTCTCCCACTTACCAGCTGTGCATTTCATGGTTGGTCTTTTATGCATTCCCTGGTTGGCTTATAAAACAAGGATAATATAATTTCAGTGTAAAAGGTTGTTGTAAGTATTCACTGAGACTTAGCAGAGTGGTAGGTACTGAACAGATAGTAATTTTTTTCTTTTCTTTTTTTGATACTGGGGATTGAAACCAGAGGGACTTTACCACTAAGCTACGTTCCCAATCCTTTTTATATTTATTTTGAGATAGGGTCTTGCTAAATTGCTTAGGTCTTCACTAAGTTACTGAGGTTGGCCTCAAACATGCAATCTTCTTACCTCGGTTGCTGGAATTATAGATGTGTGCCACAACACCCAGAAAACAGTCATTTATTAGTATTGTTGGGTATTATTATTGTTGTCATTGCTATTGTTGTTTATCTTACTGAATAAGAACATAATCTTGAAAAAATAAATACACACTGAAGGGTACGCAAATGACTTGTTTTTTAAAGCTATATTTCTTCAACACAAGAGGAGATTACGTTCTCTTTTATGTCTATGTGTAAATCTCTTGGCATCTTAGAATTCACTTTCACCTTTCACTTTTGAATAATTTCAGACTCAGCATGTACCTGTACAGATGATGTACCTGCACGAGAAGCTGAATATTGGGTACATAGCGGACTTGAAGTCTCAGATTCTAGAACTCCCATATGCTGGGGATGTCAGCATGTTCCTGTTGCTCCCAGATGAAGTTGCCAATGTGTCTACTGGCCTAGAGTTGGTGAGGCTTTACCATGTCAATCGTTTTAAACTTCTGAAGCTGAACTTATACTTTGTGAGATAAAAAGTAGAAAATCTACAGATAAAACTGATGTGCAGTTTCTCACAGAAATCTGTGAATTGGTTGCTAGTCCCTGTGGCATATCTTGAAGTTTCATTCAAAGCCTTCATCATATGTTATACATGTTACTTTATTGAAAAAATTTGACCAATCTCTTAAATTTTTACCTTACCCACAATGCGGCAAAGTCACTGATTTTAACATTAGATTCAGCGCTGTTTTCCTTCCTGTCTCCAACTCACTATGTCTTTTTGTTTGTTTTGTTCTGTTTTGCAGCTGGAAAGTGAGCTAACCTATGACACACTCAGCAAGTGGACCGGCAAAGACACCATGGCTGCAGACGACGTTGAGGTCTACATGCCCCAGTTCAAACTGGAGGAGCGCTACAGGCTCAAATCCATTCTGAGGAGCATGGGCCTGGAGGATGCCTTCAACAAGCACCGGGCCAATTTCTCAGGAATGTCAGAGGGGAATGACCTCTACCTTTCTGAGGTGTTCCATCAAGCCACGGTGGATGTCAACGAGGAGGGCACAGAAGCAGCGGCTGGCACTGGGGCCATTATGACAGGGAGGACTGGTCATGGTGGCCCACAGTTTGTAGCAGACCATCCTTTCCTTTTCTTTATCATGCACAAAATAACCAAGAGCATCCTATTTTTTGGCAGGTTCTCCTCACCTTAAAATTGAAAAATTCTGGTTTGACACAGGATTTTGTGGCATGAGCTATTGGTTTCAGAATTGCTACATCAAATGCCAAAAGTTTAGAGACTCTTAATATTTCTATTCTTCTGAACAACTTCCGCTACACGCTAAATACAAACTCAGAAATCAATACATGACTGTCAGTCATAACATTACAACTCTCTTCATCATTTGATCTCCTAAAATGAGATGATACACATTAAGTTCTTCCCTGTTGTTAGTTTATATCACAGCAGTAGCTTTTTCTGTTATTTATTATTTTATATAATAGTGGTTTTTAAATTATTGTCCACTGTCTATTTAATGTAACTGATAAAGTTACAGAAGCAAGTGGTCATCTATCTAAAGAAATGCACTCACTTGTTTTTATAATGAAGGATGAGTATGTGTTCTACCATGCTCTTCCACAGAAATATCTGGAAGAAATCATTGAACAAAAGGCAGATGTATGTTATGCACATTTCTAGCATTATGTATCATACATGTGCATGTGCAGCTCATGTAAAAATACAAACACGCGATAAATAAACATGTTTATGCTCAACTATCCATTTGTTGTCATTCCATTAGGTCTGCAGATCATAAGACCAGTGATACTTTTGCACGTCAGTAAGCATTCCATTACTGTGACAATATACTTGTGTAATCCACTTTAAAAGGGGAAAGGTTTATTTGAGCTCCCACTTTCAGAGGTTTTAGTCCACGGTTTGTGGCCCTGTTGGTTTTGGGCCTGTGGTAAGGCAGTACATTATGGTGAGGAGCACGTGATAGAGTGGAGGTGCTCATTTAAGCCAGGATGGGATGTAGCTCAATAGTAGAGCACCTGCCTAGTACACAAAAGCAAACAAACAAGCACCACTGTTGTAAGGTCAGGATGCAAAAGAGAAAGAAGAAAACAGCATCCTGTAATCCCCTTTGAGTGCATATCTCCAATCACCTAAAACCTCCATCTTTTAAAGGCTTCTACCACCAAGTTGGTTTCCAAGCTAACCAAGCCTTTAGTACATGGACCCTTGGGGGACATTCCAGATCCACACTATAGCACCTTGATTCCCAGGAGTTGAGCATCATGACTCCTTTGCAAGAACCCAGAGGCATAGGTAGGATAAAGGGGCCAAGGGCATAACCAGCCATCCTGCAGAAAGATGGTGTTGAGGGTGAGGGGATAGGGTCCTGTGAAATATGCCTCAGAGCTTCTCAGAGCAGCTAGCTGAGAAGAATAGTCTGGGTCAAAGTCCTTCGGTGGCACCAGTGTCTAAACTCAGTGATACCAGGCACACCACCAGGTCTGGTGCTCCAGACACAGAATCGAGGTCGCGGTGACTGAGCTGAGAGTTCAGAGCAGAGGAGATGGGCTGGGTGTAAGCAGGAGGGAAACGTGAGTGGCTCCTCCTGCGGGTGTTTGTCTGGAAGGGCACTGGATGCTCTGAGGAGGGCAGGGGCAGGGCAGAGCTTAATTCAGCACCTGGGAACTAAGACAAATCGTAGGTTTGGGGACGCCTGACTGGCAGCAGAGCCTGGCTGCAGAAGTGGGCGGGATTTGTGGAAGTGTCTTCCTGGCTCCACTCCTTGTGATGTTGACCCATGAGGCGTGGTGGCTGAGGAAGGCTCCTTGAGACCCTGACAGTCTGCATCCAGACCCCAGTTCTAACACCTAGAGCAACTGTAACCGTGCGACAAGTGTGGTGTGTCTTCTCACTTTGGTTTTCTTTCACTGTAAAAGTTTTTCATGAGGCTGATATGAACTCATAATTAAATAAGTGCATACATATTATGCAATTACAATAGATTTGGCATATGTAGTGTTTCATAAATATGAAATACACATTTAATAAATAATAATGATTATGATAATTGTTGCCTTTATAACTATGTGTGGCTGGTTAAACACAGTCACAGAATTCCAGAAAGTTGTTCAACGAATTTTTCTTTTTGTTTTTTATTCCTAGGGATTGAACCCAGGGGCACTTAATCACTGAATGGCATTCCCACATCCCCAGCTCATTGTACTTTTTATTTTGAGACAGGGTCTTTCTAAGTTGCTTAGAGCCTTGCTAAGTTGCTGAGAGTCTTTGAACCTGATATATATATATATATATATATGTTTGGGGTGGTACTGGGGATTGAACTCAGGGATGAGCTATATCCCCACTGAGCTATATTCCCAGTCCTTTTTTATCTTCTTTATTTTGAAGCAAGGTCTTGCTAAGTTGTCGAGGGTATCCTCTAACTTGTGATCCTCCTGTGTCCCAAATCACTGGGATTACAGGAGTGTGCCACTGTCTCTGGCTTCTCCTATGTATTTTATTATTCATTTTTTCTATGTATTTTAATAATTAATTCAGAAAAGTGGTAGTACTTGCTTTCTGAATAGTTTTGATGAGTGTTGAAAGATCCATCTTTCACTACCATTACTGAAAACAGAATCCAAGCGCAGGATTTGAGGTCCAAAACTTTTCCTCACTTTGAGGATTTGAGGCAATGATCTTCTGGCTCTCAAGGTGCTGGTGAGGGAGTTTATGTCAAGGTGGTTCTGGTACCTGGTACTTCTTATAAGGTCCTTTCTGGTTCTTGTTTTCTTTTTTTTTTTATCTTTTGGGATTTAATTGCTTTAAGAGTATTGTTTTCAATTGAGGTAGTGTTGTTTTGCTTTTCAAGTTATCCTGTTCCTCTCACCAGCAGGTTTTTGCACCTGTAAATCTGACTCTTGCTTCAGTTCTCAGAAGCCTTCAGCCACTGCTATGTACTCAATGCTTGCACCCCGCCCCCCATGCTGGAAATTCATGTATTGAAACTCTGATCCCCCTAACATGATGATGTGTGAAGGAAGGGGGACTTTGGTAGGTGGTTAGTTAGGCTGGGGCATTTGGGCAAAGTCCTGCGATGGGGCTGGAGCTCTCACAAGGAGACAAAGGGGTCAGAGGCTTTTCTCTGCCCGGTGAGCATGCATTAGGAAGGTAGCTGCCTGCAGCCAGGAGTGGGGGCCTGCTCAGGCACCGCCCATGCTGGCAACTGACCGGGACTTGCAGCCCTCATAAACGAGAATAGATTTATTTGGCAAGAAGACTGCTGGAGTTCTGTGACATGGATGCATGGATGTGGATCTGCCTGTATCGAGAAGATCATGCATGTGTGTGAGAACATGATCCTGTGGGAGAGTAAATGCTTGCTGGTTAAGCTGCCCAGCCAGTGTATTCAGCTACAGCAACCTGCACAGACTAAGACAGCCCGCATCTACCTCGTGGTCACTGCCCCACTCTGTCTATCCTCTTCTTCTATAGAATGATTTAATGCACCTGGAACTCTTCTCTCTACTGTTTCTTGGATACCTTATAAATCCACACCATCCACTGCGTCAATATCATAAAAACACTAGTGTGAATCTCTCCTTCCCATCTTATTCCTCCTTCACTTAGTGTTCTCTGTTCTCTCTCCCTACTGGCGACATAAGTACATAATGCTGCCAATACAAGCTTAACAGAGGACTGACCACCTCTTCCTCTTTTTCTACCTCCTAACAGGCAACGAAATAACATACAAACGTGACATAGGTAGTATTTCTATAAATAGGGGTTGAATCAAGAGGTAAGAGGGAAAGGAATCTAGAAAGGGGTTGGGGGAAATGTGAGTAAAACTGTCTGTGACTGTAAGGAGAGGGAACAGTTTCTTGGCCGATTAGGCAGAATCCACCGTGATGTGTTTAGCGTCACCTAAGAACTCTGCAGCCTCCTTGCTGAGCAGCCATGCAGCTCAGGCCGCTCTGCTGAGCTGCTGTGGTCAAGGCAAACAGGCCCTCTATCTGGAGCCTCCACGTGATACTTCCAGCTAAGAATAGTGCTGGGGCCACCCGTGCACACTCATATCTGCCCGCCCTGAGCCAAGCAGACATCCTGGATTTCCTCCCACAGGGTTCATTCCCCTGTGAAAGCCAGAGCAACCCTCCACTGGACTCTACACCAACTTTCAAATATTAAACTTGGAGCCAGTTTGCCAGGTCTGCGTGCTCCTGTGAAGAGAGAAAATGGAAACCACAAAACAGAACTGGCACCAATGTATCATAGATAGAGAGGGTCCTTCTCCCCCTTGTGCCTTCGGGAACCCTGGTCCCTGTCTTCCCTCCCCTCACAAGTTCTCCATGCACATGCAAATCCAACAACTGTCTATTGTTTTTCCCTTGTCATAAATATAAACTCACACCCAATAACTGTGCCCACCACACTGGCACAACCCCCTGGTCCCTGGCTGCTGGTGGGAGAACTGACCCCTACTCACTGGAATCCCACTCTGGATTCCACACCAACCTCTCAGGTACAAATGGAGAAATTTCCTGGGTGCCCCCCACATACTGTTCTAAGCGCAACTTTAACAGACTACCAAGGGAACAATTCATGGTTAATACTTTCCAGTTCATTACTCATCGCTAGTCAACTAATTTGAACGCTTCTGTTATTATTTTTATTTTTTTAAGTCTACCCGGGAAACCATGTTCATTGTCCTCATTTGGCAGTTGACACAGGAAATTTGTCAGGACTCAGGTCTCTACATGTGGACCACATGGAAAATGTAGGTAATTAAATAATTCAGGCAAGGCCTCAACTGTCTCTTTGTCTTTTTATTTAAACTTCCTGCTAAGATAAGCCCCAAAGGAAGAGTACAATGGCTTGTGAAAGCGAATCAAAGGGTGGGGCTAAGCAGTGGTAGGTGTGACAATTTTCAAAAAGAATTTCTTCTGTTAAAAGTTCCCTGATTCTTCAGCCACAATCCTACTAACGGAACAACTTGCCAATTCTGCTCTGGCAGAAGAAAATAAGGTACTGTACATATTTCTGGGGTTAAAATGTTTGTATGTATTTCTCTTCTTTGTCACAGGGCTTAAATAACAGGATCAAGACCATCCCAACTTTCTTCGCCCCCCCAAAAAAAGTCCAGAAATAATCAGTAAGGCTCCATCCCCTCAGAGTTTTTCTGTACAAGTCAGAGTCTTAACCTTGAGCTGGTTCAGAGTCCATTCTGGAAGAAAGACTGAGGGGAAAGAGTGTTCATTGTCAGTGTAGTTGATTAAATTGTGGTACTAGGCATTGCGAAGCCACCAACTGGGTGTCCTCCCATCACATCTGGATTTGCAACCTCTGTACCTTTCAGCTGAAGTAACGAGAAATAGAGTGCGATTCCCCAGCCTGGGCCGGGACTCTTGTAACTCTTCAGCAGAGCAGGCGTGGCAACAGGAATCTCTATCCTGGCCATTCATGGAAGGAAAGATGTGACTTTCTTAACTGTCCACCTCCAGACATGCGGCCTCCTGCCGGCCACACTGCATGGGCCAACAGGGAATATCTAAGTTCCTGATCCTACCTTGGATGAGGTGCTCTTCAAAATCACCCCAAATAGCACCTCCCTCAGAGGGAGCAGAGAAGTGCTGGGGCAGGAGGAGGTGTATTGACTGTATGTTCAACTCCATGAGGTCGGCAACAGCACCAGCCTTATCATCAGCAAGTCAAGAGGTCGGGTATTCCTCCCGAACGGAGGACAAGAACATCCTTCCCACCCCAGCCTCTCCCTTGCCTTCTGATCTTCTTTCTTTTCCTGTTAGTCCCTTTTCATTGCCCAATCTCTCTTACCATTTAAATCTTAAAGGCAGCGAGCTGCATTGGTTAAAAAAAAGAAAGAAAAAAAAAAATGGGGGCGTGGAGAGTGCAGTTTTGGCTCCCTGTTGGTTGACTCTGCATCCTTAGCCTGCTCATTCAGCCTCTCTGGTCCTGAGTTTCTTAGTGAATAAATGGGAATATGTTAGGGACTTTAAGGTTCTTTCTAACTCTGATATGTTAGAAGTCTGTTTATCTACAATGAGACGTTTGATGAGTGACACTCTTCTTGTCTTCTTATTCCTCCTCAGCCTGTGTGTGTGCGTACGCATGTGCGTGCGCATGCCTAGTCAATTTACAGCTACTGAAAACTACAAAAGAAAAAGGAACCATTCACTTTGAAAATGACACAGGTTTTGATCTTGATAAACTCTTTCTGGCAAAATCTAATCACAAAATTATGCACCTTTCAGAAAGTGCTTTAGATTGTTGAATTAGAAGTTTGGCTTATTATTTCCTAAATTTCTTAAAAAACAAAAAAGAAGCAGGGATTGTTGCTCTTGTATGTTTTGGGCTGCACCTGACACATGAATGATGACTTATTGAGGTTATTAGTGAGGATAAGGAAAACTGGAGATAAACTCATAAGAAGTTGGCTTTTTCATTAGAGAGCCGTATTGTTACCAGGAATTTGTCAGAGGTGAATCACTCTAGAAAAACCATAAATCTTAAGTAGAAAGATAAAAATTCCAGGTCCTAAAATATTACTCTCTCTCCCCTTCATGGTGAATGTTGTTTGGTCACAAGGTCAAACATTTTCCATGTTAATGTAATTCATGAATTTTAAAAAGATAAAGCTTGATATATTGACTTCCGCAAACCTCATTTGAATGAATATGTTCTTAAAGGATGCAGAGGAGTTATTTCCAACATGGCGTTTCGTTTGAAAAGGAAAAGTAAGGCAACATTTTAGGAGGGTGTGGAATTATTACAAATCTAGAGGGATTTTTTTTTTTTTTAATCAAATACTATTGGCCTGTGATCCTCAGGAGCCTTGGGAGGAGGCAGAAACCACACCTAGGGCGTGATTTAGAGGCTGGGAAGCTGTCTGGTTAAGTGTAAGCCTCTCTGGGAGGGATCAACAGTGTTATTGTTAACTCCAAGTCATGAAACCAAAACTCTCTAGCCAGCCTCGCCCTTGATTCAATTATTTGACTGTAGAGAAGCCTGGCTAAAAGCTGGTTTCTCAGAGACAGGAGCTGTAAGAGCAGGACCAAACTCCACACAGCGCTGATGCTAATGAGCATTCCTAGACCTAGGAATCTGATTTATTTTTAGTCATTTAATCAATTTGAGAAAGTATTTGTTTACAAAATGATAGTATATTGAAACTTGCTATGTCTTTGATAGTGATTTCTTCAAATTTTTAATTTTAATTTAATCTCATAATATCAGGGTTATAATAGGTGAAATTTTGTAGTTGAATGTCATATCAAAAAGCTGAGAAAAATAGGAGTCTCCTTGTTCAAGATTAGTGAGAATAAAAGCAAGTTAGTCTTAATTTGTCACTTCTCTATAAGCATTTTCCACTTAATTGTGCCTGATTTCCCGTTTCAGTAAATAAAAATGTGGCTAATGCCCAAATACTGAATGTGTATTTATAAGTACCTATTTTGTGCAGTCCTTGATGAGGTGCTCTTGGACGTACAAAGCAGTATATACAGAAGATTTTACTCCCCTGGAACCAAGAAAGATGAGTTATAAATACATGAAAACCAGTAGTGCTATAAATGTCAAAGAATCAAGTGGCAAAATAATAATCTGGATTAGAATTCCACTAAAATTCATTAAGTTCTTATGAATATATGTATATATACTCACATATGGAAGAATACATTTATAAAAGTAAAATGTATGGGAAGGATTTAACATTCTAATGTTCTTTATCTTATGCTTTATTTTTCTTAGGTTTTCTCAATGGATTCTCTAACAACATCCATCAACCAGTTTGCCCTGGAGTTTAGCAAAAAGCTTGCTGAATCTGCAGAGGGTAAAAATATCTTCTTTTCTCCCTGGGGTATCTCCACCTCCTTGGCCATGGTGTATTTGGGCACCAGAGGCTCCACTGAAGCTCAGATGGCCCAGGTGAGTGGAAAAGGTCAGCCGTCCCCTGATGCCCTTAAACTACACGCTTTCTTCATCTTTTAATTTCAGTTTTCTTCTGAAAACCCAATAACCCACATTTTATAACAATATCTTCCAATTCAAGAGATACAACTAAAAAACAATAGATCACAAAATGAGACCCAGTGAAGGAAATAAATTTGAAAATTGTTGATAGAAAAAACATTTTAAAAATCTGTATCGTTTGGCAAAATGAAATGGAGAAATTATGAGGTTTTCAATTTTAGTTCAACACCAAAACTAATTTCATTTTGATGACTAAAACGTTTCAAGAAGTAATGAGTCAAACTTTAGATAATAGAACTATTATCTAAATAATCATCAGCATGCTTCTACTCTCAGAAGACTTTTCTAGACATACAAAATAAAAGAATAATTTTGTTCTTCATGCCTTGTTGGTTGTTTCTTTAATTACTGGTAGTCTAAATGAATCTAAAGAACCCACTAACAGCATTAAAGTATGAAACATTATTATTGTATAAAAAGCTATTGATTTAATGTATGCATCTATAAACCATATACATGTGTATGTATATACATATGTCTAGCCATAGATAGCAAAATATATAGCAAAATAGTTGTATGTTTGTGTTTACAATCACATATATATGAATAGACATGTATGCATCTGTCAATAAATAAGTATATTTTGTTGCTAAAAATAAAAAAATAAATTCAGCCTTAAATATTACAATATCAAAAGGATAAGTGATAGAATTTCCACTCAAAATGGTTTTCTCTGTGCCTAGTGTGGAAGTGGGCACAGCCAGTCATGTGTTCTGTGTGTCGAACCTAGGATCCCCCGACTTTGGCCTAGGGTCCCTGGTTGACTCTTGAAGCTCACAGGATATTGTGTGGTTTACAAACAACGACAATAGCATCTTAGCCTACTTCTAAGTAATGGTTGGCTTCCTGGTTAAAAAGGATTAAGTGACAGGCTTATTCTCAAGTGAATTCCAAATTGGGGACATTCCCTGTAAATACATCCCTAAGTGCTACTTGTCCTTGTTTTAAATATTAGTAGCCTCAGTTGCAAATGAGCCTAGTGAATTGGCCCTGCATTTCTTTTCCCAGACAGGTGCTCCTTGTTCTGTTACTAAGTGTTGGTGTGACCCTTGAGAAGACACACTTCATCCTGTGAGCGGGGCCCAGGATGTGGGAGATGGAATTATCTGTTGCCTTCTGTTCTCTATTGTACAATTCGGGGGAAACAGAGATGGCCACATCCTTCCTGTTAACTTTCAAAGGAAATGTTGGGGTGAACGCAAAGTTTACGTCTATGTATCTCAAGATGTGTTAGACAATGAGAAATGAAGCACTTATCTAGAAAAAATATAAGTAAAATCCTTGAATTTTCCAGATAATTGTGGCAATGATGGCTTTTGCTTAAATTACTTAAGTGGTGATCTCGATTGAACACCTAGCCCTCCCTTTTTTCTGTTATTATATTTTAGTTGTCTATCCATTATACATGCTGATGATCCATTGCACATATTATACATTAGAACTTAGACATATTGTGATAACTTTATACACGTCAATCATGTGTGATGAACAAACCAGCATAATTAGTACTTCCTGAGCATTTATGATTTCCTTGTGTTGGAAAGCTTTGAACTACTGTCTTTTAGTTCTTTTTAAAAGGTGTAATATATTTTTGTGAAACAGCATCACTGGTCTATGCTGCAAAACACTAGAACTCATACTTCCCATCTAACCAGGTGTTGGCACCTGTTATGCAACCCCCCCCACCCCCAACCCCCCCACCCCAGTTCAAGCATCTAGTCACCATCATTCTGCTGAGGACATAGAGAAAAAACGAACTCCAGCTCAGTTTCTCTACTGACTCTCACAATTGTATCAATCTTGACACCAGATGCGTGGTGACACACACCACTCAGTCAGTTTGGCAATGAACGCCAGCTGTGTGTGGTCCCATTTAATATGACAGTGTTAGATCCCACAGGTTGAGGACTTGGTCCCCAACCCGACTGGTGGAGTAGGGTGCCTCCTCCACCCCTAATCCAGATGCCAGTCACCAGCCCTGGCTGCTCCCCATGCTTCTGAACAGCCTATGAATTCACGTTCCCACACCCCCTCCTCGGGTTCACTTAATTTGCTAGAGTGGCTCTCAGAACTCAAAGAAAGACGTTTATTGGTTTATCATAAAGGATATTACAAAGGCTACAAGGCAAGAGGTGGAGCCAGGGCACAGGGTTCCATGCCTCGCCCATGCCCCACCCAGCCTCGTGGTCAGCTGTCAGAAGTCTTCAAACCCTGTCTTGTCTGTGGAGTTTTTAATGGAGACTTCACTGTGCAGGCCAGACTGGGGGAGGGACAGCTTGTAGGAATGTGACTGGACAAGGAATGTGATCTGCTGCTAGTGGACGCTGGCTGCTGAGATTCCTCTTGTCCCTTCTCTGCAGCATTCCTTCCTCAGTGACAGGACAAGACCCCTTCTGAAATGGGCTCAGGCTCTGCCAGTCCAGGTAGATTAGAGAATATCTTAATGGACAGCTCAAAGACAGAGAGGTGAAGGAAGATTAGAGTGTGTTTTTTTTGTTTCTGTGACTCATAAGGAGGAAGAGGAATTCTTGTTTCTGTGGCCTGCCTGTGGGAGAAAGGGCAGCAGTGAAGGAGGGCAGGAGGTCAGCGGGAGAGAACTTCTCTTTCGGAGGCTGCTTCTCAAGCCAAAGTGCCCCAACAGTATTTTAGTCACTTGGGGAAGAACACAGACAGTGGCAGCAGCGAGTTGGCACTGTGGACAAAAGCAGAACCAATCTATTGTATGACATCTGATCTCCATTTCCATGACAGCGACCTTTTCAGCTTCCACATATGAGTGCCTGGTTTATTTCACTTATAATGTTCTCCATCTCTGTCTGTGTTGTTGCAATGACAGGCTTTCTTTCTTTTATGGCTGAATTTATATGACTGCATAATATTCAATTGTGCACATGGACTATTACATACACACAATGTAATATTTCCCATTCAGGTGTTGGTAGGCACCTTGGTGGACTCCACACCTTGACACCTAGACTTATATTCAAAACAACCTTAGATTAAAAGTAAGATATGGAAAACAAGAGGATTTCTTTTCTCTTTCCTTTTTTTTTTTTTTTTTTCGTACTGGGGATTGAACTCAGAGGTGCTGTGCCCCTGAGCCACATCCCCAGTCATTTTTATTTTTTATTTGGAGCCAAGGAGATAGGATCTCACCAGGTTGTTTAAAGCCTCACTAAATTGCTGAGGCCGGCCTGGAACTTGCAACGTTCCTGCCTTAGCCTCTTGGGATTGCAGGTGTGCACCACAGCACCCAGCTTAAACGGAGAGAATTTTACTTCAGGGTATTCCCAACATCGCCCCAAATTTCCTATAAAAATATTAAAATTAAAAGACTAGCAATGTAAATTAGATTTTTAAAGCAGCTTTTGAGTTATTCTATTAGTTTAATTAACACATTATTTAAATTAAATCAGAGCCTCTGTTTAGTCCACGATATGTTCTGTATTTATAAGAATGGCTGACTCGTATTTACAGATCTTTATTCCATGTGATTATTTTCCTGCAAATTGTACTTACTTGTCTTTTTATTGAAATTATAGGTACTTCAATTGAACAGAGACCAGGACATCAAATCTTGTCCTGAAAGTGAAAAGAAAAGGAAAATGGTATTTATCTTTTAATATCTATTTAACAGTTAAGGGGAAGGTACTTTTAGAACATGTATTTTAGTGGTTGACTTTTTAATCAGTTATCTTTCTTAGAAACTTGCTAAAATTATAGAAATGCTCTTCAGGAAAGAAAATATTGTATTTTTTAGAAGAATCTCTTATCTTACCTCTTTTTTCAATTTCTCTCAACATTTCTCTGCTTTTGAACTTGCTCTTACCTGCCTTTGCAAAATGCTTGTGTGGAAAGGAGACCCCACTGACAGTCAAATTTACAGTCATTGAAGAGACATTTTGGTCAAAGTTGGAATTATTTTCAGGGTTTGTTTGCAATACCAAATCATTTCAATTAGCTACAGGTTGAACACATAGGTAGCTCTGGTTCAAGATTGCTTTTTTAACTCCCTTTCTTTTAAAGGAATTTGCATCCAGCAAGACTGAAGAAACATACTCTGACTTCCGGACACTTGCTGCAGAAATCAAATCCGGCCATTCCTATATCCTTAAAACAGCCAACAGAATATACAGGCATAATGCATACCCATTTCTCGATGTGAGTACAAATGGCTTATTTTAAGTTAATGGAAAAGAAAGAACCACATTTCTCTAGGGAATCCCAGGGACAATCTTAATGTAGTCAGTACTTCCTGGTAAACCATTATCTAGAACAAGCACTTAATTTCTAGTTGTGAAGGAAACCAATAATGGGTCTCGAATCAGATGTAGTGATCAGGGTTCCATGGACTGAAAAGAGGATGTAGTCCCAGAAGTGAGAGTAGGGAGCAGTTTTTACATCAGAACTTTAGAGGTGCTGGGGACTTGGAACATGCCACAACACCAACTTACTCCTTCACTAATGGCTGAAACCTCATTAGTGCAGACCAGGAAGCCATGTGCCTCTCTCGGTCTGTCCATCAGATCAGAAAGGAACAGGAGGACCGGCATCCGGGGCACAGAGCAAGGAAGTTAGATAGGGTAGAATGATAGCAATAAGGTAAAAGACATTTATTTTGTGGTTTTGATCAATACTATCCCTGTCCATCTCCAGGGAATTCTGGGAGTGCAGGACTTGGAATTTGTTATTACAAAGGACATAAAACCATCCAAATGGGGTATTAAAGACAGTTTCATTCACGGTAGTCTCATGAACTTCTGTTTGATTGGGACGTAGGTGAGATGACTGAGCTCAGTGGGCACTTGGAAATGAGGGGACACAGACATACAAACATCATTTTACATGTCCACCGCCCCGAGTTAAGACAGGGAATGGTGCTTCCTGAATAGACAAGTTTTCTTTTTGTTTGATTAAAAAAAATCTACAAAATTTGGACTTCCTAAATCTCAAACCACTTCCCATAAACAGAATTAACCTGCTATTCTTATTCCTTCAAGCCCTCCATGAAGGAATGCCACAACTGTATACAGTAATGAATTATGCTCCCAAGGCAGGTGTCCCCATAGTAGCAACCTCAGTGACAGCCCACTTGTGCTGACTGCCACCAGGTGGATATCAAAGGGCCACAGGGAGGGGCCTGCCCTGGTTCCTTGGAATGCCGGATAAAAGCTTTAACCACCTTACAAATCAGATTTCATGGCAGAAGGTATTTTCCTTCAGGGACCATCCAAGTTCCTAGGGGTTTAGAGGCCACAGGAGGCAGGTGCCAGACCGTAGGGCCTCACTGCCACAGAAAGGCAAGCTCAACTCCCAGCACCCTTGGCCTCAGGAATCACTCCTGAGATTTATAGCTTCTTCCCTTTTTGTCTTACCCTTGTGTTCAGGTATAAATAAAAATAGACACTAAGAAGTTGTGGAAGACCCAGAACTGTGGGAGGCAGATCTTCCTTCTGCACCCGGTGTTGTGCATAACTTGACAAGGACTTGCATGGACTTGACAAGGGATGTGTTGAGATTTTGACCAAAACTGGGAGTGAGGAAAGAGAGAGGGAGTGAAGGGGTGGGAGTTTGAAATCGTGTATCTCTGTAGTTTTTTTTTTTTTTTTTTTCCAATAATATAAATAGATTTGATTTCTCAGTTTTAGGCAAACTCTATAAAAGAAGATTTTACCTATGTCTTTCAGAAATATTTAGAAGCTATGAAAATGTATTTTGATGCGGAACCACAGTCTGTTAACTTTGTGGGAGCTTCTGACCAAGCCAGGAAGGAGATCAACTCTTGGGTGGAGAGTAGGACTGAAGGTACACTGTCACCAAAGGGCTGGGTGGAGGGTTGTCCCAGCTTCGCTACATACTTGAATTTGTGCCATGTTTAGATCTGGACGTGATCTAAATATTCAGAGCTTCTACATGTGTTTATTCCCACACTTTTTAGATCCTCAGCTTCCCCAATGAGTCCCAACTGAAACCTAGAATCCCGGTCACTCCTTTACCCAGTAGACACAAGAATGATCAGAACCCACTAATTCCAAAGAGGCATCCAGGGGTAAAAAGCAGGAAAGTGCAAAGAAGGAAACGTGAAATGCTGCTGTATCTGTGGCCTTTAAATAAATAATAACTACTAATAAATAAGAAAAATGTGGCATCAAGTGTGCTACATGATCTTAAGTAGTTTTCAAAATAAGGCGAGTGTGGGCTAAGAGGTGTATTCTCTGTGTTCTGGAGACAAGATGTCCAAATCCAGCTGGTCATTTTATTCCTCTGAAGGAATAAAATGCTATTTTTTAGGAATATTTTGCAATCATCATTTTTACAAATGTGACACATCACCAGGATGTAACTATTTCACTTTCTAATTGCTTATTTTTAGAAAATGAGGAAAAAGAAATTTTTGTGTAAGAGTAAACTCAACATCTGGACATACTTTGTTAGTTTCACTCTTCAGTTAATTCTCCTTGCTTACCACATTACCTGCAAATAGTAATTTTTTCTCTTCCTTTTTTATGATTATATCTCATTTACTTTTCATGCTTTATTACATTAGTTACCATTTTGATAAAAATGTTAAATAATGGTACTCTTAGCAGACTATGAACATTATTATTGTTTTTTGGTAAGCATAATTATAGAAGTTTGTTGGATAAAAATATTCTTTTTCATATTTAGGAAGTACTCTTACTTTTTAGTGTACAAAGACATAATTTAAAAATTAGAAATAGTTGATGAAAATAGATAAAAAATATTTTTATATCCATCAAGATAATTTTTCTCCAATCACCCACCAGAAAAATGGTCTCAATTTGTTTGGGCTGCTATGATAAGATACCATTGCCTGGGTAATCTGTAGATAGTAGAAATCATTTCTTACGGTTCTGGAGACTGGCAGGTTCAGAATCAAGATGCCTGGGTCTGTTGGGGGCTTACTCTTTGCTCCTAACAGGACACCTTCCTGATGCATCCTCACACAGTGGAGGGACAAGCAGAACCCTGGATTTTGCTTGCAGGAGCCCTGATCACTTCTGAGGGTAGAACCCTCATGACCTACTTACTCCCCACGGGCCCCACATCTCAACCCTGTCCGGTTAAGTATTAGGTTACAACATATGAGTTTTGGAGGAACACAAATATCCACACCATAACAGCAATGCATTATACTAACAGATTTCCTGATATATGTTTCTTACATTTTGACATAATATTAATTAGATTTGTTTTCTAAATTTAATTTGGATTTTTTGTTTATATTCACAAGAGAAATTGGTTTATAGGTGGCAATTTTGTGCTTCTTTTGTGTTTTCGTATTGGGAGTGCTTGCTTGATATAAGTAATGAGAGGGCTTTTCATTTTTATGCTCAGAAACTGTTTAATAGTTAGAACGCTATCAGTAATTTGAAAGTTTAACAGAATCCATCTGTTTAAATGTCTGGAGTGTATTCCCTGTTTTTTAAAGGAGGTTTTCAAATTCCCTAGGAGGT
This sequence comes from Sciurus vulgaris, assembly GCF_902686455.1. NCBI lineage: Eukaryota > Metazoa > Chordata > Mammalia > Rodentia > Sciuridae > Sciurus > Sciurus vulgaris. The sequence continues at coordinate 86,746,525 of NC_136474.1, forward strand.
AGTCACTTGGTTGTTTTGATATTTTGGGGACTTTTTGCTGTTTTTCTTTTTTTGTCTCCCTTCCTTTTGGGTTTTCTGTTAATATATTCCTGAAAATTCATTTGTAACACCTTTTTAAATGAAGTATGATAAGCCATCCCTTCTAATTTAAAAAACCTCTTCCATGTCTGTATTTTGACAGTTGAAAAGACTTTAAATAGTTTCTATTTTTGGGGGAAGTTGGATCAGGTGGAAGGTTTTTTCAATCCAGTTCTATCTCCAGTTATCAAACATGTTGACTTTCTAATGAACCTCTAAACCTGATTTCATGCATTTTAATTAAATCTTTCATGGTGCTTTAGTGGGGAGTTTGGACAGAATGTATCAGGGGCTGCCTGTCAAAGATCACTTTAAACAGTGGCTAGATCAATCTGAGGTGCACGATTGCAGAAAACAGTGTTTTAGGGGCCAGAGGAGGCACTGTCACAATCTTTCAGATATTAATCAGAGAAGTTCACAGTGTGTGGTTATAAACAGAAGTGAGAGAGAAGCAGCATTTGTCTTCTTTAAATAGAGGTACAAATCAACTCATATTAGAGGGAAGTTTTATCATTGAAATGCAAATTTATTCTTAATGTGAAATAATATTTGTTGGCCACTCAGCATATTATTTCTTCAGTGTTTCCCTCTTTTCTCAGAGCTATTCCAAACAGAAATAGTACTTATTCCTGTCTTGACCTGTTTCTGGAAAATCTGAAACAAGAACTTTTAAAGAAAATTTTATGGTTCCAGAAAAATGGAAGTCTGATTGTATAATGAAAATAGACATATGTCCACTAGTCATTTGAAATCTGTCTTTTTACTCTTGTAGGAAAAATTCTCAATCTCCTACCTGATGACTCTGTGGACTCCATGACCAGGATGGTTCTGGTAAACGCCCTATACTTTAAAGGAATCTGGGAACATCAATTCCAAGAGCAAAATACCACAGAAAAGCCTTTCAGAATAAACAAGGTGGGAACTTGTGAAAGATCTGCTTGCATTGTCATGTGGCATTGTAAGATGACCCTATTTTAAATTCACTCTTCTTTCTGATTATATATTCCTCTAAACCAGAACTCTGATTAGGGAAGGCATGACTAGGCTAAAAGCTCCTAGTTCTCTCCCACACAGAAATTCCCTGTCACTGTTTTTCTCCTGGCCATGTACATATTTTATCATTTGGTCCTGCATGAGCTGGGTAGGGTGTGTTTTATAGTTATTTCTCAGTTGAGAAATGCAGAGTGTGTTTATAGCAGCTCAATTCACAATAGCTAAGCTATGGAACCAACCTGGATACCCTTCAATAGATGAATGGATAAAGAAACTGTGATGCACACACACACACACATACACACACACACACACAATGGAATATTACTCAGCTTTAAAGGAGGATAAAATTATGGCATTTGCAGGTAAATGGATGAAGCTTGAGAATATCATGCTAAGTGAAATGAGCCAATCCCAAAAAACCAAAGGCCAAATGTATTTTCTGCTATGTGGATGCTGATCCATAATGTGTAGGGGCAAGGGAAGACTGGAGGAACTTTGGATTGGGCAGAGGGGAGTGAGGGGAGGGGAGGAGGCAGGGGAGTGAGAAAGATGATGGAATCAGATTGACAGCATTACCTTGGGTACTTGTATGATTGCATGAATGGTATGACTACATCATGTACAACCAGAGTAATGAAAAGTTGTGCTCCATTCACATATAAAATAAAATAAAATAAGAAATACAGGGTGGCCAAGGAACTAGAGGCGTGAATGAGTTGGAAGGAGTCCAGAACCAGAACCTTCACTACAAGTTCTGTACTTATTCTACTAAACCAATGCAGTCCTCTACTAAATTCTTACCTTTCCATAAGTAAAAGCAGCAAAAATGCTAAATTGCACTTCATTCAGTTTCTTTCTATGGGAGATGTAACATGCTTGTCCCTATTACAAGTAACAGGAATTCACTTCAGAAAACTAAAGTATTCAGAGTATTCTGAAAATACTTTAGAGACACAACTTTAAAGAGGGAAAGCGTCACTGTGGCTCTTGGTTTCAGCCCCTGGTCACTTTTCCATGGTCACTGTGGTGAGGCAAGACATCATGGAGAGGGTGTGTAATGGATCTTACTACTTAGCAGCCAGAAAGGAAAGAGAGAGAAGGGTCTAGGATTGTTGTTCCCTCCTCAAGGGCATGCCCAATGACCTAAGTTCCTTCTGTTAGGCCCTAACTCCTAATGGTCCCAACCCCTCCGAACAGCACCAGCAACTGATAACCAGGCCTTCAACACATGGTCTTTGGGGCTATTTAAGATCCAATGATAATAGGAAGAACGTGGCCGGGTCTTGGCATATGAGTGGAAACAAGATCCCAAACGTCAGGATTATTTTCTCTATCTTTTCAACACCATTTCCTCTGTCAGTCTTCTCTCAGGTGGAATTATAAATCTCTCTGCTTTTTGATCCACAGTAGCCATAATGGCTACCTACAGCCTCCTCATTTCTAGAGGCCAGGCTGATGCAGCCCATCTGAATTTTTAGGAAGGCCAAGGTTTGTTACAGTTGTGCAGGCCAGGGTGGGTCTTGGGACACAAACAGTGCTGCTGAGGACCTAGCGCTGAGACTGTAGATGTGTGTAGCAGGGATTCTTTAAGGATGGGGAAGGCAGGACACATAATGCAACAGGCTAATGAGAAATGAGCTGAGTAGTTACCTGGGTTAGTATATTCACCAGGTATATTTGGTTTCAATGACAGAAAAGCTTCCAAACTAGCTCCATCAAAATGGGAATTAGCATTATGCCCTCAGAGGAACTGGGCGGTCCAGTGAGTGGGGTCTATAGAGTCTCAAAGGTTATCTGAGTTGTCTCTTTTCACCTCCTCCTTCTGCCCTCATCTATTCTTCTCACCTCTGGTTGTCACTCTCATTCTGTGATCCTGAAGATGGAGTCTATCTAAATGACCAGTGACTGTAACTGCTCCATTTTTAGCCCCCGAGTTCCATTCTTCTATTAGAAATGGAAAGTCCTACCTGGACTCTGGCTGGGGTCAATCTTGTGCTCCCCTGGAAATAGTCACAGTATCCTGGAATGTTCCCAATAAATGACCCTGGTCACAGGGCCACCAGCTTAGCATAAAGGTGGTACCTTGGTATTGACCTCAGCTCTATATAGAATGGATAAATAACATGTGTGCACAACATCTGGAATGCAGAAGGTTTTGTTTTGCAATTGACTTTTATTTTAAAATGCTTTATTTTAGAGCATTTTTTTAAAAAGTTTAGAAAATTTTTTCAGAAAGTACAAAGTTTCCATTTGCTGCCCCTTCAACACACATAAAATTTGCAGTATTATTAACATCTTGTATGGTACATTTGTTATAACTGGTTAGCTAATCTTGATACCTTATTATTAACTCTCTGGAGTTCATAATACTTTCAGATTCACTCTTCATGTTGTGTTGTTCTATGATTTTGACAAATGTATAATGTCACGTAACCACCACTGAAGAATCCTTCAGAATAGTTTTACTGCTTTACAAATGTCCTGTGCTCCACCTGTTCATTCCTCCCACTGAGGCTGGGGGAACCATTGGTCATTTTATTGTTTCGAGAGTTCTGACTTTTCTAGCCTTTTCTGGCCAGCTCATTTCACTTAGCAATATGCATTCAATGGTCCTGCATAATTTTACAACTTGATAGGTCCTTTTGCTTTATTGCTAAATAATTTTCTATTGTGCAGATGAAACCACAGTTTGTGTAACTGTTCACCTATTGAAACATGTCTTGTTTCCTTCTAGTTTTGGGTAATAATGAATAACATTGAGATAAACACTTGTGTGCAAGTTTTTGTGTGGACACAAGCTTTAAACATATCTGAGTGAAGACCTAGAAGCACAATTGCTGGATTATATGAAAAGGCAATGTTGATCTTAGTAAGACATTGCCAAATTGTCTCCCAAAATGGCTGTTCCATTTTACATTCCTACCAGTGATGAGTGACAGTTCTTGTTGTTCCATATCTTTGCAAGCATGTGGTATTGTCAGTGTTTGGATTTTTGCCATTATAATAGTTGCTTTTAATTTGCAATACCCTAATGAAATATGACTGAGCATTTTTCATAAGCTGGAGTTTCCCATTCAGATATTTTGCCAATGTTTAAAACTGGATTGTTTATTTTATTTTTGTTGAGTTTCAGGAATTCTTTGTATACTTTACTACCAGTCCTTTGTTAGATACATTATCCAAATATTTTCTCTTAGTCTATTGTTTGCCTTTCCTGCTTAGTGAATTTCAGTTCTTATGATACTTTCTCAGATGTTTGCATGTGAAATATACCCTTTTCATTTTCTGGATTATTGGTATTTACATAGTTAAACATGTAGTTTTTGAAATGTTTGGTGGAATTCATCTTGCTATGATTTATAGAGGTTGCTGTACTAGCGTTAGAGATGGAAGTTTCCTTCCTATTCACCTCTCACTGGTGATATTGTTCAGGAGAATTTCAAAAAAGCAAGGTCTGGATAACTTTGGCATTTAGCAGAGGATGGTCAGTTTTACCAGTGTCCTAGACAGCTGAGAACCAATAATGGTTAAGAATTAAGAACTTGGTGGAAGATCTCTTCAATGGCTTTGTTACCTATTTTTTTTTTTTTTTTATAGACTGCAAGCAAACCAGTGCAAATGATGTCCATGAAAGAGAAGTTCCAAATTTTTCAGATTGAAAATCCACAAGCCACAGGTCTTCAACTCTACTACAAGGGCCGTGACCTCAGCCTGATTGTGCTTCTACCTGATGATGATAGTGGCCTAAAGCAGGTAAATGTGTCAGTGTCTCTGAGGTGAAGATGGTGCCCGCATTCACCCTGTCTTCCAGGGAGAAACTAAGGACTCAGCCTCACTGTTTCTTAACTCCTGTTAAGAAGGCAGTCGGCCAACTTGCACTGAGCTCTCTGTACCTTACCTTCACAGTGTCATTTAAACTTTATAAAGCCCTGTAAAGTTGACATTACTATTACTCAGAGAGGTTAAAGAATCCACAGACACTTCTAGCATGGGCTGGTTACACAAAGAGCCACATGTGCAACAGAGACAGATTTCCTTTGCAAGGCACAGAGCTCTGTGAACTAATCGTAGAAACATTTCAGTTAGTCTTGGTCTCTTGGTAGTAGAAACTGTGTAAATCAAGATCTGTGTGTGTGTGTGTGCGCGGCGGTGCTGGGGATGGAGCCTAGGGCCTCATACATGCTATGCTAAGCAGGTGCTCTACCACTGAGCTATACCCTCTGCCCAAGATTAATTGTTCTAATCACTCACATTTATTTACGTGTGTGTATGTGTGTGTGTGTGTGTATATATATATATATATATATATATATATATATATATATATATATGGTGTGTTCCACAACTTTTTAACCTTTTTTTCCAAGTCAAAACTTTCACTAGAGATACCCCATATCAGTGCCATCTTCAGATATTATTTAAGCTGTTTATCAACCAGATTCTATCAGGCTGGTTGTGATTTTGGCCAGACCATGTTTCTGAGCAACTGCATGCCTAAGAGAATGAACATTGGTTTCTTGTGCAGATGGCTTTTCTTTGCACTGGGCCTAATTGTTCATTTATGCCAGACTCAGTTGTGAGTTTCAATGGCCCTATCAGTAGGTAGAAAAGATTTCCAAATTGTTTCATAAAATGTGTGAAACTGGAGAGAATGGAAAGGGACCAGTGTAGACTAGTATTCATCAGGGTCACAGCCAAAGGTAATGCCCTCTTTTTAGATGTGCAGGGCCCCAAACTGAAGATACTGTCATGCTATTAATGTACATCATATATAAGCATGTCACTGACAGCTAATGCATGTGTTTGGAAACTCTCAAAATAGCAAAAGTGTGTGCTTTTGAAATAAATATATCATTTAAAATTTCAAACATATGCATATATAAATACACATATGTACATATACATACATATATTTATTATTTAAAAATTCAGAATATAAATATGATAAAAGTACCTTCATACTTAATATAAAAAATTTTTCCTAAGACCTGGAAGTTTCCTTTCTTTATTTTTCTTTTATGGCATAGTTTATAGTTATTAGTTTTATATTACTCTTATTTCTAGAGTATGGAAATTTTATTTTATCCCAGATTTTGGTTTCAAAGAATTTTCTCCCATGTTGAAGAAAACTAACATTTTGTTCTGGCTACAACTTGACCTAGAGTGTGTGCTGTGTATTTGTGTGTATAATTGATATCTTGCACACTTAGAAGCACTTACCTTTTGAAACAACGTCTACCTCTCCTGGGTCCTGAGAGCTGTTAATTTACAAAACAAAGATTCTGCAGGTCCACAGCACAAGGGTCTCATTACACAACCAAAAGGATTTACATCTGTGTGTGTTTTGTTACCCTGGGTGAAGGGAGAGATTGCAATTCACCTGTGGGATCCTTAGGGGTCGCCCTCCATCCCTATTTCCCTCTCCTGACCTTGGTTCCAATCCCCAGCTGGAAAAGGTGGTCACCTACGAGAAGCTGAAAGAGTGGACTAGTGAAGACATGATGGAGTTGTATGAAGTGCAGCTGCATCTGCCCAAGTTCAAGCTGGAGGAGACTTATGATCTCAAGTCCACTCTGAGCAGGATGGGGATGACCGATGCCTTTAGCCAGAGCAAAGCAGATTTCTCAGGAATGTCTTTGGAGAGAAACCTGTTTCTGTCCAATGTTTTCCACAAGGCTTTTGTGGAAATAAATGAACAAGGGTCAGAGGCTGCAGCTGGAACTGGGAGTGAGGTGGGCTTTCGAATTAAACTCCCCTACATTGAATTCAATGCAGACCATCCATTCCTTTTCTACATTAGGCACAACAAAACCAATAGCATTCTCTTTTATGGAAGATTTTGCTCCCCCTAAACCTTGTGTCTCTCACCTCGTAAGACTAGCTTAGGTGTGAAAAATGAACCATAGGAAAGAAAATACAATTATTATGGAATTTAATGTAGCCTACACCCTTTTCACTTGTAAATAATGTTGGTAAATAAATCTTGAAATAATGTGTTCTGGCGATCCTGTCATGTCTGTGTAGCTAGAGAGAATGAAGTTTTTTATTTTTACCACAGAAGCAGCAGTTTGTCTTAATGTGACTTTTATTTACATTGCAGAAATGCTATTATTCCATCGAATACCTCGCAGTTCTTGAACTCCCCAATCATTGTATTATTGTCAATTACATTTCACATTCAATGGTTAGTGTAGAAAATTTTATAAATGCAACATGATATTGATAAATAAGATATTGTCAAGAATATAATTTGATGGCTTATAAAATCCATCATAAAATTAGTTCCCCCATCTGCTATTTTAAATATACTTATATGGACATTAGTGAGAAACCTAGTGAAATGCAGATGAAATCCATGATTTAGTTAGTAGCAGTGTACCAATCTTGATGTCTTAGTTTTGACAACTGTACTTTGATAATATAAGATGTTAGCATTAGGGGAAATTGCATTGAGAGTGTATGGGAATTCCATTATTTTTGCAATCTATTATTTTTGCAGTTATTTTATGAATCTAAAATTATTCAAAAATAAAAAATTTGTTTAAAAATAACTGTGTAAAAATTTAGTCACACTTGAAGTCTTAATTTTAAAATTTTTATGAGCTAGAAGAGTGAATTTCTTATTTATATAAATGTGTTCTGTTATGTATAAGATCATATTTTATAAAACTAAAATCTCCAGAAAAATTGGTGTGCTTTTATAATTTATTTTATGCCTTATTGGTGTCCCATCTTATTGCTTACTGGTGGTCTCATCAACTGTTATTCTAATTTTAGAGACCAATTTTTATCATTCAAAGTTTCTTTCTCCCTATTCATCTAATAAAATGAAAGATTGGATCTCATGGATAGCATTAGTATAAAATCTCTTTTCTGAATGAAATCTTGGTCCTGTGTGATAGGATACAAGACGTTCTATGCTTTAGCAAAAAACAGCTAAAAAGTTGTAATATATGTGATATTGTATCATACCTTTATGAAACATATTGCTTCTATCACTAATATCCCACATTTAATAGCAGTGAAAGCAATCCCGTATTTGTATTCTAGGGAATTAAAAGTCGTTGTACATCAGTGTGAACTAGTAAGTAAGCAAGTTAATTATGTGTTTGGAAATCAAGTCAGATGGAAGAGAGGCACACATACCACTTCTCTCAGAGGCTGCCAATCAGAAAATAATAAAAGCAACATATTTCAAACAAACAGCAATAACAGGAAAATGTTGATCCGAGAAATTTCAGATCAGTAAGAGTCACCCAGGCAGTCATTAATTCAAAGTCTTCATTGAGTAGCTTCGGAACAAAAACAACCTGCTGGTACCCTGGTGGCAAGGAGCTCACACTCTAATGGGGGGAAAAAAAGTGGAAGTTAGTGAAAAGAATGATGCAAAATAAATTGCAATATTCTTGGAGATGTGAGTGTGTGTGTAGGTGTATGTGGTGTGTTTAAGTGAAGAAGCTTTAGTAGAGGGGTTTGCTCAAGTTACATGTTCTTCTCCCTCAGTGCAAATGTCCGTAGCTGTCTTTTTAGAAGAATCTCAGAACTTCAGGATCAGCAGATAATTAATCACAGTAGCGAACCTCATTTGTTCTCAAGCAAAAACGTTTTAGGGTATCGTCGGAGAAGGGTCTAAGTTCCTGTGGGGCATTATTTATTTATTGTGAAGGGCTTCTTTTATAGGTGGTATGCCCGTTTAAGTGAAATATAGACATTTGCACATGTACATATTTTAATGCACAGAAAGCCATCTGGTGGAGAAAGGAAGTGACACCACTCTTTACTTTTTATAACTTGGCATTGCTCGATTTTTGTTACAATGGCACGCACCGCTCTTACATTTGCATAATACAATGTGTGAGAATCGTCCTCTAAGCTGAGCTCGGGGAGTGGAAAGGGAAAGGCGCCAGAGCAGAATTTAAAACAGCAAGAAGTGTAAGGAGTGGCGCCACCAGAGGGCGCAGTAGAAGCCCACCCTCTGCTCTCCCCGCGGCCTCCCGTCGCCGCCCCGGGAAAACCAATTACAGCTGGTACACACCTGAGTTTAAAACAAAGGCTGTGACTTCCCCTGGGGTCCCGCAGCGGCGGAAACCCTTAAGCTGAGGGCTAGAAAAACGCGCACCTCTGGCCGGGACCCCCACTTCGAGCTGACCCAGATGCTTGAAGTCCCTGGCCCCGGCGCGACCAGTTGCAGTTTCTAGACTGGAACGTGAGGTAGGACTAGCCAGGCCAGCCAAGGACAGAAAGTGGGGTGGGGCTGCAGGCTCCTTAGGTCCCTGAGGAAAGCACCAAATTTGAGAGGCTTCACAGTAAGCAGCCACGCCGCAAGAGACATTCCACTGCCTGCCTCGCGGAAGGAGCCCCAAGCCGGCCTTCCCACAACCTGGGTGCGCCCTGAAGTTCCTCTCAAGGCCCATTTAATAGGCGCATCCTGGCAGTTACAGGATTTGCAAGCCCTGCAGCAACCTGGTCTTGGGGCGCCATCTCGTGCCATAATGGAGCCATTAACTCTGAGTTAAGGGAACCCAACCTTCTGCACAAAACCCTCTAGACAGACAGAACTTTAAAAGCAGATACAAACCAGGCTGGACCTTGAAGATTGGAAAAAATACCAACTTTTTCAGCGCAAAGCCATAGAGGCGCATCCAAATGTCCCCATCAGAAGGAGATAGAAGACCTTGCAAACCAAGAATTCAAAATGACTAGAGGAAACTGCGAACTCCAGAACACACAAAAGCAATTAAAAAAATTATTGAAGAAATTGAGCAAAGAAATTAAAATAATTTAAAATGAAACGAATTCTGGAGCTGAAAATTTAGAGTTAATGAACTTATTTTAATAACGGGGGCGGTAAAAGAAGAATGGAGGAACTCTGGATTGTGTAGAGGGAAATGGGGTGGGTGGGGTGGGGAAAGGAAAGATGGTGGACTGAGACAGACATCATCAAACTAAAACATTACAAGAATGGTATGAATCTACATTGTGTACAACCACAGAAACAAAAAATAGTACCCTATTTGTGTACAATGAATCAAAATGCAGTCTGTAAAAATAAAAAAAAATTTAATTTAAAAAGACAACAATAATAATAATAATAAAAATAACATAGGATCCTTGGGACAACATTGAAAGAGTAAACCTAGGGGTCATTGATGGGATAAAGGGACTTGAAAATGACAAAAGGGTGAATTTTTTTTAAATAATAGCAGAAAAAGGTTTAAACCTCAAGAGAGATTAAGTGTCCAAGTACTGTGTGCTAGTCATCTTTCCATTACTTTAACAAATACTGAGATAATCAGCTTACAAAGAAAAAAGGTTTATTCTGGCTCATAGTTTGGGACCTGTGGTAGCACATGGTGGCAAAAGATGTGACAGAGAAAAAAATCCTGCTCACTTCATGGCTGGGAAGTGACAGACGAAGAAGAAGACTGGATTTCCTCTATCCCTTTCAAAGGCAAGTCCTCAGTGACTTGAAGACTCTTCACTAGGCCCACCGCTTAAAGTTTCCATCCCCTCCCAATAGTGCCAAGCTAAGAAGCGACCTTTAACACATGGGCCTTTGGGGACATTCCAGATCCAAACTACAACATACCAAAGATTGAAGATCACCAGCTTCAAACCAAATAGAGCTACCCCTCAAAAATTATCAAACTATCAAACTATTAAAGGTAAGGGAAAAGGAGAGGATTCTCTGAAGGCAGCAGGAGAAAACAAAGTAAATAATACATAAAGGTTGCCCAAGACACTTGACACCAGATGGCTCAGTGGAGACCAAGAAGACAGTGGGGTGATTTCTTCAGAGTCCCAAAGGACAAAAACCTGCCAGCCAAGAATACCCAACCCAGGGAGGCTGTCCTTCAGAAATGAAGTGGAGAGAAGACCGTCCAAGACAAACAAAAGCAGAGGGAATTCATCCCAAGACCTGTTCTGCAAGAGATCCTGGGAAAGTTCTCTAACATGTAACAAGCAAAGAACTGAAGGCATAAACTATACTTGCAAAGGTAAGCACACAAAGGAATTCAGAATACACCCATGTGGTGACCACGGACTGCAGTTCACTTTTATCCTTAACATGAAGGCAAAAAGAACTATTAAAAGGATTGCAACTATGACACATTTTCAAAGACTAGGCAATATGAAAAGATGGAAATTGTGACATAAAAATTCAAAGTGTGAGTGTAGGGGTGGACCTGAGGTCTTAAATTTTTCCTTTCTTTTCTTTAAACAGATAGTTTTAAATAACCTGTTATATCCGTAAGATGTATTTGGCTAGCCTCACGGTAATCACAAAGCAAAAACATAATAAATACGCTAAAAATAAAGAGCAAGGAATCAAAACATACAACTACATAAAATCACTTAACAACAAAGGAGGAAAGGATGGAACAAACTACGAAGCTAGAATACAAGCAACAAAATGCCAGTCGCAAGCCCTGACTTGTCACTGATTGCCTTGCATATAAGCAGATTGAATTCTCCAGTTAAAAGGTATAGAGTCAATGAATGAATCAAAACAAAACAAAAACCGAGACCCAGATATATGCTGCCTACAGGAAAGTCTTCACCCGTAAGGACACGCATAGACTGAAAGGGAAGGGAAGGAAAACACATCCCGCCTACACGGAACCAAAAGAGGGCAGGGGAGGTTAGACGCGTATACAACAAAACGTCCTTTAACTCAAAAACTGTCCAAGTAGACAGAGAAGGACAAGGTGCGATGAACTTCCCGCTTTGATGCCTGGGGCAACCTCCCCGCTCCCCCGGGGGGCAGGCCGGGCTCTCTCACTCCCTCGCGTACTTGGTCAGGTCTAATTCATACCCCAGCTGACCGCGCACGATTCCTCATTTAAAATATCTGTTCTGCGACGTGGCGTAGCAGAAACTGGCACTCTTCTGGTCACAGAGGTTGGGATTCACAGTTCTCTACCAAGACGTTAACTCGTGGTCAGGGTTGAACAGAATCCTTCCCCGTAGAAAACTCCCCGGAGCCGGGACCCCTCCTACCCGAGCGCCAGCGGTGCTCGGCGCGGCAGGCGCAGGGCTGCGCCGGGGGAACCGCACTGCGCACGCGCCCCGCCCCGCCCCGCGCGGCTGCGTCTCCATCCCGCAGCGCACCCCAGGCCCGCCGGGCAGTCGCGCCGAGGACTCGGGGTGTGTGTCTGGCTCAGGCGCTGCTCCCGCACGTGCGCCTCGGGTTAACCCGCTCTCCCGGCTCCGCTCTGCACTCTGGGGCCGGGGGTGCCCGGAGGGAAAGGGCGTGGCTGCGCCTGGCTTGACTCTGAGGTCCCGGCTGGGAAAGTGGGCGCTCAGCGGGGGTCGGGGTGTGGGGTGGGATGAGCGGCCCAGCCGGGCGCGGTGCAGGAAGTGGGTGCGGGCGGTGCGCAGGCCACCGCGGCCGCCACCCGCAGGAGGGGCCCGGGCCATGGGACCACCAGGTCTGATCCGGTTCTCTGCGCACCTCGCACTCGGGAGGAAGCAGAGCTAGAAAATGCCGGAGGGGACTGAGGCCCCAGAGAACAGGTTGGAGTTATGGGTCCCAAAGGCAGCGGACCTCAGCTCCCTCATTCCTGCGAAGGAACAAGGCACGATTCCCGCGCACTCTGGTACCTGAGTTGGAGTCTTTTATCCGCCTGCCTCTCCTCTAACTCAATTTGGAAAACAAGTTACAGAAAGTAACTGGGAAAATTAAGGGAAAGCGGGGCAGACACTGGCATTTCCGCTTCTGGAACCTGACTATGCTGGCGATAAAAGCGCGACTTCAAACTGCCCTACCTGTTGTGTTTCCAGCCCAGTGACTTCCCCTACCCGCTGTGGAACCTGAGTTCCTGCATCAGGGAGACACACAGCAGTCCTGGGGTCCTCTCTTTAAACTATAAAAAATATGGTAATTTAGTAATTTAATTTTCCATATCGAAATATTTTTAGTAAATTTGTGAAATTTTGTGATTTAGTTTTTCATATTGAACTATTTTCGAATTATAATACGTGCAATCCTGTGCAACACACCAACCAATCCAAAGACAACTTCTATTTTAGTCAGCTTTTTCACTGCTGTGACTAAATGGTCTGACCCGCACAATTATAGAGGAGGAAAGATTCATCTGAGGGCTCACGGTTTCAGAGGTCTTAGTCCATAGAAGGCCAGCTCCATTGCTGGGGACTCGAGGTGAGGCAGAACATCATGGGGGAAGAGCATGGCAGAGGGAAGCAGCTTGCATCATCAGGAAGCAGAGAAACTCCCCTTCCCAGGTAAGAAATATATGTACCCATAGCGACACCCCAATTCCCACCTCCTCCAGCCACACTTTAATTAATCCTATCAGAGATTAATTCACTGATTAGGTTAAGACTCTTACTGGGTTAAAACCCAATCGTTTCTCCTCTGAACCTTACTGCACTGTCTCCCATGTGAGCTTTTGGGGGACACCTCACATCTAAACCATAACAACTTATTTTCTAATTCCACCATCAAGAAATAAAGTTACTCATCATGTGGGTATTTTTCCATACCTTCTCTGTGTTTATGAACAGGTATTCAGATAGGTTCCTGTTTTTTTTTTTTTCTTATGACAAAATGGGATCATATTAGAAACATTATTATTAATTTTTTCACTTCAATATTGAAAGCATGCAATATAAAGTTGAGAACTCCACAGTTAGTGTTTCATGTGTATATTTACACTCAATGAGCAAAAGTATCAATCATAACTATAAACAGTAAAAATATAACACTTGGAAGCCTGTATTTATGCAATGTTGTTTTTAAATCCATTGTTTCAGATTTACCATCATAGAAGCAAATGGTACCTTTGCTTTGAATCTTTTGAAAAAGCTGGGTGAAAACAACTTGAAAAACATACTTTTTTCTCCTATGAGTATCATCTCTGCCTTGGTGGTGATCTTCACGGGGACAAAGAGAAACATCATTTCCTAGGTACATAGGTACTTCAAGTTATTTCAAGACAAGAAGAGCTACTGCAAGTATATCAACTGAGATGACCTTCACTTTTCAAATCCCAAAGAAGTGCCCTTAACAGATAGCTATTGTCCGAGGGGCGAGGATAGGGAGTTGGCAGGATGGAGTATGGTGTCACTGCCTGGCCATCCTCATGGGCCACGGTCTCTCAGTGGGAGCTGCAGCAGCTGGACTAGAGGTCCAAGTAGCTGTCACACATATGCCCGGGACCTTGGTGCTGGCTGAAAGCTGGGGCCTCACTTCTATGAGGAACAAAGATGCCCTGGCACATGGCCTTTCTTGGGTCAGCTTGGACTTCTTCACACCATGGTAGTGAGGTTATGAGAGTGAAAGGGGAAGCTACCAGAATTTTTAAAGACTAAGCCTGGAAATGTGTCACTGGTCCTGCATTCTGTTGTTCAGGGCAAATTTCAGGGCCAGCCCAGAGCCAATGGGAGGAGCTGGAGACTTCAGATTGTGGTGCTGGGAGCTGCATGTGTATGTCGAGATGAGTTGTGTTGGCAGCCATGTTCACAGGCCAGTCACCATAAATAGCAAGCATTAGAAACCTGGGAACTCTGGTTTCCTGCAGGAAGTGATTATAGGGAGGCCTGGAAGAGTTCTAGGTAGGGCAGCTGTAAAAGTTTGGAAATGTCTCCTCCAAGATTTAGATGTTTCACTGTGACAGTACTAAGCAGTGGGTTCCTTAAGAGACGGTTAGGCCATGAAGGCTTCTCCCTCATGCATGGGATTAACGTGCTTTGTGTAGTCTTCAGTTTGTTTGCCCTTCTGCCTTTAGACATGTGAGGACTCAGTGCTCCTCTCTGGAGAATGTAGCCCTCCTCAGACTCCTGAACCTGACAGCACCTTGATCTTGGGCTTCTGGAACTGTGAGAGATAAATTCATGGTGTCTATAAGTTACCCAGTCTTGGGTATCTTGTATAGCAGTACAAGACAGACTGATAGTGTTTGTTTGTTTGTTTGTTTGTTTTAAGACACATCTCATCTTTAATTAGACGAATCATCTTTTAAACAGTAGTTATAATGTGTAAGGCTCTGAGTTTAGTGTTGTACCCATGTCTTGAAGTCAGGGAGTACTAAAAAATATTTATTTTGTTCTGTTTGTTAAAATTTATTTTTTTATTTCAGACACTTCTTATAGTAAAGTCAGAACTGAAGGTGGGGTATTCCCCAAGGTTTCCAGTTGCTTCTCACTGAAATTAACAGAACTGACAGCAACTGCTTAGAATGGTCAGCAGGCTATTTGGAGAAAAGTCTTGTGACTTCCTCCTGGTAAGTCACATGTGTTTTTCAGTAAGGAAGTGAAGACAGTGATGTGACCAGGAGTGGTAGGAAGAATGTGGGCTGTGAATTTATACAGAAGTCTGCACTTAGCTCTCCAAAGCTCACAGAGCCTCTGTTCCAGTTTTATCTTGTGTAAAATGGGGCTTGCAGGGTTTTCTGAAGCTTCAGGGAGATGCTATTTGTAACAGAACTAACACAGAGCATAGCATTGTCCAATGATCAGCCCAAACCAAGTAGTGATGAGAATGGAATATTTTTAGTCATTGTGGTGCAGATATTGTTATTTTTTATGCATTGTGACACTTGCTTAGCTTTTTACACATGTAAATATTTTGATTGGTTTCTCAGGGAATGAACATCTTTCTGGGTTTATTTTTGGCTGATTGCAATGGCTGTGTTTTTTGGCAATACTTTCATGACCTCTTTCATTTTTTTATAAAGCAAAACTATCCAAGCAACTTCTTGAATGTAAATGCAAATTAAGTAGATAAAACAAGAGTCCTCACTGACTTCTTTCCAACACTATTACCCCAGTTCCCAGTGTAAGAGCTTTTATGGATTTTATGTGTATCCTCCCTTGAATATAGAAATTTTACTTTGTGGAATTATTTCTACCTAGTATCACTATATTGTACAACTTGTTGGTAATTTGTTTCTTTTCACTTCATAATCTACCTTAAATTCAACCCATGCCAGCACACAGGATGGATATCCCTCTTTGTATCTGCTGTTTGATATGCCTAAGTATGGAGGTACCATAAAGCAACAAAGCAGTTTCCATCAATGGGCATGTAGGGTTGTATCCAGTAAGGGTCATTACAAGCAATAACACTCTTGTATGTGATTTTGTGCATATGTTACTAACAAAGATGGATTTGTAAAAGGGAGGAAGGAAAGAATGAGGCTTTGAAAATGTAATAAATATTGCTAAATTGCTTTTCACATTGATGTTCTCACCAGGGTATTAGTATTCACTTTCATCCACCATCAGCAATGTTATTTGTTGTTATCCTTTCTGATTATTATTATTAATCAGATCAAAGAACTTATCTTATGTATATCAAGCATTTATATCTTTTGGGTAAATTGCCTATTTACATAATCTTTGCCTATTTTCCATGGGGCTGTGTGCCTTTTTGTTATTAATTTATAAGTTATTTATATGTTTGGGATATATACTATTATTTTATATATAATTTTTTCATTGTTTTTCAAACTCACTTTAAGTTCTAGTTTTTCAGAATAAATTGGTATAAAGTGAAAGTCATCAGTCATAAGTTCAAATAGTGGTGAGATTCATATAAGATAGCATGATTTTGCAACCTGTTTTTCTTAGTTTCTATCTTATCTGCTTTCCAGGTTACTATCCCAAATTTCCATCAAACACAAAGAATTGCCTGATTTTCTTTTCTTTTTTCGTATTTTTGTGGATATTGTTATTTATAATGTTATTTTGATATTGGAATATAAGATATAGAGATGAGAAATCTTTGTTAATTTTTTCTCATTTATTTATTGTTTCAAGAACCCAATAGCAATATATAATTAGATGTTTATTTAGTTTGGTCCTAGCTCATGAAATAGTAACAAGTGTCTATTTTAGCAACTTAAAATGTGTTTACAAGTTGGGAAGATGCTGGAGGTACAGCAAGCCATCAGTATAAGGGTAGTCGATTTGCTTTTGCATTATTTTCTTAGATTGAGAAATTATAAAAATTTCGGAGGCATTGAAAACAGAGATAACCACATTGGCAAAACATGAGTTGTGGAAGAATGGAATGAAATGATGTGTACAGGTCACTTAGTATAGTCCTGGAAACATACTGAGACTCCAGTCACGTTCCAGGAAAGCGTAATAGTGGTGGTAATTCATCAAGGACTCTCACGAGGGGCAGCCATTACTCCTTCCCCACTCCACACAAAGAACACGCAGATAGGAAGAGACTGGAAGGTCCTACAGCTGGTAAAATCTCCTAAGTTGTGTTCAGAACTACTAGTCATATTTCTTCTCTGGTGCTATATTCAAGCAGAAGTGTACAATCCTGTAATTTAAAAATGAATTCTGAAAAGGGGAATTAAATAATCTAGTTATAAGCAGTTGGAGAGAAAGATTGGAAAGCCATTCCATAGTGCATAATCAACAAATTGCTCATTTCAATCCATTTATTTTCCCTCAAATTGTCTGCTTTTATATGGCATAATATAGGTGTTCATTAACATCATTATTGTTTCATCGAATATGTTAACTGAGTATTGTTTGAATTTTTTTCAAGAGTTGATAGTAGGCTAAGACATCCAGAATGGTAGCCACTGACCCTATGTGTAGTTATCAAAATTTCAATGTAATTAATTAAAGTTTATATAAATTTAATGTTTAAGCTCCTCAGTTTCCACTAGCTGTACTTCAGGTGCTCAATGGTCCTTTTTAACACCATTTGGACATTGCAGATTTATAACACTTCCATCATCACAGGAAAAAGACACTGATTTTTAGTCTGTTGTTCTAAAATATAGAGGCAGCCACAGAAAGTGCTGTATTAAACCTCACTCAACAAATTCACTGATTTGCAAGAGTGACATTCTGTGGTTGCCACATCTCAAAGTATTTTTTTAACTTTGTTTTAGATGACAAAAAATTGAAGTAGAAGGTATGAATAGCCTCTCCCATTAATAATCTCTCCTGCCAGAATGATATATTTGTTACAACTGATGTGAATTGATTGACACATCATCATCATCCATAATCTATACTTTTTAAAATTATAATTCACTCTTTTCGTGTGTTCTGTGGGTTTGGGTAACGTATGATAACATGTATCAAGCATTATAGAATCAGTGTATTTTCATGCCTTAAAAATCCTCTTTTCTCCTTCTACCTGTTCATCTCGCTCATCCCCAACACCCCACAGTTACTGATCTTTTTACTGCCTTTATAGTTTTCCTTTTCCAGAGTGTCAAACAGTTGGAATGGTACAGTATGTAGCCTTTCCAATTGACTTTTTTTTTTTTAGTAATATGCATTTATGTTTCTGTCTTGTCTTTCATGCCTTCTTAGCTCATTCTTGTTAGTGCTGAATGGTACTCCATTACTGGGATGTGTTGGGGGCTATGCCCAGCGGAGGGCACCGGGATGGCGCCTGGCAGCTAGCCAGAGGTTGCTTTGATCACATTGGTGGTGAAGAGGTTGATTAACATAAGCACACCCAGGTGATTTGTCATTGGCCATATCCAATTAAGTCCAAGCACACAGTGTGCACAGGTGTTCCGAAGTGCTCCTGATCGCGCCTGCTCATTTTGACCTTTACCATGATTGGGCAGCTAGCTCCTCGCCTAATCTTTGCATAATTGGTGTCAGCCCTACCCTTCACCTCCTAGAGGGGATATAAGCCGGCTCTCCTTGAGCGCCCGGGGTTCGAAGTTCGAGGCCCCAGGTTCGAGGTTCCAGTCCCCGGGTTTCCTGAATCTACAATAAACCGTTCTGAATTCAGAAGCCTTGCTATTCGTTTGTCTCCCGCACCAAATTGATCTGCTGGACGGCGTCAGGGATGTACCACGGTTTACTTACACATTCATTTATTGAAATACATCTTGGTTGTTTCCACTTTGGATACATATGAATGCAGCTGTTATAACCATTTGTGTGCAGGTTTTTTCAACTCCATGGGGAAAATACAAAGAAGTATGATTATTGCATCATATGATAAGGATACTTTTAGTTTTATAAGAAACTGCCAGCCTGTCTTCCAAAGTGGCTACACAGCCTTTTGTGTCCCACCTGCAATGAACAGGCACTCCTGTTGCTCCATATTTTCACTAGCATTAAGTATTGTCAGTGAATTTTCACTATCATTTAGTTCAAAGTGTTTTTTAAATACCTTTTGGGATTTCTTCTTTGATGCACTTGTTATTTAGAAGTGTATTGTTTAATTTTGAAGTATTTGAGAATTTTTTTTATACTGCAGACTTATCTGGAAGAGCACACTAGAGTTGCTCCTGTGGAGGGAATTTATGACAGTTGAGTTCTTTTGGGTTCATTTAGGAGGCTCTGCTTTGGGGCAGATGGGAATTAAGGATCACAGGTGTCTTCTGCTCAAATGAATTCTGATGCCAAAGTGATGCATTGCGGGCTGCATATCCTGATCCCCATGATTATCACCAGGAGAAGTTTAGATGGAGGACTGAGCCTGCCTTGATTGCCCCAGGATTTTGAGACTAAGGTAATGAGATGAGCCAGTAAAAGAGAGTCAATGTAGTGCTGGACAGGTGGAGAGAAGAGTGTGATCCAAAGGCAGGAAATGGCCAACTCTGTTGAATGTGCCCAGAGTATCCAACAGGGTGTGTTTCAACTTAATGTTTACCAGCTTCCTTTATAGAATGAAGGAAAACCTGTGCAAATGATGTTTAAGAAATCTCTTTTTATGTGAAAGAAATATTCACTGAAATTCTAGTGCTTCCCTCTGTTGGACGAGAGCTGGATAAGATCACCAGCTTCCCGATAAAAATGCTGACTTGAAAATGGTAATGCCAGTTCAAAATGCACATCTGAAGAGTCAAATGTGCATGGTCAAATGTAATGTATATGTAATATGGATTAAAGGGTCTTACAAGCCCTGTAGGAAATAAACTTTAGAAATTTGCTTCCACCAAGGTTTTCCCATCATACTTATAGCAATAGTATGATGGTATTCTGAGTATTGAATGCACTTTAGAAAAAAAAAAAAATCTTGTCACAGGCTTAGATGGGGGCAAATCAGTCTCAATGTCCTGCTTTACAACTTAGTATTTTTTCTTCTTTCAGCCTATTTCTTCCTATAGACTATGATGACAGGACCTACTCATAAGAGCTGCTGTAGGATTAGAGGAGATGATGTGTATAACACATTGTTTCATTGACTTGTTTCAATTGACAAATGTGAGTTGTCTCCTCTTCAACTTTGTTTAATCATCATAATTTTGTCTTTCCAAAAGCAGTTGCATGGGGCAGCTTCATGGACTCTAGGAATCATCTGGGGATCTGGGGATCTTATTAAAATTAGGATCTGTTTCTGGAGATCTGGGGTGGGATTGGAGATTGCATTTCTAACAGGCTCCCAGCTGATGCTGAGGCTCCTGGTCCAGGGACCATTCTCAGAGTAGTGAGGTTGTGGAGAAATTGATGGAGACTTTTAAAAGGCTAGTAGTTAGCTTTTCAGAAGGCCAGTCGCTGTGGCTGCGATGGATGCACTGGAGATGGATCAGAATGGAGACAGCTGTGGCCTTTCAAGCAAAACATGGCAAGGCCTGTGAACAAAGGCTGTAGTGGACACAGAGGAAGAACCAGCAAAGTTTTGGAAATTAAATTTAAAAAAGAATGGTGGTGGATTCATTGGGAGGAAATACGAGTGAGAGAGAAACTGAGTCACAGTTGTCCTGCCTTAAAGTGCTTTCTGTAACATTAGGAGGACAACCATTCTCTCAAAAATACTGTCCGAGCTGTCTTTATTTAAAAGTCGGGGCCCTCAGACACAGGTTTTTACTAAGTTTCTGGAATTGAGGAATCAAGGTATTGAAACATAAAGCAATCTCCTGCTTGGATGGTGGAGCATGACTGTGTCCTCCTCCAGAGGTGTGCTGAGCAGTCTGGCAGCCACTGGCCACCTGTGGGTATAGATTTAAAGTAAAATCAAATAAAAACTTTAGGTCTCCCTTTACACCAACCACTATTCTCAGTGCTCAGTAGCCACATTGGATTCATGGCTACGCTGACACACAGCACAGGGTAGAAGCCCTTAAAGTCTCCAACTCTCTTTTTCTAGATGGAGAAAGAATTCTCTTATGAGAACCTCATGGAGTGGACAAGGGCTGGCAAGATACATCAAAGAGAAGTGCAGGTTTTCCTCTCTAGGTTCAGACTGGAGGAAGATTGTGACATGGACGATGTCCTTCGAGATTTAGGCTTGGCTGATGCCTTGGATGAGCTGCAGCAGATTTCTCTGGAATGTCATCTAAGAAAGAGCTGTATTTGTCCAACAAATACATCCAAGTCTTTCGTGAAGGTAACTGGGAAGACACAGAGGCTGCAGCACAGCAAAACCAATAGCATTTTCTTAGATTCCCCTCTCCCCAGGAAATGCTAATGCACCTTCGAAGCAGCCTTTCTCTTACTGATCTGCTTTTTCTCTAACACTTCACAATGTACCTGCAGCCCAATGTAATGTTATCAGTGCAGTGGTGATACATCATATAATAGAGGCCCAATTTTAAAATTCCACATTTAGAACCTTGACATGCACATGTGTGTATGTGTGCGCACATGTAAGTGTTTTCTAGGGTCTGACATTTTTATTTTGTTTTTGTGATCTGAGGATTGATCGCAGGGCCTCCTGTATGCTAGGTAAGTGCTCTACCATTGAGCTATAACTCCAGCCCCAGGGTCTGAAATTATCATTCTCTAAGAGTCTTGTGGTCATTTGGGCAGAGGAGGCACTGAACACTCAGCCCAACCTTTCTGCTTGGGTCTAGGTGTTATTCTAACTCTCTGATGCCCATGAACCTGCATTTCAACTGTCAAAGCACCAAGCTACTCATGTCTTCACTTTTTGTGGCGTTTCTATTCTCCCAGGCACAAGAAGATACATGTTCCTTTCTTCTCTTCTGTGCTCAGTTGCATGGACATCTTGACCTGTTTATAATGAGAAAAGAGAGTAAATGAAGAGCCAGGAGGAGATGTGGGGAGCAGAGGGCACTCCCATTCCCTAGCTTCATGCTAGTTCTTCAGAAGCCAGCAGAGAGGCTAAGAGAACAGGTAACCCGGACCAGTGAGAAATCCGTCCAACTTCTCTCATGCATTTCTGTTTTGCTCATAGTTTGTATTTGGAGGGACTAGTGGGTCTCATACCTACTCAAATGTATAAATATCTCTAAAAATATTTTCTAAATATTCTCTAAAAATTTAAAAACAGTTGTCAGGAGGCAAAAATGATTAGAACTATTTTGTTCACTGAAATGTAGTTTTAGGCAGCTTCGTGGGTAACCATTAAACTTTCTGTGGCCATTTGTGCTACTTGCTTGAAATGTGATTTGTGTGTTCAGCAACAAGGGGGATCTCTGGGCTGGTTGGGTGCTGTTCTAGGAGAAGCACTAGCCTCTTGCAGTCTGTAGGGTCCTGGGCCATCAAGCTTCATTGACCCAATTCCTATTTTCATTCTGTAGCTGATTCACTTTTCCCTTTGTATGCCAGCCAGCAACCTGCCTGCAGGAGATCATGGGGCTGAGGCCTGTAAGGACATGCTGACTTCACAATGTGGGCCGGGAGAGGGAGGGAGTATTAGAGATTGCTGGGTTTGGCACATCCCTTGTTCCCCCTCCTCCTCCCAGCACTTGGACTTAGAGGGAGGACTCAGGGTGGCAAATAATCAGCTTAAGTGCTTCTTCCACTGCAGAGAGAGCTTCTGAGTACAGCAGCCAGTGGCGGTGGGCTGAAACCAGGCTCCTTGGGAAAGGAGTATCCTCTGCACAGCCTTGCTGATAGCTCAGTTATGTGCAGGGTAGGTGTAAATGGGAGAGCTCTACCCATTCAGGCATAAAGGCAGCTTTCTTCCTCTTCCCTGGGGACCTTTAGAGCACATCCATAGTGAACTATGAAAATGAACGGTAGTGTTCACATGTATTACAGACCTATGATACAGTAAGAACTTAGCTAGGAAAATCATACCACACAGACAATATGCATAGTGCTCTAAGAACTTGTTTTCAAATCAGCTATTTGTTAAGTTGTTTTTGAAGACTTATTTATCACTGCATGTTTTATTACTGCATTGTAAGGCCTGAAATCCCACATACTGCTTCAACATCTCTGAGCCCCTCAGAGCCCCGAAGACCTGGCCGTGCTGTCCCCTGCTCTCATCAGATGTGAGCACCCCTTCTGCCAAGCAGGAAAGGCTCCTTGCCCAGCTGCTCCCTGTACACCTGGTCTCCGGCCTGGCTCCCTTTGAAGCCTGCAACTTCATTTAAACAAGCCTACCCCATCCCCCCAGAGGAACTGGGGTTCATTCTCCCGCCTGCTCCTACAAAGCCTGCTTTCCTCAGCCTCCACTGGTTGATGATGTTCCCGTCACATTCTCAGGCCATGCTTTCTCCATGTGATGGCCATGTCTTTGGGTCAAGATGCCACCTCCCTTAACTTTATCCCTACCAGGCATTTTGTGTCTGCAGTCTAGTTCCACCTGGGCACACTCTCCTGCAACTTCTATAAACTAGCTTTGACTCCTGACAAGTTACTGCCACTAGTAGATTGTGTGTCCCTGTGACAACCAAACCTTTAAAGAGGTTTGAAGTCCAGTTGTGGGGCATTAAGTTGTTTCAGACTGCTGGGACTGCTGTAACAAAGTACTATGGATTTGGTGTTATTTAAATGTCTTAAATAATAATTGTTCATTTCTCAGTGTTGGAGACTGGCACGTTTAAGGTCAAGGTGCCAGCAGACTTGGTTTCTGGTGAGAGCCTGCTTACTGTCTTGCAGGTGGCCGCACTGCAAACACCTGGAGTGCTTTGGAAAACAGTGCAGTCTGCTTCCTTCTGGTGAGAGATTCTGATCTAAGGGGTCTTGGGGTGCACACTGGGCATAGGGATTTTATGGAGCAGAAACACCAAACCTGATTTAGAGGGGTCAGGAATCTCCCTGGAGAGACAGTATTTGAGCTGAATTTTGAAAGACTAGGAAGCAGGCCAGATCTTCCACACAGATACGCTGAGGATATGGAGAGTCTACAAATATTCCACCATGGCTCTAAAAAAGAGAGAAACAAAGACCCATAAAGTACCAGTGAGAAGAACCTCACGTGTGCAAAGGAGGTGGAATGAGAAAGCAGATGGGAGAAACATAGATGATGGAAATGGCAGGACTTTTGATCATGGCGTTTATGTGAAAGGCACTCGCTCTGGTTTCTGAGAGTGTCCAGTGGTTCATCAGAGTTTGAACTTGAGCTTATGGATATAGCTGAGATCATATAAGAGGAGCAGATTGTAGTACGGACAAAAGAGAGATTAGAACGAAAGAGGAGAAATCTGGAGACAAGCCAAGAAACCAGGCAAGAAGAGTGCTCTGCAGATCCTGGAGGCTGAAGGCAAGGCTGCCAATAAATAAAATGAAATAAGACCTGGGAGGTATCTTTTGTCCTTGTCAATTAGCGGGTGTTTAGAGACCTTATCAGGAGCACTTTCAGAGAAGGCCAGGTGGAAGCCAAGATGCAGTGAAGAGGGAATTGAAGGTGAGAAAAAGACAACAGTAAATGCATTTTTGTTTTGTTGTTGTTGTTTTGTTTTTTTTCCTGGAGAAACCTGACTACCTGCCAGCGAACAGACAACAGACGATGGAAGAAGTAGAGAAGCAGTCCAAGGTATCAAAAGCAAAGATAAAGGGGTGAGGGCAACTAAGGGAGCCACATCCTGCCGTGAAATGGAACAGAGGGGCGGAGATGTTGAAGGGACCTGCTGGCCACAACCCCACAGGAGGAGTAAAGAGGGTTAGAGCGCCATCTGTTTCAGGTTAAGGACTCCCTTCTGCCACCACCTGCTCTGTGACCAGAACTGATGCCTGTGTGCTCTGTATCCCACTCGTGTTCTGCCAAAGACATGTCAGAACTGAGCTTCTAAGGAACACCCCACTGAAAAGCAGGGGGTCATTTTATTTTATTTTATTGGTACTGGGGATTGAACCTAGGGGTGCTCAATCACTGAGCCACATCCCCATCCCTTTTTTAAATATTTTATTTAGATACAGGGTCTTGCTAAGTTGCTTTGGGCCTCACTAAATTGCTGAGACGGGCTTTGAACTTGCAATCCTCCTGCTTCAGCCCCCCAAGCTGCTGGGATTACAGGTGTGAGCCACCACATTGGCAGTGGTGGCGAGGATTGCTCTTCAAGATTGTTCTGTGTCATCCCAAACCTGAGTGTCTACCTCTGATTCCTAGTTAGGCTTCCCAGTTCCTCTGTGGAAGCAGAGTCACATAGACTTTGGAATCTGGGATACTTGGTTTGAACTGTAGGTTGGCTCTTTGAATCTCTATCCAGGCACAGAGAAGCATGCTTCATAATGAACAGTACCGTTTGTATTGCAAGGGATACATGCTGCTTTTAAAAACAACCTAGAACATTAAATAGCAGAACTTTTAGACCTTGTTATAAGTAGCCAACAGGTACTCATTTCACATACAATAATTTTTGAAAAACATGGAGGCATGCTTATTATCACATCTGAGAGTACTTTAAAAAGGGAATTAATTACACACATATATTTTTTCTCTCTTTAGAAAGGTTACTGTTTCCAACATGCTGAGCTTTTCTGTGATGGCAAATTCCTTTGAGAATATCTAGCAAATAGCTTTGAAAAACATAACTGATATGTGTTGCATATAACTTAGCCTTCCAGGTAAAGGTGCATTTTATCTCTGAATGAGAAATTTACTGCTTTTTAGAGAGTCTGCAGTGTCATTTTCAGGCTCTTCAGATATTTTTCATGATCACATCATTTTATTGCTAGAAAATGATGGATACTTAAAAATTTGAAAATACAAATTTCTAGACTTTCTAAGACTTTCCAAAAAGAAGAGAATTGATAGCTGAGTGCAGTAGTGCACACCTGTAATTCTAGCAGCTTAGGAGGCTGAGGCAGGAGGATCACAAGTTCAAAGCCAGATTCAGCAACTTAGTGAATCCCTAAACAACTCACCTAGACCCTGTTTCAAAATAAAATATAAAAAGGACTGGGGATGTGGCTCAGTGGTTGAGTGTCATTGGGTTAAATTCTCAGTACCAAAAAAGAATTGGTCGGCTTCAGACCTAAAAAGTACAACATTTAAAAATACTGGTTTGCAAGAACAACTTGCTTTCAAGAGGATAGATTTTACCTAGTCTTTAACAAAATTTCTTTGATTAGCTATTTCATAAGTTGAATATCAAGTGTCAAGATCTAGAAAAGACAACCAACTTTGCCTTTATTCCACTGAAATAAATTCATTTCCCAAAAAGTTTTTCCCAAGATGGCCACCATTCCAAATTTAGAAGTCAACTTAATATCAGGTCTGCAAATTACTGTATTTCAAAGCATTCAACTAGGATAACAATATGCACACATGTATTTAATCGCATTGCTCTCATTAAATTTGAAAATCATTTTTGTGGTACAAAAATGTAATAAAATATATATTTTTTCTTTCTCATTGCTTTAAATTTCTGTTTATGTGTCTTATAGCATTTATACTATTAATAGTAAGCACATTATCACTTTAAAATTCATGAACCATCAGGGATGTGTCAAACATTATGTTGATGTGTTTTGGGCCAGTTTGGGAATCCACTGACTAGCAAATTCAACTTCTGGTTTTGTTTTGGTTGACTTTCAAAGTCAAGTTCTAACTCTTGCATACACACACTAAACACTAATACTGCAGGTACTAACTCATGAAAACAAACCAATCCTCTGCTGGAAGAAGCCTTCCACCGCCACCCTCCCAGCACCAGGCTCCCCCACACCGCCCTAGCCATTTGCGAGGCCTGGAACCGGCGGGGCGGGCTCCTCCCCGGGTCCCGCACAGGGCCTTCGGAGGCAGATTGCACAGGCCTGAGCAACATGCAATCGGTTCTGAGTCATGGGCCGGAAGCCTTGCCCCTGATCCAGGCAGACGGGAAACATCCACAAAGCAGGCACAGTAGGAGCAGCAGCCGCAGCGGCAGCAGGAATCTCGAAGGTACCGGGCTGGGGAGGCGCTCCGATCCTCAGGTTTCCCTGGTCCTTACGCCCTGGAGTCCGGTGGACCGTGGGAGTTGGGTAGGGGAGGAAGGAAGAGCAGGGATGGGGAAAAGGACAGCTCCAGGAGATCGATGGCGGCAAGAAACCGGGAAGCGGGCTGCGGGGCAGCCGGGGTCCGCCTGGCACCAGCAGCGCCGGGGTCCGCAGACCCGCGTCAGCGCTGCCGGGCTCTAACCTGAGGCTGGGCGGAGGCCGAGAGCCTGGAACTCGGGCAAGGGGATCGCAGGGCGCAGACCCGCCCCAGGTCACCTGCTTGTTCTCGGAGTGTCGTGTCCCCACCCTCTCCTGCTGACGCCGTGGTCTGCGATTTGCCAGGGGCGGGGAGTGGCGGGGGACACAAGTGGTGGCGTTGGGCCCAGGCCGGGTGGGCGGGGACAGCAGGCGTGGGAGGAGCCGCGGGTGCAGACAGGACTACGCGCAGACTGGGAGCGTCCCTGCAATTTTTGTGGCGCCTTGGGCGAGCTCCGGGGAGGTGCTGGGTCCGTGCTATCTCCAGCACAAACGCCTGTCTCCTCCGCCCTACAACTTAAAGGTTGTACCATCTTTCCCTTCTTCCTTGCCTCCCACCCTTCCATCTTTCATCTTCTTTATTACTTTCCTTCTACTTGAAAAAAACTTATTAGGGATTGAACTCGTGCCTCGTGCATACTAACACACCAGGCAAGCGCTTTACCGCTGAGTTACATCCCCGGTACCCCAGGCCCCAATCCTTCTTCACCTGCCTCCCTCTAGGTAGTAGCCTCAGTAGTCCTTTAGTTACTTCAGTTAGTTCCTCACTTGCCGGACGCCGCTCTTCAGCCTTTAGCTCTGCCCCACTCCTGTGCTCAGAGACCAAAGGCTGCTTTTCCCCTCCTCTGCAGCTTCCCGGCTTCCCACTAGGAGTAGGCTGTGTGTAGTGATGCTGTCGGTTCTGGACCACCCACAGACACACCTCCCAGTTCTCCCGGTGCATTCCTGATTGCTGGGTCACAGTCTCTTTTTTCTACCTTTAAATATCGGACCCCCCTTCCATTAAACAATTAAGTGAATTTGTCCTCTCGTGTCTCCACTAACCAAGTTTGGAGTAATTTCATCCATTCACATAGACTCCTGGAATCAGGATGTTGGTGACTCCCAGCCTCTTGCACCAGAGCCTCCTCTCAGCGTGTCCTCCCTGTATGTCCAGACATCCCTGGCTGTCCTTGTTACAGGTCCAGTTGGTTTGGCAGGCTCCCCACCTCTGCAGTGGAATGTATTGCTGTCCCCATTCCAGGGTGTCTCCTCATGTAAGCTTCCTACGAATGCAACAGTGGGGAACCTCAGAATGCTCCTGGCCTCCTGCCCCGCCTCCCTTTGTGCGCACTCTGCTGGCACTTCCATCTCTCACATCTCCAGCATAGGTGTTTCCTCCTCACCAGGAGTCCCTGGTCGGTGGTAGTGATCTTCCAGGTTCCCCTGTGCTTTTCCACACTCAATATTGAGCCATGTCATTTTTATAAAACCCCATCCTACTCCTTAAGATATTCGTTTAAAAACCATGCATGGCTTTCTGGACCCCAGCTCCAGTTCAGACTCTGAACCCAGCCTGGAGGTCCACCTTGCCTCACCTCCCTTTATCACAGCAGATCCACTCCTTTGGGCCCCACACAACCCTGCTCTTCTTGCACATTCTTCACACCTGACAACCCATAGAGCCAACATCCCCCTTTCTACCACCTACAGACACCTGCCCAATTATCCAGAACAACTTCTCTGCAGAACTTCCTAGGCTTCCATGAAGAATTTGTTCCACTTTTTGGGACAAAAAGCACTTGGAAACTTTCCCAGTTAGAGAGCACAGGACAACTTAAAGTCCTGCATTTCTGTATGGGTGTCTCCTCTCAGGTGTGAGCTCCTGGTCAGGGATTATTGCCTTTATGTTTCTTTTCCTTCCCCTGAGGAATGCAAGGGTGGTTCTATGTAAGTGCTTTTTGAATTCAAGCACTGTGGGATGTGTGGATGGGGAGGGGTTTGTGAGAGCAGAGTTCCAGTGTTCGACGGTCCCAGGAGGACAACCATGCCACATTCTGAGAAGCAGAAGGCTTATTTCTGAGTCTACTGCCATTTTTCCTGTGTTTTCTGTTGATAGTACATAATTATCCTTGTCATTTGTTCAGCTATGAAAGGAAAACTAGCTTAATATCAATGTACTTTATTGACTGAGAATCAAAACTTTTCCTTGCTGTGTTTTTGTGACCGTTTAATTGTAGCACTTGCACTTAATACTATTATTTTGCATTATATTGAAATTAACTTCCTTTTAGATGTATTGGGAAAGGTCCATTTTTTTTTCCTTCAGTTTTCAACCCTTTTCAAAAGCTTTAGTATACAGATGAGATTGGAGCCCCAGAAAAAGAGGAGGAAAGTGAGTCTGTTACCTGGCCCCTGCACCTGCCTGCCTGTTGGCACGAGCAGGACCATGCACTTGTGTGTGGGTGAGCCAGTATGTCTGTGACTGCTATGGAGAGATGGATGGGAAATGCTATACTACTGACCAGCACCTGGATGTTAAGAAGGAATGGAGGTGAGGAATTGTGATGAAGAAAGAGGAAAGATGGAAGAAACCAGAAGTAGAAGTTTATCAGAGAAACAAGTTGTACCCCATTTGTTTACAATTAAAAAAAAAAAGAAAACTAAAATTATAAATAAAGAAAAATTTCTCTAGGTAAAACAGGGAAGAACGTTGGACTGTGAGTCTTGGTCTCTGCATCTATAAAACTTGGGGGAGCAATACATGTCCTATTTATGTCACATGGTTGTAGAATCAAATAAGATCAACTGAAACCGGCACCTATATGGAGGGCTATATATCATTGGCTATGAATCTATTCAAATGTAAGATGGTATAATTAATAAATACATAAGCTTGTTTTTAGTGAAGACTGAGACAAAGCTACTTCAGCAGCCAGATAATGAATCATGAGAAGGACAAAGCAAAAAAAAAAAAAAAAATTAGTAGGAGTTTATAATTAGGAGCAATTAGAATGTAAACTTGAGATTGTTGCAATAGTTTAATTCATTTCCTTTTCCTGTTCAACAAGATGATCACACACACATAGATACACGCATGCATACACACAGTCACCAACCTGAGATCTTAACTGCCTCACCTTGAGTCCAAAGCTCTCATGCTAAGGTAGGATGAATTTCAAATTTATTTCTGCCACATTCATTTTACCTAATTCTCTCCTCTTTCCATTTGTTGGATGCCAATGGCTGGTGGGCACAGTGTTATATGGTGAGAATACTGCTTCCCGCCTCCTCATTTCTGAAGCGTCATCAAGTGTAAGCGAAGCTGTGCGGGGCTGGAGGTGGCCCTGAGTGGCTGGACACTACTTTGCTGGGGGCTTGCCCACAGCAGCAGCACCACCTCCCCTACTCTGCAGCCCCCACCGTGAGTTTCCTCGCCGAGGAGTTTCATGATGGCAGAACAGTGAGGAACGGTGACCTTGTGTTCTCCAGTAAATGGCCTGCTGACTACAGAGCACCATTGTGCACAGGACACCACGTTGTCTGTTCTTGGTTGACATTTTCACCTGTTTATTTCAGACTTAAAGACTCAGTACTGGTTTGGGCTGTTGCTTAACATCAGAGTGTTACCTTATGCTTTCTAACTTACAACCACACTTTAAAAAAAAAACCGGAGACATCCCTCTTAAAAATTCTTTAGGAGAAGCTTAGAGATGCTTCAGTAGAGATGCTCTGTGGCCTGGTCTTCTTCTCCTTCCCCCAGAACCGCCCACCTAGATCCCCTTTTTCTGTGCCCCTGAGACCCAGAAGACCTGCAAGACCTGTCCCAATGGAGTAAGTTCAAAGCTACTACACAGGGCACCTCGTGGTCCAGTGATGACCCATCTGTTACAGACACGCACGTGCCTGTGATGATTTGGCTCTCCAGGTGCACCTTCCAGTATTTTTCATTTTGCTTATCTGCTAACCTTCCAAACTGGGACTTACTTTTCTTGTTTGATTTTAATTTTTTTTGAGTAAAAAACATACATGCATATGTAAAAAAGGATAGTATAACAGGAAAAGAAAGCTTGTAGAGTCCTGAGATCATGGGCCACGATTTGTTTTTTCCTTTTCCAAACTCTCCTTAGTTGTAAGAACAAAGAAGTTCAGGAGAAATGAAACAAGTGGATGAACTTGATATCTCATGGAATAGCCCAGATTTTGATAAAGTTCAATAGAAATTAACCATGCCGGACACAATAGTATTCTGAAATTGTAATAATTAATAATAACCAGTAGTAAGTTTTTGTCCTTTGGAGTAAGGTGCCTGACTTAGTTAGGTTCCTGTCTTTCACAGAATATGGTTCCTGCCTTTACTAATGGTTGCATTTCAAAGGGATGGATCCTGGTTCTTGTGAAGTCAGTCTTCCATATAACCAAGAAACTCTTAACAGGATGCACAATTACAGATTGTCTAAAGCAAATTCTTTAAGGAATGTTAGGGACCAGAGGCCGGAAGGGGCTTGGCTAGTGTGTTTATTTAATCAAGTTTAGCTTAATTACTGTTTAGTCAAGCTGAGGGGAACATTAAGGTCAGCTTGGCCAAGACAGATCCCAAATCAGTACATATAATGTACAGTTTGCCCAATGACTTGGAGATTTGGGCTTCATATTGTGTGTGTCTGTAAAAATCTCCTTATTATGTATAACATTTTATTATGATATCTTCATATTACATAATATTATATTTTATTTGAGTTCTTTCTGTTCTGTTCTTTCTCTACTGAGTTTTAAAAACTCATGTGGAAAATAGTAAATCTTTCTGAAATCTCCCAGATTCAAAGTAACTTTTTCATCTTCCCAGGAGTCCATTTTTATAAGTCCAGCTATTCCAAACGCACCCTCCAAATTTGGTGAAATTTACCTAGCCATTTCCACAAGACATGATGACAGAAATGCAGTTTTTATTCACGAGGAGTTATTTGATTCTTAGAAGATTCTGTGTATATTTCACTGGAGACCACAAAGAGAAGCGGCAGGCATATGGGGATTTGTGCACTGATGAAGGGTCAGGCTCTGGAGTCAGAGGGCAGGCGCAGCAAGATGACACACTGGACCACTGAGAGCAGCGCCCAGCAAGGACCCCTGCTGACCATTGTTGCATGGAGGGAGGGACCACGCAGGTCTTGGAGGGTGTCCCAGCCCTGGTTTTGAAGGATGGTACCAGTGAGAAAGGGCCACTCACTGTTGGCTATTTCATAGAAAACACGAACCCCCCCCCACACACACGCACCATAGTGTCTTAGTCTCCTATTGGCGCTCGAACACCTTCCTACAAAGTTAGTGGCCACAACAACATGAATTTATTATCTTATTGTTCTAAAGGTCATAAATCCAAAATGGTGCCGCAGAGCTGTTTCCTTCCTTCCCGACTTTCTTCTTCCCTTCCCTTCTCCCCTCCCTTCTCCTGGAGGCCCCAGGGATATCTGTTCCCTTCCTCTCCATCTTCTGGAGGCAGCTGCATTCCTTGCTCAGTGGACTTGCGTCACCCTGACTGCTGCTCCTGTCCTCAGGTCTCATCTCTGACGCTGATCCTCCTGACTCCTTCTTATAAAAACCCTACGATTCCTCTCAACTCACCTGTCTGAGCCAGGATAATCTCCACATCCAGAATCCTCAATTAAATCACATTTGCCAAGTCCCTACTGCCAGGTAAGAGGAGGTCGTCATGGGCTCAGGCGTCTTGGGGTGCAGTGACTCACCTAGCACACCTAGTGTCCACTGAGGGCGCATGGATAACGGTGTGACTTCAGGAGAGTTTGATTGACCTGCCTCTGTTCTGCATTTGGTTCAGACCTTCCTGATGGATGATATCAGTGACGCAAATGGCACTTTTGCCATCACCTTACTCAAAATGCTGGGTGAAGAGGACAACTCGCGGAATGTATTCTTCTCTCCGCTGAGCATCTCCTCTGCCCTGGCCATGGTCTTCCTGGGGGCAAAAGGAGACACCTCAGTCCAGATGTCCCAGGTATGCATGCCTGCTGGAAAAATACAAAATAACAAAATAGAGTTGTTTTTTTTTTTTCTTTTTTTTTCCCCTCACATACAACTGTTCTTTTTGACTCTCACTCCACCTTGTGGAAGCCAGGGTAGCTGGTAGGCAGGCAGAGGTCCCTGGGGTGATGCCTACTCAGGTCAGACACTGGAAAAAGCTGAATTGAGTAGGGTGGGTCATATCCTCTGATGTGCTTGGGAGAAATCAAGCCATACAGTTTATTTACTTTAGATAGAATGATCAAACATTCTAGTGAAATCACATCTTTTGATAAATAAGGTCAACTGTAATTGTGTCCTACAAAGGCAAATAATTTCAACCTTGTCATATTTTAAGCTTTTGATAATATTATGTTTTAAATAGTAGTATAGCTGTGTAAATGGACTTCTTGTTAAATGGGTTATTCTTAGTATATGCTTATGCATAGTAGAAGAGAAGTGTAACATAAATCTGGATTTAGATCTTCTGGGGTTATTTAGAGGGAATGTATAAGCTGATTGGTCCTGAATGGTTATGGACACCCTAATCTATGAACAAGGTGTTGGCTGATACTTCAGGGACATCTTCCCACCAAGTGGTGAAAACATCCCAGAAAATTCTCACATGGGTGTTCCTTTGCCACTCATATCAGGGGTGTATGCAGCTGAGACCCCAGTTGAGATCCAACATTGATTGTTTCAATTCTCTGTGGGAGGGAGACTTTGAACTGGGGTGATTGGGAGACTCAGGAAACCCTTGCATATCACTGTGACTTGACTTGTAAATCAGTCTGATCTGGAGAACTGCCATAAAATTGCAGAGGAAACATTTTTTTTCCCTACTCCTTTTTGCATTCCCTGAGTCATATTAAATTCACCCCAGTTACCTATTTTTTCTCTTATACTTCCTTCCTTGTTAATGCATGCTTCTTTCCTGGCATGGACAAATCTTCTACATCAGTGGCTCCCATCCAGGCAGGCAATTTGCCTCCCTAGGGACAATGGTGAGGGTCTGGAGAGTTTGTTTTTCTTAGTGTAGAGATGCTACTGTCCTCTAGTGGGCAGAGGCCAGAAAAGTTGCAAAAATATGCTAGGAAGCACAGAACAACCCTATAACAAAGTTCCCAGGCTCCACATGTCAATAGTGACAAGTTGAAGCCCCTGCGCAATTAGAGCAATTAAGAAAGAGACCTGTGTAATGCTCAGTCTGTAACTTTGTTTGGAAATAGCTCTTTGGGGCAGTATATTGCCATGTTAAATGTAGGTGTTCCTTTCTCCTCCCAGGCTCTCTATTTGAACAGAGATGGAGACATTCACCAAGGTTTCCAGTCACTTCTCACTGAAGTCAACAAACCTGGCACTCAGTACGTGCTTAGAACTGCCAGCCGACTCTTTGGAGAAAAAACGTGTGGTTTCCTTTCAGTAAGTAGTACTCACACATTGATGAAAGCAATTTGAAAATAAGAAACTACAGAAGAGCAGAGAATGAAGGACTCTATCTCCTTAAAAATGTGCTTAGAGCTGGGTGCGGTGGCACATGCCTGTAATCCCAGTGGCTCAAGAGGCTGAGGCAGGAGGATCAAGAGCTCAAAGCCAGGCTCAGCAATGGTGTGGCGCTAAGCAACTCAGTGTGACCCCGTCTCTAAATAAAATACAAAAACAGGGCTGGGGATGTGGCTCAGTGGTTGAGTGCCCCTGAATTCAATACCTAGCATAGACTTATATGTCTGCAGTTATAATTCTGAACTTTATTTTATGCCACCATGCCTCTGGATTATGTCCTTTTAAAATTGCTTCTGATACATCCCTCCCTGAAGCCAGAGTCAGTACTTCCTCCTGTACCCAGACTTCTTCTCCCTCTTGATTCCGTATCTCTGAGAGACGGTATCATCCTGTGTGCTGTACGAAGCTCCCCCACAGTCAGTTCCACCTCTCTTCATTGAGCTGATTTCTGCTGAGATGGCCTCTCAAGGTCTCTTAAATTTGCTCCCCTTCTCAGTCACCACTGGCGATGCTTAGGTTCGGATTTACTGTATCTTCCACGTTAAAAT
Source organism: Sciurus vulgaris (assembly GCF_902686455.1). Taxonomy (NCBI): domain Eukaryota; kingdom Metazoa; phylum Chordata; class Mammalia; order Rodentia; family Sciuridae; genus Sciurus; species Sciurus vulgaris. Next base: position 86,781,702 of record NC_136474.1, read on the forward strand.
CCACTCCTCTTGACTGGCCTTCCAGTCTTGCCTGGCCCTTTTGTTTGTCTCATAAATCCACACCACTGACAGAATAGTCTTTTCTAAAGTGAAAATCTGTTCACACTCAGCATGTGATTTTCGAGTTCCCTAGTCTACTCAGAGTATGACATAACACAATAAGTGAGCTCCAAAGAATTATGCCACAGAATATGCAAATGAAGCTGCCTTGAGATTAATAAAACAATCAGGGCAAGCGTGGCCATCTGATTGACTGGGAGTTCCCAGGGTTTTTATCCAAGATTCAGATACATCTGGGTCCTGGCTGTGGTTTGGTAATGTCACCCAGAAATTGTCTTCTCTGGACTCACCTTTCACTGGAGGTGATTCTGGATCTCAGAAATCTTCTGGTGAATCAACGATCATTTATGAATATCAGTTTGATCTTTGAATATTGGGGACATAGGGAACCACCCTTCACCGTTTTCAATTGTTTGGCTACTAAAATATTTGGGATCAGAGAATGGGTAAAGGATGGGAGCTAGATGCTAGGCGTATTGTATCTAAAAACAGATATTTGTGGGGGGAGTGATTGGGGCATTAATGTACTGGGAATAAGCCATTCCTGATTTGACCCCAGCTTATATTTAAATTCCTTGAAATGCACAAACATACAGACACACTCACATGGACACACAAACATTTATATTTGTATACACATTTATGCACACACACATGCATGTACATGTTCACACTCATTTGCTCACGTGCACACACACTGTGATCTGAATCTAGCATACCCCTCTTCCAGAGGACTTTCCTTGCTCCATGTTCTCCCAATCAACCACAGTGTCCCAGATCTAAAATGCTGATTCATTATTGGCCCTTGTGTAGATCTGATTTCTTACAATCTCGTTCCTCTCAATCACTCAAACACTGTGGTTGTTACTGGCAATACAGAAATGCAGAGTTGGACTGCCTACTGGGGGAAACAGAAAATCCAAGTCGTGCATGGGTATTTGACAGGGATGTTCCCCGGCGGTTTCGTGCATGGGTGGTGGCAGTCTTCACATCTTGTAAATGTTTGTGTTTGGACTCTCTCTCATCAGGCTTGTGGGCCCCCTCATCAGATACCGAGTCTTCGCCCGGTGTCGAGCACCTAGCAGAGAGCCAGGCACAGAGTAGGGGTCCACACGTTTATGGTACCTGCATCTTAAAGTAGCGCATGCCCTCTGGAGGCACGTACAATATGAGCATGTTAAGAGGGAAAAATGCTTTTATAGTTGTGGGAACTTTTGTTGAATCGGGTCAAACTCCACATCGTGTGTCGTAGACGTTCAAGGAATCCTGTCAGAAGTTCTATCAGGCAGAGTTGGAGGAGCTCTCCTTTGCTCAAGATACTGAAGAGTGCAGGAAGCACATCAATGACTGGGTGTCAGAGAAGACTGAAGGTAGGAGGCTTTGATTTAGGTGGACCTGGAGTTACCATGGAAGGGGGCGGAGGTGGGCGGAACAGGACCTCCAGGGTGCTACCGCCATGACCCAGTTACTAGAGGCCTCTTTGTGTGTTTTCTGGGTTTTCAGGCCAGTGATGCGTCTCTGTCATTTCTCTTGGGCTTATCAGATCACAAAGTAGGGTTAAAAAAAATAAAATAAACTCAAAGTTGGGATTTCAGACTCCCTGCTCTGCACTGTGCTGATAAATCCCCAATCAATGCTTCCTTCGGGGGTCTGTTTATCTTCTCTCAGGGAGACCCTGGCCATGAGCTGAGGCAGAAGGACATTCAGTAAGGTTGCAGCCTAGAGGCGTCGGTCCCAGTGTGACAGGGTCTCCCTGGGATGACTGAACCAGTTTGACCTCAGCCCCCTCCCTCTGCGTACTTAACTGTAGCCGCGCTTGTTTTCTGAGCTTGACCTTTTCGAAATTTTCTTCAGGTTTGGAGGTGCCACTAAAGTGGAGCTGGCAGTGTCCCCTGTCCAGCTGTCATTCCAACTCACCAGAAATATTTCTGTCCGTCTGGACTTGGATAGAGAGAAAAAGAGGGCACACTTCTAACTGCCCTCCCCCACCTCCAGGCCTACCTAGCAAGAAATTTAGAACATTCTAAAAGGGGGAACGAAGTCACTTATTTCTTCGGGTGCCAGCACACCACAGCGGTACCCATGATTACGCTGAGAGCCAGTATCACAGTTAGTGTGGGAGACTTTTCCCCTCATCTGTCCAGCAGGCTCTTGCTCTCCAGTTGACCTAGCAGTACTCAGTCGCCCAAGAAGTTTCTCCACACCCACCCTCCTTGTGCCATCAGTCCCCTGAGGCTGACCACCTCCATGTTTGAGAGCTGGAGGGGCCCTGGGGATCCCCTCTCTCATCCCTGTCTTCTCTCCCCCAACGCCTCTGTCCTATTCACTCTTCTGAGGTGGCCCAACTTCTCCCACTCACAGGTGTGTATTTCCCGTCCTTTGGGAGATTTGAAGGTTGGCACAGAGCAGTGGTTGTCCACCAGGTTGGTTTTCCCTCCAGGAGACACTTGACCATGACTGAAGACATTTTCAGTTGTCACAATTGAAGAAAATACTGTTAAATAAACATCCCACGATGCACAGGGCAAAGACTTTTCCTGCCAAAGATGGCAATACTGATGCATTATCTCAATGATGATGTTGAGATCTTACAGGGCCAGTGTCCAGAGCCCCCAGTGAAAGTGGAAACTCTTGGGTTATCTTCTTAGCTCACCCACCTGCCACCTGTGTGAACTTGGTACAAAATACAGCAAATGCTCTGATCCTGAATTTCTGCACCTATAAACTGAGAGCAAAACCTAAGTTACCCTACAAACGTCAAGATTGTTGGTTATGGATAAACGCTACGCTGTGTGAGAAGGACAGACCCGGCCTGGCTCTCCACTGAGCCTGGGCCTCATATGTCAAGGGGGTTGAAGAAGAGTGCTTATGACCTCCCAGATCTGGATAAACTTCTCTCGTATTTTTCACAGGTAAGATTGCAGAGGTGCTGGGTCCTGGGACAGTTGGTTCACTGACTAAGTTGGTCCTGGTGAATGCCCTGTACTTCAAAGGAAAGTGGAACGAGCAATTCGACAGAAAGCACACAAGGGGAATGCTCTTTAAAACCAACCAGGTGGGAGATGTTTTCTGATGCACTGCTGCCTCCTTAAAGTAGATGACAAATGGAAACGTGAATCACTTATTTCATGCCATCTTGGTTCTTAATCCATTTCAGAACAAATTTAATTACCTTCTGTATATCTTTAATTGGAGTATGGAGAAAAGCCAAAATTAATTGTATTGATGGTTTTGTTTTTACATACTTAGTCATTTCCGATCAGATGATTTTTTTGGAGAAAAATTTCTTCTAAGCTGGGAATTGCACTGGGCTAATGCTGTCACTGCCTGTATTTACTTATGGTACCTTTTTGCAAAGTCAGTGACATATATTCATATTTATGGCCTTGGAATTCAAGACTGTACAGTTCCGAACAAAAGAAAAAAGTCTCAGCAGATATTAAAGCTAACTTTAAAAACAATTTTCTGCCTCCCCCTTTGAATGTTGTAATGGCTGGGGTCAATACTTATTAGCTTGGTATCTGACCTTCATTAAATTGACCTCCTGATAACAGCCTATTGCCCAAAGATTTGAAAGTAAGCATATATTTAAAGCAAGCTTTTAAAATGCCTGACCTTATACATCTTGTCAAGGTCCCCTCCCCAAGAAAACCAAAGTCATAAAGTGAATTATATAACTGGGCAACTTTTAGAGTAAAAATATAATTCCCTCTGGCCTATACATCTTTTCTAGCCAGATCCTTCGGCTCCATAGCTGAATATTAGTTCATGCTCCTCTTAACTTGGAGAAATAATTTTTAATTATAAGGTCCATGGGAGTGCTTCTCCATGGATCTTCTTAAAAGAGCAAACACAATTTCTTCCAAAAATAATGTACACTTTTATGTCCTTCTACATTCATCAAACTTCTCTCTCACCTGGTAATACTTGTTCTGGGGGAACAATAGCCTGTTCTGCTCAGTACTAAGATGTACTAATGGAATTTTGACTTCTAACAGCATAAATGCATGGAAATAATAATTATCTTACACGTCCCTAGGAGTTCTGTGAGTAAGATATATCTTATTTTGCTAAACTGTGCTTATTTTTAAGTATCTTATTTTAATTTCCTGTTTTTGTTAGGAGCAGAAAACAGTGCAGATGATGTTTAAGCAAGCCAGATTTAATCTGGGGTATGTGGAGGAGGTGCACACCCAGGTCCTGGAGCTGCCCTATGCAGAGGAGGAGCTGAGCATGATCATTCTGCTTCCCGATGACAGCACTGGCCTCGCCACGGTGAGCCCTGGGCAGCGAGTCTGTATCTGTGGGTTCCAGCTGAGCCCATTTCTTCAAGTCCATCTGCCAGGTGGCATTTGAGTTTCCAGCTATGGGTTACTACAGTGGTTCTGGGGGAACCCCCATGCTTGTCTTTGGGTGAATATGTGTGCTCATTTCTTTTGAGTATGTATCTGAGAGTGGACAAGTATCGATGAAGCTATGACAGCATTCTTCTTTAATCTAAAGGGCAGGGCTAGCTGAAAATCCAGTAACTCCTGGGAAAAAGTCCTGGAAGAAGGGTAGGGATCGAACTGAGCAGTGTTTCTCAAATATTAATGGGCATATTAACTCCCTGGGGAATCTCGTCAAAATGCAGATGTTGATCCAGTGGAGACTGCATGTCTAGCAAGGTTCCAGGTGGAGCAGATGCCACTGATCAATAGACCAAACGTCAAAGAGGAAGGGGCTAAAGCACAGGTGGGGATTTACCTTAGATAGGAGGAGAGAGGAATTTTTTCGTGATAGAAAAGAAACAGTCCAGGAAGAGAGAAGTGAATTTGAAAGGTGAGAAGCGCAGGATCTGTTGTGTGTTGGTAAAGCTTCCTGAGAGGTGGGAGTGACCCTCGTTTTCAAAGTTTGCTGAGTCGCAGGGGGTAAATATTTCCATCCTTGCTGATACGATCCAGATCAGCATACCAGTGAACAGGAGCTTGAGGGTGGGGCTACCAAACTTCCTCAGCTTCGCTCTGGAATCAGAAAGGTAGAGGCATAAATCAAGAATGGATCTGTCTGCCGGGCGTGGTGCTGCAAGCCTGTAATCCCAGAGGCTTGGGAGGCTGAGGTAGGAGGATCTCGAGTTCAAAGCCAGCCTCAGCAACATCAAGGTGCTAAGCAACTGTGGCTTTGTGGTCGAGTGCCCCTGAGTTCAATCCCCAGTACTTAAAAAAAAAAAAAAAAAAATGGATCTGTCATGGTCACCTCAAGAAGAAATTTAAGTGAGCTTAGGAATAGAGCCAGAGTCAAAATCACTGTCACTAGAAAGGAGCACTCAGCTGGCACCATTTGGCAAAAAGAGACAGGGTGATGCAAGTGGAACCCACTCTCCCTCCTTCCTTCCTTAGGGATCAGTAGAATCAGTGATGAGTCTTGGAGGATTTGAAGCTAACTTATTCTATTAATATGATATGAATATAATTAATTGGTTATGTTTTTCTAAAATGTCACATTTTTAATATTTGAAATGAATTTAGCAAAGATTGTTTCTATTAATACTTCCTGTTTCTCTAAGATGTGTTCTATCTCTTCAACTCTTGTATCCATAAGACAGGGAAAAGATGAGAATTTCAGGGAAATCTTAGTGTTTTCACAGCCAGAAAAACATGTGAAGATAATGTTGGACAAGAACTCGCCATTTAGTTCCATGCCATGGAGAGAGGGGTAACACGCGGGTGGTAGCCACAGCCTGTGTTCCTCTAGATTTTAAGACTTGACCCTTTGCTGTTCCAGGTGGAAGAAGCACTTACATATGAGAAGTTCAGAGCTTGGACAGATCCAGAAAACATGACCAAAAAGAAAGTCCAAGTTTTCCTTCCCAGGTTAAAGCTGGAGGAGAGCTATGACTTGGAGTCTTTCCTTCGCGCTTTGGGAATGACTGACGCTTTTGAGGAGACCAAGGCCGACTTCTCTGGAATGTCAACTAAGAAGAACGTGCCTGTGTCCAAGGTTGCCCATAAGTGCTTTGTGGAGGTCAACGAGGAGGGGACCGAGGCCGCTGCAGCCACCGCAGTGGTCAGAAACACCCGGAGCGCGAGAATAGAACCGAGATTTTGTGCAGACCACCCCTTCCTTTTCTTTATCAGGCACCACGAAACCAAGAGCATCTTGTTCTGTGGCAGGTTTTCTTCTCCATAAAAAGGCACAATTTCTGCGCCTGCCCCCCCCCCCCCCCATTTTCCCTCTGCCTGCCTTGCTTGAGTTAAAATTCCACATGGCCAGATCGGTGCAGTGGCTTGAATGCTGAAATAAAGTGTGTGCACCTGTTAGTTTGCAAATGTTTGTGCTGAAGTTTCCAGTGCTGTGCAGAAGGCAGGCAGTGGGTCCCGAGGCCCTGCTCAGTGTGTGGAGCTGGGCTGGGAACACTTGATTTGCCCGGTTGGGTCACTCTTGCCGTCTCTGCCCTCTCCTAAAGTTCTCGTGCATCGTTTGAGAGCATCTCAGGGACTCATGATCCAGCCTTTGGTGAGCTCTTCCATTGCCATGATGACCACACTCTGCCACCCCCGAGGCCAGGCTAACCAGGGGACAGGCCCACTGCACACAAAGCCAGGAGTGATGCTTACAGGGTCAACCCTGAAGCCCCCCAGGGTCTCCCTAAGAGCTGAGAGAGCATCTGTCCCCCAGCAGTCACACAGTGGCCCTGGTGTCCTGTGTCTCACAGGGACTCATGAAAACAGCTCTTTGGGCACTTGTTTGCACAAGCCTCAGGTACAAGTGCAGGGGTTTGGCAGTGAGTGTCAGGACGGGCTGGGGGGCACGTCTCCTGAACGTGCCCCGTGTGGTCTTCCTTCACTTCCCTCAGACTCACACCGAGTGCCAGAGGAACCTTCACACCGAGCAACTCTTAGAAGCCATCCTACCTTTGATGAATTGTGTGTGCTCAGCCGTGAACCACACCCCCTGCTCAAGAAAGAGCCTCTGACTAAAGAATTTGTATTGTGACAGCACTTTGGAAATTACAGGAAAGCATACAAAACATTTAAGCCATCTATAATCCTGTTCTCAGCAATCACTGTTGTTAGCGATACACATCGTTCCCTAGTCTACAAAGGCAAATACCTTTTTTTTTTTTTCTTCGTGGCACTAAAGATTGAACCCAGGGATGCTCTATCACAGAGCTACAGCCTCAGATCTTTTTGGTTTGAAACAGCTTCTCACTAAGTCTCCGAGGCTGTTCTACAACTTGAGATCTTCCTGTTTCAGTCTCCCAAATAGCTGGAATTATGGGTATACACTACTGTGCCTGGCATAAATATAACCTTATAATTTTTGCACAAGTTAATCATAATTTATGTAGCTTATTTCTACTTTTACTATGAGCCTTCCTCAAGATAAGAATCTATACAAGTTATCAATTTGATGTGCATAATATTCTACTGTATGGCTATATTTTTATAAGTGAATCTACTTAGACAATTTGGGTAGATTGACTTATTTATGTTATATATGCACCGTTGTGAATAACCTTCATAGTTGCTCACATCCTTAATTAATTTTTGAATAAACATTCCTATGAATGGTCCTGTCAAGATAAAAATTGGATACATTTCAAGACTTCCAAATTGATTTCCAAAAAGTTGTTCTGATTTATACCTCCTTATCACTTACACTAGCATTAACTGCTGCCTGCCTTCTTATTAATTTTTATGAGTGGGACTATAAACCGTGGTTACTCTTGGTTATCTTTGATTCAGTTATAGTTATATGAACCATTTATATTACAGATCTTACTTAGGACTCACCAAGATGGAATATATTCTCAAGTCACGTTCATTTCAGTAATCAAGTGAGTTTGGCCAAAAATTAATACACGGGACTGAAAAATGTGTGTCTGTGAGTTTGGATCTCACTTCAACATTCAATATAAAAATACGCCTTTTCTGAGGTATAACTGGCACAGAATAAGCTTTGCAAATTTAAAGTGTGCACTTTGGTATTCTGATGCACACACCTGTGATACCATCTCCCCAATCCAGACAGTGAACATATCTATCACACCCCCAAATTTCCTCTTGAGCCTTTGGAATCTCTCCCTCCTTCCCCTCCTGGACTCACCCAACCACTTACCCTCACTCCTCAGGCAACCACTGATATGCTGTCCACCACTGTAGACTAAGTTGCATTTTCCAGAATTTTATTTACAAGGAATCATACATTGCTTCCTTCTTTCTGTATGTCCCCTGTAGCTCAATACAACTAGTTTAAGATTCTTCCACATTGTATAAATAGTAGTTAGTTCCCTTTGTTGCTGAGTATCATGCCATTACCTTTTGATGGATATTTAGGTTTTTCCCAAAGTTGTGGCTGTTACAGGTAAGGTAGTTGTGAACACTCATGTTCATATCTTTGTGTGGCCCCATACTTTCCTTTCCTTAGCATAGAAAAACAGAATGGAAGGTTTGGGTCGTGTGGAAGGAGTGCTTAACATTTTAAGAAATTGCCAAGTCGTTTCCCAGAATGGTCGCATCATTTAACATGTTCAAAAAAGCATGTGGGCGTTTTGGTTGCCCTATATCTTGCAAATACTTGGTATGGTCAATGATGCTGATTTAGGGATGTAGTGGTCTATCACTGGGGGTTTAGTGTGCATTTTCCTAATGACTAATTAACTATGCTCAGTTAATGTGGTCATTTGCCATCCATGTATATTCTTTGGTAAAATATCTTTTTAAATGTATCGCCAACATTTTATAGCTTTTTTTTTGGTTGTTGTTGTTTTCTACTGTATTTTGAGATAGCTCCAGTTACTGATATCAAATTCTTTGCAGATGTGTGGTTTGTAAGTGTTTTGATCACAGGTTATGTCCTGAACTTACCTTTTGATAAACAGTGCCTTTAAAAAGGAGATGTTCTTAATTTTGACTAAGTGTAATTTACTGGTTTTTTAAATTTACACATAAAACACTTGTTATATCTAAGGACTCTCTTTGCCTAATGGAAGTTTATAAGAATTATCTGTTTCTTTTATAAGTATTTATAATATTCAATTTTTTATTTGGGCCTAGGATCCATTTTGAGTTTATGTTTTTAAATTAACTCAATATGTTGAAAAGACCATTCTTTTCCAACTGAATCACCTTTACATTATTTGTTGAAAATCATTTGATCATGTATGCAGTTCTAATTTTGTACTTTGTCAGATTCCATTGATCTACTTGTCAATCTTAATGCCAATATCACACTCTCTTGATTACTATAGCTTAATAATACATTTTGAAATCGAGTAAGTCTTCCAATGTGATTATTATATTTTAAAATTGTTTTGGCTATTTTAGCTTTTATTTCCCTATGAATTTGAGAACTAGTTTTTCCACTAGTACAAAAGTTTGCTGGAATTTTGATTGGGGCTATGTGGATACTAAATATTAATTTGGATTAACATTAACAAGATTGAATCTTTAAAGCCCTGAGCAAAATATATTCTCCATTTAAAATTCTTTAACAGCATCATTTTGTAGTTTTCAGTAAATAGTTCTACACTTTTTGTCAGATTTATTCCTAAATATATTAGACTTTTAAACTATCATAGTATTGCTTCTTGGTTCCTCATTATTTGTTGCTACTTTGTGGAAACACAATTGTTATTTTGTGTTTCAACCTCATTTCCTGCAAACTTGCTTAAATCAGTCAGTTCTGGAGGTTGTTTTGTTTTTTGTTTTTGTAGATCCTCTATCTGCTAAAAAAAGAAAAATTTTCTTCTCACCTTCCCATCTGAATACTTTTCATTTCTCTTTTTTGACTTTCTGGTTGTTGATTAGAAGCAGAAGGAGAAGACCACCTTGTCCTGCTCCTGACTTCAGGAAAGCGTGTGGTCTCCCCTCATCACGGGTGACGTGAGCGGTAGGTTTCTCATACTTGTTCTTTACTAGGTTGAAGAAAAGTCTCTCCATTTCTCCTTTGCTCAATGGGGTTTTTATGTGTTTGTTTTCTTAAAATAAGAGATAGATGTTGGATTTGTCGGATTGCCTTTCTGTGTCTTTGGAATGATCACATGGTTTTGTTTTCTTAGGTTGTTAATATTTGTCATTACATTCTGAATGTTAAAAGTGACCACTGGGATAAATCCCACTTCATCGTGGTGCTTCTCCCACTTTATACAATATAGGGTTAAGTTCATTAAACTGCTTTTAGAATTTTTCACCTGTGTTCATGGGGGACATTGGTCTGTGTGGTTCTTTTTCTTTTTCTTCCTCCCTTCCCCTCCCTCTGCTCCCCTTTTCTTTCTTTTCTTTCCCTCCCTCTCTCTCTTTTCCTTCCTTCCTTCTCTCCCTCCCTCCCTTCCTTTCATGTCTCTTCCTGGTTGTGGTTTCGGGGTAATTCTGGGCTCACAGAATGAGTTGAGAAGCATGTTCAACTTTTTAATTTTCTGGAACTGATTTTGTATGACTGGGATTTTTAATATTAAACTAATTGCATATCCAATTTAAAAAACTGACTTTTAGGACACATTTGTTGACAGTCTTTTAGAGAAGCAGATATTTCTGCTCCATTTTGCAGCTTCTCCCTGTTTCCATCTTGCTCCAACTCTCTCAAATTTCAGAATAAGATGAGTTCTATGACTGGTTCTAGCAGCCATATTAAAAGTTGCATTTTTTCTCAGACCATATTTTAAAAAGTTCTTTACAAAAGAGATCACAATTTTATTATTTTTGTCCCTTGGGAGCAGTTCTGACTGTCACCCTGCAACAGGAAGATGGGAGCCACGGAGCAGTGGAGCTACTGGAGTTCATCTCCTTTCTGCTTTCCCTTGGTCTGTATCTGCGAACTCTTGAGCCTGCTGGGCACCCTGGCTCCCACCAGTGTCTGGCCTTTCCTTTCTGTTTGCTGAGCACAAGTTCCTCACCCTTGATTTATCCATCAGTATTCTGCCATATGCATTATAAGTTCCAGAGTCAGCTCAAACCTGCTACCTATCGATGAACTCCCTCCCAGCCTTTTTATTTTTTCATTGATATTCTTCTGTGACCTAAAAAAGTGAAAAGAATGATTTTAGAGGATGAAAAGTTTATTTGGTGCTCATGGTTTCAGAGGTCTCAGTCCATAAGTGGCTGACTCCATTGCTTTGAGCCTGAGTTGAAGCAGAGCATCATAGTGGGAAGGTGTGGAGGAGGAAAGAGAGAGAGAGGTCTCTGAGAGAGAGGTCTCCACTCAATAAGAACAAAACTATAAGCCCCAAAGGCAATCTGCAATGATCCACCCCCTCTAGCCAAATGCAATCTGCCTTCAGTTACCACCCAGTTAATCCCTATTAGTGGATTAGTGCACTTATTAGACTAAGGCTCTCATAACCCAATCATTTCACCTTTAAACTTCCTTGCATTGTCTCAAACATGAGCTTTTGGGGACCTCTCATATCTAAACTATAACAATAAGGAAGAACATGTTCTTTCCCTACTATTGTTTGCCAGGAGATTGCTACTTATGGATTGTCTTCTTGTGTCATTCCGTATTGGAGAAGCAAAAGTTATATTATATTGAGCAAATGCAATGCATGATAATACAGTTATAAACTGTCCTATTGTATGGAGAGGAGGTAAAAAAATACTACCAGATGGCAACCAGGGAGATTGATTTGGGTTGGCAACAAGGGAAGACCTCTTTGAGGAGGTATCATTTATAGTATTCTAAGTTTTGAATAAGAGTATGTTAATAGAAAAGGGTGTTCCAGAAAGGAAGAAAACACATGTGCAGATCCTTGATAGTGAAAAATGGTTACTGAAGAAGAATGGGGAAGAGCGTCAGTGTGGGAGCAGAGTTGTGGAGTGGGAGGGAGGAGCTGAAGAGGCAGGTGGATTTGGATAATGAAGGGTGTGGTAAGCCAGGGCAGATATTTATATTTTATTATCAAAGCTACTGAGACCTTTTAAAGGGCTTTAAATTCAAGAGAGGAATATAATCTGGAGTGCTCTATGGTGAAGAAAATAAAAGTAAAAATAGAAAAAAGAAACCCAATGGGAAGGTAATTTGATCGTCATAGCAAGAGATAAAGACTGTAGATAGAAATGTAATGAAGGAGTATACACAGAAAAGGGAATACGTTTGAGACATATTTTAAGAGGAATAATAGGTTCTGGTGTTGGGCAGAATGTACAGGATAGAGGTCTAATAGAGAGGGAACATGGACTTATCAACCTAGAAATGGAAGGGATGCTTTCCTCCTGACAGTTATGCAGGGGGAGAAGGCTTTAGGTGGAATGGGGACCAAGGGTGCCATTTTGAACTTGATAAAACTGAGAGTTCTACAAGGTTTACAAGTTTAAATTTTGAGAAGGTAGCTTCATAGCTGGGTCTGGAGCTCAGGAGTGTTCTAGATGGATAAAAGGCATGGGAAAAGCTGGGAAAGCAGAGGACTTGGGACAAAGGGTGTGGGGTGAACATAAAATCTTGCCCTCCTTCCATTGGCAATCATCTCTGCCTTTTTATAACAGACTCTTTTCACCCTGGTGACCCCATTTCATAAATAATACATCTTGTTTTCTGTTGCTATGCCAGTTTCCGTGTATTATTTTTGAATTCTTCAGGCGATTATTCTCAGATTATCTTTGAGTATTTGATGCTGCACCTTTCTTTCCTTTTGATCCAAGACTGATTATCTCTAGAAGCTTCATGCTATTTTCCCCCAGTTTTTCCAGAACAATTTCCAGAACAATTTGAGGTTTGTATATCTGGAAGGCAGATGGAGCTTCAGAGTTCTAAATCCTTTTGGCACTTTCTAAAACATGGTCAGAATGTCTCACTGTGGACCCACCCTCAGGACATTTGGCACATATGAGTTGAAAAAGTGTCACATATTTTACCTTTTTGACTTTTCTGTTCTTCCTCCTATGTTTAATTCTGGGCATTTCAATTCTAGGATGCACCAGGCCTTGGCCAGCTCTCCATCCCTTTTGCCTATTCTTCTTCTGGAATTTAAGTATTTGTCCCTGTCCTGGTTGTCAGATGTGAGACAGACTGAACTGCAGAGGGCATGGGTCTGCACAGTCATGGAGGGTAATGAGGTGGATTCCAGAGAGTCCACGGCTCAACGAACACAGCATGGAATAGAACAAAGATAGAGAAATGCAAGGGCACAGCATCTGGTGAACTTGAACTTCAGCCCTAACCAGGGCTGCCTCAGTAACTGGGCGAGGAGAGATTGGCAGATAGAAGACTTCAGAGTCTGCTCCTTAGAGGTAGAGAAGACAGTTGCTAAGATTCCAAAGTCACTAACTAGTTCCATGACCTTGAGCAAGTTTTCATAGAGTCCTTTGCGTTCAGATTCCCCTCCTCTGAAACATGAAAGGGTTTGCCTGGATGATCCCTGAGTGGCTCCCAGCTCTGACGTTCTCTAACAAATGTGCAGCACAAGACTATTTTGGGCCATATGCTTTGCTTTCTGCATTGACATTTTTTTTCATTACTTTGTAAGCTTTTGTTATTTCAAAGATGACTTTTGTTGTTAGAAATCTAAGTTGGCTCCAGTGTGCTTGTTATATGGGTACCTTTTTCAATTCAGTTAAGGACTTTGATGATAGCTTCCAGTGAGAGCGTGGCAAAATAAAATCATGTTTTCTGTTCTAACATTTGTTTCATCTTCATCTTTTGTCAGTGGAAATATTGCTATTTGTCATTTCAACATTTTCCAGCGACACCTCTTTCCTCATTTGAAGCCTTTGAAGTTTCTCTCGTCAGAGTGGAGGGCTTTGCTGATAGTTCTCCAGGGCCGCTTCTTGTGTCAGAGAAAGGGGGTTAGGCGGGCCTGCTTCGGAGCTCAGCAAGGGCTCCAGACGACCTCTGCCTCTACCTGATTAGAAGACTGACATTCAAATAGAGGACCAGGACTTGGAGGAAAACCCTGCCTTGGGGCTCAGGGCCTCCTGTGCTCTGTGGTACTAATGGCAACAAGATTATTTCTAACAGACTCTGATTGCATCTTCCCCAGGATAGGATCAGTGGCTCAGACACGCCATCCCTGGGAGAGGGCCGGGAGTCTTGGGCCTAGGGTGGAGGGAGAGTGACCTGGCCCCCACTTGCTGAGACTGGAGCATGGCCCAAACATGCCACAGCTGGTGAGGGGAGGATGCCCCACGTCCTCCATCTGGGAGAGGCCTTGTGTATCCAGTGGTATCCAAAGCTTTTCAGAAGGTGCACAAAGAAAGCTTTCCAGCTGTCTCTCTTGAGATCAATGCAAGCATGGTTTTGGAGACAATACATTTGAAATCATGTTTGTTCTATAAAACTCAGGACCTCTGATGATTTTGTAGTCAAGGAAAGGTTGAAGTAAGGTTGATTTCTTCACTGTCAGGAAGATAACAGGGAGAAATATCAGTGGTGATGGGGGGGGAATAAATGATTTTTTCTTTTTTTTTTTACCGCTGAGAGTGACAAGTGGTCAAGAGGGAGTTTATAGGAAAAACACAGAGATCCCATAACTGAATAGGGAGCAATTTTAGTAATGATCAAATGCTACCCTTCTTTTATGGAACCTAAGACCCAGAGAGTTTGTATGGCTTCCTGGCACTCAGCACATGTCCTTAAATACCAGAGCATTTTACTTCATGCTTTTAGATGGTGTCCAGCAGAAACATTCCTGCTGGTGGGAATTCATCAGGGGTCCTGATGCAAAGTGGGGAAGAAGACTGAGGGGCTTAGGCCCATGCAGAGGAACTGCTGAAGTTTAAAATTCCCCCCTTTCTAGGGTCCATCTTGCACTGACTCTAAGCCCAAGATTTTCATTGTTAGAAGCAGCAAGAAAGAGATGTTTTGGCACTTCCTTCTATATTTTTTTGATCTTCATCTGCCAAAACAGAAAAAGAGAAATCTAAGCAGAATCCCTGCTTTTCCCATCTAGTGGCTCCAACACCGATCCATTAGAACAATGCCTGTCCACAACTCCATGCCTCTCCAGCTCCCGCCCCAACCAGTTCTACTTCTGTTTTAAGGCTGGACATTTCCTCCTGAAACTGTTCTTTAAGTGCTATTAGGGTTATGACTTTTTAAAAGTAAATAAAGTCATGCCACTCTCCAGTTTGTAATATCTTCATGATAAAATCCAGACTTGCTGGAGTGACATGGCCTTTTATGATCTGTCCCCTCACTCATTACTTTCATTCCTTCCCAGCCCTTCCCAGGGGCACATGATGTGCCAGTTGTAGTATACTTGGGAGTTTGATTGGCATTCCATGTTCCTTCGTATTCGTGTGACAAGGATGTTGGCAAGTAGTATGGGGTGCCCTCTCCACTTCCTGTCATCTCACCCCTGCCCACTGGAGCACGCTGCAACCAGAACATCTCAGGTGGGCCAGGTAAAGACAAGACAGGAGGAGCCTAGCTATCTAAATCACATCCACGCCTGGATCCTTCTCTGGCTACCTTGTCCTCATACCTGGGCGCTCTTCCTCCAGTCTGTGATATCTCCTGGCTCAATTCTATCCATAAGTAAAGAGAAAGTCTGTTCACAGATCAAGAGCTATATGAATTAGCTTTCCAACTGCATCTGCTAGTGTCGGAAGTATTACTCTGTGTGCTACTTGCTCATTAGTATCATCAGATCAAAGAAGCCTCTGATCTGATAATTGATATTGATCCTGATACTACATAACTTTTTACTTCAATTTAATATCTGTCCTTCCAATTTTTCTCACAAAAGCAAAAGCCGGGGCATTGCATTTCTGTTGAAGTATCAAAGGGATTCCTTGCACCATCCAGGTGGGTGTGCATAATGAGATGACATTCCCTCGCCCTGTCTGCTCTGTTTTACGGTGCCATGTCAATATCTTCATTAGATTGTCACCTGTGGGCTTGGGACTCCATCAGGCAGCCTCAGAGATCCTCATGGAAAGCAGAACATTGGCCTTTCAGCCTTCCTTGGATTTCTGTTGTCTCTACTCCCTCCCGATCCCAGGTTGAGGATCAGGGGTTGTCTACTTAAGTCCCTTCCTGCGGATCAGAACAGCACCATCAGTCTAATCTCAACTCTTCTGACTTCTTCCGAGGTCTTTCTTCAGACCTGGGGAGGTTTCCCTTCAGTCATCCATGTATTTCCCTTTCAATGACTTTGGTTCTTAGTAATTAAAACTCATCCTTGGGAATTCCAGGTAAGTCCTTATTTTTCTTTTGCTTTATTATTTTGTACTTTTGTTGGAAAGTGAGAATCACTGGGAACCGGAGAGCAAAACAACAGAATATCTGGTTTGAAATTCAAAGTCGGACAGGACTTTTGTGTGGGAAGTTACAAGTGTTCCCCCTCTGTCCCAGGGCAATGCACGCTGATGCCACCATGAGAGATTTATTGCAATGTCCCAAGGGCTACAGGAGGAAAAGCAAAAGCAAAACTTAATTGCTAAAAATGTTGATTAAAAATATTACCTCTGTACATGTGTCCTAGACATAACTCAATGACCACAGCAATGATTTAAACTTTCACCATGTTCACTCATCTGGGCCCCATGCCACTGTTTAAAGAGCGACAGCTGATTCAGGAGCCTTGTCTTTCCTTGAACAAATACATTGAACTTGTGTCCGTGGGCTTTCTCCCAAGCTGCACCATATCCTGTTCCTCAGAGAGAAGGGACTGCAGGGGCATTTACATATTTGCCTTGAACTGTTCAGTCTCGTGTCACAGACCTTGATACATAACTAAGCATCGAGAAGCCTGGAGGCCTGGCCCACACCTTTGTGCTCAGATACTCTGTTCATCCACTCAATGCTCTACTCCATCTTCCCATAAATAAACCCAACACTGAAACTCTACCAGCTCCATGTTCACCGAGGAGCCCCTCCAGCTTTGGGTGCATCTCTGTGCTCCCAGGTGCTTACCCACGGGTCCCTCTGATAACCCATACTCAGGTGACTTACTTTCTGTTGACTTTTGATCTACCTTCTGTTCGCTGAGAGATGCCATGTCATCACCTCTTACTAGCTGTGTAACTTTTGATGGCCCATGTTGAAGTCAATAACCTTTTCAAATAAATTTTAAATAAAAGAATTTTCTCATCCTACTCAAACAAATCCCTTTTAGTTCAAGTTCTTACCTTGGTGCGCTTCTAAAAGGTCTCTGGGAAGGCTTATATGGAACCTGAAGCCTCTAAGTTGTACCAAAAACTATATTTACATGCATAAGTACATTTTTCTGAGAAGATAAACAATGCATCTGAAAGGGAACCAGATATTTCCCACGTTCAAAACCACTGACCTATAGATTCCTACACTTAGAAGACACCAGAGTCTACATGTAATTGTTTCCCCTGAATTCTGGAAAGATAAGTCTGCTTCATAATATCAAATCTGAACTTTGAAGTTTTTTGGAGAGGTAGTCCTCAACCTACCTCCAGTATCTCATATCCTAAATTCACATTCATCCTTATCTTAAATATACAACTTCTCTGTTGTGCGGGACCACTTTACTGTCAAATCCCATTTAGTACATCTTAAGGCAGGGGAGAACCCTTGCTGGCCACCGAGTGGGGCAGAGAGAAGTCCCATAAGCCACACATGACACAGCGGAGACATCTGAGCTAAACCAAGCTCTCCTGAAGGCCACACTTTGTGCATCTTGGATACCTGCTTAAGACCTCAGCCTGGGTACTTTCAGGGGAGAGGAATTTGGGCAGAGGTTTCTGTTTCCCTGCTCTATTATGGAACTTAATTACCAGAAGTCCAGAAATCCTTCAACTAGAGTGAGGATTTGGTCAAGGACAATTTCTTTCTACATGAATTCTTGTGTAATTCGAAAAAAAAAAATTAAAAATACACAGGCACTTTTTTTTTTTTTTTTTTTTTTTTTTTTTAAGATGAAACTTGATTCTAAAACCACCTTTCCCTGGAAGGCAGGAATTAGGAATAATCGTTCTTACATTTTTCAGCCGGGTTCTTTCTCATTTTGTATTCTGATCCTTTTGTTGACTCATAATAATTGTACATTTTTGTGGTATATACTGTGTGATGTTTTGACACATGTATACAATGTGCAATGATCAAATCAGGGTACTACCCTATCTACTGCTTCAAACATTTTCGCGTCTTTATGTTGAAAACATTCAAAATCTCTCTCCTAGCTCTTTTGAAAAATACAATAAATTAAGGTTGACTATTGTCTCCCTAACTTGCTTTTATTCCGAAAATGAAGAGAGAAAGTCTACGTGTATAGATCCCCGGTCAATCGGGTCGACCAGCTGTCGGTGCGGTGAGGCGCAGGCTCGGTGTGTGATCACCCGCTGCCGCGCCAGGCTCCGCAAGGCCCTTTGCGCGCACGCGCAGGAGCCCTTGGCTCTTCACAAAACCCAGCGAGGGGAGGTTTTCTCACAGGTGGGAAAGAAAATGTATCATATAAACTTCTATAAATAATAGGCCCCAAATCATGCGCCCAATAAGGAGCAAAGTAGGATTAGGCAGCACTTGGGGAACTTTCCCTTGGGTGGCTGATCATCTCGGGCTGCAGAGGCTTCTGTGCCACGCTGAAGTCGCACCGCTTCCTGCCTTTTTTCCAAAATCAAGCAAAATGACTTGTGCTTGTATATATTGATCATGGTTGTCCTGTGGAATTTCTTATTGGACGGTTTTGGGTGGAGAGAAAATTTGATCGCAGAAGCAGCAGTTTACAATTACAATTTGGAAATTCCTCCTCATTTCCAGATTATAGACAGGCTGATCACTATCTCAGGTTGTCATTTTCAGACATTCAAAACCTGACTAAAACACTTACAGCACCGTACCACTTGGTGTCGCTATCAGTCCGCATGTAGCTAACTGACGATTTCCTTTTCCTATATTCCAGACAAGTGACAACTTTTTCATTTTAGAGAATTACTTTTGAGATAACCTGGAATGGATCTACCACAATTCATCTAACATGCTTGCCTTTTATTTTTTTTCAAAACTTAGCAATGATCAGCTTCGGGTTTATTTCAGAAGACAAATATTCTTAAATAAGTAAATCTTCTTTAGTTTAAAAGAAAAATCTCCAGTTACTGCATTCGAGTCTCCTGTCACATTGGATGGAAACAAAAGTACTAGAAGGAAACCTTAGAAATGTTGTCAAGGTCAAAGCAATTGCAATGATTAGAACTGATTTCATTATTATTACAGATTTAGTTTTATGCCACAGAAGATGTTGTAAACACTTAGATCAATTAAAGCAAGCAAGAAAAATACTTACTGAATATCTATAGTGTGAAGATGTGTTATTTACACATCAGATCATCTTATCGTTATGAACATTCTACTTCTTTTCTTCTGTTCAATGTTTTACAGATTATCTTACTGACTCCTACGAGGTAGAGAACAAATGTCAAAAAATACTCAGGGATGTCATTAGAAACAACGGAAAGATGGGAATTAGCAGTGAGTTACACTCCTTATTATCATGGTTTTATAAAAGTGTTTCAAAGTGTATTAACCACATCTTGATATTTAATTGCATATTTCCCTAGTACTTGCAAGGATCATAAGAACTGTTCATGGTTAAAAAAAAAAAAAGCTGTAGAGGTAAATGAAGTCAAAGAGAGAATGAATGACTGTCTGTACCTTTGGAGTTCTCGGATGATAAATTCCATGCAAGACCAAACGTCTGCTGGATGAAGCAGAATCAAGGTCAGCCAGGAAACGCGAGTACTGACTACATCACGACTCTGGAATCTTCATGTGCTTTTGCACTTGAGATTCAGACTTGTTTGGAAAACTGCCCCCTGGAAATTGTCTTCTGGATGTCTCCAGTCATTTTGGCTCAACACAGTTCAAAGTGAAGACATTTTCCATCCTGAATCTATTGCACTACATCCAGCCCCCTCCTGATTTGCCTCCTGTGATTCCAGTCTCATCACATGACACTTTCACCCGCCCGGTTCTCCATGCTGGAGAACTGACAGTCATCTCATCCTTCCCTTTTCTCTTGTTGCCTATACCCAGTCACTTCTGTACCCCTGGCTATACATCCTCTTTCACAATCTGACTTCATTTCCATGACCAATGGTCTAGTTCAAGCTCTCATCTTCTCTCTCTTGGAAAAGGGCTGCTACTTCCTAACTCTTGCTCCAACTTCTACTCTCCCATATCTAGATTGTTACCAGGACTAATCGTAAATCTAATTGAGCTGCCATCTTGCTCAGTATTTTCCAGCAGCTAACCATTAGTTACAGGATAAAACACTCTTTTATATTATGTAGGGAAAACCTTTTGTATGTGCCTTAAGTCTAACACTATACTATTTTGTGGTGCTACCAGATAAAGCACTCAATAAATTTGGTTTAAATTAATCAAAATAAGTGACAATGTGATGTAACAGCTAATGAACTCAGATGCCAACTTCAATGATTGTTTCTTCAACAATCAATTTTTCTTCTTTGAACCCTGAATGTTTTATTGAATTCATGATTCCCAAAAATATTAATTTAAAAAATGAAATGAGTAAATGTTTGAGAAGAACCTGGGAATAGCTTTACTAGTTCAAGCATACATTTTGAGTTAGCTGGCTATGGAGCTGCACTATGGAGAGACAGAATCTGTGTTTAGAATCCAGAGTGTATCCAGAGAATGCTGCCAGTACTCTTGACCATCTTTACAATGTGTCTTTGGGCCATTGCTGAAGACCTCTGCTGTGTAATTCTGATTGCTACAGACTGCTGGATAACCTTGGGTAAGTTATTCTAGTTTGGTTTCTCTAAGTGAAGTTAAAATAGCAACATTAACCGACCCCCCACAGACATGTTAATAAGTACATTTTCCCCCAAAGTGCAATGTACGAATTTTCATTAGTCATAGGGCTACAATAATAGTTAATTGTCCCTGGTTTTCCTTGTTATTTACTGCTCACTCAAGCAAAAGATGTTACTGAAGGGACTGAAGGGGTAAAGTTCCAAAATATGCTGATGCACCAAATAAGTTGCCAAGATACTAATAATAAAAAAGAGTAATCAGGATCGCAGAAGACCTTCTGATTTCCATCCCATCTAATCATTAGAGATTCTATTGCAAACTAATTTTCTTATCTCTTATCTCTAAGTCAGCTCCTCTGCCAAGGACTTAAGGACTCAATTCATCATCTCCCTTAACAGGTGCCCTGGCTGCCAGTGTGCCTTGGCTCTGGACCTACCCAACTGATTTAAAGCAAAATTGATCCTGACTCACAATATTTGTGCTCCGGGTTTTAAATGCAAATGCCTGAGTGCTGAAGTAATAGAGATGCAACACTTATACTACACTTAGGCAACTTTTACTCTCCTGGCCTTTTCTGCTGAATAATTAATGTTATCTTTAGACTCAGCCACAAAAGATTCTCTCATTCTCCTTCCTTTTCCAGGACACGAGAAAAAGAAGACAGGACAAAGAGAACTTTTAGAAGAAAGTATTTCTGGAACACTGAAAATTAAAGCAGTTGACCAAGACATATATATCAGTGCATTGCCTCAAATCATTGCAGTATACTTGGTGGTCAGTTGCTGCCACCATGACACTGATTCTACAAAGGAAAGAAAGAGAAGTCAATCAGTAGTTATATGGAGATTCTCAACAGAGACAGATCATCACAACATCAGAAGTGTTAGCGTAGAAAGTCACTAAAGAGGTTTCCACATTCTCATCTTAAAAATACAACTATCCAAACATAGTGTGTATTGAGTTCAGGTTTGAACAGGATTTGATAGGCACCTCCCAAGCATGGTGTAGGGCATTTTCCTTTTAAGCTCAGCATGGCTCCCTGACGGTATGGTTCTCTCTCTTAGACATTTTATTGCTTAGTTAGATTTACAGCATCTCACCATCTTTTTTCCTTTGTTGCAAATTGATTAACAGTCATACTGATCTAGAATCATTACTGTTTGAACTTGTAGATGTTAGAGATAATATAAGTAGTGGTTTTGTAAATGAAATAACTGGAACTTGAAAGGGTTTGTCCATGGCCTACTCACATTGCTTAGAGAGAGTGTGCAGACCCTGTTGTGTGTGCTGTGTGAGGCCACTCAAGCATTGGCTTCTACATACCTCTCCAGTCTCATCTGTCTCTACATACAGGATCACACGATTCATTCTATCTAAACTGAACTGTGCTCCATTCCAAAAACCTGCTTTGAATGTCTCCACCAGGATTTTGTGAATGTTTGTTCTGCCTGGGTTCTTGTCCCCATCAAAATACTCTCACTTTTCTAAAATTTGTACTTCCTTTTGTTTGTAGCTGAGATGTCACTTTCTCCAGAAAGCCTTCCTTGGCCTGAGTGGACTAAGTATATGCCCCAGTAACTGCCATTGATATGCCTTGTGTTCTGATGACCCTTTATTCTGTAGAACACAAATTCTGAGGGCAGAGTACATTTTTATTTATCACTGTATTTCTGAACCCACTAGAATGGCACAGTATTACGAAGAACAATGAATATTTCTCCAAAAGTCCATGTATATGTTAAGTCTGGGCGTCTGTATACAAAAATACGGGATGATGGCTAGTGAATTGCATATAATATATCAAGATTTATGAATCACTTCACCATGAGCTTGGGCAGGAAATTAAATTTTTACACTTATCTTGGTAAGTTGGTCTTTAAAAAAAATCAACACTTTTACAGCTAAAAAAAGAACATAGAAACTCAATGAAACTAAAATGTACAAGATTAGAGAATAAATTGGCATCAATAATTTTAGAGTTTTTTAAAAATTTTTTTATTATCATAAAGAAAGTGTCTTCCTTTAGTTGTTTGGAGGTAAGAAAGCTAGTATTAGTCTTGACGGGGCAATGACCTCAAGAGAATGGGATTTAATATTCCACAAGGTGGCGCTGTCTCCATCACTTCACGCCCTTAATTTTTCTGCCCAACACTGTGGACGTAGTTTACTGTCTGTTTTCAACAATTGAAGGTAGTCCTTCAGATCTGCCAGATTCTGATTCCCCCACCGCCGGCCTTGTGTGGTTCAGTTTGGCACCAGGGACTGCCAAGCAAGGACAGCACGGCTCCCACCAGGCCCCAGGCATCGTCCCTGTAAATAATTCATTAGGATTGCCACTGTCTTAGGAACATCCTTACACTGATTGCTTGCTTCTCTCCGCCCATTCATCTTCATTAAAGATTTGGTTTCCTTTCAGATATTTGTCTCCAATTTTCCTACTTAAAGCTATGTTTTCCCCTGGGTTTGAGGTTTTAGAGACACTCCTTTCTACCCACACTGAGCTAACCACAAAGTCCCAGTGCAAGAAAAGTTTATAGCCTAAAATTACCCTCACTACTGAGACATTACCAACTGTCACAGTGTTTGGTCTTGACATCAATAGGAGGGTATGTACTGATGGAAATCAGTCTTCTGGTCAACAATTGTAACCTTTCATAAGAGATTTATTTTATGTGAAGGTAATTACCAATCTTCCCCTGCCAAGCTCAAGTTTCAGTTTACATAGATAAATATTTATGTGTACATATCCACTTATCTGCATATAGATGGGTTATATATGTGTATATATATACTCCATAGCCAGTGTAATTTTTATTTTCCTTCCTTTCGATTGTATTTCAATGATGTTGAGGGGAGAAAGAGTGAATATTGCTTTGTTATGTGTGCTTTATGCTTTTTTTTTAAAAATCATGTTTGTGATTATTATGGTCCTGGGGATACTGTCAAGTGCTGAGTTTCTGACCTTATACTTTGAATAATGATTAACATGAGTAGTGGAAAAATTACCACCTGGTAATATCTGAGCTTATTCTTTCTAACCTCTTTCTGAAGATGGGTACCATTTTGCCAGTATCCAATCTACTTTAAGAGTTTTGAAAAATCATGGCAAGTTAATTAAGTTTCTTGAATAATTTCCTTAACAGCCTAGGGCATTTGTCACTCAGGCATATTGCTTAATGTATGTCTATGTTTCCCAAGCATTTTCTCACTTATTCTTTGTAAATCGCAGTTTTTACAAAGTCTTCATTAGTTCCTAATTGTTCAAATTTATCTTCTTCATTATACCTGGTAAAGACCAATTTTAAAAATGAGTTCATTTTCCCTGCTATTTTAGAGTTTTTATTATATCTTTTCTTCTTTGTTTATTACAGGGTTTAAATTATTCCAGTATATTTTGCCTTTGGTTTCGGGAGCAGCTAAAATATCCTTGGTGTGTGTTTAGCATAATCCATACTAACTAAAATTAGGCATTTCGAGAATGAAGGTTTTTCTTTTTTTTTTCCTTTTAAAAGTGTTATGCAGTAACATTCCATCTAAACTTGTTAAATAAGGAATGCATTAAAGAAGTTTGGCTGCCAAAGCTTGTAACTCAGCTTTTATTTTAAACAGATCTTACTACCAGTCAAGCCAACACAATCTATGTCATTTTCTACATCAGAAGTTTCTCTCATCACCTGGCTCAGAAAACCCAGGTCTTTGCTGTGACATTTTAATTCTTTAAAAGATACTTAGGTACTTTTTATCTTGACAGAAAGATTTTAGTCCTCTGAATTTTAGATATTTTCATCTGTAACTTTTGTCTTTGATCTTTTGTTAGTTGACATACAATTGTACATATTTTGGGAGTCCTACTTAGTGCTTCAATACTTGTATACATTGTATAATGTACAAATCTATCTCCTCATTTATCATTTCTTTTAAGAAGAAAGCATTCAAAAATCCTTTCTTGAACCTTTTACAGCGCAGTGCATTATCTGTCGTCACCCTACTGTGCAATACACACCAGAACTGATTTTTCTTCTTTGTCCTTATTTCTTAATTTTAACCTCAGCACCCACAGGAATTCGAATGTGAAAACAAATTACAAATAAAACGTTTTAGACTTAATAGGTGTCTGCAGAACTGTGTTTGGATCTTCCCTTCTGGTATGATCTGCAGGCAGGGCTGGAACATGAGGTCTGGATTTCCCGTCAGGAAGGAGTCCCAGTCTCCTCGGGGCCTGGGAAATCCAGGTGCCTCAGCAGGGAGCTGCAGGGACCACGGACACCAAACGTGCACAGACAGAACCCTGACACCCAGTTAACCAAGGATCCTTCTCTGGTGTTGGGCTTAACTCTCATGCCCTATGAATGCAGAGTTTAGGGCTGCCCTCTGTCCCTCTGTTGTGACTCCCAGTGCCTGCTGGCCACTCCGCGTGACTGGACAGGATGTCCTACCTCTTGGGCCCCAGGCTCGCCCCCTTTGGAAGGCCGCAGGTGTTGGCACAGAGCCCCTTGTCCTGCTGGCGGGGCAACATCCTTGGGCTGGCTCTGGTCCCTGGGAACCCAGCCAGCGCTGTCCGCCCACAGCCCCGGTGGCCGCGGCCACTGCTCTTCCATCTGGCAGAGCAGATTCCGCTCCCTCGCAGCTTCCCCCTGAATTGACAGTTTCCCTAAAAACAAACCCAGAGTTCCCACACTACAAACAAAACAAACAAACAAACAAATGAAGCAGTTAATGGTCCCTTTACAGACAACGCAGCCGTACCAGCAGGTCCAGAGCGTCCCCTGCTCCGGGAGGCTTGCTGGTAGACACTGGTGACCATGGTCCTCAGTCATGCCTGGAAGCCTTCTCCCTTCTCACTACTTCCTGGAAGCTGCTCAAGACCCGAGGTTTTGCTCGGAGTTAAAGTTGCTTCCTTCACCTGTCTACACCTGCCCTGGCCCACCTGGCAATCTGACTCTGTAGGGTGGGGCTGTTATGGGGCGCAACTTAAGAACAGACCGATCACCACTGAGAAGTCCAAATTTGAGAGTCTTTATTAAGCTGGCCAGCTGACTGTCTCACACAATGCCCCCAAAAAATGGCTATTGGGAGAACAGCCCTGACCACAGGGTTGTAGGGGTTCTTATACCAAAGATCACATCAATCATAAGTGTCTGTTGCTATGATTCAAAATTACAGACTAACATCATGAGATCATCGACAGAGGGGGAAGTGGGTCAAATTGACCCTTACCTAGGTACAAACTAAAGAATGGTTGCTAACATCCACACAATTACCATTTACATGGTACATTGGTTAAGAGCAATAGGAATCAAAAAAGAGCAATTCTTTACTACATAGGAATTGCCATTGTATATTATTAAACTTGTCATGCTAAGTAACTGATGATGGGCACAGAGGCGGGGTGTTCCCATGGGAGAAGCTTATTTCCTACATAACATGGAGTCTCAGAGCAAAATGGAATCTGTTTAGTCATTTCCCTTAGAGTCTGGCCTATAACATTCTCATGGAGCCAGATCTGTCAGTCCATCACAGGGCAGCCATGGCACCTGTCCTCACAGCCCCCTGACCCCAGAGCCTCTGGGCAGATTGTGTTTCTGCTCCTCCCCAGGTCACCTGTGCTCCCGCTTCCTTCTCTCCCTTCGGAGGAGCCGCTGGAGCCCTGGAGTGGGGGGCCATGGCCAGTTCCTTACTGAGTTCCTCCCGAAATGTTTTCCTTCCCTAATTTCTCGTCCTAGAGCCAAGTCCTAGAGCAAGCTTCTGCCTTCTCAGACGGTCTATGGAGGCCCGATTGCTACAGCAGGCCAGGGAGGCCTGGCTTTTATACCCACATTCTCAATTTGCTTCCAAAAGGTGAACCAGGAATTCTAGAAGCTACTTTATAATCCCTTATGTCACTACAGAGACTTTTAGCCTGAGAGCTTAGAAAAACCCTCCTGTGGAGAAGGTGACTCCGGGAGTCCTCCTTCTATGGCATGTAGCTTTCACTGCTGTCCTGAACTCCTCTGTGGGTGGGGCTCAGTGCTTCTCCTTCAGAATCCCAGCAATCCATGGTGGGCCCCATCCGTGCCGGACAGTGGGAAAGACTGCGTGGTCTATGCGATTTTGAATACCTCTTTGATGGTAATAGCAGGCCTGGAGTGGCAGACAGGGATAATCTTTTGAGTGCTATTAATATCTTACTGTGGCTGGCAGGTGTGTTATTTCCAGAGATAGCACAGGGCAGAAAGTGGGTTAAGTACTCCTTTGTGCACATACTAGATGTTAATGCCGTTCCCAAACAGGGAGGCACTATTGGTGTTGAAGAACATAGTTGTACAGATACAGAAGTTAATGCTGGGGGAACCAGAGCTAATGCAGTAGGAGGCAGATTCCTCAGAGAAATACATCCTGCTGTCAATGTTACAAATTTGAAATCATTCTAAAACATACTGCCTTGGAAAAACACATATGTCAGACTAGTATGAGGATGTATAGTGGTCTACTGGGGGCTTCTGAAAAGGGGGCTATTGTGATGTCCAGTCCCTCTGAGTCTCCTCTCACCTGGCACCATGTTGCTAGAGAACCCCAGGGTTGTCAGAGATCAGTGATAGTAAAGCCTCTCTTTCTCCATGGTCTTAGGGCAGGCTGAGCTGTGGACACATCCTGTGGCTCATGGTCAGATTCCTTCCAGTCCAGTCATCCTGGCACCTTGGATGTGCTGCAAGGAAGGACTGAGTGTTCTTAAGCCGAGGGGTTGAATATTCTAGAATATTTTGTCACTGCCAGCCTGGGCCTATGCAAAACATTTTGATAAACTACAGTATCACACCAACCATAACCAATCACATATTTAACCAACACAGCAGACATTTACAGAGCTATCTGTGAGAGGAGTACAATACCCTGTGCTGGATTTGGTGAGAAGGCTTGGGTTTGAGGTCTCCTACCCTGACTGGATGCCCCCAGACAGGCAGCACATGCTCTCTGGACCTCCATTCTACTGTGCGAAGGGGAGTCTCCACACCTGTCTCCCAGAGTCCTCTCGCGACACGGCCGATGCTGAGGAAGTTTCAGCAGGCATGGAAATGTCCCTTCTCTTCTTTCCTGTTCTTTCTTCATTTTCCTTCCCTTTTTAACATCTTGACTTTCCTTGATTTCACAAATCTGTCTAATTCTTACTTTCCCTTGTGATCAGAAAACTGCTGACTTGGGGTTGGCCAAAGCAGGGAGGGCTGTTATCCTGTGAGCAAAGTCTGTCTCCTTTCCCAGAGTGGCCACCGATGAGGGCAAGTGGTAGTCTCCCTCCTAGAACCCCACCCTTCAATCTGAGGCATTGCTGCATGGAGTACCCAAATAGTTAGTTAAAACTGAGTCAGCTGGGGACCACCACGGGGGGGGGGGGGGGGGGGAGGGCAAACACACTCCTGGGCCTTCCTTCCCAGCCTGACGGCAAGCTCTCCTGCTCCCTCACCTTAACTCAGTTTGTCGAACACCAGAGGCTTGACATGTGCCTATCTCATCTGCCCCAAACCACCTCAGCTGCCTCAGGAAACAGGTGCATCATTAGGGCCCGGACGCTGACCCAGCTCTCCAAGGACAAACAACGTAAAAGATAAAAACCACAGAGGAGCCAACAGAGTGGCAAATTCCCAGGGTCCTTAGCTGGTTGCCTGCCAGTGTTTGTATTCTCTTTCCTTTCCAAGCTGTGTGCCTTTTAACAGCTACTCAACTCATCCTTGTCACAAGACAGAGAAAACTGAGGCCTACCGAGGTGAAGGTCTTTGCTCCCGGGGTCACCTGTTAAGGTCAGAGGTCAGGATCCGATGGAGATGTCAGTGTTGATCTCCTGATGTCAGAAAGAGGGAAGAGCACCTCTGTGGGAAACTCTCCTCTCCCCATCTGTTCCCTTCTGGGTTTGAGTGCTAGTTATCCTAAGAAGGTTCACATTTGGCTTCCTTTCGGGTGGGGTTCCTTTCTGTGAGCTGGTCAGAGCAGGGGTTCTTCTTTCTTCTCTGCTGTTCCCTTCTTAGCTGTCTCTCTCACCCTCAGGCTCAAGCTAGCAGGTAATTTGAAATTTGAAGAGAAGGCTCACCTAAACTGGACCTTGCCATTCGAATCATGTTGTAAGAGAGATGCTAGACTTTCCTGAGGTGTGTGGAGAATCCTTCCATTTCCCTGAGCACACTGACATCTTTATTGATAATAAGTAGCTAATGAAACTACCCATCTGGTGCTCTTGTTGCAAGATTTGAGATGAGATAGATATGGAAGGACATTAAAAGTTAGAAAACAATTCAATAAAGTCAAATATGTATTGATGTGTGAACAGAAAGCTGATCGATCCTTTCCAGAACACTTGGGCGAACTCCACTCACTCCCTTTGAAATTTGTGAAAATCACCCTCTCGTGAATGACATTGCCTTTCCCACCTCTTCTAATTGGACTGCACGTCTGTGGGAAGGAAGAGAGGAGAAGAGAAAATTCTTTCCACCCATCCCTCTGCCCTTTTGACTGAGGAAATTGGACAGCCACATAATGCCAGGAGGGAACGCCGATGAAACAGAGCTCAGTGTTACTGGCCTTTGCTCCAATTTTATGCATTTTTCACCCAGTCCTGATTAGACAGGAACCTGGAAAGAGATGATTCCAGAAAAATAATTTTATAGATATATCATAGTGAAAAACAAAACAAAATGTACCCAAACCAAGTGCAGGAGGGAAGAGTAAGAGTGAATTTAAAAGCCAGTAGCTGTGGCTTTGACCCTGGAGGCTGGCAGCTGGCTTTGATGGTCCCAGCCCTGTTTGCTCTGCCCCGGGCTGAGAGTGGCAGGGCCTTTTAAAAACCTCTCTTCACACTGGGCACATCTGTCTGCCTGAGGGCCTGTCCTGGGGCAGCGGCTCTGCAGGATGCTCTTATCCCTCCTCATGGAGGAAAGGGATGAGCGCTGGCTCAGGAGGAGTCTTGTCGTGGAGCTCCTGCTCCTGGGAGGTAGCCTTCATGGGGACTCTGTCTTCATTTGAAATTGAGATGTGTTCATGAATAAGCATCTGTCATGTGCAGGTGAGTGGGGGGAGTAGGCGGGCCCCACAGAAATGAAGATTTGTTTTTCATGTACCCGTCCCTAGCAACGAGTGTGAAGGGAAGCCCAGAGGGAGAGCGTGCAGAGACGGGAGGCTGCTGTATTTCGCTCCTGCACCCTCACACAGGCTGGAGGACCAGCGGAGAGCAGGGGATGGCTTGGCTGCTCATTTCTGTCCTGACCTGTGTGAGGATATGCTAGACCTAGGGAACCGTCTGTGGACCTCCGGGTGGAGAGCAGACCCAGGGAGCAGGGGGCTTACTGCTCTCTTGCTCTATGACCTTGAATAAAACCTGTGTTCCCGCTGGATCTCAGGTCAGTGTTCCCACTGGATCTTGTGTCAGATTCCATGCAGGTAAATGAGGAGATTTGATTAGGTACTTGCTAAAGCCCCTTCAGAAATGGCATTTTTATGTCCTTTAGTTGGATCTCAGTTCTGTCTTCACCCTCATGACCATTGTCCTGTGCTGGGCATTGAATGCCCACGTTCATGTACGTGAGCTCATTTTAACCTCACTTCAACTTTACAAAGTCTATATCAATATCATCATTTCACAAACTACGGTAGTGGATCCCAGAGGAGTTACATGTCTTGCTCAATCACTTAGCCATGAAGAGACAGAGCCAGGAAATAGAGCCAAGATTCCTCTGAGTCTAAAATCCATGGTGCCTACCTAGGGGAAGGCAATTTCTCTGCTGCTGATAGAGTCATTTTTCAAATTTGCACATTAATTTATGCCAATTTTTCAGTTACATAAGTAAAAAAAGAAAAATCAAATGCAGTCCGTATTTTTTGAACCAGAAAGAGTTGACTTCCTTAATAATGTCTATTAGCTTATCTGTACAGGGGAGCCACCATGCACCCTTATTCCATGGTGTGATGAGATGAATTAAATTAGATGAAGTGAAGTGTGGGGACCAGATGGGACATTGTCAGTACTCAGCTATGTACATTCTTTCCTCTCTTCTCGACTGAACAAGGGTGACGTTCCAAGGAAGCCACCACTTCGATATTTCTGGGCTGAGCAATTTCCATCTAGTTTCCAATAATCTTTTATTAGGATTTGTGAATGGAAAGACATAAGTTCTGTCTGAAAACAAGTAAGGCCTAGACAAGACTCTCAAATCAATGACAGATAATCTGAGGAGTTGTATCCATTCACCGAAAGCTCCACGGAACAATTAGAATGTATGGGAGCAAGCCAGAGATGTCAGCTCAACAAAATAAATAACTTTCTCATTTAAGCTGTTCAAAGGTGAATAAATGCTCTCCAAAGATGGCCAACCCTCCATTATCCTGTGTTTTCAGAGGGTAAAGGGAAGAACAGTGTCCATTGTTGAATGGGGTTACTCCTGAAGGCCTTTAATAACCCTTCAGTGCTAAGATTTTATTTAGAAATTCTATGAATCTGCTGAGATTTAATGGATACTACGCAGGAGCCAGATACCTTAGCCTGTATTTTATCTACTCATTCACTTCATTTCACCGGTGAGTAATTCTGCTTTCTTGTATTCTTTCATCTTAATGAGTTAGGAGCGGGGCAGGGAAGGGCACAGAGAGAACGGCCAGTTCAATGAAGCATGGTTGCTGTCATGCTAGGCGATGGCATAAGGCTTCACGGAGTACGTCAAGTGGAGGGAGTCAGTGCTGCCTGTTTCCGGGTGAAGTCTTCATTCTTCATTTTTTTCTTTGCTGGTTTAGTCCAATTTTTGGATTTTGAAGCTTCTGACTCAGCATATTCTGAACCAACTCTGTAATACCCTTAACAATGGGCATTTTTGCAGAATGATTGATAATTCAAAGTTTGATTTCATTGATATCCATCCATGGGCTCCTCCTCATCACCCACAGTAGATATGGCAAATCCCATCACCCCCCTGCCACCCAGTGAGGCTGGAAATATCAGAAGTATCATGGGATGCTGCTTTTCTCTCTCCAGTGACCTAGACAGCCTTATAGTCACTTTATTGTATCTACATAACACAAAGCGATGTTACCACACTTGGGTATTCTAATCTTTTTCTTAATTAAATCTACAAACATGCCTTACTTTTGATCCATAGATCATGAATGTTTTATTATCTAGAAGAGTTCAGGTATGACACACGGGGGCTTTAATTTTACCCTGTGCACAGTCTATGATATTTTCAAGAGCTTTAACAACTGATCACAAGGTTTGAGTATATTAAACTGGCTTACTTTAAAAAGTCCACACTTTAATTCCTTATTGAAAGTTTAAATACAAAAAAATAGTAGAATTCAAACATAGACTCATCAGTTTATTACTGTATATAAAACTGTGACTGCCAGTTGTGCATAAATCTAATATATATGGGAAATAATTATTCTTTCTTTTTCCTAAGAAGTGAAAAATCACTGAGAAATGTAGTCAATAAACATTTAATGAACATCTACTTGGAAAATCATTTTAGAAGTTATAGGAAAAAACAACAATAACAGTCTTTGTCAAAAAGACAATCACTTAAAATAATCATATGTATACACAGCAATGATAAATTCTTCATTGATAAAACACTTTACTGAGTGCCAGAGGGGTAGCTGGCATTGAGAGGAACCCTGGGGAATCAACAATAGCAGTAGTAGTAACACTGGTAATGAGAGCA
Organism: Sciurus vulgaris; assembly: GCF_902686455.1. Classification (NCBI taxonomy): domain Eukaryota; kingdom Metazoa; phylum Chordata; class Mammalia; order Rodentia; family Sciuridae; genus Sciurus; species Sciurus vulgaris. The sequence goes on from NC_136474.1 coordinate 86,814,098, forward strand.
GCTGCTGTTTATCAGGAGCCTTTGAAGTGCCAGGCATGATATCAAGCATTCTCCACTTTGCTTGATCCACATTTTTAAGCTGAAGACCAGGGGTGAGAGAAAGTGAATTTCTAATACAAATGTTCACAGCTGTTTGGAGAGTGTGCAGCTAAAATCTGGCCCATTGGGCCCAGATGTTCCACTATGTCATCCTTCTCATACAAAGGAATAGACCACAAATATGCTTTCCTTCAAAGATCGTAGGTCATAAAGGGAATGAAGACTATAAATAAGCTTGAAACGCTATAATAATTGCAATGACCGAGAGATCTATGACATAATAGCAATCCATCAGGGGAAAGGAGCTTCGGATTGCCTCCGGTGGTCTGCTCTCAAAGGAAAAGATGGTGCCCGTTTCGACGTGGAGTACGCGTAGGAGTTTGCTACGGTCACAGTCAGGGAGCTAGGAAAGAGACCAGGAAGAGCACAGGGTGGCTGCCCATGGCTGAGGCAGCCTTCGTGTAGGATCGATTTGGAGGATGGATCGGGAACTCTGCTAGAACAGGCGGGCTGGGGGCGTGAGGAAGATTAGTTATGGCTTGTTAATAAGTCTACGCTTTATTTTACAAGCAATGAAGAGAAATTGAAGCTGAATATTGACCCAATTAAGTTTTCCTTGACAAATTATCACCTTAAAAGCCAATGTGGAGAATGGATGAGAACAAGCAAAGTAGCTGCAACATTATAAGCAGGAGAGAACGAGGGACTAGACTGAGTGGCATGCAGTGTACAGATGGGGACAGGCTGGAGGAACACCAGGTGGGTGGAATCAAAGGAGCCACATGATTTTGAGTCACTTTTGGGGAGAAGAATTCACAAGAGGACATGTGAAAATTTAGGCTCATATAGTTAAAGTTTTCTTGGAAAAAAAAAAAAAAAGAAAGAAATAAGGAACCAGTAAGAGCATGTCATGTCCCTGGGAGCATGTGTCCACGATCCTGTCCTGAGTCACTGAGTAGAAGGTCGTGCTTCTAAGTTTGGGAGGGAATTTCAGAGGTGGTAGGTATAATGAGTTCGGTTTTATATGCTGAATTTCAGGTGCTGAGGTACATCTAGTAATAATCAGCCATCGACAGATGTGGCATTATAAGCAATACAGGAAGTGAGTGAGCATCGCTTTGGAGTGAGTGGATACTAGGAGGAGCATAGTCAGGGTGGACTCCAAATGATAAAGGGAGGCGGATAGTAAGTGAAGGGAGCAAAATGAGGAGCCAACACAGGGTGGATGCTCAGGACAAAGGATTCAGCCTTCTTCCTGTACCTGCACTCTGCTGGGGGTGAGTTGTGGAGGTGAAGAGGACCTGGCTGCTGTCCTCCAGGAACCTGTCCATCTGTGGTCCCCTGGAGAGCAGGAAGGGCTGGTAGGAGCCCCACATAGTGGCACAGAAGGGTGAAGTGAGAATGGACTGAGGAGTCCATTCAGCTTGGCCATTAGCTTCGTCTGTCTGGGCTGCTGTAACGAAAAACCACAGAGCAGGTGGCTTGAAAAATAGGCATTTACTCCTCACAGTTGTGCAGGTTCAAGGCTGAGACCAGGATGAGAGCATTTCAGGTTCTGATGAGGGCTGCCTTCCAGGTACAGACCTCCAACTTCTCACCAAATGCTCACCCAGTGGAAAGAGCAATGGCCTCTTCTTAAAAGGGTACCAGCTCCTTTTATACTCGCTCCCATGATTGAATGCCCTCCTCCCACGGTCTCCGCATCTTCATACCATCGCCCTGGGACTAGGAGTTCAACATGTGGATTTTTCAGTGGGGGAGGCACATACATTTAGTCAATTAAAACTGCCAGAGAGAGCAGCTTGGTGTGATGGTGAGTGCAGGAGGCAGAGGTAGATGGAGGGATCCATTAGTCTATCTCACTTTATCAAGAACTTTAGCTACGAAAGACAGGCAAATGGTGGAGTGATAAGGAAAGAGTGTAGTAGATGCTATTGAGAATGATTATTTTTAAGATGGAACAACATTTAGCAAGCTTAGATTGAGGAAAATATAGAATAAAGAAGATGCAGAACCAAGATAGAGGAAAAAGGATGAGGCAGGTCTTGGAGAGGAATGAGATTAATGTGTTGACCTTTGAGTGGAGCAAGAGGCAGCTCTGCCCAAGACCTAGGACTTGAGTTTGGGTTGGATCTTTGGTTAATGTTCTTTCTCTACCAGGTTGAATGCAGGCTGAATTTCAGGAGGGTTTAAAGGCCTGTGGGAACTTTGAGGGTTTGAGAGAGTCTTTGTGGAAGGGGAAAGATCTGCCCAAGGACTGGAAACAGCTTACAGAGCAGTTTTGAGGATTCAGCTGCATTTGGGGATGACTAAATTGAAGTGACTTCAATCTGTTCTATTTCAAGATTTTTCTCCCAGCATCATTTAAGAAATCTATGGAAGGGTGAACACAAGAACTGTTAGATAACCAGTGTGAACTGTTGGTAAGATACATGGGACAGGAAAGGGTACAAACTGAAGATGCTGGCAAGGAAAGACACAGTCAAGGGCACAGGGCATTCATCCTGGGCTAACAACACTAAGTTAAACTTTGGAATCTTCTTCAGTTAAATAAAAACTAGGTGTCTGTGAAAGAATGTACAGAAAGTTTTGTGAAAGTTTTGGTTAAATTAGAAGTGCTTTTGAGACTCCTTCACTATTTAAGTTTCTGGAATCCTGAACCAGGACATTACAGGGATTTATTGTAAAGACCGATCTATAAGGCAGAGTGCAGCACCTGAGTTGGGCCTTATGTAGAAAAATAAACCCTGGGTAAAAACAGCTATTTAGGAGCTAAGACCTTTGTAGAGATAGAGACACAGTCAGGGGATACAAGTTTACAAAGAAGCTTTGAAGCCAAAGAACTTGAATGATTTAAAGCATTGCTTTAATAAGAGAAAAGGTTTTCTGAGTTATTTTTTTGATTTAGCATCAGCACCATAGAATTTTCCTTTCCTTTCTTTTCTCGTTCCTTTATTTATTTATTTAGCAAGACTACAGTTCTTTCTTTTAACTTTTGGTGTTTTGTCTACCTTTATCTAATCAGAGAAGTCGCCTAAGGTGCTTTAAGATTTTTCTCACCATTTTTATGAATATCAAATAAATATATTATGAATATTTTAATTTAACTAGGATCCACATTTTCCTGAAAGATTTTTTAAAAATATATTCTTTGGACCTATTACATTTACTGTAGCACAGTACTTTTCATCATTTTCTTCATCCGCTAACAATATCATTAGGAGAGAAAACCAAAAAAGCAAATGAAGATGTCCAGAGAGGCATACTGCCCTCGGATTTCAAACTCTGCCAAAATTACACAACAAGGTTACTCTCCCAATTAAATAACATCTTGGGAGATAACCAGTCACCTTCTAAATACAAGCACATTTAATGTTTATAAATGTTAGTTTTATAATACATGAAGCTTTTGCAATCTGGATGTGGAAAATAATATTCCATAGTCCAGGTCAAGAGACTTGTGCAAGTTAACTACAAATGCACACACATAAACACACACACACACACACAGTGAAAATTTGTGAAATGCTTTTTAAATATTTTTCTTTGATGATTTTGTTGAACCTGTGTTTGAATTTGTTTCTTCAATGTTTCTTCTCTGTTAGTTGTGGACTAGCGACACTTCATGAGTTGATATTTTTGAGGGGGTGGGATTTAGAGGGAGAATCTTATCAGTTTTTGAAATTCATTCTTAGGTTGGATGAGGAAGATTGATGTTTCAGGGACTGAAAATTTCTTTTTCTTTCTTTTGTTATTATTTTTAAATGATCAGGACTGGAAATTTCTAAACGTTCTAAGCTCTAATTTCTCCTGAAGATTGTCCATTTCTTTGGGCATTTAGTTAAACACACAGGGATTTTAAAAAATCCATCAACTAAGACCTAAATATAATAACAAACATATTTGAGTGTATGTATCTGTGCACATTTATTTTAAACACAAATTGTAAACAAGGATCTTAACTTTTCCAATCAAAAACTTTTCTCCAGCTGCATTTATAACTTTAATGAAGGTATTAAAATGCTTTATATATTTTCAAAACTACTTTTATTTTAATGTCATTTCTGGAAATATTTACATTTTTAGCAATATAAATCATAGTCTTCATTTAGCTTGACACCACTGGCTCAGGAATATGGAATACAGTATTAGTTTTTGTAAGAATGAATTGACTTCACTATGAACTAAGGCTTTTTCAGTATCAGCCCTGCAGAAATATATTGGTTACAGCTAAAATGTATGGTTATGCTTACGCTAAAACATACAGACATTATAAAACTGCATATTGGTTTCAGTAACAACATATTCTTTCCAAGGGATTCATGTGGCTTTCAGCAAGAATGTATTGATTTCATTAAAATGTGCTCCTTGAGATAAACAAAAATTCAGTTAAAATGCATTGGTTTCTGTTAAAGTTCATTGACTGAAGTGAAGAACATTACACTGTTATTGGGTAGCCTCAGGGTTTGGTAAGTATTGAACAGAGAAGTATACATAAGTAATAATAAGGGCTGGGGAAAACAAAGACATTATAAACCATATAAAGATGTAAATATTCAACAAGCATTATTAGATTGAATTTTCTCACAGGCGCTAAGAGTTGGCTCAGGGACTTTGCACAAAGTCACTTCAACTTTAGTGTATTCTGAATTCCCAGGAACCCAAGTTACTTCAGGTACAGAAACTCCAGTTTCTATTTCCCTGGGGGTGGATTGGGCCCAGGAGCTGTTCTTCAGATCACACGATGCCTGAAAAAGCTACTTAAGAAACAGAATGGTGCTTCAAAAAGTCAGTACACACACACACACACACACACACACACACACACACACACACACCCCGCAATATGTTTATTTTTCCACAAAGACCTAAAATATTTGTGGAGAGTAGACCACACTCCAGTAGAATCCAGTTTATTTTATTCGGTTCCACTATACATCTTCATCCTGGGTATAGAAGCAAGGAAGAGAAAGAAAGGAGAAGGATAACTACCGTTGCCCATATTTTCTCACTTCAGACAAAAATAGAAATTAAGATTCCTTTGGGTAAAATGATATTTAAACTCTGTTAATTACAAAATCATCTAGCTTTCATTCTAATAGAAAGTTGATGGGCATATTTCATTTGAGAAAATATTTTTCTCATTGTTGCTTTACATTATGTAAACAATACAAAATCTGAGTGGAAAACTTGAAAACATAGTCGACAATGAAAATTAATGTGAATTATCCCAATCCTATTTTTCATAAAAAAAAACCCGTAATATATCTCAGCCCCTGTTTTTAGTAGACATTTTAATGCTATCTAACTACCTACCTACTTACCCACCTATCAATATTTTTTAAGAGTTGAAAATTATATGGACTTGTTCTGAACTACTTTTACAATATATATACATATAGAAAAACAGTATAAGACATAAAAGCACAGCTGAACAAATTATTATAAAGTGAACACTTAGGTAGGCATGAAGTTTGACTTTGTGCCCTGATCCCCCTGTTCAATTTTCTTATCCAAGTCCCTCCCTTTTGTGTAACCTTAACAATTATCAGGCTAATATGGCCTTCCTTTTCTTTCTACCACTACAAATGACCCATTCCTAAGAACTGTTGAACTTTGACCAATAGCTTTGCAATGTATTTAAATGGAAATAAAAGCAAATATTATTTTGGTCTGGCTTCTTTCACCCACTGTCATGTTTGTGAACTCAATCTACATTGTTGCAAATAACTGTAATATGGTAGTTATTGTGAAGTATTCCATTGAATGAGTATGCCATTTGTTACTCATACTTCTGTTGAACATTTGGGCTGTTTCTGCTCTGGTCTATTACAAACAAGGACGCTCCAAATGCTTTTGTATGCACCACTACAGTGTGTGCACACATACCTTTGTTATGTAGATGTAGATGTGGAACTGGGGGTCACAGGTTTGTGTACCTTCCTCAATAAAGCCAAAGAGTTTTCCAGTTGATACTGCCAACATCAGGATATTACTCTCAGTTTTACTTACTCTAAATCCTCAGCAACACATTTACTCTTTTCCTTCTGAGTTGAATCATTGGGTAGGAGCGTGGTGGCATCTCACAGTGATTTCAGTTAGCATCTCTCTGACTATTAACACTCCTTAACAGCTTTTCATATCTATTTTTGGTTCTTTCAATATCCTTTTCATGAAAACTTACCCACTGCTCTTGCTTAGCTTTCCTTGGGGATGTCAGTCTTTTTATCTTATTGTAGAAACATTTTACATATACTGTGTACCAAGAAGGTGCAAACCACAGTCCATGGGCCAAATCTGACCTGCCCTCTGTTTTGGTAAATAAATATGTTGAAACAGAGTCACACTTAACCTTCCTGCTGCTCTCTTGCCACCATGGCAGAATTCTGCGATTCAGATGGGAATGCTGAGTCTTGCTACATTTAAGTTACCTACTATTGGCACTTTGCAGAAGAAGGTTGCAGATCCTGGCATACACTAAACATTCGCTGCTCATGTTTGGCAAATCTTTTACCTGTCTTGTGGCTTGCCTTTTCACTTTTTCAATGGTATTTTTTAATAAACAGGATTTAAAATTTTGAGTATGGTCGTTGTTATTGCTGTATTTTAACTGTAAATAAATCTTTATCCTAAATTCATGAGAACAATATCTTACATAATTAACTAAGAAAATATTTTTATTTGCTTTACATATATGGTTTTATAGTCTAATTGGAGTTAAGGTTGTTGTGAATGGTGTGAGAGAGGAGTTAGCTCCATTTTTTTTCCTGATGCACCAAATGTCCCAGCACCAGTATTAAAGACAACCATTTCCCCATGATTGCTGTTAACAGGCAAAATGTCCATGTGTACATGGCATATTTTTATATCAGTTCATCATCTTATGCTGTATTTGTCCATTCTTATACCAATATTGCAATATTTTAATTATAGCACTTTTATTATAAGAGGTGATCATCTAAGTGAAGTCCTACCATGTTGTTCTTTTTCAAGGGTGTCTGAATATTCTTGATTCTTCGACTATTTATATAAGTCATATGATTTACTTGTCACATTCAACTAAGTAGTTGGGATTGTGGTTAATATTCCTTGAACCTGTAGGTCGGTTTGTAGAGATACATACTGTGATACATGTTTGTGATACATATTGGATTGTTCATGCATGGGCTTGACATATATGTACACACATGTATATATATCTCCTTTTATTTAAGAATTCTTTCATTTCTCTCACTAATACTTTACTGGTTCCTATGTGAAGGGCTTATACATACTTTATCAGTCATATTCCTTGATATTTAGTAGTTTTGATGTTTTTTAAAATAGCACTTTTCTTTTGTTTCTTGCTAGTATATACACATGTAACCCCTTTCAATATTTTAAACTTTAATCAAGACATTTTGATAAATAATAAGACATTTAATAAACTAATTTGTTAATTCTAATAATTTTTCTGTAGATTATTTTGAAATTCTTATGCGACAATTATGTTATCTATTGTTAAGGTTTAGATATGAGGTATCCTCCCAAAACTCATGTGTGAAACAATGCAAGCATGTTCCTAGGTGAAATGATTAGAATATGAGAGCTTTAATCTAATCAGTGGTATTAATTCACTGATGTGGATTAACTGGGTGGTAACTGTAGGCAAGTAGAGTATGACTGGATGAAGTAGGGTCACTGGGGACGTGCATTGGGGTTCGTATTTGGATCCTGTTTAGCAGAGCTCTTTGCTTCTTGGTTACTATGTTCTGAGCTGCTTTCCTTCATCACAACCTTCTGCCATGATGTTCTTCCTCACCTCAGGTTCAGAGCTATGGAATCGGCTGTCTATGGACTGAACCTCAGAAATTGTCAGCCGAAAAAAACTTTTCCCCTTCTATGTTGTTCTTGTCAGGTCTTTTGGTCATGATAACAAGAACGCTGACTAAAACAGTCATAAATCACAGCAGTGTTATTTCTCTCTTCAAATCTTTATAACTTTTATTTTATATATAGATACTGATGCAAACCTAATTTTTTTGTTCGTTTTTGGACTTACTGCATTACTTGAACCTCTACTATATTATTGAGTCTAAGTGATAAGAGTGGACAGACTTTTCTTATTCCCAATAATAGAGAAAAAACTTTCAAAATTTTTATAGGAATTATTTATCAGAGTAAGGTATATCCCTTCTATTGTTAGTTTATGGGGAGATTATTTTTTACACTGATGAATGCTGGGTTGTATCAAATTATTTTTGTACATATTATAAGATTATATAATTTTTCTTATTTATTCAGTAAATGAAGTCAATTAAAATTTTTCATTTTGGGGGGCAGGGGTTGTGGCTCAGTGGTAGAGCACTTCCTTAGCATGTGTGTGAGACACTGCGTTCAATTCTCAGTACCACATGATAAATAAATAAAATAAATGTCCAGCCATAACTAAGAAAATAAAAATTCTTCATTTTCATAAACAAACACAAAACATCATATATTTACACAAGCACATTCACACGTACAGAGGATGAAATCAGTTCGTTAATATTTTCTTTAAGATTTTTGTATTTATATTCATGAATATGATTGACATATATATGTTTTATAATTAATTTGCTGGGTTTGTTCTTAGCATTATGCTAGCTTTCTAAAAGTCATTTGGGTTTGTTCTCTAATTTTCTGTTCTATGAAATAGTTTCTGTAATACAGTTATTATTGGTATCTTAAATATTTGTAAGAATTTATTACTTAAGTCTTGAAGTCTTTTAGGACTGGTAGTGTGTGTGTGTGTGTGTGTGTGTGTGTGTGTGTGTGTATAGTGTTTGCACATACACAAAGGCTTTTAATGAAAAATTTTGTTTCTTTATTAAACACAATTATTCATATTTATGATTCTATGTGGAGCACTTTGATGCTGTTTTTCAATGAATTTGTTAATTTAATTGAAATTTTCAAATTTATTGGCATAGAATATGCCGTAATAATACATGCCATAAATTAATAATATTGAATATTTTAAATATTTTCATTCTCTGTAGCAATAAGAAATACCAATATAACCAATGTTTGCCCATAAGAAGCAATTTTCTCTTGATCTGCACTCTGGAACAGAAATCTCTCTGTGACATTCTGACAGTATGTAGTAAGGGTTTCCACCCTGGCTCCACATTGGAATCACCAATTCCAAGCACTCATCTAAGACCAGTTTATTTAGAACTGCTATTGGTAAACCTCAGGTGCAGAAATAGTAAAAAGATTCTTCAAGTGATTTTAATATACCATCAAGGTTGAGAAGTATTGCACCAATTCTCTGAAATACTGAATTCAAATTCTACTTATTGGGACCAGCAGAAAATTACCTCTCTGAGCATATTATACCTTCATTTATTTATTTTATTCAGAGCTCATAACAGCTCATCATATAAGATTAGTTTCCAGACATGGGGCCTTGAGACTCTCTCTCTTGCTCTGCCCACTCTGCTCTACCTTATAGAGTGCTCCTTCCATCTTCTCTTTCAATAAATCTGTACTTGGCTTGTTACTTGTGTGTGTCTTACTCAAGTCTTTGTTTTGGACACCAAAGACCTGGACCCCAGCTGGATATCCTGATGATAACGAAAAAGGGTTCAGACGTTGCAACCCCAGGCTTTCAAAAACAAGGAAAGATGGTAAGTACATGCTCTAGGAAACAAACCAGAATGAGATATCAGACAGCTGTATTTTCTGGGATAAACTGAAGAGAGCTTATTCCACCAAGCAATTTAAGCCCTTCTTTTCTTTTTCTGTTGGTCTAACATTGTAACGAACAAATAAAACTTTTCTGAGATAAAATTATCTGTTAATACTTCTTAAATGACCATTCAGATTCCTTCTAACTCCAACATACTTTGTAAAATTAGACCCATCACTCTGGGGAAATAGTGTCTGATTATGTAATGATATACAATTCTTTTGCATTTACTTATAGATTTAGGTAGAATTTGCAAGATGAGCAGACTCTAGATAAAGCAATTAATACATTTTCCAAGAAACTTTATTTTCACTTTTTTTTTTTTTCATTTAATGTGGTTGTATCCTATGAAATAGAGGAGATACTATGGAGGCCAGCAGGTACTTGGGTTCACATCATTTTGTGTGTGTGTGTGTGTGTGTGTGTGTGTGTGTGTGTGTGTGTGTGTTAGTAGATAAGAACTTTATTGAAGAGCAATTACAATGTACACTTGTAACAAAATGGCAAGGAAGACCTTACTCAAGACTATTGTGACAGGAGAGAGGTGGAACTCACCTTCGTTGAAAAACGTAGTGAGTGTTTGTAAGCCCCAGTAAGCTAGTGGGAAAGTGCTGTAGGAGAACGGGATGAGGTTGGTGAACCTGATTAGGTATTCCTGTTTGCTAATGGCCACTTAAAGTAGTTCAGTTCAGATTAGTCCTCAGAGAGTGAGATGTGTGGGTGCCATCTTTCTTTATGATCACTTTTCAAGGGATAATTCCCAGATTGGAAGATCTATATCTTGAAGGGGCAGAGAAAGGACTTACAATGCAAGTTTTATGAAGTAAATAATCTAAAAAAAGTACCTGAGAGCAATCAGGGGTTCCTAATCAGGAGGAAGCCTACGTAAAGTTCATTCAAGCTCAGGTGGATGGTAAGGCCATCCAGGTCAGTTTTATAAAAACAAGAAATAAAGGAAATAGAAATCGATCTTTCTCCTCTGAGGCTCTGTAGTCAGCATCCATGAACACCGTCCTGCGTCTCTGCGTGTGTGCATGTGTACCTGTGCATTTGAGCCTGTGTGCACAGGACTGCACCTGACTGAGAGAACTGTGAGGCAGGATCTGCAGGTACTTTGGGAAGTCACACGCTCAAGAGACAGAGCTTGACTTGGGGACAGAGTATTGCATATCTGCTTCAGGCAGGTTTATCATGTTTCCTCTTTCACATTCAGAGTTTTTCTTCCAGTTTGAAAAGTTGTCCCTTTTTGCTTACACATTCTTTCACTCCAGAAAACTATTTCAAACAGTGTCTTTTTTTGTGTGTGTGTGACATAGTTAATGGAGTATGTGGGTCAAAAGCAGATTTATGTTAGCTCAATGGAGCCCTAAAAATGGATTTTTATAGAAAACTGTCACCAAGTCAGTGTCATTTAGTGTCTCCCAAAAAAGATTCTCCTTTAACATGAAGGTTCTAAATGAAAGATTTTGCTCCAGAATAAGCACTGCAGATTAAATTTGCCTACTCCGAGTTCAAATATTTTTCGCTTAGTGTTGGTGGTCTGGAATTTTCCTGTTGTGTTTAAGGTTTTTCAGACATACAAAAACTAAAAGCATTTATCACTAAAAGACCTACATTGTAAGGAATATGAAAGGGAAACCATCAGACAGAAGGGATTGGACTTACAAGGATGAAAAAACACACTGAAAATATAACCAGAGAGGAAACTCTATAAGGCAATTTTCTTCTTATTAAAATCTTCTTAAAATATAATTTATTCTTTAAAAATAGTAAAATGGTATGAAGTTTATGAATATATTAAACTATATAACAATAATAGCAAAAATATTGAGAAAGGAGAAATAGAAAAATACTATTGTAAGTTTTGTTTACTTGTATATAGCATGTGATATTTAAGCTGTATACTACAAACTCTAACCTCTAAAATTAAAAAAAATATATTATTATAGTGAATAAGATAACATTGGAGATAAAATTAATTCAAAAGAAGGAAATTGGGTGAAAGAACACAATGAGCAGATGTCTAATAAAAAATAGCATATTATAAATTTTATCTTGACTATAACCATAACAACATTGTGTATAAACACAATGGTATATTGGTCAATATATGCTAATTAATAAGCAGAGATTGTTAGAATGGATTTTTAAAAAATCCCACAACTATATGCTATCTACAGGTAATCTTTTTCAGATATGAAAACATAGATTGTTTAAAAGTAAACGAATGGGAAAATGCATGTAACTTGCTAACGCTATTGAAAAGAAAGTTAGATTGGCTATATTAAAATCCGACAAAGTAAATATAGGTGGAAAGATTATTATGAATGGTAGAGACGCTCATTTCATAATGAGTCAATTCATTAATCACATAGTAAGCTCAAAAATTTATGTATCTGATAACAGTATCAACATATATAAAACAAAAGTGCATAGAGTTCCAAATAGAAATAGAAAAATCTGAAATTATAATTGGAGATTTCAAATCCCTCAATAATTGATAGAACAATGGTAGAAAGAAAATTAACAAGGATAGGGAAAATCTGAACATTACTGTCAGTTAATACAATCTAATTGTTTTTCGGACTATCCCATTAATAGACACACATTCTTTCCAAATGTACATAAAACATTTAACCAGACAGACTATATTCTGGGTCATAAAAATATCTCAATAAAGTTAAAAGTTTTCAGACAACAAAATATGCTCTCTTGATCATGACAAAATGAAATAAAAAGTCAGTAACACAAATATTTCTGGAACGTCTCTAAACATTTGAAAATGAAATAACCCATGTGTCAATGAAGAATTTAAAAGGAAAATGTGAAAGTGTTTTGAATGAATGAAGATGCAAACAGTTTCCACACTTGTGAGATACCACAAAAGCAATATTTACAGGGAATTTTGGAGCATTAATATCTATATTGCAAAAGAATAAAGGTGTCATATCACCACAACTTATACACGAGACATTAGAAAAGAAGTGAGCTTTTAAGCCAAAATAGGTAGAGGAAAAGAAATAGAGTCAAAGCAGAAATCAATGAAAAAGAAAGCGGTAGTGCAATAAAGTCAAAGAAATCACTAACTCTGAGAAATGAATAAAACTGATAAGTCTCTAATTAGACTGATGAAAGAAAGAAAGAGACAAAAACAGACACAAGCAACTGACAGCAACAAGGAAGGTGGTATCTTAACAGATTATACAGGTATTAAAGAACAATAAGAAAACATGAATAAATTTCTACTAGTACATTTGATAATTTGGATGAGATGGATACATTCCTTAAAAGATACAAGTTACCAACACGTGCTCAAGAAGAAATACACAACTTGAATAGTCTTATGTCTATTACAGAAAATAAATTTATAGATAAAAACCTTCATGTACAGTACGATCTAGGATTGATGCCTTCTATGGGAATAGTCCTGAATATTTAAAGAGGGAATAGGCTGATCATATACAAACTCTAGAAAATTGAAAACAAGAGATTACTTCCCAATTTACATTTCATGCTTACATGATCCTAATATCAAAAACTTACAAAAACTTTATAAGAAAAGAAAGCTACAGAAATTTTAGCAAATCAAATCCAACAACGTATGAAAGGATAATAATTTACCCCCCTGATCAAGTGGCATTTCTCTTAGGAATGCATGGTAATTTAATATTTGAAAATCAATCAATGAAATATACTGGACTAGCAATTTGATAAAGAAAGACCATATGGTCAACTGGATAGGTGCTGAAAAACATTTGATGAAATCTCACATTAGTTCCTGATTTAAAAAAATACTCAGCACATTGGGAACAGAACCAATCTTTGTTAATCTGATCTAGAGAAATCCTGTGTGTGATATCACACTTAACAGTAAAAGACTGATAGCTTTCTCCTCTAAAATTAGGACCAAGGATAGAATACCTGCCATCATGACTTTTATTCAGTGCTGTATATTAAATTCTAGCATAAAGGCAAGAAAAAAGAGAAGTCACTCCGATTGGAAGGAGAAATGCTTTGTAATAGGGCCCAAATGAATATAAAAAGACAGGTAGGAATAATTAGTTACTTAAGCAACTTTACACAATACAATATCAACATAATATCAATTTTCTTCTATATTCTAGGAACGAGCAACCACAATTGAAATTTTAAAGTATCCTTTAAAAAGGATCAAACATATAAAATACTTGGGAAGAAATCTGACAAAGTCTGACAGTCATGTGTATGGAAAAGTATAAAACATTGCTGAAAGAAATTTAGAAGTACCTAAATAAATGTGTCTGTACATTTATGTACACATAGGTATCTTGTTTATGGGTTGAAAAACTAAAAGTAGTGAAGATGCTAATACCTTCCAAATCAAAATCAAAATCTTAGCGCTGTTTTTCCTTTGGTAGCAATTCATTCTAAAATTTATATTAAACTAATAAGTATTTAAAACAGCCAAGACAACTCGGAAGAAAAGCAAACTCAAAGGAATAACATCACTTGGTTTCAATATTACTTTAAAGTTAAGATTTTTAAGATATTGCAGTATTGACATTAAGATAGACATCACACAGCTAAATAGATGTACCATATACAACAGCAACAATAGCAGCAGTAGCAATTACGACAGTGATAACAAAATCAGATTTTGACAATGACACAAAAGTCTTTTCAGTAGAGAAAGGATACTGGAATCATTGGGAATAAATTAGTAGAAAAGAAAACACACAAGAACTTCAATATCTTGTACCACATACAAACACAAAATGGATCATAGATATAAATGTAAAGTATAAAACTATAAATTCTTATAAGAAAAAAATGGAGAAATCCTTTATGCTTTTGGGTTAGTATTAAGTACTATACCACCGAAAACATGGTCCACAAAGAAATATTAATAAATTGGATTTCAACAATATTAAAAATTTCTGCTCTGTGAAAGACATTGTAAAGAGAATGAAAAGATAATTCTCAGTCTGGAAAAAAATATTTCAAATCTTTTAGCCAATAAAGAATGTATCCAGAATATCAAATAACTCCTGAAACCTGATGAGAAAGCAAGCAGATCAAGAAAATGGGAATAATTTGAACAAATACCTCACCAAAGAAGACATATGGTAACTGATTAACACTTGAAAAGATGATCAACTTGATTAGTCATTAGGAAAATGCAAATTTTTACTGCAGTGATTGCCACCGTATACCCAGCAGAATTGTTAAAAAAAAAAAAAAAAAAAAAAAAAAAAAAAAGACTGTCCATACCAAGTGTGGGCCAGGATGTGCAAAATTTACAGCTTTCCTCTGTCATGGGTTGGAATTAGAAATGGTGCAATCATTTTAGAAAAACTAGCAGTTTCATAAAAGTGAAATATGCATCCAACATATTTTCTATTTAACCCTTATGCTTTGTCCAAGAGAAAGGAAAGCATATGTTCATATGTAAACTTATTTATGATCATATATATCCTGTTTATTTGTAGTAGCCAGAAGTTGGGATCAATCCAGGCATCCTTCAACGAGCGACTGAAAAAAGCAACTGTAGCATATTTGTATGAGGGAATCTCGGCAGTCAAAAAGAATGAATTATTGATAAATTCTACACAAAAATCAACCACAAAATAATTTTGCTTAAAAAAAAGAAGTCAAAACCAAAAAGACACATTTATTTGCAAAGGATTCTAGAAAATGCAAACTGATTTCTAGTAGTAGTATTTCAGTGGTTGCCTGAAGGTGGGAAGAGGGGAAGAAGACACAGTATAGAAATGGGGTTTGAGATTCATTCTCTTGATGATAACGATGGCCTCATTGTGTGTACTTACAAATGAATTTGTAAACTGAATACTTTCCATCTGTGTAATTTACTGTCCATTATTCTGTAAGAAAACTGCTAGAAGGTTTTGTAAGAAAAGAAAGTCAGAATAAATCCATATAGAAATGATAAATCTGAAAATAACAACATTTTCTGCAGTTCCTAAAAGCTTCTGCAGTTTGATTATAGGCTAGCAGGTACGTTGGAAGAATTTTTTACTTAAAAATTTTCTTCTAAACACAAAAGTCTACTGCTGTAGTAAGTCCATTAGTGTTACATGAAGATTTTCTTTAAGTTAATTAATATACCTTAACTTTTGCTGACTTTTGCTGTATTTCCTCTTTCACAAGCTGCTGATTTAGTTTCTGTATTTTTCTGTGGCCCATGGCCAACATTATGGTTTATGAAAATGACTTTCTTTCTTTCTTTCTTTTTTTTTTTTTTTTAAGAAAGCAAATCATTGTACTAAGGCAGAATTCTCTATTTTAACACAGGAAATTTTATTTCTTAATGGTATTTTATTTCTTACTTGAAAATCTGGTAAGAGAAGAAAGCTGGCAGACAGAAGATGATTGTGATAAATAATAAAATAATAAGATTTCTTCATTCACCAATGGAATACACTATTTGTAGGAGCCACCAAAGAGCCAGATTGTGCCTTACGTAGTAGTTGTCAAGGATAACACTATTATTCTCTAGACCTTTAAAGTCAATTGGAAATAAGTTCATTTCCCACCAACTGGTTTTCTTGTTCATGGCAATAACTTATATTTATTTCTGATTTTGTTTACTACTAGTATGTACAAAACTCCAAAGTTTCCCTGTCTTTTATACACAATTTAGACAACTCCAGAGAAATTCAGGTTCTAGGCAGGTAAGTTGCTCACCTAATATACTATGCTCTGTGAGTACAAACGCCAAGAGAACCAAGAGGTTTTGCTCCAGGTCATTGTAGGCTTGAAAAAATTTCTGTTGTCATGGAAATTTCTGAGTGAAAAAACAAGCATTTCTGTTTTGCTCAGGTTCTGACAACGATCTGCCTGAGATTGTTCCCCCTAGTCATTCATTCAGCCTACACTTTTGTGAGCCACCTCCGTACCGTGTGTTGGAGTGCCGCAACTCGTTATGGGTGTTTGTGTGGGAGAAGGACATTCTGCCAGTCAAGGGAGGGCTGGGGAGATTACTATTGCTACTCAATGTGTAGGCTGTGCACAGTAACAATGGGAGAGTTCTGAGTAACCCCTCAAACTTCCACAGCCTCAAAGGCCTGCTCTCTTTGTGCACCAAAGCTCCAGCATCAGAGTTCATCAGAGACAAGTTTACCAGAAACCCTGAATTAATGCTCCTAGCAAAGGAGCATCTGTGACAACTAGAAAGGGCACCGGAAGCCTAATGGGAGTTCAAGCTGTGTTTTTGATAACCACCAACACTTGCTGCTGTTTATACTGTGAACTATTGACTGGGACCAATGTTTCCATGAAAGGCCATTCTTGTTGCAGAATTTTGCCAGAATTTAAGCCTCCTGATGCTGACCCACTTGCACGTCTCTGCTTAGTCCCAGACTCTTATTTGACAGTTAATTACAGTAAGCCTGAACTGTTGAACTGCCTCGCAGACCAGTTCAAATTTTCCAACAAAATAAATTTAGCCTCGCTTCATCTGAATTAAAAGGTTGAAGCTCTCATCAAGAAACTGGACTCTGCCCCCTGCATTGGAAAATGAAGTGTGATTTGAGACATTATTTTTCTCTCTTGAATACCCACTGCTGCAGTAGTGAAAGAGAAACAGAAAACATTCAAGTGAAAAGAAAATCATGCACTAATTACCGGATGTGCTGTTCTCAAGTTCCAATTTCAAGAAAAGCTCACAGCCAGTATTTCTAATAGGAAATGAACTAACTTTGAGACTGGCCAGATTTTTGCTTCTGTAATTTGTACAGGGTGCTTTTGATATTGCAAACCTAGAGAGATAAAAAGCAGCTGAGACAATAGGCAGGTGCTGCAGTCCTTTACAGGTGGCCAGCTCCCCCTGGTACCCTAATTACAGCCTCTTTACATGAAGAATTCCTTTTGAATGTAACCAGAATGCTACAAGTAATGAGTGAAGGTTTCCAGAGGATGCTAATGAAGGAGAGATGGGAAACCTCTTTCCAGGATGTCTTAATCACAAGGTTCGTCTTTCAAGGGAAAGAGAACAAACATTTATTATTAAGGACCCAGTGTATGCCAAGGTTTTGTGCCTAGTGTTTTGCATTTGAGACTGAATTCCTCCAGTCCTTCGCTGACTGAACACACAAATGAGGTTACCTTCCTGGATATGCTGCAGTTGGATAGCCTTTTCTATCTAGTGTGCCTACAGGAACTCAGCTCCATTTTCAAAGTTGCTTCTCCTCCATTGCCCATGAGAATCTCATGGACTGTTTCCCCAGACCTCCAGCTATGGCTTCTGTGGCCCCCTTTGATTCTTCTGGTGAGGAAAATAATCTACCACTGTTAGTAACATTTCACTTATTTAAAAGTGAACTGATTGGATCTCAGAGTTCTGAGAACTCTTCCAGATTTCACATCTTCTTTTAACCCTTATGCTAAATTTCTTTCCCAGTTGTCCCCCCAAACAGCCTCAAATACGCCTTTTGTCTCTAATTACCCTTACACAGCACTAGACAACCTATGCATCATCAGGATGAAACAACTCAAATTTATTTCCCTGGTCTTATTCAACTCTTCTCTGTGTAGTTTATTTCTGAAATAAACTGTTTCTAGTTATTTTCCAAAATAAACTGTTGCTATAATAGTGACTTAATTTCACAATCTAGGTTTATCCAAATTTCAAGTCTGATCTCATAAGAACACTGCCAGAGAAATATCATCTCATTAAGTTCTTGCAATAACACCTTAAGGAGGTAAACTTTGACAGATAAGGAGCCCATTAGGTGTTTTCCCCAAGCCCACATCTTGTAGAGCTGAGAATTAAACCCTAATGTCCATGTACTTTTTATTGCTTGATATTTTTGGATTCACAGAGCCTCAGCGGAGAAAACAGCAATGCACATAACTTAGCCAACACAAAAGAGTAAGTGCTAGGGAAATGCTTCCTTATCAGGTGGGTGATGGTCGATCTTTTCAACTCGCAATGTGGTTAACTTTACCATCTGATTATTCACTCTCCGCCACTATCTTCTGTGTCATCATCAATGCTGATACTTAGAGTTCACAAACACAGTTTTAGTTCTGGTGGGGAAGAGGTTGGAGGTACCAAGGATGCAAGAAGAGGGTAGAGAGAAATCACAGGAAACAAAACCATTTGTCCATAGTCAAGTGTTGAAACAACATAATAGAAGAGTTACCTTTCACTGCAGCTATGCTTATGAGTGAACCTCTTTGCTCTCTGTGATGGGGGTGCAAACACTTAAAATTTCCCTATCATGTACATAGAGCATTAAAGAGTTATAGCATCCAGGCAGGGGATTTTATTTCTATGTTTAGTTTTTAATTGTTGGAGTGGGGCGGGGCCAGGTGAGCAAATATGTGGGCCGGCTGAGAGAGAAAGTAACACTGAATGCCAGACTCTGGAAGCACTTTGCTTTGATATCACCATTTAAAGTGAAATTTCCCTTTGGGGAGCATTCATGCTGTGTGTCATTTTCACGACATCCAAGAGGCTTCAGTTGCTTGGCCCACAGCCAGTCTTATGAAGCAGGCCAGATCTTCCTTACTCTAGTATCATGAAGCTCTCAGAGACTTTTATTCTTTTGCCTTATAGGAAATGTCTCTCACCTGTGCCTCATCTCTTGATTTCTCCAACTCCTTTGCTGTATCACCTTTAATCCTACATATGAAGACTGCCTTTCCCTCCACACAAAGATCTATTTGATTTCCCCTTAAAAATCTGTGCATGTTTCTTATTCTTCCAGATGAATTTCATGATTGTTTGCTCTATTTCTGTAAGGTATGTCATTGGGATTTTAATTGGAATTGCATTGAATCTGTATAGCACTTTTGGTAGTATGGCCATTTTGACAATATTAATTCTTCCTATCCAAGAACATAGGAGATCTTTCCATCTTCTAAGGTTTTCTTTAATTTCTTTCTTTAGTGTTCTGTAGTTCTCATTGTAGAGGTCTTTCACCTCTTTTGTGAGATTGATTCCCAAGTATTTTATTTTTTTCGAGGCTATTGTGAATGGGGTAGTTTTCCTAACTTCTCTTTCTGAAGATTCATCACTTATGTATAAAAATGCACTGGATTTATGAGCATTGATCTTGTAAACTGCTACTTTACTGAATTCACTTATGAGTTCTTAAAGCTTTTTGGTGGAATTTCCGGGTTCCCCTAAATATATAATCATGTCATCAGCAAACAGGGATAGTTTGAGTTCTTCTTTTCCAATTTGTATCCCTTTAATTTCTTTGGTTTGTCTAATTGCTCTGGCTAGAGTTTCAAGGACGATGTTGAATAGAAGTGGTGAAAGAAGGCATCTCTGCCTTGTTCCAGTTTTTAGGGGGAATGCTTTCAGTTTTTCACCATTTAGAATGATATTGGCCATGGGCTTAGCGTAGATGGCCTTCACAAGGTTAAGGAATGATCCCACTATCCCTATTTTTTCTAGTGTTTTGAGCATGAAGGGATGCTGTATCTCGCTGACAAGCGGATGATGACACATAATGGGGGGTGGGAGGGGTTAGGGTTAGGGTTAGGGTTAGGGTTAGAGTTAGGGTTAGAGTTAGGGTTAAGGTTAGGTTTAGGGTTAGGGTTAGGGAGGGTGGCAAGAATGGAGGAAGGAAGGACTGTATAGAGGGAAAAGAGGGGTGGGAGGGGTGGGGGAGAAGGGAAAAAATAACAGAATGAATCATACAACATTACCCTATGTAAATTTATGATTACACAAATGGTATGCCTTTACTCCATGTACAAACAGAGAAACAACATGTATCCCATTTGTTTACAAAAAAAATGACTCTTACAAATATAATGATCTGTGCATGTGTCTTTTTTTAACCTTCTCTTCCAAAGGGAAGTGAATATGGGTGCAGGGAAGACTACCACCCATAGCTTGCTCCATCATGGACAGCTGTAGGGGGAATACGGGGGTTGCTCCTGCCCTGTTTTTAACTCCCCTAGAGCTGCAGCAGCACAACTGTGAAGGTTAATCTGAATTATGAATCTGATTGAATGGAAAGATGCCTGAGATAAACAGTTGTCTGGGTGTCTCAGTGGGGATTTTTCTTAGGAATGATTGGCATGTGTGACAGCAAACTGAAGCAGAGACCTACCCTAAGTGTTGGCAGCACAGTCCAATAGGTTGGAGGCTCGGCTGGAACAAAAAGTTGGAAGAATGAGGAACCAGCAGCAGAGGTAAGCTTGATTCTTCCTGAGTGGGTTCTTTGATAGCTGTGATCACCTGAGGACCTCAGACTCCAGGTCCTTCACTCTTCCTAAGTGGACTCGGACCAGCGACTCTCCAAGGAATTTTTAGGCCTTGGATGCTGGACTGGGGTGGCAACATTGATTTCTTTTGTTCTGAGGCTGCAGCTTCTTGGATTGAGTAGGTACTGGTTCCTCCAGATCTAGAGCCTGCAGGTAGCCATTGTGGGACTATCCAAGTCCTAGTTGTGTAGGCCTATCTAATAAATTACCTTTTTAATAATTATATGTGTGTGTGTGTGTGTGTGTGTGTACCCTGTTGGTTCTGTTCCTCTGGAGCACCCTGACGAAGACAACATCCAAGAGGACTCTTCCGGGATGGATGCTGTGTAGTCTTCCAGGTCCCAAGCAGCTGCGTCCCTGTTTACACACACTCCTTGCCAATTTCCTTTCCTTAAGGCTGTATGTCTCAGCGCACACAGGTGTAAGATAGCATGACATTTTTAATGAAATTCCTGATACTAGAATTCAACCTGTTATCCCTAAGCTTAATAATTTGGATATCTCGTTGTTGTTCAGATATGTGACTTAAATCTTTCTTGCTTTGGTGTTTTTTGGAGTGTAGAATATGAGCATTAAGAAGTGACAGTAAGGTATTCTTGTTAAATTTTACTGATTGGCATTAGTCTAATGCTTAAAATTTTATTTCCAGAGTCATTCTTTTGGTTCAAAGCATAGTATTCCAGGATTTTACATTTAGTATTCAAATCACACTAAAGAAATAAGAAGCAATCAGTTCTTAATACCAGCAAGTTAATTGAGGAACTGGCAAGAAGTTAAAATAATCCCTATCGTTTTTTTTTTTTTCAGATTCCAAAAGGTAAAAAAGTGGCCATGGTCTAGTTAGAAGAAATTTTAGTCTACTTGTCTCATTTCACCATACCTGAAGTGTGCTCTTTAAATCCATGGAGGTTGACTTCCTCCAAAATCACACAACATGTTCAGGGTCATCTCAAGGTAAAATGTTGGTCTTTTCTCAGCATCTCATTGTGCAAGTGCCAGAAAGAAGGGAAGAAAGAAGAAGGAGGGGGCAAAGGACAGCGGTTTCATTATATAACCAGAGAAGGCAGGTTTGGTAAATCTTTAATGTGCACTCTCATATCTTATATATTATTTAATACTTAAATCTAGAAACACCTGCTTCATTACCAAACTGGATTAAACGCCCTCACTCCTCCTCCCTCTTCACCTATGGTAACCACAATCCTTGAATGAAATCCAAACTGCAGCTTAGGGAAAAGATGTATTTCATTTTTCTTTTCTTTCTTTGATTTATTTTGCTAGACTCTATATAGGTAACTGTGCAGATTTGTTATTCTCCAAGAATCTGTACCTTCAGATGTTTTGTTCTCAGAGGATTCTGCCAAGATATCCATTGAAGATAGTTTGAAAACTTGTTGACAAATGCTTTTCCCTATAGGCTATGCCCTAAATCTCAGGAATGACAATAATCACGTCAAAGGGTTAAAGTCATTGTCCTTGAAAAACCAGTATTTCTTATTTTAATGAACATAACTGCCTTTGATAGATTTCATTTCATTTCATTTCATTTCGGTGAACCCTGTGGCAATTCATCTTCCATAAAGATGACTACAAATAAGTAGAATGAAAATTAACATTAAATATTAGGGAAATAGTGAAAAATAAACTCCTCAAAAAATTCATCAGGAAAATTACTTGTTTGAAAAATAAAAATTTTCAAATATAATATTAATCTTTAAATAAAGAAATGTACTCCCAGAGGATTTAGTTGAAACAAACTGTTTTTCCTGAACTAAAATAAATTTAATTTAATTCTGGATGTTTTGCTTGGGTAGTTACAAAGGAAGACTTTGAGCTAACTGCTTCAGGAAGTAAAGTACCAACCAGATCTGATCAGTGTTCTTGAATAGGAAGAATTTTTGTGTTTTTTTCTTTTATCAGGAATGAAGTATCCACTGTACAAATCTCTGTAATATGTGAATTTATATAAAATATGTATAGAATAATTGGTCAGAATTCTATAGAAATTTCTGGAGTCAAGAATAATTTCTTATTTATTTATGTATTGGGGGAAATTTCCTTAATTTCCCATAGAAATTAATGTCATATGAGGGCATTCACTCAAAAGACAAATTGAATCTAAGAACTAAAATAATAGTAGGAAGTAATTTTGGTACTAGTACTTAAGGTCTCGGTTTTTGGGTTTTTGTTTTTCACCTTTGTAGATTAGGTTGACAAAGATATTGTGTTAGTCAGCTTGTCATTGCTGTAACAAAATACTTGAGTAAAATAATTTAGAAGAGAAAGGTTTAATTTGGCTCATGGTTTCAGAGGTTTTAGTCTGTGACTATCGAGTTTCTTTGCTGTGTGTCTGAATGAGGAAGAGTGTCATGGTGGAATGTGGTAGAGGAAAGTTGCTCAGCTCATGGCAGCAGGGAGAGAGAGAGAGAGAGAGAGAGAGAGAGAGAGAGAGAGAGAGAGAGAGAAAGAGGGAGAGAGTGACAGAGGCAGGGAGGGAGGAGGGAGGGGAAGGGAAGAAGGAAGGAAATGGGGACAAAATATATACTACTTCCAGGGCATGCCCCAGTGAACTTCTTCCTCCAGCTAGGACCTACGTTCTGAAGTCTCCAACACTTCCTAATAATGCCATCAAATTATGAATGCATCAAAGGATTAATCTGACGAGGTCAGAACACTTGATCCATCACTTCCCAAAAGCCCATCTCTGAACATTGCTGCCTTAGTGACCAAATCTTCAATACATAAACATTCAGATTCAGACCAAATCAGGCATGGAGACATTATTGTCTTTGCTAAAATATAATCTTATGTTTAAAGAGCCATTTAAGGATAACAATTTCAACCAGGTATGGTAGTGCATGCCAATCATCCCAATTGCTCAGGAGGTTGAGACATAAGAATTATAAATTTGAGGTTAGCCCAGGCAATTTAGGGAGAAACTGTCTCAAAATTTAAAAAAAATAATTAAAAAGAGGTTGGGGTGTAACTTGGTGGTAGAGTGCTTTCTTAGTGTGCACAAGGTCCTGGTTTCAATCCCCAGTACTGCCCCCCAAATAACAGAACAATAATAATGATTACAAATTATGGATTAAGGCATCGAACGTTGCAAAATTGCTCCCTGCTCATTCCTCACCAATCCTTCAACCCACATGATCTCAATTTTAGAGACAGAGGACACTATAATCCCTTATTTTCCATTCAAATTTTGTTTCTATTTTTTATGCTCAAATTCAGAAGGTGAGTTCATGTTTCATTATCTTCATCTGACCAGTGAAAGTGCCTCTCCTCTCTTTATTCATACCATCCATGGTTTATTTATACATTCCCTAGTTCTTTTCATTTTGTCATTACTACTCAATTTTATGCTAGCTTTTCAACATAAGCATCTATTTTAATGTCTTTTTGTTTATATATGCTTTCCAAAAAAAGCACATTATGTGTGGGCATGCAGTTTCAACTTACCTGATAGATACTGGGTTATAGATCAAATCTGTGCTTTTACAATGTTGTTGCTCAACATTATGCTTTACAATTCATCCGTGTTGCTATGTGGACATCAAGTGTTGCTCCTTTTTAGTCTGCAGTGCTCGTGATGAGCATCCATGCACCTTGATCAATCCATGCTTCAGCAACAAAGCCCACCATCCTTGCCTCCATGTCTACACTGCCGAGAGGAGTGCTGCAATAGATACTCTTACACATGTCTGCGTAGGAGGGAAGTTCTCTGTGACATTCCCAGGAGAGGAGGTCCTGGACCACGTGGTCAGCTGTAAATTTCACTACTGTACCTGATGAGAGCAGGGGCTGCCTCAGTTTATGATCCTACCAGTAGTGCTTGAGACCCCTAAGTTTTGATGCCCTGCCAATGATCCAGCTTTTCAGTTTCTGTTAATCCCATATGTATGAAGCGATGTCTTTTGGCTTTAGTTTGCAAGTCCCTATTTTTGGTAAGTGGGAGCATCGCTTCATGTGTTCACAAGATACATTTAGAATTTGTCATTTTTCTATTGTGGTTGCTGTCTTTCTCCTATTAATGGAGGTCACATACTTTTTCTAAATAATATTCCTTTGTTGAAGACAGGCAAGTATGTTCTCCCAATTGATTATCTGTTTGATCACCTATAATACATATCTTTGAGGAGTAATTTTTAATTCAATACAACCAAGTTCATTATGCATGTGCCATATGACTTTTTACTCTGCAATTTTAAGAAGTCATTTTTTTATAAATATGTATATACATGTACACCTATAAATTTTATTTTTCTTCCAACTTTACTAGAAAACTTTTTTCTCTGACATTTAGTCTTTAATCTATTTTTACCTGGGTAAATTACAAGAGTTCAGTTTTTTAAAAAATAGGTCATTTTTTCTAATACTTTCTTTTTAAACGACTCATTCTTTCCCCAAGGATTTGTGAACCACCTTTAATAGTTATTACTTATAGAGAAAAAAATGGGTGCATTTCTGAGGTCTCTGTTCTATTAGTCTATTTGTTTGTTCTGGAAAATACCCCATATATTTTTATCATTATGGCTTTATATGGTGTTAATACCGGGTAGAGAACTCTTTCTCTTTACTCTTTTTTTTTTCAGTGCTGAATTAATTTTTTGTGGACATCAAATATTTAGACTAATTTTACAAATTCCTCAAAATATTCCAACCAGAGCCTTAATTAAAATCTGCATTAGTTTCCTATTGCTGCCATAACAAATTACCATAAACTTAATGACTTAAAAACAACATGAATTTATCAACTTACAATCCTGAAAGTCAGAAACTCCCATGTCTCATGTGGCTCATAAACAAGATACTTGCAGGGCTACATTTCCTTTTGGAGGCCTTCAGAGAAAGTCTGTTTCTTTACTTTTTTTCCTGTGGTGCTGGGGATCAAACCCAGGGCCTTGCACATGCTTGGCAAGTGCTCTGCCACTGAGCCACACCACAGGCTGCCTCTTCCCGGTTTTAGAGGACATCTGTGTTCCTTCGCTCATTCTCCTTCCTCCAGTTTCAGAGCAGAACATTGTCATGTGTCCCTCTGCAGCTGGGAAAGGTTCTCTCCTTTTAAAGGTTTGTAATTAGCTGACCTGACAACCCAGGGTAATCTCCCCATCTTAAGGGTGATAACGTTAATCACATTTGCAAGTCCTTCCTGCCATGTAAGGTAACATACTTACACATTCTAGGGATTAGAATGTGGACATTTTGGGGGTCCCCTTATTCTGCCGGACACTGAATTGCATTTCATTTGCAGATAAATTTGGGGAGAATTTAAGGAGCCCTACTTTTCCTTTTAGAAAGATCATTCACTCTCTCCTGTGAGATTTTAACCTTTTTCTCTACAGAAGTATTGTGCACTGTTAGTTAATTCTTAGATTCTATGTAATGTTTGCTATTATTGAAAATAACATCTTATTTTTAATTGTGTTGTCTGATTATTGATAGTGCACAGAAATGCTTATTTTTCTGAAAATTGGCTCAGTTTTGACAAGCTTGTTAAAATTTCTTACTTATTCTAATAGTTTGTTGATTCTTTTGAATGTCTCAAATTTTTCTATCTTCATTTCTCTAAGCCAAGGTCAGTCAATTATAGCTTTAATGCCAAATCTATCTTGACACATGCTTTTGTAAATGACATTTTATTGGAACATGGAACACACACCCATTCATTTGTCGAATACTGCCTGTGGCTGCTTTTGCCCTACAAGGGCAGGGTTTAGTAGCTGTGACATAGACTATAAGTGACCCACAAAGTCTTAAATTATTTAATGTTTGGTCCTTTGCAGACCAAGTTATCCAGCCATGCTCTAAGCCTCTCGTTTCTTCTTCACACAGCTTATGCAATGGGAGTAGCTGATGTACATTGGGAAGTCTCAAAAAGTAGTGAAGACTCAAAAGATTTATCTGTGCTTGACATCCATTCATTACAATATTTTATTCTGAAATCATAGGAGTAGAAGTGATAAGATACATATCATTTTTAAAATTACAACTGCTCTTAGGATGTAAAATGTAGTTTTGAAGCATGGGGCAAATATTAAAATGGTGGAAGACTTTGAGTAGTCAATTAACAAGATTGTGGGATACTGAGATACTCGGAGAGGCCACAGGTGGGATCCCAGTGAAACGGAAAATGGATCCCTCCAATCTTATCAGCTTTGTTGCTTTGTTTAGGACTGTACAGCCTTCTAAGTTTGAGCAATCAGACTTGTATTGCAAAGCCAGCCTCAGCAACTCAGGGAGGTCCTAAGCAACTTAGCAAGACTCTGATCCAAAATAAATAAATAAAAAGGGCTGGTGGATGTGGCTCAGTGGTTGAGCACCCTTGGGTTCACTCCCGGGTACCGAAAGAAAACAAAACAGAAGGATACAATACGAAACAAAACAACGGATTTATATTGCAGAGATGGCCTTCCAGGAAGCATGGTAACAATGCTGAAACAGATACTGAGAGAGGTAGTGCTTAAGGATCCTGAACATCCCCGCTGTGCCTTCTTGGTGATTTCAAGTTGAAGGATGCTCTTCCAGCATTTGCTAAATGTGGTCTTCTTGGAAATCACAAAGGCATTTTTAATGATCATCTCTGTAAAATTTTAAAAAGAAGAGAGCTTAGAAAATAAGTTCTGTGGGACATGGACTCAGACAAAATTGTTCAGCTTTGTTTTGGGCTTGGAGGAAGACAGGCGCAAATGTTTTGGGTTGTCCCGCATCTGGGTTCGTTCTACACCAGCTGCCTTCACTGTGCTGCCCAAGTTCAGCCTTAAGGAAATCAGAATTGTATACTTGAGGTACACTGGTGGGGAAGCAGGTGCCCTGTCTGTCTTGGTCCCTAGGTTGCCCCTGGTCTGTCTCATTAAAAAAAAAAAAAAAGCTTGTGATGATGTTTCCAAAGCAACAGTGACTGCAGGGGTCTGAGGATCATAGGGAATCTGATCACTCAACACAGGCCCAAATGCAGGGGTTGTCTTTTGCTTCTACCCTGATCATGAAAGCTCTCGAGGAGCCACCAAAACATGGAAAGAAGCAGATAGTGAAAATATCACTTTGGGTGAAACTGTCAATGTTGTCTGAGAGAGGGCTTCCATCTTTAACCAGAGAACCCGCTGGAAACATGGAGATCTGGAGACTGTCCACTCTGTGGTCTGTGGTCTGTGAACTGCAAAATCGATGCCAATACCCTCATGACATCCGAGATCATGTCCTCTGTGCTGGGGCTCAGCCAGATAAGAAGTGAGAAGGAAAAGTATTTCCATAAGGATTGTTTGACCAAATGAATAAATAAATAAATAACATGTTCATCCACTTTAGCTTGGCATTTAAAATCCTCCATAATTTTTCCATACATTATTCATTCTCCAAAGTGGCTGCACATTAGAACTACCCAGGGTACTTTAAAAATTACAGATTCCTTGAGCCCTAATTCTAAACCCACTGAATAGCAATCTCAGGAGGTGTGTACTGGAGCCTTTCTGCTTTAAAAGCAGGCAATAGATTCTCAGGTGTCTAAGCCCACATGCTTCCTGGATGGCCCTTTAGTCTTGCTATCTTGCTAACCTTTCCTACCTCTTACAGGACTTCTGTCCTCCCATCAACAAAACTTTTTCCCTTCTTTTCACTGTTCATTCCCTTAAAATTCCCTAGCCAAGTCTGTCTGCCTGTGCTGCCTGGAGGAGGGAAATTTTTCCTCGTGACTTTTGTTCTCTTTTTGGAAATGTGAGGAATAGGGGCCAACTACCCAGAGGGAACAGTCTCCATAGACTGCCATTACTGCTGACATGTACTGCAAGTTCAAGGGTTCCTTTAAGACAACCTCAGGTTTGATAATTTCCTAGAAGGATCTCACAACTCCTGATAGCTGCTATACTCATGGTTACAGTTTAGGACAACTAAGGATACAGATTAAAAGAAGCCAAGGAAAGACATGCAAAGGGCAGAGTTCAGGAGGGGTCCAAAGACAGAGCTTCCATTGTCCCTCCCTCCAGTGTCAAGGGTGACATAATCTTGTCCTGTCCCCAACAGCTGAAAATATACACAGAGTATTGTCAACAAAGGAAGTTCATTTGAGCCTTTGGTGTCCAGAGTTTTGTTCAGGTCAATCACAATGCCCAAGCAGATGAACTTCAGTCTCTGGACCTCCTGGAGGTTGGGCTGATACACGTAATCATTAGTTTCTGTGGAAGTCAACACTGATATGGCCTGGCCCTAAGTCCCCATAATAAATCAGTGTCAGGCTATCTGGTGACCAAAGCCCCCATGCAAACAAAGACATTCTCACCAGGCAGGGCAGCTGGGGGGCCTGGAGATCACCTCCCAGTAGTCCAGGGCAAAGGCCAGATCTCTCTTCGGGTAAGGTTAATTTCTTATCACAAAGACACACCAGGCTGCTCTTCTTCATCAGCTTGCTGTCCCCTCAGACTCATCATGTCCAGGTAGAATCTGATTTCTTTGAAATAGACCTATTTCTAAATAATAGTTGGCAGCAGTTGGGAACAATAGGCAGCCTCTGGTGGGCGGAGAAAGAACGTTAACACCTACTGCAAGCCCAGCGTGCTTCCACAGACGCTGGAACTCTGCCTTTATCATAGTTTTTAAAGGGAGGCAATATTTTCTTTATTTATAGGATAAAAGAATAAAACCTGATTGTGACCACAAAGACAGTAAAGGAGCCAGAATCTGAAGCTGGTCTCGCTGACTCTGAAGCACACCTCTGTTCTCTGTAGCAGACCTGAGCCTGGGCTATTGGCTCTTTCCCTCATGTGAGTGGCTATTTCAGGGCAAAGAGCAGCCACTGCTTTTCAGAGGAATGAGGAAGGACTGGGGTCCAGATCAGCTGGAAGGTCAACCACAGCTGACAGCTCAGGATGGGCAGCCCTTGAGCTGGACTGGCCAAATCTCACTTCCTTTCAGATCCCTTAATCTATTTAAGATGAAGAACTGGGACGCTGTTCAAAAACTCTATCCATGACTTTGTGTTTATTATTTTCATGTATTGGAGAAAAAGAAGAAAAATAGAAATTATTAAAACCTATCTAAACGCCCATGCATTGCTGTTCTTTATTATAATGTAGAGAAACTTTGCTTCTTTCCAGTTTTACACACCTGAAAAATAAGCTCAAAGGACTGGAGAGCTAGTGAGCCGGAGAGCTGGGGTGGGAATCCAGGTGTGCCCACCAGGTGCCGTCTGCTGTAACACACCACCTTTCTTCCTAGACACACCAAGGTATTTCACAAAGCAGGCTAAGCAAGTTGCTGGAAGTAAGCTTTCTCTTCACTTAATTTTGTTATCTGACTGGGTGGGCACCAATACTTCTCCAGTCATGCATATTCCTAGTATATTTTAGAAGTAAGTCCTAACCTCTGTCAATTTTTCAAAGTGAATGAAGGCCCTATTCACTGTGTTTCAAATTCACCTAAGACCTACCCTTTACTGCAGAGAGAGTTGGTTAGACATGTGGGAAGAGGGGATGAAGGCAAGATACCTATTTTTCATGGCAGGATCTAATTTTAGATTATAACTATTCTATTACTTAACCTTCTAATGGAGCAACACTTTTGCAATTTTCTTGAATTTTGTATCTAAATTTGGAATTTAATGTCTCCTTGAAACACAGTTTCAAACCTAGGGAAAATTAAGAGAAGAAAGCATTTTGGAACTCATGAAAGTTGCACATAAAATAATCATTCCTACCAAGTTTTAGGGCTTGGAGCCCAGAGAAGGGTCCAAAGCATTAATCTGAATGCTGGATACCTGTGAGTCAGCTGGCCCATGTCAATGTCATCCCATAAATCACCTATTGCCCCAGAGGAGGGGCAAGCAGCCAAACACTATATTTAGTAGATTCCAAACTTATAATTAAATGACAAAAAGAGAAGCAGGAGACAAGGTGACTAGCTAGAGGTATGACTCAGCAGGACAGACATTCTCTACTTTGGGAATGTCAGATCATTGTTATTTTGGGAGAAAAGGATGATATGAATTAATATAAGTTCCCAACATTGCTTACTAAAGGGATCAAGTCACACTTATTTCAGAGAATAAGCATAAGATCAATGGTATAATACATGGTGCCACAAAATGAATTTTAAAGAGGATCTCTATAGAATAACCAAAAGAAAATTTTTGAAAAGATACATTTTATCTCATATTAATTTGAAAATAAAATATCCCTAATAATTTAATTGCTCTGGAGACAATGATGAAGGGCATCATTTTGATCTTTTTTGAGAATACTTCATGGGAGTGAGACTTTTGTTGTTCAGATGTCTCAAATTTTTAGACCTGACAATGTGAATTAATATTTAATACTTAATTCCACTAAATGATATGTAATTTCAATTGATACAATTTTTATTATACTTTACCATGTGGTGATACAAATACAGGTTGAATAGTCTTTATCCAGAAGGTTTCAGACCAGAAATGTTTCTGATTTCAGATTGTTTTGGATTTTGGAATGGTTTTAGTTAGCTTTCACATCATTGTGACCAAAATACCCAGCAAGAACAATTCAGAGGAGGAATTGGGGGCTCACCAAAGGTCTCAGCCCACAGATGGCTGACTCCATGGCTCTGGGCCTAAGGTAAGACAGCATTTCTTGGAGCAAGAACCAGTGGAGGAAAGTGGCTCAAATCCTGCAGGGGTCAGGAAGCAGAGGGAGAGAAAAAGAGGAAGGGGCTGCAGGAAGAACAACCCTCCCAGGACACGCCCCCCTCCAGTGAACCACCTCCTCCAGCCACACCCCGCTGCCTACAGTACCACCTAATCATTCAAACTTAGATGAGCTGATTAGGTTACAGCTCTTGCAATACAATAGTCTTCCCTCTGAACATTCCTGCATTAGGAAGAACTTCTGGGGGACAGCTCATATCTAAACCAGAACAAGAATATTTTCATATATATACTAAGGTATCTTGGAATGGGACCCAA
The DNA here is from genome assembly GCF_902686455.1 of Sciurus vulgaris. NCBI lineage: Eukaryota > Metazoa > Chordata > Mammalia > Rodentia > Sciuridae > Sciurus > Sciurus vulgaris. The sequence continues at coordinate 86,845,999 of NC_136474.1, forward strand.
GTCTAAATATGAGAGCCCTTTGTTTCATATACATCCTATACACAAGGTAATTTTATACGATGCTTTTAGTGAGCCTGCATGTTGACTGTCACCTGCCACAGGAGGTCAGGTGGCATTCTGTCAGTGCTCCAAAATTTCAGAGATTAGAGCCTTTCAGATTTCAGATTTTCAGAGTAAGGAGTCCTATATATTGCTTTTCTCTACTTTGTTAATTACTAAAGTCACTTAAAATACTTTGCATGGTAAAAATGTGTAGTAGATTCATACAAAATAAAATCAAAGTCATGAGATAGAACAAATATAGTAGTGTACGACTTAAGAAAGTTAAAAATAAAACTTTAAATTATAAACTGAAAAAAATGTGTAATGAACATTCTCATATTAGTAAGATCTTCATAAGATGAAAATGTCATTTAGGAAATCAAATGTGAAAAAAATGATAGTTTAGATTTAGATGAAGTCTTGTACAGAAAATTTTGTCCTTCAATAGAAAACTAAGTATGTTTTGAGCACATACTTCTGAGTTGTCCAATTTGATTCGATAGGAGCACTGGGCCTTTTACTGTCTTTGATCAGTGTTACAGATGTGTAAGCTGCGGATAACTGATAGCAGTACCCAATAATTCTTATCTATGGACATGCAAAAAAAATTCCGTCTGGTGGTTCAATTGACTTTCCTTCTTCCTTGAAAAAAGCAAGGTTCATCTTTACTAGTAAATTCATTTTAATATTCCTTTGCTACATACCATTTTGTGTTTTGACTTCCATTTTTGAAGTGGTTACAGCATCTTACTGTTTCCCCTACCCAGTGGTGGGTTAAGAACAATCTTTAATACATATTCATTTTATATCCATAAGAGAATCATGATTTTTATCTTATTTTTGAAAAGTATCCTTTAACAGGTGACACTCAAATGTTCTCCCTGTAAAAGGCCAGTGTGGCATGTTTCTGTCTATGCCATATACTGAATTATATTTATTATTGCTTCTGTTTTAATACCCTGGAGTATTTCTGCTGTTTAACCTGTCACATTACTACTTGAGCATCCACGTGTGTGTTTTGTTCTCACCTATAGTGAGCTCTTTGATGGCTAATGGCTCTCTGTATCCCCTGCTTTGCCTAACATGGGATGCTACTTGTGGAATGTGATCAACTGGATAACAAGGAGTTGGATCAAATAAAAAGTTTGGGTTTTGTATTTCCTCTACTGTCTGTACTTTTTATGTGATCCTTTGCCAGTTTTCTAAGACAGAAGCTTCTTATATAGAATGCAAACATACTAGGAGTCTCAGTTGTTTCAGGCATGAAAAAGGCAACTGGGCACTTCCCAATAGCTTTTTGTTTTAATTATTATTAATATTTTAGGGTATTTTTGTATAGGAGCAGTAGTCAGTGAAAAAACAAATCTATTCTACATGACAAACAGACCAATATTCTATGTTTCCAATTTCCTACTGAGTAAACTGAGGCTTGATCAAGTTAAGTGACCTACAATTTGAACCTAGGCCCTCTCATATCACTGAACTAGGCTACTTCCTGGGAGAGTCTCATTCTTTATAAAAGCACTTCAATTTCTAGTATGCTATGAATCCCTCTATACCATTTTCTCAAATTATAAAGATATGAAGAACATCATTAAATTACATATATCTTTTTTTTTTTTTTTTTTAACATAGATGAGGACCGGTGTAAATATCAGATTCTCAATTCCTCTCTGTCTGTTTTTCTCTGAATCAGGAACTTAGCTGTATAACAATTTCATCTTGAGCAATCCCACTCTGGACACTGCCTTGCCAAAGCCCAGTGGGATTCCTGTTAGAATTGTTAGGGGAAACCCTGGACCTGCTTGAAGATTGTGGTGGGGGAAGTCTGATCTTGAACACTTTCTCAAATTTTGTAGTATATTAGAATCCAGAACTTAGAGATCAGAAATCTCCACACGTTTTGGGAAATGTTGCTCTAGGATATTTAATTTGGGAAAGAACTATGATTCAGAAAACCAAACCATGTGGGAGCCAGAGACCTGGAAGAGGTCATTGGATGGAGTCAAAGATATTCCAGAAGACACTCACCTTATTTTATTAAAAAAGAATGTTTTTAAAGTGCAAAACTAAGAGAAAGAAAGGTGGAGCTCACCTGAATCCCTAATCTGTCCTCCATCTCCTCTGAGGTGGTCAGAGGAGACAGGAGGTAAGGGTAACTAGAGACCATTCTCTGCAGCTCCCTAGACGTTCCTGCTCTTTTCTGGGTCTGCAGAGACCTCTGCGTCCTGGCACAGCACTGAGCTCATGGAACTCCAGCATTAGGTACTGAAGGAGGCCCGGAGATGTTCCTCACCTAAAATATTAATATAAAAGTAATAGGCATAAATTTTTTTTAGAGGGGCAATGAAGTAAGACAAATATTTAATAAAACATTGAATAAGAGTGTACTAAAACTAAGACATTCTCCTGGGAGATATCAAAAAATAACCAATGAGCGAATGGAGAGAGAACATATCTTCCCTCAGGAAGAAATGGTAGAACATTTTAGATGTGCTTTGTTCCTTCCTCTATAGAAAATCCTTCAATCATCATAATCACACTTTCCAAAATGCTGGCTATTTATCCAGATGTGTGTCACAGCGGGAGCCCTGTTTCCTCTAACCTTGGCCTGGTCTCTCCCAGACGATCCTCATCCTCGCAGCCTCTCTGCCTCCCTGTCTCCTCCGTGCCCTTCAGGGCTCTGGGCGAGCACCTACCTGGTGCTATTGTGTGGCATCGCCCCCATCACTCTGTCTTCGCCTTACTTTGCTCTATCTTTTCTTCAGAGGTCTTATCACTTCACCCTAAACACCCTGACTTCGTGTGATTTATCTGCTAGTTTATCAGTTTTGACTTTTATACAAATGTGCCTAAGGAAGGGCTCCCCACCCACTGCTTTACTGGTACCTGGTCCAGTGGAGGTACTTGATACATAGTTGTTAAATGCATGAATGACCTTTAACCTACAGCATGTATTCAGTGAGACCCCCAAACAGAATCCCAAAGGAGTTTCAAAAATTTGATCAACTGATTTAAAATTCATACATACTAAAATTTAGAATATGCATACATTTTGAAACAGAAATTTTACTTGCATGAAAATTGTCTAAAAATATAATTGACTAACTGTTCAGATGTCTATACAAGGATAACCATGGAATTACTCATAAAACACAAACTAGCACATAATTTTAATTCCATTAATTAAATCTAGGTTTTATAATTTATGATATGTGGAATTAAAAGATAATCTCCTTGACAGAGATATTATAATAAGTTGAAGATGTTATCAGAGTATACAGTACAAAAATATTTAATATGTATGGTTATATGTGTGTTTGCACATGTATAAAGCATATCTGAAAGGATATATATGAAGATAAAAATTAGTATCTCTTACTGGTGAGAATAAGTGACCTTTACTTATTTTAAATCCTTCTCTTTCCTGTCATAACCATAAATTATTTTTAATATTAAAAATGCATTTTTATTTCGAAAAAATAGTATTTAGTTCAACTTTATTGTACAGATATAGAAATTACTCTCAAGACACATATGTGTATGTCTGTATGTTTATGTATTGAAGGTAGGGATAAAGAAGTTTATTCACAATAATCCATCTGGAAAAGTAGAGCAAGTTTGGTTTCCCTGAAAAGTTGGGAGTTGTCTTATTTGTTCTATTTCAAATAGCTATTTTTTCATGAACCTCAAGCTTAGCTGTCAAATTGCCTTTTGGCAAGACACTTGATTCTGAGGTGGATGTACTCTGCAAATAGGTATATCTATCACAGACTCCTAATGCAGCAAAATGAAATCACACAAATATCTTCAGATAGATTCTGCTGAAGCTTCTTACTCATTTCAATCCAACCCAAACCTATATTAAAATATTAATGCAGGGATTAAACCAGATAAGTACCAGGTCAGACTGGAGGAAGAATTTTTAAAAATACAACAATGTGACTGTTAAATCTTCAGGCATTAAGTTGTAGCTTCTGGGTGTGAGCCCTTAAGAGAAAGCTGTTTGCCTAAACCAACAGTCACAATGAAAAAAAAAAAAAAAAAAAGTTCTCCAAAGATAACATTAATAATTCCTTGGGTTTATGTAGTACCAATGAAAATAGCTCTTCATTATTTAATTTGTTTAAACATACTTGTTAGATTTCATTCCATGATAATTGAAAGTGAATCATATAAATGTTGGGTTAATAGAGTCTGAATGTGAGATTGTATTTGAGAAGTGCAATTTTGAGAAACTGTAACTATGAAATTGTTAATGTCATGTGAGATGATCAGTTTCAGAGAAACGTGGACAGTTAACCCAGACAGCACCTTTGCACGAGTGGAGAAAGAAGTCCCCCAAGGTGGACGTGACACCTTGTGGATGTGACACTTTGTGGACAGGGCCAGCAAGCCTGCTATCTGAGCAGACTTACCACAACAGACCAGCAGGCCCTGGAGGGCCGAGAGCAAGGGGCCCCTTAGATCTCCGTCTGGGGTTTGAGAGGGATGTCAGGGCATACTAGCCCGGGCAGAGCGGGCGCAGGAAGCCCAACCAGCAGTCTGCTCCACCTCCAGCCTTCAGGCTGCGAGTCTTCCCCTCTCTGTCCTTCCCACGTTTCCAGTGTGTTCCCTGTTTCCTCTGTGCCCTGATGGTAGTTTCTTGTTTCTTTAATGCTCTGTTCTGTGTTATTAATTTCTCAACATAGTTTTAGAACTTTCTATTACCTCACTATAAGCCAATTATTTCATTTGTTTTCTATTTCTGCTTTGATTAACCTCCTCTTTCTTTTCCTTAGACTTCATGCTCCTTCTCCCCATTTTTCTTTTTCTTTTCCTTAAATTCTTGCTTCTAACACATTGAAAGAAAAAAATTCTACTTTAATTTCATATAAAAATATTCAACTTTCTAAATCATGTTTGATTTGATTCTTCAAATCTACCTCTTACATATATTTATTTATTTTAAAATTATTTGTATTAAACTCTTTATATCATATACGTTTCTCTTATGTTGTTCTTAAATTTTACCTTTAACCTTTTAGACATCTACCTTCTCTTTATGACCCTACCTTAATTTTCTATATTTTCCCTTTTGTCTCCCACTCCCTCCCATCTCCCTTCATGAATAGTTTAATAATGCCCTATTGCACATTTAGCCAAAGAAGTGGCAGTAATGTTCACCTTCCTCCACCACAGACAGGGGCTTTCATGTACCCTCTTCCCACCACTGTCTCAGCGGCTTCCCTTGATTCCTTCTAATGCATTTCCTGGTCTACTTAGGGCTAGCTCTTCAAAAACCTCACCTTGATGCCCAGATTTCCCAGTGGCTATAATTCTATTAGTGTGCCTGACACTTCTGATTTCCTGAAAAAGTGTTTCTTCCTCCATTCTCATACCATCTGGTCTTTACCTAGGCAATGCACATTTACAGATCTCTTGTTTCTGATACACATTCCTTTGCCTTTGAGACAAACTATGCAGCAGTGTTGACAGGTCCCACCAGAGATGAGACTCTGCAGGTGAGAGCCCTGTCTGGCAGAGAACCCAGTGGTGCTGAGCTGCACATGGAGAGGAATGCGGGTCTCTTCTAATTCCCTGATCTCCAAAGTGGTTTCACTTCCCTTCTAGTATAGCATAAGTGAGTCCGACGTTTTAGCATCTTCTAGAGCTCTTCTTAAATTTCTGGTTCTCATTATGATGCTTGAAAGGAATTTGTTAAAAACAATTTTTTTTTTTAAAGCAACTGTTGTAAACTTGCTTGATGGTAATCTTAATTTGTTAGGATTTGCATTTTGTAATTTGTAATGCCTAGAATGTCATTTCTTAAGTAAAGAAAGGCCCATTAAACGTGGACCTCTTTCCTGGTAAGTTCCCATAGCAAGGCGTCCGGTACTTTGGCAGGAAAATTATTGTCTACTCACTCCAATAAGACTGGCGGGACTTCTTTCAGTATGAAATTTTCACCCCAAACTGCTTTTGCCTGAATTTTCTCCTTGCTCTCTTAGCAGGCTGCACACCAGTTTTGATTGTTAGGTCCCTATGATGTGTGCAGCAAATGAGAGGTGACTTCTTCTCTACAAGCAGAAACTGCCTGATAAACAGCAAGACTGAATAATTTATAAGGTAACAGTATGGAAAGTGGCATTTCACACTTCTTTCCATGTGAAATATCGCATGAATTGCAAACAGGCTAACCAGTTTTGTGGGAAACAGAAACCTAAAATCACTAGCAAGAGAAAGGAAGGAGAAGGGTCTTTAATGTGGTAATTACGATATTGCTTGAGAAAAATCCTGATCTAAATATTGCAGTCCATTGATTAAATGTGAAAGCAAATTACAGTTTCTCAAATCAATGTTAAGAAATAATTATTATACACATGGAAATAGCGTCAATAAGGCAAATAGGCTTAAGTTTTCTTCCACTCAATTTCAGTCAATTTATAGCAAATGAATGCTGAAAAACTGCTTTTTTCATTTTCTAATAATGCAGTAAGTCTTCCACTTAAAGAGAACCACAATGTGGGGGTTGATATATCATTATGCATCATATTCATAGTTAACATTAGTCCCTTAATCAGGAAATCTAATCAAGTTGGGTCTCTGAATTCAAAGCATCAAGCCATTACTAGCTCTTTATTATAAAAGATGGTTAGCAAGATTAAACTGAACCCATAGAAGGTCAAACTGAGAAGAAAGACTGCACTTTTATATCATTTGATAATTAATATTTAGTAAGTTGTCACTTTGGAAAGCTAAAAATGTAGTTACCTTATTAATACATTAGTTATTACTTCATCCAGCTCATGGTAATATATCATTTTTGAGAACATTTTAGAATTCTAGGTTCACTAAAGAATGAAGAATATTCAGGAGGTAGAAGAATATTAAGCCATTGCTGCAGTTTTTGAAGATACAGCATTCAATCTGGTTGAGGAGAGGGAACAGATGAACACCATGAAAAACTGGAGATAATGAAATTGGTTCTGTTTGGTGTGAATTGTTGCTGGTTAGGAATTTGGAGAGTAGATAGATCAGCCAACTCTGGAACAGTCATGGAAGACTTCATAAATCACCAAAAAGCTTGTAATTTTCCTTGAACCATCCCTTCCCCTCTCTAGTTCAGCAATTCCAGATGGTTCTGATGGCCAAGAAACAGTTCTGCCTCCATCTCTCCACCCCACGGCTACCATCCTGAACAATGGCAGTATCTTTCTAAATGTTGACCTCCATTCAGTCAGACAGCATCCTAAATGTTTTTTCTTGAGTGGTCTTCTTAGATATTCCCCTACTGTGTAAAAAACACCATCTAATATAGCTCTTTGGTCCAATGCGCAAAGTCCTTTATGAAAGGTATCTACATTATTCACATTCATAGAACCAGTAAGTGGTACAGCTAGACTCTTACCCACATGGTTTCCTTCTAAAGCAAGAAGGACTAAGATAGAGTTGCTTGGGTGTTTGTTTCTTAATACTGTTACCACTTTTTACTTTGGCAGCAAGTCATAGTGCAAACACCTCTCTGGGCTCTCAGATCCCTTGTCCCCTACCCTTGCTTACTGATAGACATAGTGTGCTTTCCCTGCCTTTGTCTCTTTGAATTTCCAAACCTCCCGAGTCCCCCAGAATTCTGTGCTCAGGCAGTGGTGACAACACAGTGTGCAGGAGCATAAGTCCTGACAGACATCATACCGAAAGTCTCCTGCTCAAAGCCTGTCCCACCTTCCTGTTGAACTTCACAAGCAACGTAAGTTTGAAGATACCATGTCATTGTGAAGAATTTCAAGAGGGCTCCAGCAGAACTTTAAATCAAATGTGGGCCCTTGTTTTTGATGGCACAGGTCACATGCCCATTATGTTAGACAGCTTCTCATTGCTGAGGGCGAGTTATCTGACAAGAACCACGTGGAGGCAAAAGATTTATTATGACTCGCAGTTTTAGAGGTTTGACTTCATAGTCAGTTGGCTCCATTTGTTTGGGTCTGCAGTGAAGCAGAAAGTCATGGCAGAAGGGTGTGGCAGAGGAAAGCTGCTCACCTCAGGGCAGACAGGAAACAGTGAGACAGAGCTGGGGAAAATGCATCCTTCCAGGGCATGCCCCCAAGGACCTACTTTCTCCACCTCCCAGGAGTACATTCAGCTGCCAGTGGATTAGCCCATCAAATGGACCGAGGCAGTGAGGAGATCTGAGCCCTCATGATCCAGTCCCTGTTCTAAAAGCCCCACCTCTATATTCATGAGACTTTGGAGACATTCCAGGTTAAAACGATAACATCCATGAAGTTGGCTCTATGTGCCATCCATTTTAGTTTTTTTGTTCTACATTATAACTGTATGAGGGAGGTGTCAGGGAGATCAGGTAGCTTTCAAGGAGACCCACCTGGAAAGTGACAGATCTGAGACCCTTGGTCTCCTAAGCCCATGTGCTGACCATAGGATCTGCTTCCTCGGCTTCACTACACTCAGTCCTCTGTTGCTATAGTTAGAGATTTCTGAAGACAGATGGCACATTTGTCAGTAGAGATCATTTGCTCTGGTAGTGGTATTTATTTAATTCCATGGCTTATTTCCACACAAAAGCACTCCTATGCACTAAGGTATGAGAATAAACATGGGTTAGTTGACAAGCACAATTTCTGTCCTCTGGGAAACTTGAACATGTTTGAAAAACTAAAATATCTTTAGGATAATTTCATCTCCTCTGATATTTCTTCCCAGGTTTTGTTTCTCCTAAATGATCTTTTGCTCTTACCAGGGACCCTTTTGAGTTTCTGGGGGGTTTTCTACATGAATTGCACAGAAGCCATAGCACAGTTTTTCTCTCCACCACATTGTTCTGTGCTGGAAATCTTTTGTTGATTAATCTCACTATTCAAATTCAGCAGGTAGGGTGTTCCCTTTCCTCTGGACACAGATGTCTCCCATAGAAATGAGATGTGGACAGGACTGGGTGAGTCTGCACCAAGACCTACCTTCTCCTCAGTGAAGTCTCTGTGCCTTGTACAGTGACCACACTGAGAAAGTCTTTCTCCATATTGAAAGAAAGAAAGGCATTTAAAATATTTTAAGATCTGGGGAGCTGCTCAGGACATATTTTATTAAGGATGCATTTGGGGTCATTTTGAGTTGAAGTAAACAGTCACAACTCTCAACCACTTCTTCTGGACAAAATCTTTAGGACAAAGAACATGTCTTGAAGTAAATTTGGTCTATTTTTACACATCCAGTAGGTAATTAATTATAATGTTTTAAATGACTGTAGAGCGCAGCCTGAGGCACCAATGCATTTGGAAAACATTTTGCATATCTCCTGAATGGCACAATAGTTAGTCTCTGAAAATATTAGTCTTAAAGGAATCATTCCATTCATACTTAGTCTTTGTAATTATGCTGAAACTTCTGTAGATATGAGGTTTCTTTTAATTTGTAAGTATCTAGAGATCATGAACCAGGTTACTTTATTTATTATGAAAAGTTCACAATTTCCCCACATGAATATACATGATCTGCTAGTTAATTCACTTAGTTGCTCTGGTTAGCAGCCACAGACCGTGATCCTAACTCTACTCATACATTACTGTAGTCTTAGGGGCAGGGAAAAATGATTCATTCAATGTATGTTAACATGGGCTATGGGTAAGACATGATTTAAAATGATAGGTGTAGGAGAGGAGCTTAAAGATAAAGCCTACACTGACCTTAATCAGGGTAACAGCCATATTGATTTTCCTGGATATGAGAAGATTTCTGGAACAGGAAGTTTTTAGTTTCATAATCAGAGAGGTCTTGGAAGAACCAGGAGGAACTGACGTTACCTTACTTTCACTAAAAAAAATCTTACAGTCTAATTAGAAAAAGAAGTGCATACAAGTGAAACAAAAATATTTTCAGTTGTGAAGAAGGCGAGAAAGGGTTCTGGACCAGATTAATGCAAATCCCTCACTATACCAGGAGGCTGAAGGAAAATTAAATGGATGACATTTTGGAAGATGAACTCGAAGGAGTCTAGACATTTCATTTTTCTTCTCCTAGGTTTCTGTGAAATGACCAATATGAAATAAAACTAGAGGAAGAAATGCAGTCGTTGATATTGAAAGCTAGGGAAGAGAGCCCGTCATCTGAGAGAAATTGTGAAGAGTTTCTGCTGGGTGGATGGCAGCTGGGGCCAAGGGGAAGGAAAACACCAATGGCTGTCTGTTTCACAATGTCCCCTTCTGAGCAGATGGTGCCAATGTGGGAATTAAGAGGGCAAATCCTGTCAGCACTGCACAGATATTCCTTTATACTGAAGGGTGGTGGGAAAGCAGAGGGTCCACCGAGGCAGGCAGGGAGCCCAGTGCCCTCAGAATCATGTCTGCGGGGATCAAGGAGCAACTCAGGGCGAATACTGGAGGGTGTCTGGAGCTTCCAGAGTAGCTGCATCCAGTATGCAGCAGCAAGCCTGCCCTTGGATAGGGGAATTTTCTGGACGAGTAGCCTGCTAAGGAGAGGCCTCCACGGTGCACCTGTTGTAGGGACAAGGACAGGCACAGATGCAGATACGGAGGGCTGTCCTCTGTCACCCAGTGAAGAAGCCCGACAGCCTTGCCTTGGTGGCCCACAGTGATGATCTTCCCCCTCCTTTCCTTTAGGCAGCTGGTTTCACTAAGCTGGCAAAGCAAAGTTAAAATAAAACATCATCACGGACAACAAAAAACCTTTCCAGCTTAACATTTGAGAAGAGATTTCCAACAGCAAGCAGATGGATAGTGTGGAGACACAAGGAGAGTCCTCCCACTCTGTTTGCTTGCAAACACAAGGCAAGGAGAGACCTCTCCCCTCTCCAGGATGTGAAAATGGAAACAGCCAACAGGAGGCCTGTGTAAAGAGTCTGCAACTCAAAACAAGGAGGGGGACATAGGATTCAGCATCTAGGAAAAGAGCTGGTTTCGAGAAGATTTACTACAGGAAATAAATTATATTGGAGTAATACTTTCTTTATGATCTCAGTAAAACATAAGACAAGAGGGGCTTTTTATATAGGAAGGGACAGGTGACAGGGAATCATATATCACTGAGGTACAACAGAGCTATCTGAAAGAAGAAATAAAACAAACCCTACCCCAAAACAAAAGAGAACAACAACAATAACAACAACAGAGGAAGCTAAATGAAGTGAAATAATTTAAGAAAATTTAAAATGTGATTTTGTAATTCACAGTTGTGTTAGAAGTCATGAAAAGCAAAACCAGCAGTGCAGAGGTTTTAATTATGGAATGGGAAACACTGAGGAACCTAACAGACTAGGAAGGAAATGGAAAAGGAACAGATGAGGAAGAAGTTAGTGGATGAAATAAATTTAGAGTTCCAATATATGCATAGTTGATATTTCTGGAAAAAAAAATAGAATTGTTTAGAAGTATAAAATAGATGATTTTCTGATCTGAAGAAATACCCAGGATTTATACCAAAAAGGAACCCAATGAGTACGTGGAAAAAGTTATGAAACATGAAGAATGTTATGAAAGAGACCAAAAATCTAAATTTTCCCTGTGGTCGTTTGGAATTCCAATCATGCAATGGAAAGAATATTAGAAAAAGATGGTGGAGGTGAACAATGGTCCTGATCAAAAAATAAATATTATGAATAACTTATCTACATACTAATTTAAACAATTTATTAAAGATTAAGGTTAAATATGAAATTCATAATCACATGAGAGAGCTAGATATGACATAAGAAGGAAGTACTTGTATAGATAATAATCTTTCTGTATAATACTCTAGAACTTGGTTGAGTGCCTTGAATGAAGACTTGAATAAATGAAAATTCACTCCTACTTGTTTTAGTCAGCTCGTTCACTGCTATGACCAAAAGAACAATTTTAGAGGAGGAAAAGTTGATTTTTTTGGCTCATGGTTTCAGAGGTCTCAGCCACAGACAGCTAGTTCCATTCTTTGGGGCTGGAGGAAAGGCAAAACATCATGGCGGAAGGGTGTGGTAGAAGAAAACAGTTGGGAACATAGCACCAGGAAGCGGAAAGACAGTCAGCTCCACTCTCCAGGGACAAAATGTGAATCCTAAAGGCAAGCCTCCAATGACTCATCTTCTCCAGTCACATTCTACCTGCCTGTCAATACCCAGTTAGTCTTTATTAATCAGGGGATTAATGCACTGATTAGGTTGAGGTTCTCATGACTCAACCATTTCACCTCTAAACTCTCATGCATTATCTCATTCCTGAGCTTTTGGGGGATACATAATATTGAAACCTTAACTCTTAGATATAAGTCTCAATGTTATATGGATATCACTTTCCCCTCAATTTAGTGCAATTCTATTTAATTTTCAGTAGAATTTTTTTGAGACATGGCCAAATGGTTGTAAACTGTGAAATCATCAACATGCAAAAGACAGCAAATGTATTTTGAAAAAGAGGAATAATGAAAAGTGACTTTTCTACTAGGTGGTTAAAATGATTAACCGTGAAGTAGATAGAGAAATCAATGAACAAAAGTTGGAAAACCAGAAATATGGACAAACGAGTTTGTAACATACAATCCAGCTGATATTAAAACCAATGGGAGAAATATGAATTATTCATTTAATATTATTTAGAGTTAACTATTAGGTAAATAAAATGTTATTTATTCTTGTGCCATGCAGCACAATTAATTCTAGTTGAATTATAAAACTATGAATTGTACTATTATAAAATAATGAATATAATATGGGGATAAATAAATCTACAGAAGAATGTGGATTTGACTATATGATGTTCAAATCTTCTTCATATTTTACATGATAATAGAGTGAAAGAATGCAGTGAAAAAACATTTAATTAATATTTGAAAATGAACTACCAGAGAACGACTGAAATTCATAATAAAATCTTGAATCCCTGTTCAGAAAATGTTTAAAAGACATGTAAAATTAATTTACAAACAAGTAATAGTAAGAATGGTCAAAAGACTGGAGGAAAAAGATTTTTTATATGATTACATGAATTTATAATTATATAATAGTATTTTTAAAATGTATGAACTTTGTAAATATTTGAGATCGAACTCATTTGCTGTTGATGTAATTGTAAATTTGTATTTTGTTTCTGGAAGAAATTTTAGAAAGGTGTGTTGGTGCCAAAATTTTCAGAACTCTGTAAGTTTTGGTCTAGAATTTTCATGTTCAGTTATTGTCTTAAGAAAACAATGAGAAATATTTATTTAAAATAAATAATTACACCATTATCTACAAAGTATTTCTAAAACTGAATTAATCGAAGTAAGCATATTTATGCTATAGTTGAGAAAATTATGCCTAAGCTTATACAGAAGATTATTTAGCCATTGAGTTGAAATTTTAGACTTTAATAGCTAAATTAGTGTGCTGTGAGTTAAATTCATCTTGTATATTTTAAAACTTTTCTGTGAGGAATTTTACTTATATAATAAAAAATTATTTTATAAAATTAAAGGGTCTTCCTCACCACTGTGATTCAGTAACACAATATTTGCAGTAAAAAGCAGCTTATAATTATTTCTTATGGCTATGTATTTTGATTTTCTCAGAACAACATGATACTTACAAGTGCTATGTTTTCAAGTTAAGTATTAAGCATGAAACTGTATTTTTATATAATATCAGACTTACTTGTTCTTAATATAATTTATGAGATGTTTTAATAGAGCATATATAAAAGAAATTTTAAAAAGCAAAAGAAAATTATGCAAAGAATATAGTAAAGGAGATTACATAAAGAGTTCCTACTATGGTCAGAAGAGGGAGCTTTAGGATTGAAAAAAAAAGGTAAAAATTTAAGCACTCTATTATCTGAAGTATAATATTATTTCAAGTCCACATATTGAATACTAATGAAAAATATGTAGGCCTAGTAATATTTATTTATGATCACTTAAAAATTCCATTTTGTTTTATGATTTAATGAAATATTAAACTTACTTTTATTCTTAAGAGAATATCAGATCTCGCTCCACCCTGTTTGGGTGTTTGACTGTTTTGTGTTGATGACAAACCAGAAGGCTAGAAGGTGGATGGAGGTACTTATCTGCGTCATTTATCTTACTCTTTGCATGCAGTGGAGTTAGCTAATGAGTCAGGGGACAAGCAAGCAAAAAGCCTGAAGTCAAGTTAGTTTACAACCAATCAACAAAAATTTAAAGATTTATTATATACTATTTAATAGTTACAAGGGTAAAGTTCTTTGGTCAAGTTATTTGCTCATTAAAAATAATGTGAGAGAAAAATGGGGGAACTTTAGAATGTGTATAAGGCAATGAGAGGAAGGCAGGTATGAAAAATCGTGGAATGAGACAGACATCATTGCCCTATGTACATGTATGATTACACGAATGGTGTGAATCTACATCGTGTACGACCATAGAAATGGAATGATGTACCCCATGTGTGTACAATGAATCAAAATGCAGTTTGTAAAAAATTAAAAGCTAAATAAAAAAATAATAAAAAAGTGTGATAAAACATTAATTAATCCAAGCCTTTTTTTTTCCTATATCAACATTTAGAGGTTGAAGCTGGTATTTCTGGTCCCAGTGTGTGTATAAGCTCTTCATAAACCTAGTGGTGTTCAGAGGGACTATGGTAAACCATGGTGGACTAAGAACAAGAAGCAAATTCTATTATAAAAACCATGACACTTGAGTGTGACCCAAATGCAGAATACAACAGCCATGAGGATATTTCTGTTTTAATAAGTTTTGCATGTAATACCTGGCTTTTCTTCTTCAGGGAAGAGTAGGAAATTTCAAATAGGTTCATTCCATAGTCACAAGTAGTGTTCACATTTGGAAAATAAATCATTACAAAACTCTCTCTATAAGGTAAATCTTTTAGATTAATTACTTTAAAATAATTATTCAGTGTTTTACAGTCATTTGAAGGTTGATTGTACCCAGGGAGTTGGACCAAATATTTTCCAATCTAGATGCAAAAAGAGAAAATTGTTAATTTTAGTGGATGCTGTAAAAAAATAATGAAAGTGAGTAATCAGGAGATTTTAAGTGACTCCTATTCTTCAGTGAGGATCAGTGCTCTTCTGCAAGGAAGCCTGGGTCACCCCAGACAAAATGTGTCCTTCTATTTCCATACAGCCTGGATTAGAATGATCCTAAGCTGTTTTTTCTGTATTCATATGTGGTACTGACTTAAAAGGCTCTATGCTGAGTAAACAGGAACATGGAAATTTCTTACGCCATAAGGAGGGAAAAAGAGACCTGAGAGAATCTACCATCCAAACATCCAAAGTAGGGTGTCTGGGCAGAAAGAAAATGGAGGACTATTACTCAAATCAACAAAAGGGAAGAGGTTTTGTGTCTTTATTTCAGTCTTGACTTTCCTTCCTATCCCTGATCATCCATTTACTTTTTAAATCATTTTAACCAATCATTCATTTTTTGAAAGATGAAAATATTATAAAAAAGAATATAAAGAATCCTTATAATTATTATTTACATACAGTATCTGGAGACATGACTTTTAATGTTTTGTTTGTGTATTTTTATGGATTTCTGCTTTTTAAATATGGTCACGTTTCATGTATGTGTGTTCTCTAAACCTGTGACTTAAAGCAGTTAATGCAAAGCTCCATTTATTAAGCTTGGACTTCATGCCAAACCCTGGGTGAGGTTTGATGGATGCAGAAATGAATGAGACACACTCCTAGAAGCTCATGGTCTCAAGGGAGAGTCAGGCACGTCAACACACATTAGAACTCTGCTGAGCAGTAGATACAAGTTTCAGAGGTAAGATGCAGGAGGCAGGAGCAAACGGACAAAGTCCTGGAAGTTAGAGAGTTGGCCCCAAGCTTCAAAACAAACTCCCTCTGCAAAACAAAAATTATTTGCTAACTCTTACCTGGATCCATTTGGTTTACCTTTTCTTTTCTCTGTAGTAGAATTTTAAAGAGGAATGGAACAAACTCTGCACTCAGGTGAAGATCGGTAGGAAGCCCAGAACTCCAGGACAGTCCCTTGGCTGCTAGTTGCTGAGATCCTCACTTCTTGTTGTAGGAGACTGACTGTAATGTCTACGATCTTCCAAGTTATGGTGGCCCTTTCCTTAATACTTTCCTGATGTTCTATGTAATCAATTGCCAGTCAAACAGCATGAAAATGTGTGTTCTCTGGTTCCTTGTTAATGCATATACAGCATTTCAGAGCACAAATATGTTCAAAGTTGTGCAAAGCTGTAAGATGTCCATGTTGCTCTGGGCACTAATATGAAGAGAGAGAGCTAGTTGCACTTTCTGACTCTGAATTAGTAGCAGCCTCTATTTATAATGCAACCCTGCTTTGACACAGAACATATATTTTTGAAAGAAAAACTTAATATCCAATTATTCTTAGTGTAAAGAAGGTTTGCTAACTCTAAGAAGTTTCAGTTTCTAGTTAAAAAATTGGGAGAGGGTGGTTATGACACGATTCTTTGACCTCATGATAAGTCCTGTGTAGCAGATAAAGTAAACTAGCTATAGACAAACTGGAGTTTACCCTGTGTGACTCTTCAGCACCTCAACAAGGCTATTCAAGCATGGCCTTTCACTTAAATACAGGAGAAGGAAACTGGAGCCCTCCATTACATGACTCCTTGGAAATGTGACCAAGCCTCACGGGAGGGCTCATGCTGGTCCACCTGAGCTTCAGGATGTCCTTACATGCCAGCCTTCGCCCTTCCTTGGGAGAGCTCACAGAAAGACTTGAAGGATTCAGGTCAAGAACTGTGAAATCAGTGCACCTTCATTGCCAGCCACCTGTGGAATCCAGCCTAACCTGTATCTACCCACACCCTAATGCAAGTGGGGACAAATAATTGAAATGACTCAAGTCTTCGAATGAATTGATTTTTTTTTTCTTTTTACCTGAAATCAGATACATATGTTCTCTTCTTTTAGCTGACAAATCGCCTTCTATGCAGCCTCGGCTCGTATGCTTCACCTGGGATTTCCTGCCTTCTAAAACCATGCTTGAAGGACCTTGCATGTAAGTCCATACCGGGCTTCCTCCTTTAGCACATCAGGCAGTGCCCAGTAAGTCCTCTTCCAGGGGAGGGAGAAAGCAGAGAATGTCCCTGGGAAGGCTGCTGGTGACCACGTCCTGGTTGTTTGGTTGAGACAGAGTGCATTTGTCCATGGAGGGAGTAGGGTGCATGCCTTCCAAATGCCTTTCCAGGAGTCCCCTGCAAATACTTCCTGTGAAAGTTCCAGATGGGCTCTTCCTATCTTTTCTCTCTCCTCTCTCCTCTCTCCCTCTCTCTTCTTCTCTCCCTCTCCTCTCATAAAAATAGGTTAAAGAAACAAACTAACTAAAGAAAATGGAAATTCCAAATGGTTGGTGTGTTATTGATCCTCAGTAGCACCAAACTGATGTCTTTGCGTCTTCTGCTGGTGACATGAGCTCCAAGGGCCTCTGAGTCAGTTTCCTAGAGCAGCAGTAATGAAGTACCACCACGTGGGTGTCTTAAAATCACTGACACTCGTTTCCTTGTTCTGGAGGTCATGAGTTTCAAATCCAGTTTTTGGCCCGTCCCTGTTCTGAAGACTCCAAGGAAAAATCCTTTCAAGCTCTGGTGCTTGATGGCAATTTTTGGCCGTTCTTGGTTTGTAGACACAATGCTGCAATCGCTGGACCGTTGTCACAGGGTGTTTTCCATGTCTCTGTCTTCACACTGGTTCCCTCTATGTCTGTGTCCAAGGTCCCCTCTTTACAAGGACACCAGTCATCAAAGTAGTTCCCCCTAATCCAGAACGACCATGTCTTCACCAATTGCACCTTTAAAAGACTATTTCTAAGTCAGGTCACATCTGAGATTTTGGCAGATCTATTGAATGGATTATACTCTACTATGACTCTTCATTTTCCTGCAGATTCTTCACAGAAAAGCAATACCAACTTTCCAGAATCATTTATTCACATGGGTGTTCAGTTTGAGTGTGATGTAAATACGAAGCCAGAATCTCCCACCTTGTAGGCTCTCTGCTGCACATAAATATGTCTACCAGTACCTGGAGGATGCTCGAGATACAAGTCATAGTATTTCAAACCATATTTTTTAGATCACAAAACAGACTCCCCTGACATTCTCCCCTCAAGTACTCAAATGTAACTTCACACTGGAACGTGGGCCTTTGCAAATCCAGCCACCCAAGTCAATTTCACAAACTGACAGCACCATCCCTGCTCAGTGGGTCCCGATGACTGCCCTTCATTTCAGAAACACTGAAATGTATCCTCCATTGCCACATAAACATCCACCATTGCAAAAGCCTTAGCAGGAACCAACCAAATGCTTTCATGAGGGATTCTTCAAGGTCTGTTAATTTCTCTCTCTCTTTCACTCTCTTCTGCTCTTCTGTGTTCATGCACTAGTATTTCACAGGATCTAATGGGATTGGACATATTAACTGGTGCCCAGGAGTGGGAGGGAGTAACAGAACTTAGCATATTTATCCCTCACTTCTTAGAGCTTCATGGCGCCTTATTTGATTCTTTATATGCAGATATTTGGGATGTTAGCTTCAGCAACATGTACTCTGAGCTTCCAAGTTCCTTGTCCCACATGAGAATGTAAATATGTTGAATAAAATGTAATGGTGCTTTAAGTAATTGTGCTATAACTGAATAAAGGTTCTAGAAATGACCAAAACACTTAAAATTGGGAAATGTGGCAGTGACCAATTATGTCTGGACCTTGATGGACAGTCAGTCAGGCAGGGCGAGAGTGCTCTGCATTGGACTAGTTCTCATAATTCCTAACACCTTACATGGTCCTTGATTTTCTCCTACTTTGCTTATCTTTCTTCTTGGTAACATACCCTCTTGGTCACATTCTATTTCTCGTTTCTTGGATGATAAAATAGAAAACAAAACCATCACATCACTCCTGGACTTTTCAACATGGCCATTTTCCTGGCTCTGTGTTCCCGCTAACTTTCTTGACCATGTCAGCTTCCTCCCCCCACAAACAGTGCTTTCTCAGCTGTTTATACCTCATGTGGGTATAAATTTTATCATTCCTCCATCCATCTTGAAATGAAGGTTCAAACGAGCATGGGTGGACCATTACGTGCTCCTAAGCAGCCTGACAATGACGTCCCCTTATCTGTCTCTTCATATTGTCCTTTCCTAGATACTGTCTTATCTGGGTTGTTTCCTCTTTGTCTTCAATGTTCTCCAGTTGTGATCAGCTGGGTCTAGAAATCATTTGGGTTTTATATTCTGTCCAACACTTGGTTGATTTCATAATCAGAAAACTTACATTATTTTTTATTCTTAGCCATTTTCTCTTAGAATATTCTCTCTCCCTGACGTTCTCTCCTCTCACCTAAGAGATCCCTGTCACGTGTATCTTTGAGTTTCTCACTCTAACCCCCATGCTCTTGACCATCATGGCAAGTCTGAAGACAGAGATTTCTGATTTGCTCTTTGTGCATCACTGCCTGTGCTACTTTTACTTTGTCTTTGCAATCCTTATAACTTGCTTTTGGTGCTGTGTAGATACCAGAGCAGGTGACGTTAGTCTGGCCTCAGCAATGCAGTAAGGTTCATGAACGCTGACAGCACCACGATCAGGGGCACTGTAAACATTGTGAAGCTTTCAAAGAGCCAATATCTCCATTCCTGCGTAGTTATTTCAAATGCATTTCTATGTCAGGCCGTGTCTCACTTCACCAGAGGGAATCTAATGTAGTTCTAATTTCTTGACAGAAAGCAACATTCTGTCTTCCTTAAGACTGAAGACCCATGAATGCAGATGGTAGCTAGATGGGAGCACCTTCTCTCATAAAACCTAGAAAGGGTAACAAAAGGCAGAGCAAAGTTTGTATTGTGAGTGGCAGGGGATGGGTTCTTCTGAGAATTCCCTCCGAGACGCCTATTGTGGGGAGGAGGTGTGAGGCAACCATCTGGAGTCTCTCCCATTCTCCCTGAATGATAGCCAGCTCCCTGAGGTCTGCATCCTCTCTGCTTTCTCTCTATTATTCTTCCCAGAAAGCTGTATAAGCAAATGCTAACAGGCTGCATATTGAAGAGGAAGGCCGAGGGAAGGGAGTCCTCACTTGGGTCTACACACACAACACATAAACATGCACCAAAAGAGTACTCTTTGGTCCTCCCAAGGATCCAGCCTGACACTAAACCCACTACTATCCTGGCTGTTGGATGCTGTTCTTTCTGCAGCACTCCAGGTATGTTCTGGAGCTTTGGTTCAGGTTTGCTCAATGACTGGGGATGTCAGGAGTCATGACTAGGTTCCTGACTGGGGTTCATTGTGTGCAGCCTCTTTTGTTTTCTTTTGCTGAGAGAAAGGAAGCAAGGACTTTACTGACCATTAGGGATCAAAACAACATTGGGAATGAGATGTACTGAGCTGGGTGCTTCCTTCAGGAGTAGAGTTCTCCAGTGCTTTTGCATTGCACTCAAATGAGAGGAACCTTCTCTGAGGCGGCCCAGAGTCTGGTCTGTCCAAACATTCAACATGAGACCATTTCTCCCAATGGAGACAGCCAAGAAGTCTGGGCCAGACCCTTTCCTGGGACCCAGAGGCCTTTCCCTGTCCCCCTTCAGGATCTGTGGAATGTTTTAGGCTTGATGGGGAAGGTAAAATCCCTCTCTCTCTCTCTCCTGTTACTCTAGGATGATCTTCACTGTCTCCTTCTTTAGCATGTCAGCAGTCCCAACCCCTTTGCCTTCTTTGCAAACCCTTTGGGTGCTCTAGGACCTTGGAGCAGAGCCAGTCAGGAAAAAAAACACAGTTTCTTTCTGTTTCTGCCCTGCCACATAACCTCCCTGAGGTAACTATGTGTATATAAGAAAGGTCATCCAATAAAAATGAGTAGAAAAAAGGAAAGAAGAAAAACCATTTAAATCATATAAGCATTATGTGTATGTATCTATTTCCTTCATTCTATGCATATGTATACATACACACACACACACACACACACACACATATATTTTCTTACGTTTTCTAAGAAATGATACCTTTCATTTACTGGAACCTGATGGTAATGATATACCTATTCCTCAACATTTACATTAAAATGGAATTTTTATCTATGCAGTTGCTTCATTCATATTCTCAAAGAGTCCACAGTCCATCTAATAATATCAACACTCATAAATATCTCCGATATAACACCAGGAGGACCTGGATTAGGAGGTGAGAGAGATACATCACAATTTTCAATAGCTCACATTTGCTTTTACATGAGCAAAGAAGAGAGAAACAACAATTATGAAAATGAAGAGATATTATTTTAAAAGCTTTCTTCCCTGTGCTTTCTCATACCCTGCATTTGGCCCTTCCTGGACGCTACCATTTGTGGGAATGCATGTACCATTGTTTCCAATGACATTTTGGCTTAACCTGAGGGAAGAAATGCTAGCAATTTGTCAACAGAGTTAGCCTTGGAGATTTCTGCTTTTACAAACTGAAGCCCTGATTGGCACCTGAACTTTAGAAGGTTTATTTAATGCTACAGAGCTCCAGTGTCTCCAGGTCACCCTTCAATTCAGAAGTTTTGTATATGTTTTATCCAGTGACCCATTGCTCACCTCTGCTTAGCCCCCTAATCCCTTTGCTCTTGAGGTTAGCATCTCCCTGTGAGTTTCTTAAATCTGGGCCTGTACGTGATGCCTGGAATCATGGGAGATGGATGGCTGAGACTGCATTATCCTCTGGCTCCTGCAGCAATGGCGCCTGTACTCCACAACTCCCTCTGGCTGTCTTGCTCATTTCCTTCTCTGTGAATAGCTCTGAAATAGGAAGAAATTATACTAATTTGTCATAAACAAATCCTGCTTTGTCACTATTTGGAAAATTAGCTCCTGGTCTGGCCTCCTTGTGTGTGTTTCTGAAATAACTGGAATGAGAACACGCTGACCTACATATGGTTGTGACACTCCCATGGAGTCAAGGTGGAAAGAAGCAGTCCAGGAAGAACCAACACCAGACCATCAAGTAGCAAAAGAAAACAAGAAACACAACCTCATTTCACTCTTTCTGCTCTCTATTGGTGGTTTAGGTGGCAAACTTGCCACTTGCATTGGTCTAAGCACTCACAGAAGAAACTGAATTTCATGTTACCTCAGGGAGCAACACATGAAAAAAGACATTGGAAGCTCTTTGGAAGCTGGTAATTCATGTGCCTAAGAAGTGAGGTGTAATGGACGTGCACCAATCCTAGGTCTGGTTTTCAAAAAGTCTTTTGAAATTATCTTCTCAATTTCACGGTCTCCCCTCTGCATCTTCTGAAGAGAAGACATTCAAGATGAGGGAGGTACATGGTAAAAAGAGTGTGGATCCCTAAGTCATCACTGAAAGTAAAGAGTCTTTGTGGAGGTGAAGAGAGGCACGTGTCTGGGTTCATGAGAAGTGTGTAACTTCCTCCATAATTCTGGGCATAAACACTGGGGCAGACACACAGTCAAGTAATAGAATTGCTTGGTTGGAGCCATATGCTACCAAACACTGGGGAGATCTGAGAGAGAGACTGTCAAGGATTAAAGAGGAGCTGTTAACTGTGAAATGTACTTCCCACAGACGTGACAAACACTAGTAGCTCTGCAGCTGTAGGGGAAATAGACAGATGGAAAATTTTTGAAGTCCTTCAAGCTTGGGTGCCTGAGTGACTATGTTTGAGTACCTGAGGGCTCTGGGATAAGTGTGCATACAGCAGGCAGGAACTCTTGCACAGTGTCTTTTTGACTGATGAAAATGAATGGGGAAGAGTCCTCTTGCACATGTGTTGAAGAGACTGTGGCGAGGGTTCAGAGAATTTATTGCAGTGTTCTGTGGCATTGGAGATACAAAAGTACCTTGGCTATTCATGCTATTAGTGTTGATTTAGCAAGGAGAGAGGGCATAGGCAAGGCAGGTCTTAGTGTAGAGAGCTACAGTGTGGAGTCAGACCTGGATGGAAGATTGAAATTTAGTGAGGCTCCATATCTGAGAGCTGACCATCATCTCTAAGGCCCTGGGAGAGTGGAAAGCTGGCTGCACATCTCCAGGCCCTAGATTCTCCAGCACAGGCTCAGGACATTGCACGTGGCTTCATCAACCATTTTGCTGTAGCTCTGGAGCCAATGAGCACAAACAGGAAAGCTGGGAACAGGTAGGCAAGCAACCTCGAAAAAGCTACAATTGGTGTGGTATTTAAAGGTAAAACACAGAATTACACATTCACATTTCTTTTATCTGGGGCAGTGCCCCAGACTCAGGGGTCTTCAAAACATGAATATCTAATTTCTGAACTTCCTCACTCTCTAGAAATTGAAGAAGCAGAATACTCACTTTTCTTATAGTTGCAGGGGAGGTGGAATTTGCCTGACAATCTCCAGCATGGTAAGGACCTGCTTCACTGTGAGAAGCTGAGAATGGCTCAGAGTACTGGGAAGTGAGGGAGGTGAGAGTCAGGAAAGCAGGAATGAAAGACACGAACACTGTAGTTTAGAATCATAAATCCACTGTGGTGCCGTCTTTCCTCTCCAGCAGGTGGGGACACCAGGGAACAGATTCCCACTGCTTTGTCATGGAAGGCTGGTTAGAGTTGATCCCCAGGACCAAAAAATGAGGTCCAGATTGACAAATGTGAGGGGGTGATGAAATAAAGAGCAAAATGAAGAGTGGGGAATGCCAGTAATATGAGTTAATTTAATAATATTTGTGATTATATATACAGCCCTGGTAGAAGGCAAGACAGTCATGTGTAATATGAAAGCGTTTGGTGTCTAGTAGACACTGTCACTCAGGGACCAGCTTCAGACAAGTATTCAAATGGGCCAAATAATTTATGTTTTCCTACCCACCATCAGTGAAGGGAAACATAGGGTAGAGCCTTGGCAAAGATGGCAAAGTCTCTATGAAATGGAGAAAAAGAAAGGAAGGAAGGAAGGAAGGAAGGAAGGGAGGAAGGAAGGAAGGAAGGAAGGAAGGAAGGAAGGGAGGGAGGAAGGAAGGAAGGAAGGAAGGAAGGAAGGAAGGGAGGGAGGGAGGGAGGGAGGGAGGGAGGGAGGAAGGGAGAGAGAGAGAGAAAGAAAAGAAAGAAGGAAGAAAGGAAAGAAAAGAAAGAAAGGAAGGAAGAAAGAGAGAATCTCTGATAACTTCTTTTTCCACTTGGAGGTTTAAATTTTAAAATTTTGTTTCCCTAATAATGTGGATGAGATGAATCTCTACCTAAAATTTTTCTAGAATGTGTCAAATCCCATCAACTTCTCTATCCCTCTTTTGAAAATTATTGCCATAGTTGTGTAGTGGTATGAAATTAATTTTACATAAGGAAAAAAAAGTTGATTTGATTCCATGGGAGGCACCCTGATGAGTAATCTGAGACAATAATATCAGTTAGTAGGTTACCAAAGTCCTAAACCATGGACCAATACAAAGTTGGTTACTTGGGGTGAGTGCACAGGAAATGGAACTCAGAGGATTCCCATTAGTGAAAGAATAGAATAGTTTGGGATCTCAGGAATTGCTTATAATGCAAGACATGGTGAAAGATAGAGAAATATGAAGAAAAAATTCTAATTATTTATTGATCATAGTTTTAGTTGGAAGGCTTATGTTTCATTTGTAGTAGAAGTGAAGAATTAAAATTAGAAAAAATTCATGTTTCAACTGATAAAGCATGTAAATATTTGAAAAATTAGATGAAATACTCATCTATATATACATTTACCTACCTACATATTAAAATGTCTACTCATCATCACCATCACCATCAAAATCATCCCTACTTCCATCACTCCTGTCACCATGACCGCCAATACCACCACCACCACCAGTACCACCATCACCTCCATCACCACCACCACCATCACCACCATCATTATCACCACCACCATTACCTTTACCACCACTACCACCACCACCATCACCACCATCATCATCACCACCACCATTACCTTTACCACCACTACCACCACCACCATCACCACCAGCATCATCACCATCATCATCACCACCACCATTACCATTACCACCACTACCACCACCACCATTATCACCATCACCATCGCCACCACCACCACCACCACCACCACCACCATTTATCATCACCACCATCACTACCATCATCATCATTATCACCATCGTGTCTTCCATTTATTTAGCATCTATCATTTCTGAAAGTGTATTGGGAACTTTTCCACTATGACCTGAATAATCTTAACAATAACTATAGTAGACTCAATGATTATTAATCTTCGCTAATATCTCTTTTAGTCTTTTTTCCCCACTGAGCACATATTCTCCAACCTCTTGGTGGCTGGATGTAACAAATTATTTGGCCCTAGCTTTGGACAGGGAAGGAGAGTGATGTGAAGGCTCAGGACAAAGCATTTCCTGCCAGGGCTGACTCTCTATTCATCCTTTAATGGAAATCAGCTTTGTAGCTTTGTGTTGACACAATGGGTTCAAAATTACTGGGAAGCCTGCACTTCTTAGAGGTCATCTGGGTCTACAGAGGACTTTTCACAAAAAGCAATGAAGTTTTATTATTTGGCAGAGTGTGGGGTTGTTTGTTATTTGTTTTAGTCAGTTTTTTTTTTTTTTTTTTCTGCTGTGACCTGAAAAGAACAGTTTTAGAGGAGGAAGAATTTATTGTGGGACTCAACAGTTTCAGAGGTCCATAGACAGCTGTCTCCATTCTTTGGGGCCAGAGGTAAAGCTGGACATCATGGTAGAAGAGTGTGGTGGAGGAAAGCAACTCAGGACATCATACCAGGAAGCAGAGGGAGAGAGACACTGACTTCCCTCACCATGGACAAAATATCTATCCCCAAGGCACCCCCCCCAATGACCACTTCCTCCAGCCACAGCTACCTGCCTACAGTTAATCCCTATCAGGGGATTAAGGCACTGATTAGGTTAACACTCTCATAACTCAATCATTTCACCTCTAAACTCTCTTGCATTTTTTCACACATGAGCTTTTGGGGGGTACCTAATACTAAACCATAATATTATTGCAACATAACTTAGCTTTTCCTCACTCTGTCAATAATTTCTGCTTATTGGTTACATTGAACAGATGAGGAAACTAAGACCTTGCATGTTAGGTTGTTGAGCTGGAGTATGGACCTGTCCATGTTGGCTTCTACAAATGGATCATATAAAATAGTTTTGATTCACTTATCCTGCTAACTGGAGTCTACCAGGAGAAGCAGTACAGAGCAGCAAAATGGAAAGGCTTTGGAGTTATAAAGGGAGCACTTTTTGAAGAATAAATTCTTCAAAACAATTCACGATGACATAAAGTTGCCCACACAGAAGAGCTGGGAACCTTCCTTTTGGAAGTGATTTAGCCTTGTCTGTGCACTCGTATCAGTGTCCATAAAGTTTAAAAAGATCCCTGCTGCCTACTATGAAATGTAGAATAAAACAAACAAGCAATAGCAAAAGTCCCTTTGCTTTGGCCTGACATAAACACTGGCTGGTTCATTCATGCTACACTTGGAAAACATTAGGAATAAGTACGTCCATTATTACCTGTGGCAAAACACTCTGCTGTGGATGGATGCTCTGCTAATGACCTCCCAGTGTGGAGTGTGGCTTTGAAACATTTCTGGGTTTCCAGTGCAGGGTAACTGGTGTGTTTTCCTACATCCTGATTAGTGCTCTAGAATCTCTGCATGGTGCTCCCTGAGTGTGGGATTCTCTTTTGTTAAATACTGTGGGTATGAATGATTGGTAATTGCAGATCAAATAAGCACTCAGTTAATCCATCAGAGGAAAGACCTCGTGGGAAAAAGTATGCAAACTAGTTTATGCATGTGGTTTGAGTCCCTTTCATTTTTTTATTTGGGATGGTGTCCGTATTCTTATATACCATGCTTTTTGATTTTCTCCCTTCAGAATGACTAGGAGAGCTTGCAACTCTGCAACTCCACTTCAAGACCAGCTGTCAGTGGATGAGAGGAGCCAAGGCAAGGTGTCTTCATGGGGCTCATGTTCCTTGGCAGAAAGGATCTGTCCTCACTTATCTTTGTGGGTACAGATCCTAGTCCAATAATCAGCAGATAGTAGGTTCTTGAACAATGCTGGGTGAAAGCATGAGAAACAGGAGGCTTCTCAGCTCAAATAGAAAACAGCTCCTTCACACCCATCATTTTGGCTGGTGTAAGAGAATTCCCATTTATACAATAGTGAGGGAAATGAAGGATTATAATATGATAAAACAGGGTGTGAAAGGATTAAGTTCTGCCCCATTGGTTTGAAAGTGGAGCACAGGTTCTTGACCTCTAGCTATGTTCCTGTCTGGTGCTCCCTCAAAGGAGTGAGTCTTGGGGCAAGAGCCAACTGGCACTGTGGCCTCTTTCTTCGCTCCCTGGAAGGTGAACTGGTCTCTAAACCCTGTAAACTCTGAGTGAAGTCATGGGCGCTCCTTCAGGGTAGTGTTACAGGGGTGGTGTGCTTGCACGCCAAGTTTCCAAAGGATTATGAGAAGCAGGCTTTAATACTTTTTAATAGTAAAATTTAATTAAACTAAATGCACCTCAGGGAAGAATAATGTATGCAAACTTATCACAAAATCAAGCACCATGGTGAGAAAAAGTGAGAGCTTAATGTGGACGAATTCCAAAATATTTGGCTTAAGCAACAAAACCAGCTTATTCTGTGTTTTCCCTTAATATGTCATGTGGGTCTTTTAACAGTTGGTTGTTTAATAATAGTAATCTTCAAGCTTATTTCTGTAATCAGTGGGCATGTGACAGTCCTTCAGTCTCCGTAAACACCGTGTGATACCATCCGTCTGCTGCAGATGCTCCTTATTCTATTACTGAGATATAATCATTCGGGGAAATCTGTGAAACTAATGCAAAACCTTGCAAAGCTATTGAGAAATATGGATTGAAAATGGAAGACTGGAAAAATGGCTTTCCATAGCTGATTAGCAGCTATGCACTGCTACTTAAGAAACAATTTTTCAAATGTTTCCAGTTTGCATATTGCTTTAAAAAGTCCTACCTTGTTTATTCCTGAAGAACAATGGGAACATTTATCCTGGAATGTTAAGTCGGATTTACCAGGGAAATGCTAACATTTCCACAGGACTCAATATGGGGCTTGATTTGAGATTCTCAAGAGAAATGGTATTTGTTTTTTACTCTTATTGAGTACAGAGGACTATAAAGCAATGCAATTTAAAGACATAATTTTGTTTACTGCTGATGAGCAAGATTCTCTACTTAAAGTTAGCTAGTGCTTTATCAAACTGGCGATTAACTCTTTCTTAATTTTTTTCTCCATTGATTTATAAGTATTTATTCACAAGTATTGCTTCTCTCCAGCCTTCTCTGACCTGGGTTTATTTTCCTGATCATAGACCTCTCTTTCCAAAAAGATCCTTTTACATTTTATTCCCCAGTCAATGACTTTTAGCTTCATATTTGCATATGAATTGCACCCCTAAGGTGCAATTTCACTTGACTTTTCCCCACCCCTCCTTAAGAAAACAATAGTTGTATTTTTTTTCCCCTTTAAGAAAGAAAAAAAGTGATAGTTACGATAGTTTCGGTAGGCCTATTAATACACCCTACAGAGAGGTCTCATGGCAACCCCTTACATTTCATAGGATGGAAAACTGACAGTAAGAGCTAATGAGTAACTTGTCTGGGGTTATACATGGGTAACGCAATGCAGCGTCAGCATTCATGCCTGTAACGTCTGACACTCTCCTGGTCTTTCCTGTCTTGCATAGGATCTAGAATTAACTCCTCTCTTCTCTGGTGAATTCTCAAGAGCAGAGTTAGAAGGAGTATGAGCATGAGCTGATGGGCAGAGGGACCAGGGCACATGCCTCGCTCTGCCACTGACTGCCTTAGCGATTCACTTAGCTTTCCAATTTTAAATGAAAATCCAGTTGTTAATGTAGCACTGGACTCTTAGTAAAATAAAAATAAATTGAGATTATTATAATTATTGCCCCCCAAAAAGAGGGGCATTTTTATGATGGAAAAAAGTCACTAATTTTCTTTGATTGGACCATTTCTTTAAAAATAAAAATTTTCACCAACAAAGTAAAGATGAACATGCAGCCTCAATGGTGGGCATGTAGGGAAGAGGCCAGTGACCTTGACCTCTGATCTGGAGGATCACCTGTCCTAAGAGGCTGCTGTTCACCATAAAATCTCTTTGGTTTCTTAGTGGGCTGTCCAAAAAGCACTGACATTTATAATTCTCTCAAATATAAATTTCTACTGATGTGTTTGCAAATTTAAAAATCTAAAGTAGGAATTCATGATGTTTATGAGAAGCACATTAAAATGGGAGAAAATATATATTCAGATGCTAAAGTGAAGATTTCCAGAGGGGCCCCTCCCTGCCCCTGACACGTTCTTCGCCCCACTTTTTGGGGGCATGCCTTGTTTTCTCATTCCGTGCTCTTCAGCAGATGATTTCTGAATGGCACTAAGTTGCAAATGCATGGATTGCTATGGATCAGGGATTTCCATGTAATTCATGACCTTTGTTATCCTAAGTCTACAGCAGAACTTTCTGATATTTCCCTTGGTGCTTAGTCTTTAAAATGTGTATTTATTTTATGTTTTCTTTAATGAGTTTGAGAAGATAGTGGGTATGGTGATAACAATATGAGAAGCATACATAAGGCAAAAAGCCTGAAAACTTTTGAGACTTCCACCATGCCCCCTCTACCTGCCTCTCCTACCCCAGTGCAGGACTGGGTGGGTGCACCAGCTTGCACTCTGTCACCTGGGCTACTTGGGTGTCACCAGTGGTTTGGGAAGAACACCTTGGTTTGCCATGCAGGGAAATCCGTGTGCTGACACTTTGGGGGGCAGCTTCTGAAGACTGCTGGCCTGTCCACATTCACAAGCACGAATATTGCTCATTCCTAGAGGACCTCTCTAGTGAGTTAGATGTTTTGTTCCAGAGTGTCCACTGAGCCTTTGCAGGTGTCCTTAGACGGATGACACATTAATCTGCCAGAAAGCTTCAACAGAGGTTAGGGCAGGGGTCAAACACTGAGAAAGCCCACAGGGCCTGCCTGAGGAAGAGATTAAGGTTTCCAGCTCAAGGATGTCACCAGAGGAGAGAAAGGAGAGGCAGAGTGACTTACAGGTGTGTGTGCATGTGTGTGAGTGTAGGGAGGCTGTCTATGGGGACAGTGAGGAGAGGGAAGGAAGGCTGTCAGATGGAGCAGTAGAAGAAGAATCCAAAGACATATGTTATGCACCGAAATTTCCTAGGCCATTTTGAAGTGCAGGGAAGCACAGGCTTTCTTGATAAAATCCCCTCTGAGGAGTCTGGCCAAGAGGACATCAATGTTCCATTCTGCTTTACTGAATTTGGACAGACTCTTCCAGCCTCTAGGTCCCTGACCTTCCTTTTCCTAGAGAATTTGCTTCAGGAATTTTGCAATTGTAAATTCTTTTGGGCCCCTTTGAGATGTTAATCTTGTTAAGAAACTCCTTGGCAGTTTTAGAGCTGGGGACCATCTTTCTCAAGGACCTGGGAGGCACCTCTTTGAAATGTAACTCTCAGAAAAAGATAGCTTCCTTCTCCCATTTGCTATGGAGGGTAGGGGCCTAACTTGGGTAAAACTACCTGCTGTCAGGAAGATACCTGAAAGCTTGCTTTTCCTTTGGGTAAGGCCAATTAGCAAGTACCACCTGATTCCCAGAGTACTCCCTTACCCACCCTGCCGTCAGCACTAGCTCTTAAAACTCCCCAGCCCTTGCTTTCAGTGGACTTGAGGATTAGGTTCTGGACTTTCCTGTAGTAAAAGCCTTAAATGAAGTCTTTCTTGTACATTTAACTGTGTCTGGGTCTGGTGCAAATTGTTTTTTTTTTTTTTTTTTTTTTTTTTTTTTTGCCCTAAAGGAATTAATTTTTGTACAAGGAAGAATTCATTAACAAAATATGTGTCTTAGTGAATATTAAAATGAGATAACTAACTTTCATAGAAGGATAGACCAGGGGAATTCTTTTAAAATGTTTTCTCTCCTAGGATGACAGAGTTTTAATTTATAAAGATTATGTTTGCCTATAATATTTCAAAAGCATATGAGTTGCACAAACTGCAATCCTATGTAACCTTTTTGAATGTTTATTTCATGGGATTGCTGTTGATCCTTGAATTCCTTTGTGTCTATAAACCTGGAGAAAGTGTAGTAGGCAGTTATATTTGATATTGAACGATATACATCAATTGTCATTTTCAAATTTCCTTTTCTTTTTACCCTGCCTTATTAAGGCAAACAGTTGTACTTGTTTGTAGTGTACAATGTGAGGCTTGATATATGTATGGACACATTGTGAAATAACTGACATGATTGAGCTAATCAACATAATGTTACTTCACAAAGTTTTTTTTTTTCTTTCCCCAAATTTTGCAAATTCATTGCAAATTTCGCCTTGCTAGTCTGATGAAAATCCTTGCCCATCTTTTCTCACACACTTTCTTATACAACTAAAAGTGCTAAGCTTACCAGCTGCTGTAGGTTTATCACAGGTTTTCCATGATGGTAATGAGTTCAGGTGGAATCCGCCCTTCTGAGGCATTGTGCTGAAACCCACAAAACCAACTCCTTCAATAAAACAAAGCAAAACAAAAGTCACACTACTGCCTTTTTAACCTGCATTTGCATAACATTGAGTTCAATTCTTTACACTGCCTGATTTATTCCCTCTAGTAATTCACTCCAGGCGCTTAGTCCTTGCTCACTTTAATAAATCAAGTGCCTAAAGTCAAACCTTAGAACTCTTAGGCTTAGTAACAAAATGCTTACTGTGGTCCTTTTGCAGAGAATCTGACTTTTCAGGAAATGAGAGAGCTTTACTCAAAGCTCTGGAACACTCTCCCTTAGGAAAAGTACCTGTCCCCAAAGCCTCCAGGTTAGCAACAGTTAAACACTAAGTGTCCCTGCCTTGGTAGGTCCTTTAGAGTAATATTACCTAAGCCTGGACCACCTGCAGGAGTGATGTACTGTTACCGAGAGGAGAGGGGAGGTGGAGATGTTAGCCACTGTAGCCCAGGTTCCTCAGACGGAGCTTTAGTCCACGATTCATGTGGTTAGCTTCAAAAGCAGTGGATTTTCTATGCCTGGTGCTACTCCTTACCTGTAACATGAGGAATCTGAAAACTGCTCTGTTAATTTATGTTCAAGCTTGGAATCCTGTGACCTTGACTCTCAGAGATGTAGCCCTAGTAGTGAGTTTCTTTGTTGCAGAGTGAGACTTGCCTAAGGAGCCAAAGAGGTCCTGGGGATACTTGCCATGGTAATCTCAGCCACTAGTTCTTTGCAATTCCACTGGAAGAATTTCAGATGAGTCGCACAGGGTAACAAGGAGGAGTTCATTAGCAAGATAGAGAATACAGATGTTCAGGACAGAGACTGAGTGGGCTGCTGCCGAGAGGTCACCTCAGGCCATCCAGAGTCAAGGTTTCTTGAAGACTGAATTTGGAAACCCTCACCTCTGGAAGATGCAGATGCTGGCCCCCGGAAGTCCCGCTCCCTTTCACGTGGGAAGGGGGGCTCCAAGATAGAGTTAAAACTTGGGAAATTCTGGAAGTGAAAACCTGTTTGGAACCTGTGAAATTCCTAATGGACCCTTTTGTCCTAAGACAGCCCTGCTCCCTTCTAAAGCTCTATTTCTCCCAGAGCTTTTGGAGACGGGACTTTTGAAACTCTGAGGTTTGGTCCATCTCCCTGGGAAGCCAATTTTGAACAAAGTCCACTTCCCTTACAGTTTAACTTTGAGTATCCCTGGAGTGGAGAGCATTATGACTTAGCTTCCTTCCTCCCCAGGCTGCTACTTGAGCTGCCCCAGAAGAGTTTCTTTGTCTTATTCCTGCTTTGATAAAGTTTTCAATTTTTTAATCATGAGCTCCAGTCCTGTGACCCTTGAGCTCCATGCAAGTTACTTCCTTCCACCGTCTTTCTTTAGACACCACTTCAAGGTGGATGAACCCACCTAACATCTTGGGCCCAGAGAAGGATGCACCGTCTTGGCCTGTTAAGGAGGGCAGCAGTTTCCAACCCTTTACCCCAGTGGTTCACTACTTAGGCTAATTCTTGAAAGGGCATCTAAAGCATCTATGGTATAGATCACAGGTTCAACTAGAGAACTGCTCTTTGACTTTTCAGCAACTAGTTCCAGGTCACTTCTCTGTGCTTCTGTACATGTGTTTTCCTCTAAACGTAGAAAAGTGATTTACAGCCAAGCTACTCTTGGTGCTAGAGGCCATAACAAATGAAATGTTCACAGATGTCAGGCTCATTCCCAGCCTTGCCCGCTTCTCTTTTCTTAGATCTTCCTTGGGTAAGCAACGTCATTTCCCAGAGACTCCATTTTGTTTCATGAAGAGAAGCGATAATAGCACCCATCGCATGGAGATTATCCAACAAAAAGGTAGCGTACAAGTCCTGGAGCCCTGAGTTCTTCAGGCTAAGTGCATTACAATAACGGTAATTTCTTGGTGTGAACAGCTAGGTGGCATTTTGTTCTAGTCAGAGGGTGCCTCTAATATGAGACCTTGCTTTTCGAAACATCAGTGCCATCCCCTCTAATGCTCTTACATTACAGATGAAAAAAAAGTATGATTCTGTGATGTCTTGCAACTGAGGCCAGTTAGGTTGTCTTTCTCCAAGTCCCCAATTATAAATACCATGCACATGTAGACATGTGTGCACTCTGTGAAGGTGAACATCAGGTTTAGCTTGCTCGAGAGAGCTCCTAATCTTTGTTTTGCAAGAAGGTTGTGCCTATTTTTCCAAAGAAGTTCATTGAAAATATTAGTTTTAATTGCTTTTTATTGTATTTTATGAAAAAAGCTATCACTCTGCATGGATGTGTATAATGTACGCATATAGGTAGTCATGGCATCATTTTCGTTTTGGTAAGAGTGTTTATAAAAATCAGCCAAGACGTTTGCGTGTAACTCCAGATGCTTGGATTAGCCCCAACTCCGCGTTTGTGGTGGGCTGAATCTTCTCATCACGACATGTTGTATGTGGACTGGGGGCTCTCTCTGCATTCAGTGTTCCATTTATACGCAGTAGGTCAACACAGAGCCCCCTCCTGTGGAGAGATCTAGCAGAAATAATTGAACCCATGGTGATCTTCATCTAACTTTCCCTCCCTCCCAGAAACACTTGCTTCAGAAAACACACCTTCTCTAAAAGGCTTAGATAGGATTCCTATAGGCCCCCCCTTGTTTATCTGTGGTGAGTGACAGACCCTCCAGATTCCCATGTTTTGTCTCTTCAGGTTCCTCTCTTTCCCCCAGGTCCTGGAGCCTGGGCCCATCCTTGATCATTGTCAAACAAAATGGCCATTGTTAGTGGACCCTCCTGAGAATCAGCCAAGACCTCAAGAGAAAATATTTCTTGATTGGATCTCAATACCAGCTGATCCCAGGCCCCAAACACCCAATTATTCCTGGCTTTGATCTATTCATCTTTGACACACTTGCAAATATTATAGTAGAAATGTCCTTCCTGTTGTGATAGACTCTTTCCCTTCTGGGACAGGTCCTCTCTCTCTGACGGGATGGTCTCCCTTCCCTATTGCAATGGTCTTTGCAGCCTATTGCAATATTCTTTCCAAATAAAGTCTCCCCTTACCCAAGTACAGATTTGTTTTTATTTAACATTTCCATTTACTATTGAATGTCTACCCTAGTCCATAAACTGTTAACCTGTGATTTCTTTCATTGTTCATTTTATACTTATTATGTATGCATCATTGGCTGTCTTTCATTAATCTAGGTCTTATTTTATTAAGTATGAAATAAAAGTGCTTGATAGTGGTTACCATAGATATGGGGAGTAGGAGAGAAAATGGGGAGATAGAGACTAAAAAAGTGCAAAAGAGCATATATGCAGGATGAAGGAATCTAGAGATCTAATTTATGACTGAGGACTAAAATTAATAATATTGTTCTATGAATTTTTTTAAATTAGTAGAGATGTTAGTTGTTCTTACCAAAAGCCTAACTATATGAAGTGATAGATACGATAACCTACTTTAGTATAGTAACCATTGTAATACATATGCATATGTATTTTATAACATCACATTGCTTAGCTCAAATATACACAATAAAATTCATTTAAAAGTGTGAAAATAAAGCTACTGGTGTGTGTGTGTGTGTGTGTGTGTGTGTGTGTGTGTCTTTCTTGTTTATACTTCATGCAAGGTTGAGCCTTAATGAATGTGTTGCTTGATGATTGATTGATTTGTTTGTTTTCCTTTAAATCTACTTAATTCATTAACTTGTAGCTCAAATATTTAATGATTATCACTTTTTTACAAGTGTAGAATAAACTGAATCATATGCCCTGATCTTTAAGAACATACAGTTTGTCTGAGGAGTGAAACAGTTTTGTCAGTTTATACCTACCTATCTATATGCACACAAATATTTATAAGTATATATAGTTTTACATATATGTATCTGTATACATACATATAACTCAAATTATATATTTTTATATACATTTATATATAATATATTGTATAAAATATAAATATAAAATAAAATAACAATAAAATTTAAAATAAATCAAATTGAGTGTTGAGAAAGAGGTAGCATGCTATGGGTAAAGGATTCCTGGAGGAGAAGGGATTTTCAGTGGACTCAGTGGAGCTGAGAGCAGAGCAGGGAGGAGGGCCGCCATGCTGAGTAGGTGGAATGAGGGAATTCAGACTCTAGGTGGCCCTGCTGGTGGGGATGCATCTAGGAGTGATTAAATAGAAATTCTGAGAATTTTGTGAAGTTTAGTTTGGGGAAGGGCTTGATTTTCTCTCAGCATACTTGTTACCTAACTTATTGATTTGCTACAATGAATCATAATTATATCTAATGAATTACATATTGGATTTCACCAGGTTGAACATCACAGGGACTAAAATTGTGAGAAGAAATGGATACAAGAGCTTTTTCTAAACAAGTTATGGTAACGAGTGCTAGGAGTTTAGTTGTTATAGATATTCCGCCTTATCAAAAAATTCATGAACAATACTTTCTCATATTTTGTTTTGATTAAGACTTGCCATGACATGACTCCTCCTGGTGAAGGAACAGTTGCAGTCCCTCTCCTGTGAACTTCTCTCAGACCCTTTCTCTTTGGTCTCACTTTGCATGGTGAGATGAGTTTTCCTGAAGCTCGTTGGTGGTGCAGGACAAATGTCCTCTCTCACTCATCCTAATGGTCATAGCTGACATGGTAATAAAAGGCAGGTGAACAAGTTGAGAAGGATAAAAATTAATTTAACCAAAGTTTTATGTGGTATGGGAGCTTTCGGAAATGAAGACCCATAACTGTTTTCTCGTGCTTGGGTTTGATGAAAAATGGGCAGCTGTGTAGAAATGTGATTGGACAAAAGTTTGTACTCTATCCATAATGCATTAATTCCTCCCTCCTGAGCACAGGGCAGGACCCCTTCTGGACTGAGGGTCTTACAATCTACTATTAGACGAGGTAGGTCACAGAATTTCTTTAACATAGTGTGAGGTTTGAATATGAAGGATCCTCAAAGACTCGTGTGTTCAAGGCTTGGTCCCGAATGCAGCCACGTTCAGAGGTAGGGATTTGGGAACATGCTTACATTGTGAGGGTCCTGATCTCATCAATGGATTAATCCATTGAGGAATTCATGACTGAGTGGACTATTGGGGGTTGGAAAGTGTAGAAGGTAGAACCTAGTTGGGGGGAGAGGGTCTTCGGAGTTGTACCTGAGGGACGACATCTTGTTGATCAGGGACCATGAGGGGAGTGGTGTGGACATGAGGCTACAGGAATAATTCTATGAAATGGACCCACTGTGCTGACCACCACATACTTTCACTTTTCAAAAGCAATTTCCCTCAGCCCTGCCTGGCTTAAGTCCACAGGGTATGTTAAACATTCCTCAGCAAACTGCCTGTTTTCTGCAGGAGAAGTGTAGGCCCTACAATGCCGAGGAGAATACAAGTTACCCCAAAGCAGGGAACTTTTCTGACCCTTACACACACCAGATCCTAGAACTCAGGGAGATAAGGATAATTCCCTTCAACCACAAAATCTGTAAGAATAGGTTTCAATTAGAACAGGTCAGCATGGGCCAAAGTGACCTGGAGTTGTCTTAGCAGTGGGGACTTAAAAGTCTGATGTCATCCTGCTGTCAAAAGTCAGCTTCCCTGGGACCCCTAATAAAACTGGAGGACAGGGGAGGCTCACTGTCTCTCTTCTCCCTGAGACAACCCCTCTCTCTCTTGAGCATGTCCCCTTTTCTCTTTTCCCTTCTCTTCTAACAAACTCATTCCTTTTACTCTGAGTGACATGTCTGAAATCTTTCTGACCTGATCACAGACGTGCGGTTTGAAGTGTCTCCGAGCTGCCTCAGTGTCTCAGCAGAGTCCAGCCCTGTGACACTGTCACCAGCCCCTTTCTTTCTCTCTGCTCTCTGGCTGCCATGAAGTGAGCAGCTCTGTTCTGCCATGCCTTCTCCATCATGATGATCTTCCTCTCTACAGACCCATAATAATGGAGCCAGCTGTCCATATACTAAAGGCTTCAAAAGTGGGAGCCAAAATAAATCTTTCCTTCTTCCAGTTGTTTTTCTCAGGTATCTTGTCTTAGCAACAAAAAACTAACACACACAGAAAGATGTGGAAGACTTAGACTCATAGTTCTAGGTTTTATGGCTGGCTTTGGGGGAGAGGGGTTCTAGTTTCTATGACCTGACTTAGGGAAGCAAGAGAAGCAGAAGAAAGAAGTACAGAAAGTCAGAAAGATCTTGCTTCTGAGTCCCCTTCTTCCTGTTCAAAATATTCAGCAAGTCAAGTTCCCATTTTTGGGGGGTATCATATTCTGAGCCCTAGGATCAATGTGCAGGATACTGAAAATCTGGATTGCTCCAGTTCAAAGACTGATCTACTGCTCAAAACTTTCCTTTACACTTTCTCTTATTACAGTCTTAGGACCTAGTTTTGACTTGGGGTACAATATTCCATCAGAAGATACTAAAGTTGACGGTGCTTGTCCGTGTCCATGGGTAGGAAAATAACCAAAAGTTTGTAGAGAAAGAATAGCCACTACCTCACATAAAACATAAACAAAACAACGAAAACACTGCCTGACAAATAGCCTTTTGGTCTCAAGTATTTTCATTGTACCTCCATTACTTTTTGGAGAAGTTATATCTAATTATTAGTCTTTAAAAATAGCTCATGGCCAGCTAGAGTCACCTTCCTAAGGAGACCAGAGGAGTGTGTAATGAAAGCGGAGCCCTTAAAGCCCCGGCCTGATGTGGAACATAATTAGCACAGAACCGAGGCAGTTGTGATGGGCTGTTCTCAGAGCAGATGTTCTTCTTCCACCGTCTCTGAGATGGCTTTGATTCTGTGTTGGTTTAAGAAGCTTCTAAAATCTGAATGATAGTTAAGTTTAGAGAAATGCTGTGTTTGACTGACACACCAAATCTTTTCCGATCCAGTGTGAAGCTCGTTCAGATTAATGATGTAGTCACCCTTTTGCGATGTGTGCACTGTGAAGAATTAAATGTGCACCTTAACGAGGGCATTTTTAACAGGCTCTAGAGGGTTTGGAGAGAAATGCAGCTTAATGTATTAGTCGTTGACATTGTGGAGATTGTGCTAGTTTCAGCACCAACTCTTCCTGTGTGTTTGTGAGATGTGTGGGGACATTTCAGCTGCTCAAAGAGAGCCCATTCACTGTCTGTTTTGTTTGTTCTATATAGGGAAGTTGTAGCCTCTTCAGTCCTCCATTATCCAGATTCTAGAGACCAAGGCATGAATGATAGCAATTTAGTTATCACGGTCTATTTCCAGCAGAATTGTTTGTAGTTTAGCTCAAAATATCCATCTTCTTAATTTTAACTGGTTTTGCCAGTTGCCAGTTAAACCAGATTGCAAGTGAAAATGAATATCATCAACACACTTAAATATTTCTGTGCACGATACAAAGCAGACTGTAGATGATTATAGACTACTGGAAAATGTGTTTCCACAGAAACTTTCTTCTAAATTGCTAGGAGTGTGTTAGACTAGGAGATTACTCATAGCTGTGCACTAGAAAATTTGGTAAACTTAAAAGAAAATATTTTACCTTAAAAGTGCATAGTAAAGACAATAATATTTTCTAAAGTGATGATTTGTATATTCCCTATAGTTTAAAAAATAGCCATGTAACCATCATGGTGTACATGAACGTAACATGGAATAGCTGGGTGATGATTTTAAGTGAATCAAATCACTAGGCATTCAACACGACAGTACTGGTCACCTTGACTTGGTCTCCCTAAGCAATGGCCCTACTGTCTCCCTTGCATACTTTTCCCCTGGATTGTAGCTATAGCTACAGCTCTATTCCATTAGCCCCTTTATGATAAACTCAGAACTATCTTCTGATAATGCACTTTTCTTTGGGGGATCTAAGATTCACTGACTACATAATTAAGTCAGACTACCTGACCCACTAATGGTTTTCTTGTACCCACCAGCTTCTTCCAAAATGTTGTCTTTTTTTTTTTTCTTTAACCACTTTCTACCCCTCTCTCTGTTAATAAGTTCACTAGCTATAGCTTACTACATATTCTAGGTGCCCTTCTCCTACCTGCCTCAACTTCATCTCTTGACTCATCCTGTTTCTTGTTTCTGTAATGGACTTTTCCTTCACATTTCTGTATCTTAATACCATATTATCATTCAGGGCCCATGTAAACGCTACTTCTTCCAGAAAGGTTTTTCAGATACTCCTCTTGTTCCCACACATATGCATACCCTGGATGAGCCTTGAAATTTGTTCTGAAATGGCATTCAAATATTTGCCACTGCCTAGCACGATTACCCACCCGTCAGAGCTGAGCTGGCTGTGGATGTGTTGGTGGAACGGCCAGGCTGTCTTCAGTGTATTTCAACTGGTTTTCCAGGTCCATCTGGGGAAGTTCATGACATGTCCCTGTCGAGCATGCCTGTCCTCTGAGGTCCTGGAGCACCTATGTGGAGCTCTGTCACAGCACTAGTCAGTCACGCAGGGGGCTAGCGTTCACACCGTGCCACTGTCTCCATGCTCTGCTGGGGAGAACACCTGCATTATGTACACGCTCAGTAAAACTTGTTTACAAACCCATCAAATAATTTTAAAAAATGAATAGAGGCCAAAGATCAGTCTTAATCATCTTTCCTTCACTGTCCATAGTAATTACCTCAATAAAAAGGCCCCCAAATGTTTGTTGTATTAAATTGGAGCTCTTGTGTTCTAATGAAGTCTTATTAATAATTTAATAGCAACGGTAATAATGATGATGATAATGATACTATCAATTATGCAACATGCACAATGTACCAGGCACTATACTGAGGCTTTTCTCTGTACCTTTTAATCCTCATGTCTGCCCTGAGGGTGCTTCTACCATTTCCCCTTATTTGTGGAAGAGAATTGAAGCACAGAGAGATTAAATACCTTGTCTGGGGTCCTGCATCTCATTGGTGGCACGGCCAGGCTTCTGGCCTAGGTAGTCTGATTCCAAATCTAATGCTTTCTTGCTCTGAATTAATTTTAATGAAAGCACGTTTTGATCTAATGAACTTATGATATATATTCATTGTTTTCTCGTCCTAACCATCTCTCCTTCCCATTAGCCACCAAGACTCTGGCTCTGCCCCCAGTGCTCTTGGAACATTTTCAATCAAAAACTTGTAAATAACTGTCTTGGCACCAACAAACCATGCTTGAAATCCTCTTGCTAAGAACTGCAATTGTTGTCTTCACACTTAAACTACTTCTTTCCTGCCTTCCTGAAGTAACACTTTTCTGACTAAGTTTCTGTTTGCCCTTTATGGCTTCCAGCTGGGGATAAGCTGAAAAAGTCTGTCCCCCTTCATCCTGCCCAGGACATTCACTCCTCAGTGGTCTGTTTGTTCCTTGGGTTTCTACCACCAGTAAATAAGGTTCCCAAGGTCTTCTGCTCTTAATTTCTCACTCACATTTCAGTACCAAGTCTCTAAAGTACATGTTGACTTTTCTTTCAAAATTATTTTTAAAAATCTAAAGAGTATCCCTCTCATCTTAACTCCTACTCTCAAATAATAATCTCTTCATTTTATGAGCAGCATGACAGGGCCAATCTCTTTAACTGGAAAACATTAAAAATACCCCAATGGTAGTTTCTTTCATACTGAAAAAGAAAAATATAAACAGACATCTGTACGTGTTGTGGGTATCTTAAATCTATATACATATCTTAATCCTGTTTTTGCATTTTAAAATTTATTCCTGTGAGTTTCTTTTCTCAATCCTTTGAGTCTGAACCTTCTTATCTCATGCTAGGGCTTGAAGCTGTTCCTCCATCC
Source organism: Sciurus vulgaris (assembly GCF_902686455.1). Lineage (NCBI taxonomy): Eukaryota > Metazoa > Chordata > Mammalia > Rodentia > Sciuridae > Sciurus > Sciurus vulgaris. The sequence continues at coordinate 86,887,359 of NC_136474.1, forward strand.
CTACTAAAAAATAAAAAAGCATGTGTTGAGAACCAATCCCCAATGGAATAGTGTTGGCAGGTGGCACCTAGTTTTGGGTAAGGAGGCCAAGGTTGCTCCAACTTCATGAATTAATTAATGCCACTATCAAGAACAGAATTCATTATAAAAGGGTCCCCTTATTATCTCTCTCCCTTGTTCTGTCCCTGTCTTTTTTTCTTGCCATCTTTTTGCCCTTATGCTATAGAACAATGCAATGGGAAGGCACCTACCAGATGCAGCCCTTTGGTATTAGACTCGCCAGCCTTCAGAACCATCGGTCAATAAATTTGCTTATTGCAAATCACCCAGGCTGTGGTATTCTGCTATAGCAACACAAAACGAACCAGGACATTTCACAATTGGATAGTGACAGAAGTTTCCTGTATGACCTCTTCTCAGTTCTTCCACTGTTTTATCAACATCTACACACACCACACATAGGCACACACACTTTGAAATAGTGATACCAAAATCTTAAGAAGGCTCATTTGCAGGTGGTCAGAGGTCACAGATGATTTCATTTCATTTCTTCCTTTATTCTTTTCTATATTTTCCCAAAGTTTTTTTTTTTTTTTTTTTTTTTAGAAAACATGCTCACTGTGGACTTGTGACCAATGTGGATGCTCATCCTTCCTCCGTGAATAGGGACCTGTGCAGGAGAGGTGGGATTGCTTGGAGCAATTGCTTGGTATTTCAAGTGCTCAGCTGCTCTTTCCCTTCTTGCTGTGCTCACTCTGAGACTGGATCAGCTCTTCTATGAATGTTTATGATGCTCAACCATCAAGTGCTTGAGATGCAGGGACTGAGTGGCGATCAAAGCCAGCCCCACTCTGTTTTCATGTTGCTGAAGGATTTTTCATCTTTACATCTTCTCAGCTCCTAGCACTCAAGGGATCTCTCTAAATGGCTCTAAATGGCCAATTTTGATTTAGCATTTTTATCAGTCTACTGTACTAGGTTGTCAAAAAAAATAACTTAAACTTTACTGTCTCTAGTGAGGCAAGAGAAATACTTCAGACATTTGAAATTTTTAATTTTTAAGAAAAAGATTTATCTTAACATAATGCTACATATATTCCTGCTATATTGTGAAGTAGTAATCACTTTAAAACCAAATAAGACACTGGATGTCTATAATAACATCAGTAATTAACAATAATGTATCCCTTCCTATATTTCCTCATCTTAATATTTAAGGGTTTCTTATATCTGCACTGCTCTATTACAGGTATCATAATAGACTTTCTGAATTTCTGTATTTTATAATACTTGCTTTCTGTTAGACACTGAACACATGAGTTATGTCTAGCTCTGTGGTTCGCATTTTATAGGCCTTATCTCATTAATTTCTCATGTTAATGGCAGAAGGTACTTATTTTCGTTATCTCTATCTTGCATATGAAACTTATGCATATGTCTCAGAGACTTAAGTTGCCTTTGTCAAGGCCCCACAGTAGGCAAGTGAAACTTGCCTCTGGAATCTGCGCTCTCAAGGACTGACAATCCAGTTTCAACTGCCACAATATGGATTCTGTGTTAAGAGATAGTATGCCTTTTTTCACCCTAAGGGTCTGCCCCCAGGTCAGGTGAAGTCAAAATAACCTAGGAAATAACACCTTCTAAACCTGTGGAAGCCAGCCCAGTGACCCCATTTCTTTTCGATCTTCACCTGCTGTGTGTATTTCTCCATTGTCTTTCTCATCCAACCTCTTTAAATAAGTACAAGTGAATTCTGTTGTAGGTTACTGTCTTCTCCAAATCTGATTCTCATAAAGAGGGCTCAGAACACGTGAAGGAATTCTGGGGTTTCGTAGCTGAGTTAATTCGGGGAGAGGTAAGTTCAATTTCACACGCTGAGCTTTCTAAGGTAGAACTAGGTTACTCTAGTAAGAAACCTTCATTTTGGGTTTTTTTTCTTTTTTGAAGTTGCTATCAATGACATCCAATGTCACTGCATGATACTAATGTAAAGTGTCAGATTAAATCAAATAACTGTGTCTGTCTAATTGTTTTGCAAATGAACAACCGAAATCACTGACATTCAATGTAGCTTGACTTTATAGAGATTTAAATAGAAAAGTGATTCTCTGGAAGAGTGATCTTTTCACGTTTCCTGGGCTACTTGTGCAACATAGAAAGTGCCTAGCTATTCATCTGCTTGGCTTATTTGACCCAAATGAGGAAAATGGAAAAGATGTATATTCTTAGCTTGTGACACCACCACCTGTCACCTGTCACCTCCAGGTCAAGATCTTGAACTGCTCTGTAACGTAAACTGAAAAGAAAATCAAAGGACTGTTACCTTCTGCAAAATGTCATTTTATTTAAAGCTTTACAACCAGTCTTGGATGGAGGCATCCAGCATGACTGGCAGCTGCACTGGGTGATCTTCCTGGGGGCACTGAAATGAAATCCCAGCCCGCCATCACATTAAAATTATTGGGGCAGAGGATAGGAGAGTCTTTAAATTATGATTTATTTTCCCTTCTAGTCACATGTAGCGTTCAATATCCTGATCTAGACTTACACACAGAGCTGTGTATATGGGTATGTGATATCGATTATTAAAATATCAAAACACTCCTAACCAGCTAATAAATAATCAGTGCATTCAGTACCTTGAATATTCCCCTCCAATCAAAGACCTCCCTCAGGACCCCAGGAGATTCCTAAAACCAGCAAAAATGGAAAGCTTGACAGGGCAGGATTCTTCCAGAACTCTGCACCAATGCCTAGACCTGTACCATTCTGTTGTTAAATATTTTAAACATTGCCTCTGAAGTGAGAAGTGGAAAACTTGGCAGGCTGGCTTTATACAGCATCAATTTAAGAAATACCCTTTTATTCTATGCTTTAGATCTTTTACAAAACTCTTGTGAAGGTTATTTGTTAGGGATCTCTGCAGTGTCTCATTACAACGAATCAAGTGACAATATTTTTAAATTTTGGGGGAGGTATCTTTCTAGGACTGTAATTTATTTATCAAGGAAAAAAGCTTCTTGCTTCTTTTAATCAGGCAAAAGAAAGGCATGGCAATGTAGTTCTCTTTTGGATTTGTACCTCAGGAATTCTAGCACTAAAATTAATAGTGGAACAATAAAATCATACAAGTTACTTGATATGCCTCTTTTTCCTCCTAAATAATTTAATAATTTAAAAATTTTGTTTAATGTGATTTAATGTTAGAAGCCGCATCAAAATAAATTGAAAAGTGTTGTTATAGGTGGGAAAGCCAAAATCATAGGTAAGAGAGCATGATGGTGATCTGCTGTGCTGAGTGCCTTGGTTCCAGGGACTGCAGGGACCCCTCCACCCATGGTGCTTTCCTCAACCCTGCCATGCTCGTGCAGCCTGTGCTTCTGAGGGCAGAGCTGAGCGTGGCCATTATTAAAATGGAAAGAGGTCAGGTAATTGTTGGCAACCCATGCTCTCTACTCGGGAGTCATCCTCTGAGGTTTGTGTGCCCCTTGAGATGACCCAGCTGAATATGAAGACATGACATTTTGAGATTAGTCAATAAATTAGGATTATTTTACAGTTTGTCTGATGTGTTGAGTTACTCCATTCAGGCAGATGCAGCTTTAGATATTTACTTAGTTCATGGACAATTATAATCTTTCCAATTGCTTTTTCCCCCTACCTTCCTCATTGCCATTTCACATGAGCGTGTCTAATTTTGTAGAATTAGTATGGGCAGAAAGAAGTTACATTTGAAACAGTTGTTTTTGCTAAAGGTGGTTTTAACACTACAAGAACTGGTGTAGAAAATTAAATGTTGAGAAGACTGATCAGAAGGAATGCAAGTTTTAAATTGTCAGTGCATATCGTTTTCTAGAACTTTCTTTTTCACCCTATATACCATAGATGATAGGCCAAAATGAAAACAAACCACTTATTACCTTCAATAGTCTGTGAATTCCATGCATTTGGAGACAATATACTTTTATTTTTATGATTACCATTCTTTGTTCAATGTATTATATATGATATGTACTCAGTGAATATTTACCCAATTTTATTTTGTTAAATTCTATGTGTGTGATTAGCATATTGGAGAACAACTAGATCTTCTTCCTTATAATTTTTGTATGTTTTAACTATCTTGTTTAAAATTTTGCTATTCTATCAATCAAATAATAATTCTTATTCATTTGCCCTGCCTTTTCAGTTACTTGATCAACCAATACCATATTACTGTGTTCCAGACACATTTTTAAAAGAATACATACATAAATAAGACATTTACTTTCAATAAATTGTCGTACACATAATAAAACAGAGTTGTAAGTAAATTTTTTTCCATTTAATGAAATAAATTAAAATAGAAGTCTAAAAAAGTTTGATGGAAACAATTATGTACTCAGAAATTGAGTACTCATCAATTATGTACTCAGAAATTGAGGAACATCTTCACAGAGGTGTTGATGATAGCGCTTTAACTAAACGATGTGTGTGAGTTTCCCAGGTGAAAGGAAGTGGGAGAAGACATTCGAGCAACAGTGACCACCTTGTTCAATATCTGTCTTCTTGGAGATGATCACGGAGATGATGTTTATGTTGCATGGTAGAGAAGTGGCAGACAAGCTTGGAAAGTTGGGACAGATGCTATTATGAAGGACCTCCCGTGCCACCCAAGGGACCTGGCGACTTAGTCTATAGGTGAAGGACAGTTAACAGGGTGGTTGGCCAAGCATCAGAGTTGCAATCATCAGTATATGTTGATATGAATGGACCAATGGAGAGCGGGGTCGTACCTCACTTAGGTTTTTGTTCCCAACTCAGCTAACCTTTGGGCTCCTGTGTTGTTATGTCATGCTAAGTCACCCTACAAATACCTGGGCACTCAAAAGGTGGAAATAACATGTTCTTCAACGGTTAGGCTTATGTGACATCCGCTGAGAACTCTAAACTACCAATTGACGAAGATCATTCAGAGAGGAAAAGTTAAATCTATGTAGAAAAATGGAAAGGAACGGAATTGGGCAGTTGTAGGAGAGAGATGACAAGTCATTTACTATGTCAGAGGAAGGTGCTGCCTCTGCGTGTTGGAGCGTCATGTGGTTCAGGTTTGAAATTCAAAGCTGATAATTTTTCTTTATGTATAACATCCATCCATGAAGGGGTCAAACAGCATTCATGTAATGATCCTCTCAAAATTTCAGTGGAATAAGGAGTAGGCTGGGATTGTAATTTATAGATCAGGATGGGGCAGCGATTGCTGGAAAGTGCTAGAAAAGCTGCAGCATCCCTTGTGAGGGATTTGGTACAATCAGCAGGCAAGACCAGACAGCAAGGTTGCATAAGGAAGCCAAGATGCTAGGTGAAGAGAGTCCAAAAGTGGTGGGGAGTCCATCAGAGGTGGGGATTGGTGCCAAGATGGACAACCTGCCTGTTTTATGTGAAATAGAGAGGTATATCAGAAGCAAATTATCTCCCCCAAACTGAAAAAAAATCACTGATTTTTCCAACTTGATACATTTTTCACTGGGTTCCTTTGTGTTCCATTTCGTCCATTGTGTTATTTGATATATTTGAAATAGAAAATATTTTAATTTTGTTGTATAATAAAGGGATAATGGCAATTTTAAATGCAATTCAAATTTATTTGCTTAATGTAAATAATTGTTGTATTCATTTAAATAAGACAATGAAGGAAGTTGGGACAGTGTCCTATGAGTTACCTGGTATTCGATAGGAATTTCAATGTACTCAGGAAAGAAAAGTATCATTTTAAATGATCTCTCCTAAAGCAAGACAGATACAATTATTCTACAGCATTTGCATGAACAAAGTTATTAGCAGTAGATATATTGTTAAATAGATTACTAGATAATTAATTATTAACAGCTTGAGAATTGTTTTATTCTCTCTTGGTTCCTTTCATCTATACGTGTGTGATGATGGAAAGGAATGTCTCATTATATTAATCACTTGCATGTATTGAGTAATGATCTGTTTCAGGCACCATGCTGAATTCTTTATATGCATCATCCATGTATATTTTAGATAACTCATTTTCTGGTAGGTCTTGTCCTCCCTCCCACTCTTTGGTAGAAAAACAAAACACGAGCATGGAGCTTAGTAAAATTAACCTTGGACCACACACCTTGGCTGAGGGTGAATTTGAATCTAATGTAGTCTGGCTTCACAGTGTATGAGTTTATCCACAGCTTCATGATTGCTCTTGGCTTTGCCTGGCCTCTTTGAAGCTGGGAAGAGCAGAGTGGAGGTCTTAGTTCCTGCTAGATGACAGAGCGCACTTGCTCTGGTCAGAGCAGTGAGTGAAAAAGTGTCTGAGATGTTGTGCCCAGGCAGTACTGCAGGTTCTACAGTGGTGCCTGCCTTGGTCTCCAGGGTGAGACACCACCCCAGTGTGATATCACATCCAGGATAAAGTCAGGAAAGATGAACACTCTGGCTGTGTGGTCACAGGTCTGATAAGGAAAGTGGAAAGGAAAATCCTGATTAATGATTTCTCAATATGCTTCTAGGTACCAGGAAGTGAAGGAGGCACTTGGGTCTCTAGGCACTTTAACATAGCAGCTCAGTCACAAAAGACTACCCTTGTTGGTGTGGGTACTTTTGCATTGCTTACCTTCATTTCCTCATCTGGGGAGCCTGCAAGAGGAGTCTGAAAGGATGGAATTGATCCTCTAGGATGAAGCACCTTTGGAGGACCTTCAGACATCTGCTAACATTCCTAGCTATGTACTACACTGGACAATGTGGTACGGATTGCAGAGACATGCAGTTTGGGGGAATCTATTGCATTGATTGACTACTTGGGTGAACTGCAACCAGAATCCAGACCAGAGGTGGATGGAGAAGAGCAGACAGATTTGAGACTTTGGTTTGGGACTTGAAGTAAGTTTTAAGAGCTGAGGGCAAAAAGATATGCAGGATTTAATTTTCCAGACTTATCTTTCTTTAATCCGTCTTCCATTCTGAAGCCAGAATGATGTTTAAAATGTGAATCAATAAGAGATTCATGATTCAACTCACTTGCAGAATAAAAGCCCACCTGTAGGAGACCCTGGTCAGGCTCCCAGGGCCTGTGTCCCGTCTACCTGTTCTACCCTGATCTCCTGCCATAGACCCGGAGTTTCATTAAGTGGACCCCTTTTGCTTTTCTATTCTATATGTGTCTCACACGTATATTCCTACAGCAGCAGTAACTTTCGTATTCCATATCACATGGTAAAATCTCTACTTCCCCTGGAGGACGCCTTAAACAATACCTCCTCCAGGAAGCCACTCTTTTAAAATTTTTTTCATTTTTACAGACTGCATTTTGATTCAGTGTACACAAATGGAGTACATCATTTCGTTTCTATGGTTATGCATGATGTAGATCCACATGCATTTCAGATAGAGTACTAATCTCCAAAATTTTTAAAGAACTTACAAAACTTTACACCAAAAATACAAAGAACCCAATCAATAAATGGACCAAGGAACTGGACAGATGCTTTACAGAAGAAGGTATACAGGTGATTAATAAATATATGAAAAAGTGTTCAACATCTCTAGTAATTAGAGAAATGCAAATTAAAACAACTCTACGATTTCATCTTACTCCAATTAGAATGGCTATTATCAAGAACACAAACAATAATAGATGTTGGCGAGGATGTGGGGAAAAAGGCACACTTGTACATTGCTGGTGGAGTTGCAAATTGGTGCAGCCACTCTGGAAAGCAGTGTGGAGAATCCTCAGAAAACTTGGAATGGACCCACCTTTTGACCCAGTTATCCCACTCCTAGGTTTATACCCAAAGGACTTAAAATCAGCATACTACAGTAACACAGTCACATCAATGTTTATAGCAGTGCAATTCACAATAGCTAGATTGTGAAACCAACCTAGATGCCCTTCAATAGACGAATAGATAAGGAAGCCATTCTTGATCTTCCCATTTTATGCAACAAAAATGGACATGTCATTGTCATGATTTCTGATGTAATCTTTAAAAGTGCAAATTTACCGTGTTTCTTTCCTGGCTTAAAACATTCACTTGTTCCCCCTTTTGAAGCAGGTGGAGTAGGACTTTGCCTTATATGAAAAGCAACCTCATAAAATATAGTAAATACTTGGATAACATGACATATATCAATGACATTCTATCAAAAGAATGTGAGTCGAGAGACAACAAAATAGAGTTTTTATGGCAGTAAACATTTGAGGTTGCATTAAAAAAAGTGTTTTGTTTACATTGGATTCTTAAAGTTAAGAAATTTGGAATACTATTTCAATATAAATATATCAGGCATCCAGTGATAACAGTAAGAAAAATACATCATTCAAAATCAGCAAGGTAAATCTAACATTTTGGGGGCAGGCATTCATAAAAAGTCTGGCAAACAAGAATAGCAGGAGGTCATGGAAGTTGCCTACAGCAGGAGAGCATTAGCAGGGGGAGAAAAAATAAAGTCCTTATTAGCAAGAAAACAGCAGGCAAATTAATGTTTCATAATTATATTCATTTTTATATAAGATAAACAAATTTTCTTGAGCTGATCGAGATTTGTTTTTCTGTTATTGGGAAAATATAATTTCTCTGCTTCTCCAGCTAGAGTGAAGGTGCATTTTTCTTTTCTTTCCTTTTTTGCCTGGAGTAATGGTGCCAAAGCTCGCCAGCACAGCGTGGGGTCCAACGTGCCCTGCATACCTTTCAGTCCACAGGGTTTTCTCACTGAGCTGGTTCCTTGTGCAATGACTTCTCATAATTTATGTAAATTGGTTTTAAATGAGAATGTTTAACTAAAAGATTTGATCTTCCCATCATGACAGCTGTTATAAATATGGGTGTCCAAGCTATGTCATCTTCTTTCTTATAATTTATTTACTTTTCAGATTTATTATTATATTTTTAATATCTTCCTGAAATGAAGGTATGCATTTGAAATTTTCATGAAAACTTTTGGGCTAATAAATAGGGTGAAGTTATGGAAATGAGCATTGAACTATAAATTATGAAGCCTATGCTCTGATCCCAGCTCTTTCAACTTGAATTGGAACATTAAGCAGCTAAACTCCCTGGGCCTCACTTTCCTTACTTGTCATTGAGGTATCAAAAGGTAATGTCTGCATTAGTTTGCAAAGCACAGTAGCACTATTTTATCTCTGGGTTCCACATCCATTGATTCAGGAAACTGTAGAATAAAAATACTTAAAAACATTTTTATCTATACTGAGTGCATGAAGATTATTTTTCTCATAATTATCCTCTGAACAAAGTGTACCAGCAGATGTGGGTAGACTGTATGCATACACTTCGCCATTTTTATTAATTAATTAATTTTGGGAGGTGCGTACTGGAGATTGAATTCAGGGGCACTTGACCACTGAGGCCTAGTTTGTATTTTATTTAGAGACAGGGTCTTACTGAGTTGCTTAGTGCCTTGCTTTTGCTGAGGCTGGCTTTGAACTCATGATCCTCTTGCCTTTGCCTCCCGAGCTGCTGGGATTACAGGCATGCACCACTGCATCCGGCTATACTCTGCCATTTTATATAAGGCTCTTGCGTATCTGTAGATTTTGGTACTCTGGGGGTCCTAGAACCAATCTCCTGTGGATTCTGAGGGACAACCATGCTGTGTGATTTAGACCACAAAATCTATTATTTCACAGTTCTGGAGGCCCTGGGTAGAAAATCCAGGTGTTGGTAGGGTTGGTTCCTCCTCAGGGCCATGAGGGAGGGATCTTTTCTAGGTCTTTCTCAGTAGGTTATAAATTTCTTTTCTCTGTTTCTTTTCTTATCATCTTCCCTCTACGTGTTTCTGTCTCTGTCAGATTTCACCCCTTCATGAGACTACCATTCCTATTGGAATAAAGTCCATCCTAATGACCACCTCATTTTAACTTGATGGCTGCCATGAAAAACCCTGTATCGAAATCAGGTCAGAACCAGAGACACTGGAAGTTAGGACTCTGCTATATCATTTGTGTGTGTGTGTGGGGGGGGGGGGGGCATGGTGGTGGTGGTGCAGGGCACATTCAGCTCATAACAATGTCCAGTTTCTTTCTTTTTGATTTTAATGATCTGTCCAGGCTATATCCTTCATGTGTTGGTCAGAACCTCTTAGGTTGTTTGTGAAAGAAACATAAACACACCTGTTCCTGCACAGCAGGAAGAATTTGTTTGTTCCCAGAATCCAGGTAACACGAAGGAGAGCAAGGCCACCCAGGTCTTACATGTTGGCAGAATGCATTTTCCCTTTGTTCAGGCCTGCTTTGTTTCAACTGTGTCTTCTTTTCATCCTGGATTGGTACCCCTCTTAACAAAAGACTTGACCTCCAGCTCCAGGAGTGGAATGAGGAGGGCAGGATGTGGAGGCCTTCCATGGAGCTAAACCATCACAGGGCTGCATCTTCAGGGACCTTTGGAATCAGGTTCTTACCCAGACCTGCTCCCCAAGAGGGGGCCAGGGCAGGGTGGGAGAGTGGATTTTTCCTAGGAGAACAGCGTTTTCTGGGGTGGGGAGTTTCTAGACTTTAACTACAGTAATGTCATTTAAAAATGTCTGTTTGTCCTTGTGGGTTGTGCATGTGTTTATGCAGGACTTGTTGAGTCATCTTCTGGGTGTAGATGAGGGATTTCCACACTGGCTGTGAAAGCTGAAATGAACAGGGATTAAATAGCAGCCTGTTCACTGCAGAAATAAAGTGAGGTCATCAGAAGAGACAACAGGAGAAAGGAAATTGCAAGGTGTGATTGGAGTGTGTGTGTGTGTGTGTGTGTGTGTGTGTGTGTGTGTGTGTGTGTGTGTGTGCTTGCAAATCCTGAGATAGATCCCAGGTTTGCCTCAAAAAAGGGAGTCACTCTGTCCAAGGGGCACTTCAGGACACAGGAGCAAAACACCTTGCACTGAAGGGCACACCAACCCGATGGAAGTCTGTGGAAGACCCCAGCATAAAGACTAGTGGAGTTGTAGGCTGCTTCTCCAGTTGACATTGTGCTGGGGTGGATGGTATCCACCTGCCTTCCGGACTCCTCTCCACATGGTTCCTGCAAGTGCGACCTTATTTTGAAACAGGGTCTTTGCAAATGCAATCAAGTTGAAATGAGAACTACTAGAATCAGGTGGTCTCTAACCCAGGGACAGATGACTTTCTAAGAGACAGGAGAGGGCAATTTGGGCCCCCAGGTACAAGAACACATATGATGTGAGGAGGAAACTGGTGAGATGCTGCCACCAGCCAAGGAGCACGGGGTGCTGCTGGCAGCTGATGGAAGTTGGAAAAGGCCAGGAAGGAGCCTTCCCTCCACCCTGGGAGGGAGCAAGATTCTGCCAACAGCTTGACCTGGGAATTCTGGCCTCCAGAATGGTGAGAGAATACATTTCTGTACGTTCTTCCACCGGTTTGTGGAACTTTGTTGCCACAGCCTGAGGAAGCCAGCACAGATGTCACACTTCAGTTGAGAGCAAGAGCATGAGCTAACAGCCTCCTTCAGAGGTCAGGAAATGAGGCACTTAAACATCCAAACTCCAGGCTGAGATTCTGCTGGGCTTTGTGATGCTCCTTTGTGGGGCTTGCTTTGAGGTTCTGCTCCGTCACAGAGAAGGTTCCTATTTTATACCTGTGTGTTGCTGGAAATCCTAACCCTTCAAGGCTGAAATCAAATACACATCGTTTAGAGAGGAAAACCTGTACTAATGGTTGTACTTATTGAAAATAACATTTCCCTTAGAGTTCCCCATAAATCATTAAATAACTGAAAGTAAAACAAACCGGCATGTTCCTTCTATCCACAGCCCCCTCATATTTTTGCCCTGTAGGCTTTAGGGTTTTCCTCTTTCTAGAGTATTGTCTGATTTGGACGGGAAATATCAATTTCCTCTATGGAAATTCTTCCAATTGCTTCTCCAAATGTCAGTGGTATTGGACTTTCCCTGGGAAAAAAATTGCTGTCAGGGAAGTCGTTTGCAGATCAAGTAGATAACAGAAACCAGGATGCTATTATTAGCTGTGAAGAAGGCGGTGAGTTTGCAGGTTATATAAGTGAGGGAATGGTGGCGTTCTAGGAGTGAGGAGAGAAGTGGAAAATTGATCAGTGAGGAAGATGGGGCGTTTTCTCATTACCTCTTTTTCTCCCACCAAAAAAATAAAAGAAAAACAAAAAAGATCAATATTGAGCTCTGGTCTTCCTGTCTGTGTGACATCACTCGAATACAATTGGACAAAGAATAATATTGTCTGTATTTAAAGTGTTTCAGGGTTGATGATAAAATCCCCGATTCAGGTCAGTGGACACATGGAGAAGTAAAAAGTCAAGCACCTTATTCCAGAGGAGTGATTTTTATATCCCACTCTGCTTTTGCTGTGTTACAGTTATAAGATTGTAGACAGCCCTTTCTCGAGTTTTTGCACATCTCTTCACAGTTCACAACAATCTGACTGTTGTTTTGCAATTTCTTTTCTAATTAGACTTTTTGGCATGTGCAAATGCAGAGCGCTTTAATTCCAGTCCATTTTTTTCCCCTTCACCTTTTTCTTCATTTTTATTTTATTATTATTCAGCAGCTGGTTTGGTGCTTCTCTGGTTATTTTCTAAGCTTTGGCTATGGTATACTTGGTACTTAATTTCTGGCACACTCTTTTCTGATGCTTGTCAGCTTTCATTTTACCCTCTGTGTTTTCTTAGTATATAAAGATCAACCATTACTCATTGTGTTTTGAAGATAATGTTGGTTGTGAACCTGGAACGACTTGAATAAACTTGCAATAAATGACCCTATCCAGATGCAGAGAAGAGAATGCATGGGGTCCGGGCGATAACCAGTGCGTGGGGACAGCAGCAGCAAAGCCTGTCAGCTCCCCAGCACAAACATTGAGCACCGCCTCAGGCAACTCGGCAGAACAGAACTTTCCCAGGAAGGAGTTTCCTCTCCATGAGCTGCCCGCAGCAGCTGCCAAAACTTCTCCCTCTATGCTCTCCACCTCCCAATCAAGCACTGAAATTCCAAATCAACAGCCTGAAATCCTTTTCAGCAAACAGCTCCATTCCTAATCTCCTGAGAATCCGGGAAGCAAATCTCCAACTAGGGCAGATTCACAGCAGCAGCCGCCTCTGAGTAAGGTTATCTTTCTTTCTTCACATCGCACCGCTGAGCTTGTTCACATAATTAGAGATGAAAGGATGTGAGGCGAGGAGCCCATGGAGATGAGGCCCAGCACCTGCTCTGAATGTAGCAAAGGGTCTAGGTGCAATCTGCTAAAGTCCTAGGACGGTGACCGGGTGTAGTAGTGTGCGGCTCGTCATGACACAGCAATCCTCGCGGCTGTCTATAGACACCAAGTTTAGTGGCACACTTGCCTTGGAAAAATAGGTCCAGGATCTTCTAAAGGTGACATCATGTCTTTAGGTCTGAAAAGTTTAAGAATCTTCCTCTAAAAATAAAATAATTTTGTGTTTTAATCTCGAAGGATCATTTAGGTTGGGTGAATAAAATTAAATCCACTGTTCACTAAATAGTAAATGGACAGGAACAGAAGAAACAAATGAAGCAATCTCTAAGTAAGGCACCTGGTCTGGACCTGCCATGGATGACCGGTCCTCCTCCATGGGCTAGGTCTAGGGTGGCAAAAGGCAGCCTCAGGTCTAGGGAGTCCTTTGAACTTCTCAGCAACGACTTCCAACCCAATCTTGAGGTGATCCTATTAAACATCGTTATATCAGACCAAGCCTTTGCTCTGAGGCTTCCTGTGGCTTCCCATTCTACTCTGAATGGAACTACAGCCCTCCGATGACCCACATCATGACCCAATGACTTCAAGTCATCTTGCTCCATCCCACCTTTCTCCTTCCTTTAGATTGTCCCAGCTACACTGACCTTGTTCTTCTTTAAACACACAAAGAGCGTTCCCACCTCAGGGCCCCTGTGACTGCTGTTCCCTTGATCCAGAAGATTCCACCCCCATATATCTAGCCTGCCTCCTTCTCACTTTCTGTGAATCTACTTATGAATCAGAGGCTTTCTCTGGCAATGTGATCTGAATTACTCTATATTGCCTGTCCTCTTTATCCTCCACTTTGATTTTCTTTACAGTTATTTTTCTCTCCCTGGTATAGACCACATAAGTGGGTTTTCTCTTTCTCTTCTTAATTAGAAGCAAGATCCATGAGGACAAAGGCTTTTTTCGTTAATGGGCTGACACATAATCACCGTGGTAAACAGGATTTGGGGTCACCGCCAATGTTGCTGTTACATGGTGAAGAGACTGCAGATGGAGTTGAGGTTTTTAATCAGTTAGCTTTGATGTGGGAGAGTTATCTGGATTATTTTTCATTCCCCAAAATGGAAAAGGGAAGTAGAATGTCTGGGAGTCAGAGGAAGGTATGCCCATGGAACGACACAGAGATGCCAGGTTGTTGGCTTTGCAGATGGAGGATGGAGCCACTAGCCAGGTGCCCTTTGGAAGTAGGAGCAGCCCTCAGCTGAGTCAGCAAGGCAATGGAGACCCCATCCCTAGAGCCATGAAGAACTGAATTCTGCCAACAACTTCACTGAACAGAGAAAGCAGGTTCTTTCCCAGAGCCTACAGAGAGGAATGCAGCCTCTGGATACTGGTTTTTACCCTGTGCAACTCCAAGCAGAAACCTAACTGAACTCATCAGACTCTTACCTGATAATAACTATGAGGTAATAAGTTTGAACTGTATTAATCTTGATAAAAATGAAGAAAAATTAGAGAAGCGTAAATTGCCTGAAGAATATTTGGGGTTTTGAGAGTTAATATCCAGAAGAGTAAGAATTAAATGGTTACTTAAGCTGTCCATTATTATATGGACAAAGTACAAGGTATAGACTGAAATGCTGTGAAATCAAAAGGTTTTTAAAAAGAGGTTGCCCCCAGCAACTTGGGAGCCCAAGGAAGGAGGATCCTGAGTTCAAAATCAGCCTCAGCAATTTATTGAGGCTTTTAGCAACTTAGCAAGGCCCTGTCTCAAAGCCCCTGGGATCAATTCCCAGCACAAAAAAAAAAAAAAAAAAAAAAAAGGTTGTTGAAAAAGAGTCAATTCTCTTTTACTTAGAAGATGTCGGTTAATGTTTTAAGTCTCAAGTTCATTGTTCACAGGCTCCATGATCTTCAACAAGTCACTTAAAATGGAGATAATGACAATATCTACCTCCAGAGGGTTGCGGAGATCCAAAGAGACATTGTATAATACAAATGTTTTGCAAATGATAAAATAAACCTTCAACCATGAGTTGTTAAAATATGATAACTCAATTCTCTTGGAAGTACTGGAACTGTTATCTTTAGAAGGGTTCTTCTGTTCTGGTAATTCTGAGACAAGTTTATTTTTCAGAAGTGTGTTTTTCTGCTAAACACATTGGTATGATACGCATATGAAACAATGTGCTTTTGCATTATATGCATACTTAAAATGGGAATATTCTCACTTCATGATTAATATGAGGGTGAGAAGCTAGCTCAAAATATTTATGGCATGTTTAGGGCTGATTAATCTTATGATCTCACAAACCTGATCTATTTCACAGCTTCTGAGCTAAAATAGGAGGTACATTATTGTGCTATAAAGGTCTTGGAATGAAATCTCTCATCTTCATGCTTGTGTATGAACAGGCATCAGAAATGTCATTTTGCTGGCTGAACTGCAGCTTAGACTCTGCTCTCTGTGCATTGGTGTGGGGAGCTAGGGTGTGTGTGGGGGTTTTTAGCATTTTCCCCAGCTTCCTGGGTACATTGGCTGTGGAAGATAGGTGAAGAGAGGGCTGATGGGCACGTGGAGTGGATAGCATGGCCTCTTGTTCCAAACTTGCCCCATGGATTCAGAGTGACTAGAGTTGTGAGGGTCCAAAGCTGCTGGTACAAAATAGAGGAGGCAGTTTCTCTCGTCACATCTAAAGGGGGCTCTAGTGCTTGAGAAATCTCTAAAGGCCAAACATAGCAAGAAGGGGGGTCACAGGGACCCCCACACATGGCTGGTAGGACCAGATCCCAAGAGCAGTCTGCTGCCTGGTGAAATGGTGACCACTATTATCCCTTGGTGGCGGCACCCTGACTTCCGGCCCCATCCCACTCCTGTATGTAGCCACAGAGACCTTCTCTATGTGGTGGGAGAAGATGAAAGTAGCTTAGTGTTGGAAACGTGGAGAATGCTAAGTAAAACAGGAGGGGCACATGCCATGGAATTCCACAAGCTACCTGCAGTCATGAATGCATGTGTGAGGAAGGGCCATGGATCCAGCACACAGGGACATCAACGCTGTGGAACTTGTCAGCAAAACAAGAGGCAGAGAGGTATATTTGGCCTTGGGTTATTTTGTTATAAGTAAGCCATTTATTTTTAAATGATCTACTTGTCTCCATTATGTTTATTTATATGATTATCTCCACTTGTTTATTGAATCTGGATGGAGTTTAAAAGGCAGCAATAAGAAGATTCAAAAAGCGCCAGAATGATGGTAGGTCCTACTGACATCTCATTGGCATCTGTGATTTCGTCATATGGCGGTGAGCACCTGACCGAGTATTATCTGAAGGGCATTGAGGGTATACATAAAATGCTTAATTAAAACATGCCAGAAATTGGGGGAATCTTTGCAAACACGGGGGATTTAGAAGGAAAGAAGTGTTCTGTTTTCTAGGAACAACAGGGGGCTCCTTCTCAGGGGTCCATCCTCTCCTGGTGCTTATTCAAAGTTTGGCCTCCATCTTTTATTCTTTATATCTTCTTTGGCTTCCTGGGGCCAGTGCATTTAGGAAAAGCAGAAGCCATGTCCTTCTACTTAGCTTCCTTAATTTGGGTTTTATTTCTGCCCAGTCATGAGATTCTTAGACATACAGGAACTTGACTAGAGTCGGATAATTATTTATGCTCTGTAGACCTCAGTTTTTCTGCCAGTCACCTCAGTCATTTTAACAGAAGACTAAGGTTGTTAGTCGGCTGACTTTAGATAGGGAGTCTATCCTGGATGAATCGGTGGCTCCGTGTCACCGTAAGTGTCCTTAAAAGCGGAGCAGGGAAGCAGAGCTCAGAATCACAGGAGCCACGACTGTGGGTTGATGGTCCTGGAGATGCAACAGGACTTTGATGGGAACAGGGACCATGAGCCAAGGAATATGGACAGCCTCTCAGAGAGACTCGGAAGGCAAGGGCGCACATTCAGGTGCAGCTGCCAGCAGGGAGCCCTGGCCTGGGGTGGGGATTTCTTTTCTTTGCCCAGTGACATCTGTGTTGGAGATCTAATGTGCAGAACTGTAAGAGAATAGAATCTGTTGTCCTTTAAGCTACTAAGTAGGTGGTAACTTATCATGGCACAAGGAGAAAATGAATGTCCCCTCCCTGTGTTGATGTTGATGATGATGATGATTATCATTGCTATTATTATTCAGGGCATTCAATGATATACTCTCAAATTTAACCTGACCACACCTGCTGAGGACATCATTTCTCTCTTTTGTAGAGTTCACTTGTTTGTTGAAATCATTAATTTTTGGATTCAAAAGGCAGATTTCGGACTAAATGATTAGAAAAATTTAGAGTCCTTCTTAGTCATTCCACAAAATGAGGAAGAAAATCAATATAAAATATTAATATTTTATGGAAGGAAAAAGACCCTCAGGCTATTCTTAGTAATTAGAAAAAAACTTTGAAGAGAATTAAATTTTTATTTTTAGTTTATATTCCAAAGTCTGAGACCTAACTGGGATAATTTTGTCCAAGATTATATAGTAACTATAATAAGTAATGTTTGGTACCTTATGAAAGTTTTGGGAATGAAAGTATTAGACAAATTGGTAATAACAGTATAGACTGATTACGTAGAATGATGTTTTCAGAGTAAGGAATGTCTAAAGAAGACAAAGTGAGCTTCCCAAGAAATGCCTCCCTTTGTGAATGTTTTTCTAAGTGTGATAGTTTTTCATTAATTGGAGTGTGGGTGGGTGTGTGCATGTTAATGAAGGTTCAGGATCAGTGAAGTGAAATACTTCATGAAGTTAGTGCTCTGTCAACCTAACAACATGGATGTGAGGATTTGGTCCACCCTGTGCCCTATAGTCATCCCGCATGACAAAACCAGAGTGCTCCCAAGAGCACCTGAATAGCCAGACCCCGAGGCTCCCAGGAGCAAGCAAAGACCTTCCTAAGTGTGACTGAAGTATGAACGCCTGAAGGAAAGCCTAGAAACCACCCAGATGCCTAAATCTTTTGAGAAGCTAGGAAACAAAATGTGATACATGTAAGGTGGAGGAACCAGGCACTGAAGTGCTGAGAATTTCTCTGGAAGATCTGCAAGTATTTTTAGAAAGCAGTTTAAGTGTGTGTGCATTTACTATACTGAACCATGGTTAATTTAATAACGTGTGACCTTCCTGCTGAAAACTAAAGGGGATGCTTGTAGTTCAACTTCACATATTAGCAAGCCAATTGTATGGTTTTCAGAATGTTTCTTCAAAAAAAAAAAAAAAAAAAAAAAGAAAAGAAAACATGTGTTTTTTCTTCTACTTCTCCAAGGTTTTGATTCTTCAAAAGGCAGCCATGCAAATTCCAAAACAGAGAATGATACATTTAATGTAAAGGAATCTCAGTGTTTACTTGGGGTCAATCATTTTGAATACTCCTCCGTACCACTTGTAAATTCGTTGGAATATTTAAGAATCGTATGGCTGACGTGAGACTAATATGTTAGCATCATTCATTCTCCTAAGAAAATGAAATTCACACACATCTTTATACTGATTGGATTTCTTATAAACACTTATAGGAACTGGTGTGGTGGCGTTATGTAGTAACATAAGAGTCTTAGCCATGGAATGAACTAACGTGATTCTGCAGTAGTGTTCGATGTGGAAGAAGTATATCAAATGAACTTAGGTGAACTGTCAAGTTTAGGTGAAGTATTGAGGAGATTTACATAAATCTGCATATGTGTAATATTTCCCCCAACTAACTCCACAGAGTTGAATCTGTTCTGTCTTCTACTTTTAACATGGCTAGTGAAGAGGACTTGGAATGTACTGATTAATCCAAATGATGCATAAGTATGTAACTTTGTCTAATTAATTTCACCTTGTTCTCTCCGATTCTTGTTAAAAAATGTCTGCTCTTTCCTATCAAAGGTGTCTCAGACTCTCTTGTTTTACAATTTAATTGCCTTGAGTTAATTATTCAGTATTTTAGGACGTTTAGGCAATCAATAGCATATGACGTGGGTGGACGTGGAGGGTGGCTGGTCCAGTGGCCCTCCTGAGTGTCGTACTGCCAGCTGCTTTTCTCATCTTTGTCAGGGGCCAGTTTCCTGTGTGAATTCAGCTCTCATCTTGCCCCCATTGGTCTGCTGGTTCCTCTACAATCCGCATGCCATTCTGGGCTTACATGGCTTTCCTCTGGCCCTCCGCATTGATTTCCTTCTGTTCTTACAATGGGTAACCAATCAACACCCTCCACAGCAGTTTACTTCCTCTCTGGGACATTTAGTGACATACCATGTGTGGATGTACTTAGATGCAGCCACTTGGCTCACCAGGCTCTGCCCTGTTGTATGCAGTGCTGTGCTGACCATAGTGACTCCCAGCAGTCCTGGGCTCTTCCAGGGTCTCCTAGGAGACATACAGTTGATTTTCCAGGGAAATAAGAAACTGTCTTCTTGTCTAGGATTTCCACCCACACAAATGCTCCCTGAGAGATCTCTGTTACATTCTGTTTTCTGAGATTCAAAGTCTTACCTTATGTCTCTCTTTCTTTCATGCCCCCCTGTCTGACCCAACAGTGGCCAGAAAAAATTCTTCCTGTAGGGTGCAAACTTTCTTTATCTCTGATATCTTTATGTCTCTTCCTAGAACTTACACTGTGCTCACAAGTGAAGACTTAGCTCTTAATATAAAACATACTGTTTTTTTTTGCTGTTATATAATCGTCCCACATGCCCGCAATACAGCCAGATTTTCAACTCACAGTTTTATAAGAGAATGTAAGGATATTTAATGAGACTTCCAAGCTGAGCGAGGTTCCTTTTATTCTAGGCTGTTCCCAAAGAAGTGAGGAGAGAAAGTGGGTGATAGAGGGTCCAGATTTGTGCTCTTCCAAAAAGGTAGGAAGGAGAAAAAAATCTTCACCCTTTTCAGCTATCTTCTTAGAGTCAAACTTGGGTTTTTTCACAACAGGGACCACTGGCTGTTGACTTTATCTTCGAAATTCAATGAGAGAGGAGACAAAGTGCTTTAGCATGTACCCTGTGAAGGGAGGCCCTAGTGTGGGGAATCTGGCCAAGGGTCCAAGCTGGTTTCTGTTCCCTGGAGCCTAACTTGATGGTGGGTAGGTGACACCTGTTCTGGTGTCATCCTGTGCACATCACTGTGTAGTCTGAGAGGCAGCACCAAGCAGAAGCTAAGATGTGAGGAAGAGACCTGGAGAGAGGAAGCTGGAGACATGTTTGCAGGAGGAGAGGCCATGGTCCTCAGGGTTCCTGAGTCAGCCTGCAGGTGAGCTTTGGAGGTCTGTGGGACCCAGGGGAGAAATGTTCTGAGTACTTAAAGGAATGTGGGGCATATACTTTTATCAGACAATAAAATAAATGAACCATGTTGGAGGGAGGAATCCCTGGGTGAAGTACATACATTGTCAAGTGATTCCAACCATCACATGGAGAGTGGAGGGGGCGCATTACTCCCCATCCTACGCACGGGCACTAACGATATCATCTGCAAGGAATGGAGTACCTGATTTATCCCTCCTAGCAGGGACTATTTTCCTCAAGTCCTTGAACTTCAAGGGACCCATCTCTGTAGCCAGGGTGACATTGTGTATGAAATTGTGTGTATGCATCTTGGTGCATTTTGTCTCAGGAGAGATTCTGGAGCTTTCAGCAGATTCTGAAGAGTCTCTGAGTCCAAAGCATTAAGGACCATCAGATTAAAGGAAATGTTACCCTCTCATCTTGATGCATTAAAACCCTTTTCCTTTTCCCGCAAATTCCGGTCAAAGAGCAGTACCACTGATCACAGAGTTCATTTCTATTTCCATGAATCCTCTTCATGATAAAATGCATGCAAAAATGTCCACTAGAAAGAGAACAACAAATACAACATTGGAAGAGGACAAAGGCTTGCCTTGGGCCTCTTGTGAACATTCTCTTAGGGGCTTTTCTAAAAATAAGCCAGGAATCACAGGCATCTTTAAATCATCGGAATTCCTCAGAGAGAATTCAGCTTTGGAAACTCATTTTTGAGCTGAGAGGTGTGGATGAGGATGACCAGTAGCTTATGATAAATAACTTACTGTAAAGGGCAAGTTTCAGTGAGGAATTAGCGATTTATCCTCAGGAGGCTTTTATTTACCATTAAAAGCGGAGTGCCTTTTGCTGTTATCAGGCAGATAGTTACAGGGAAATTGATTCTCCTCGCAGAATTTCCCGATGGCCCCAATAAACCACCATGTGCTCCTGGCCTTTCCTTCCTGGGTTTCCCAGCTGCTCTGCGGTGGTCAGCACTGTTCTCTCCGCAGCAATTAGCGGTAATAAGTAGGAGTTGCACAATTGATGGTGTAATACGCCCGGACGGTGTGGAAGCAGCAGTTAGGAAATGCTTCACCGGCTAGAGCTCTTGTACTCTGTGCCTTCCTCCCATCAATCTCCCAGGCAGCAGAGCCTAATGCAGGCACAAAGCAGGTGGGCAGGCACAGGAGGAGCAGAGAGGCAGAACTTTCCGTCCTAGTCTACGGGACCCGGCTGCACTTAGCACGACTGCTGTGGACTCCCTCTTGATCTCCCCAGCTGGTGCCTCTCCTCCAAGGAGCCTGAAGAGGTTGGAGGAAGAGTGTGCAGAGCGCGGAGGTCGGGGTGTGCATGATCTTGTCCTCTATCTCTTTCCGATACCCCGTTTTGATTCCATCATTTCTTTATGCCTTCCTTCACAGACTTCCCATCTCTCTGCTCCCTACGCTTGGATTCCGGGTGTTGTCAGCTTTTCCCATTCTGAGCTCTGTTATGTTACCTTCCGAGCTATGTTAAACTGATATTTGAACTACGCTAAATTGATCATTTCAACAGCCCCACCATATCTGATTCTGGCCTGATGTTTGCTGGCTCTCTTCAGAAAGCTGAGGTTTTTGCTTTTTAGCATTCCCAGTGATTCTCTGGGTTGTTGAAAGGCAGACATGAAACTCTGGGTAAGGGAACCCCAATCAGCCAGTTGTGATGGGCTGGTGAGGTGTGGGGGGCAGGGGCGTGTTCCGTAGTCCTTTAGGGAGTCTGTGTCACCGTGCAGTGAATTCCACAAGCTCTTATCAGTAAGAGAAGTAAATTCACAAAGTTGCAGGGGGCCTTTGGCCTAAGCCCTCTTCCCCCCAGGAATTTTTGACTCAGCCTTGTCCACAGCCAGCCTCCAGGAGTTGGCTCATTAAAGCTGGGCTTGGTTTCCAGGGTTGCGGGGACTTCTGGTGATCTTGATGCTCTATTCCACCCGTCTCGACATATCCTGATGATGTGGTGTCATGTGGGGGGACCTCATTCTTCTGATGAAGAGCTGAAGATTTTTCAGTTTTTGAAGAGTTTTACTTGTTCAAATGGAATGGCAATGTCTGCGCTGCTTGCACGTTCATCACACACTGGAAAACAATCTCTATCAGACGTGTAAGAATTTTTAACTCATTGTTTTATGAAAAGATTTCGGAAATCTCTGCTATAAAAGGGTCTTCTCTCGGCACTCTCACCAACCTCATGGTTTGATTACTTAAGATAGGCAATGGTGGCCAAAATTATGTCTCTGACTCTGGCTACCCTCCATTGCTTTACGTTTTCATGCCCATCTTCCTGCTAGGTTGGTATCGTTGGATAAACAAACCTTAGACTCAAGTGTCCAAAAGTGAAGTCAGTATCTCCTTGCCCCTATCCCAGGACCTTCATTTGCTTCCTGTCCTTCCGACAGCATTTATACTCTCCATTACTGGCACTGACATTTACCCAGTTCCCAAGTCAAGAAAATGACAATCTACCTTCCCAGAATGCTAATTTCCCACTATCCCACCGTCAGTCAATCGACATGCGGGGCTGCCATTCCTGGGGCTTCTCACATGCTTTCGGCCAATGAGAGGATCGCCATGGTTTTAGTCCAGACCATGCAGAGTCATTCCTGGGTGTGATAAAAGCCCTTTAAGAGCTCTGCATACCTTCAAAATCTCTCTTCAGGCACCTCTTGAACACACGTTGAACCCACATTCTATTTTGTTTCTTTTTGGTACCGGGGATTGAACTCAGGGGCACTCAACCACTGAGCCATAACCCCAGTCCTGTTTTGTATTTTATTGGGGGTCTCACTGAGTTGCTTAGGGCCTTGCTGTTGCTGAAGCTGGCTTTGAACTCGCTATCCTCCTGCCTCAGCCTCCAGAGCTGCTGGGATTACAGGCTTGCACCACTGCGCCTGTCTGAACCCAAGTCCTCAAGACCAAGTTTTCTCCAATTTTTATAAAAGGTTTTTTTAAGTCATTACAGAGGCCAGCAAGCAAAGGACCAGGTCCTGGGACAAATTCTGTAACTACCAGCAGTGGTCTGGACGGCAGATGGAAAGATGCCTGCCAGATCTAAGAGCAAAGAGCACTTTTCAGTGAACAATTGGGAAGGAAGGATCAACTGTGCAGATCGACTCTGCATCAGCTGCAGACGAGAGGGCAAGATGGAGGAAGCTTTGGGAGAGGAGGGCCGTCTGCGCGAGGTGCTTCTTGTTTCTGAGTGCATCGCTTGCTGGTCTCGAGGTAAACATTAGAAGATTGGCCTCCAGGGGAGTCAGGTAGTTTTAACACACGAGCAGGAAAGCGGAAGAGCCTCTTGTTGGTTTCAACCCATAGCCGTCAACTGATAAGTTCCCTTCACTTCCCACCACTTCTGAATTTTTAATTAAATTAAGACATCTCAGAATTAGTCTTTGATCACAGAATGCACAGTCTCTTCTTCATAGCTGAATCCAGCATAAGCCCCGGAGGTTGACGACTTCTTCCCATCCACATAGAATTTCCATTCTACTCTGCTGTGTTCCTTTTTGAGATGTTATTTTGTCTTATTAAGAGTGGCAATATAATCCCCTGGTTTCCTCCGTAACTAGAAACCAGTTCTCGTTCTTCTTGCTCTATTCCAATTTCCTTTCTTTCAAGTCATCGTCCCTCATTGTGGTCCACCTACATGTGCAGGCTGATGGCCTGGACAGCTTCTTAGATGGCACATCCTTTTTTTTTTTTTTTTTTTTGACAATGATAGATATTTGAATTTTTTTCAAACATGTATATAGGATAATAATGTCTGTCTCATTCTACCATCCTTCCCATCCCCACCACCCCTCCCCTCCCCTCTCTCTCTGCTGCACAATACAGAGTTCCTTCATTCTTCCCTACCCACCCAGCATTGTGAATAAGCATTCACTTATCAGAGAAAACATTTGGACTTTGGTTTTGGGGGTCTGGCTTATTTCACTTAGCATGATATTTTCCAGTTCCATCTATTTACCTACAAATGCCATAATTTCATTCTTCTTTAAGGCTAAGTAATATTCCATTGTGTATATGTACCACATTTTCTTTATCCATTCAGCTGTTGAAGGGCATGGAAGCTGGTTCCATAGCTTAACTATTGTGAATTGAGCTGTTATAAACGTCGACAAGGCTGCCTCACTGTAGTATGCTGGTTTTGAGTCCTTTGGGTATAAACTGAGGAGTGGATAGCTGGGTCCACATTCCAAATTTTCTTAGGCATCTCCATACTGCTTTCTATAATGGTTGCACAGATTTTGCAGTCCCACAAGCAATGTATGAGTGTGTCTTTTCCCCGACAGCCTCACCAACATTAATTGTTGTTTGTATTCTTGATAATTGCCATTCTGACCACAGTGAGATGAAATCTTAGAGTACTTTTGATTTGCATTTCTCTAATTGCAAGAGAAGATGAACATTTTTTCATGTTTGTTGATTGATTGTATTTCTTCTGTGAAGTATTTGTTTAGTTCCTTTGCCCATTTATTGATTGGATTATTTGGTTTTTTGGTGTTCAGTTTTTTGAGTTCTTTGTATATCCTGGAGATTAGTGTTCTATCTGAGGTGCATGTGGTAAAGATTTTTTTCTCATTCTGTAGACTCTCTCTTCACATTATTGATTGCTTCTTTTGCTGAGAAGAAACTTTTTAGCTTGAGTCCTTCCCATTAATTGATTCTTAATTTTACTTCTTGTACTTTGGGAATCGTGTTAAGAACATCAGGTCCTAAACTGACATGATGTAGATTTGTGCTTACACTTTCTTCTTTTAGGGGCAGAGTCTCTATTATAGTGCCTAAGTCTTTGATCCACTTTGAGTTCATTTTTGTGCAGGGTGAGAGATTGAGGTTTAATTTCATTTTGGTACATTTGGATTTCCAGTTTTTCCAGCACCATTTGTTGACTAGGCTGTCTTTTTTCCAATGTATATTTTTGGCACCTTTATCTAGTATGAGATAACTGTATTTATGTGGGTTTGTCTCTGTGTCTTCTATTTTGTATCTTTGGTCTACCTATCTATTTTGGTGCCAATACCATGCTGTTTTTGTTACTATTGCTCTGTAGTATAGTTGAAGTTCTGATATTGTGATGCCTTCTGTTTCACTCTTCTTGCTAATGATTGCCTTGGCTATTCTGCATCTCTCATTTTTACAAATGAATTTCATGAGTGCTTTTTCTATTTCTATGAAGAATGTCATCAGGATTTTAATTGGAATTGCATTGAATTTGTATAATGCCTTTGATAGAATGGCCATTTTGACAATATTAATTCTGCCAATCCAAGAACATGGGAGATCTTTCCATCTCTTAAGGTCTTCTTCAATTTCTTTCCTTAGTGTTCTGTAGTTTTCACTGTAGAGGTCTTTTATCTCTTTTGTTCGATCGATTCCCAAGTATTTTCTTTTTTTTTGGAGATTACTGTGAATGGGGTAGTTTTCCTAATTTTTCTTGCAGTGGATTTATTGCTTATGTATAGAAATAAATAAGTGATTTATGGGTATTGCTTTTGTATCCTGCTACTTTGCTGAATTAATTTGTGAGTTCTAGAAGTTTTATGGTGGAATATTTTTTTGTTCATGTTAATGTTAGAAATTCTTCAGTGATTGGGACAGCTGGGAGCGCCATAAAGGAGGCCGCTCGGCACAGCGCTGGGACTCAGAGCAACCACTGGGGCTCCGGTGGCTGCCCAGGGGAGGAGTGGCGAGGAGAGCTGTGTGGACTCAGGACACCGGGGCCTGCCCTGTGGAGGAGGAGGAGGAGCGTGGCCACTTGGATTCGGAGTGACTGCACCAGAGCTACAGGCGGTTGCCAGAGGAGAAGCCACGCGGTGAGCAGTTTGGACTCAGAACGACGCTTCTGAACACTGGCGCCTGCCCTGGGGACGACGAGGAGGAGGAGCATGGCCACTTGGATTCGGAGTGACTGCACCAGAGCTACAGGCAGTTGCCAGAGGAGGGGCTGCGCGGCGAGCTGTTTGGACTCAGACCACTTCTGAACACCGGGGCCTGCCCGGAGGAGTAGGAGGAGGAGGAGGAGGAGCGCTGCGGGTCGTTTGGACTCGCAGTGACTGCATTAGCGCTCCAGGCGGCTGCTCAGAGGAGAAGGTGAGTGGTGAGTTGTTTGGACTTAAAGTGACAGCTCCTGAACACAGGGGGGCTGCCTGGAGGAGAAGCGTGGTGGGTTGCTTGGTCTTGAGTGGCCGCACCAGAGCTCCGGGCGGTTGCCCAGAGGACCCGTGCAGCGGGTCATGTGGATTCAGAGCCACTCAGAGCGACCGCTCCTCCTTATCTGGAGAAGGAGGAGGAACAGGGAGGGTCACTTCGACTCGGAGTGATTGATTGCCCCAGGCTACGGGTGGTTGGTGGGAGGTGGAGGCACGCAGTGAGTTTCTTGGACTCCTAGTGACCGCACCGGAATACTGGGCGGCTGTCTGGAGGAAGAGGCGTGTGGCGGGTCTCTGGGACTCAGAGCGATTGTACGGGGCCCCAGGTGGCTGCTCAGAGGAGGGGCCGCATAGCCAGGCGATTGGGTGCAGAGCAGGGTCCCAGGATCTAGGAGGCTTCTTGGTGGAAGAGCCGCACAGAGACAGGCTTAGGGTGGGAGCGAAGGTTCTAGAACTGCGGGCAGATTCTCTGAGGAGGGGCAGCCTAAGGAGATTCCTCTGCGAAGGGTGAGGCTCCCAGGCCCAGGAGGTAGGGCCGGGCCCCTGGGAACTTTGCAGAGGAAGGCAGCCCAGCCCAGGCGATAGCTGTAAATTGAGGGGAACCTCTAGGAGGGAACAAACCAGCGAGACCTCCCCACCGGGTGAGTCTTCCCTGCCGGGTGAGGTTTCCCCACAAAGACGGTAAAACCAGAGACTCAGGCCCAAACAGGCCTTGCCTCAGCCCACAGCCTAGGTCCCCTTTGGATGACCATTGGTCAACAAGTGGAGGCACCTCTGCCCACTAGCAGGGAATATACCCCACCTGAAGGCCACCACTCCTAGAGAGGCAGCTTCTTTGTGGAGCACCGCATTATCAACTTCCTCCAAGACTTCAGCCTACTGAAGGCTAAGGGGGGATATATATAGAAATCTTCAGGGACATTGTAAGTCAATAGAGGAAATCTGCAATATCTCAGCAGTCCACTGAAACCTGAACAATATGAGAAAACAAGGAAAGAAAATGCTGCAAACAAATCTAGATGTTACATCAATAAAACCCAATGACAGCATGGCAGAAGAAATGACAGAAAAGGAGTTCAGAATGTACATAATTAAAATGATCAGAGAAGCAAACGATGAGATGAAAGAGCAAATGCAAGCATTGAATGATTGCACCAATCGACAGTTAAAAGAGCAAATACAGGAAGCAAAAGATCATTTCAATAAAGAGTTAGAGATATTGAAAAAAAACCAAACAGAAATCCTTGACATGAAGGAAACAATAAACCAAATTAAGAACTCCATAGAAAGCATATCCAATAGGATAGAACACCTGGAAGACAGAACCTCAGACATTGAAGACAAAATATTTAACCTTGAAAACAAAGTTGAACAAACAGAGAAGATGGTAAGAAATCATGAACAGAATCTACAAGAACTATGGGATATCATGAAAAGACCAAATTTAAGAATTATTGGGATTGAGGAAGGCCTAGAGAAACAAGCCAAAGGAATGAACAATTTATTCAATGAAATAATATCAGAAAATTTCCCAAATCTGAAGAATGAAATGGAAAATCAAGTTCAAGAGGCTTATAGGACTCCAAATACACAAAATTACAATAGACCCACACCAAGGCACATTATAATGGAAATACCTAACATACAAAATAAAGACAGAATTTTAAAGGCTGTGAGAGAAAAGAACCAAATTACATTCAGGGGGAAACCAATACGGATATCAGCAGATTTTTCAATCCAGACTCTAAAAGCTAGAAGGGCCTGGAACAACATTTTTCAAGCCCTGAAAGAAAATGGATGCCAACCAAGAATCTTATACCCAGCAAAACTTACCTTCAAATTTGACGATGAAATAAAATCCTTCCATGATAAACAAAAGCTAAAAGAATTTACAAAAAGAAAGCCAGCATTACAGAACATTCTCAGCAAAATATTCCATGAGGAAGAGATGAAAAACAAAGAAGCAAAGCAGCAAAGGGAGGAATTATCCTAAAGGAATTGTCAAATAAAGGAGGAAACAAGTTGTGTCAAACAAATAAATAAATAATATTTAAAAAATGAACCAAATGACCGGGAAACCAAATCATATCTCTATAATAACCCTGAATCTTAATGGCCTGAATTCATCAATCAAAAGACATAGACTGGCAGATTGGATTAAAAAGAATGATCCAACAATATGTTGCCTGCAAGAGACTCACCTCATAGAAAAAGATACCCATAGACTAAAGGTGAAAGGATGGGGAAAAACATACCATGCACATGGACTCAGCAAAAAAGCTGGAGTATCCATCCTCATTTCAGATAATGTGGACTTCAAGCCAAAGTTAGTCAGAAGGGATAAAGAAGGTCATTTCATACTGCTTAAGGGAAGCATAAATCAGCAAGATATAGCAATCATAAACATCTATGCCCCAAACAGTGGCTCATCCATGTATGTCAAACAAATCCTTCTCAATTTCAGAAACCAAATAGACCATAACACAATAATACTAGGTGATTTTAACACGCCTCTCTCACCACTGGACAGATCTTCCAGACAAAAATTGAACAAAGAAACCATAGATCTCAATAACACAATCAATAATTTAGACTTAACGGACATTTATAGAATATACCATCCAACCAAGAGTGAATACACTTTCTTCTCAGCAGCACATGGATCCTTCTCTAAAATAGACCATATATTATGCCACAAAGCTAATGTAAGCAAATACAAGAAGATAGAGACACTACCTTGTATTCTATCAGATCATAATGGATTGAAGTTAGAAATAAATGAAAGAGTAAAACACAGAAACTATTCCAACACCTGGAGATTAAACAATATGCTATTATATGATGAATGGATAGCAGCAGATATTAGGAAGGAAATTAAAAAATTCTTAGAGGTAAATGAGAACAAAGAAACATCATATCAAAATCTCTGGGACACTATGAAAGCAGAACTTAGAGGGAAATTTATTTCATGGAGCGCATTTAATAAAAGAAGTAACTCTGAACAAATAAACGACCTAACACTACAGCTCAAAGCCCTAGAAAAAGAAGAACAGAACAGCACCAAAAGTAGTAGAAGACAGGAAATAGTTAAACTCAGAGCTGAAATCAATGAAATTGAAACAAAAGAAACAATACAAAAAATTGACAAAATAAATAGTTGGTTCTTCAAAAAAATAAACAAAATTGATAAACTTTTAGCCACACTAACAAAGAGAAGATGAGAGGAAACCCAAATCACTAAAATTTGGAATGAACAAGGAAATATCACAACAGACAGGATTGAAATACAAAACATAATTAGAAGCTATTTTGAAAAATCTATACTCCAACAAAA
Source organism: Sciurus vulgaris (assembly GCF_902686455.1). NCBI lineage: Eukaryota > Metazoa > Chordata > Mammalia > Rodentia > Sciuridae > Sciurus > Sciurus vulgaris. Next base: position 86,917,367 of record NC_136474.1, read on the forward strand.
TAGAAAATTTCAAAGACATCAACAGGTTTCTAGAGACATATGAATTGCCTAAACTGAACGAGGAGGACATACACAATTTAAATAGACCAATTTCAAGTACTGAAATTGAAGAAGTCATCAAAAGCCTACCAACAAAGAAAAGTCCGGGACCAGATGGGTTCTCAGCCGAGTTCTACAAAACCTTTAAAGAAGAGCTCATTCCAATACTTCTCAAAGTATTCCATAAAATAGAAGAGGAGGGAACCCTCCCAAACTCATTCTATGAAGCCAATATCACACTGATACCTAAACCAGAGAGAGACTCATCAAGGAAAGAAAATTTTAGACCAATATCCTTATTGAACATCGATGCAAAAATTCTCAACAAAATTTTAGCAAATCGCATACAAAAACATATTAAAAAGATAGTGCACCATGATCAAGTGGGCTTCATCCCAGGTATGCAAGGTTGGTTCAACATCAGGAAATCAATAAACGTAATTCACCATATTAATAGACTTAAAGTCAAGAATCACATGATTATTTCAATAGATGCAGAAAAAGCATTTGATAAAATACAGCACCCCTTCATGCTCAAAACACTAGAAAAAATAGGGATAGTGGGAACATTCCTTAACATTGTAAAGGCCATTTATGCTAAGCCCATGGCTAATATCATTCTAAATGGTGAAAAACTGAAAGCATTCCCCCTAAAAACTGGAACAAGGCAGGGATGCCCTCTTTCACCACTTCTATTCAACATCGTTCTTGAGACTCTGGCCAGAGCAATTAGACAAACCAAAGAAATTAAAGGGATACGAATTGGAAAAGAAGAACTCAAACTATCCCTGTTCGCTGATGCCATGATTATATATTTAGAGGAACCTGGAAATTCCACCAGAAAACTTTTAGAACTCATAAGTGAATTCAGTAAAGTAGCAGGTTACAAGATCAATGCTCATAAATCCAACGCATTTTTATACATAAGTGATGAATCTTGAGAAAGAGAAATTAGGAAAACTACCCCATTCACAATAGCCTCGAAAAAAATAAAATACTTGGGAATCAATCTCACAAAAGAGGTGAAAGACCTCCACAATGAGAACTATACAACACTAAAGAAAGAAATTAAAGAACACCTTAGAAGATGGAAAGATCTTCCATGTTCTTGGATAGGAAGAATTAATATTGTCAAAATGGCCATACTACCAAAAGTGCTCTACAAATTCAATGCAATTCCAATTAAAATCCCAATGTCATAATTTTATCATTCTTTATGGCTGAGTAATATTCCATTGTATATATATACCACAGTTTCTTTATCCACTCATCAATTGAAGGGCATCTAGGTTGGTTCCACAGTCTGGCTATTGTGAATTGAGCAGCTATGAACATTGATGTGGCTGTATCTCTGTAGTATGCAGATTTTAAGTCCTTTGGGTATAGGCCAAGGAGTGGGATAGCAGGCAAATGGATGAAATTGGAGAATATCATGCTAAGTGAGATAGGCCGATCTCAAAAAGACAAAGGACGAATGATATCGCTGATAAGTGGAGGATGACACATAATGGGGGGGAGGGAAGGGTTAGAGGTAGGGTTAGGGAGGGGGGCAAGTATGGAGGAAGGAACTACTGTATAGAGGGTAAAGAGGGGTGGGAGGGGTGGGGGGAAGGGAAAAAATAACAGAATGAATCAAACAACATTGCTCTATGTAAACTTATGATTACACAAATGGTATGCCTTTACGCCATGTACAAACAGAGAAACAACATGTATCCCATTTGTTTACAATAAAAAAAAACCAAAAAAACAAAAAAACAAAAAAACAAACAAACAAACAAAAAATAAAATCCCAATGACGTACCTTACAGAAATAGAACAAGCAATTATGAAATTCATCTGGAAGAATAAGAAACCCAGAATAGCTAAAGCAATCCTTAGCAGGAAGAGTGAAACAGGGGGTATTGCAATACCAGATCTTCAACTCTTCTACAAAGCAATAGTAAAAAAAACGGCATGGTATTGGTACCAAAATAGAAAGGTAGATCAATGGTACAGAATAGAGGACACGGACACAAACCCAAATAAATACAATTTTCTCATACTAGACAAAGGTGCCAAAAATATGCAATGGAGAAAAGATAGTCTCTTCAACAAATGGTGCTGGGAGAATTGGAAATCCATATGCAACAGAATGAAACTAAACCCATATCTCTCACCATGCACGAAACTAAACTCAAAATGGATTAAGGACCTCGGAATCAGACCAGAGACCCTGCAGATTATAGAAGAAAAAGTAGGTCCAAATCTTCACCTTGTTGGTCTAGGATCAGACTTCCTTAACAGGACTCCCATAGCACAAGAAATAAAAGCTAGAATCAACCACTGGGATAGATTCAAACTAAAAAGCTTTCTCTCAGCAAAGGAAACTATCAGCAATGCGAAGAAAGAGCCTACAGAGTGGGAGAATATCTTTGCCAATCATACTTCAGATAGAGCACTAATCTCCAGAATCTATAAAGAACTCAAAAAACTCTACTCCAAGAATTCAAATAATCCAGTCGACAAATGGGCTAAGGAAATGAATAGACACTTCACAGAAGAAGATCTACAAGCAATCAACAAACATATGGAAAAATGTTCAACATCTCTAGTAATAAGAGAAATGCAAATCAAAACCACCCTAAGATTCCATCTCACCCCAATTATAATGGCGATTATCAAGAATACGAGCAACAACAGGTGTTGGCGAGGATGTGGGGAGAAAGGTACACTCATACATTGCTGGTGGGGCTGCAAATTAGTGCAGCCACTCTGCAAAGCAGTGTGGAGATTCCTTAGAAAACTTGGAATGGACCCTCCATTTGACCCAGCTATCCCACTCCTTGGCCTATACCCAAAGGACTTAAAATCAGCATACTACAGAGATACAGCCACATCAATGTTCATAGCTGCTCAATTCACAATAGCCAGACTGTGGAACCAACCTAGATGCCCTTCAATTGATGAGTGGATAAAGAAGCTGTGGTATATATATACAATGGAATATTACTCAGCGATAAAGAATGATAAAATTATGGCATTTGCAGGCAAATGGATGAAATTGGAGAATATCATGCTAAGTGAGATAAGCCAATCTCAAAAAGCCAAAGGACGAATGATATCGCTAATAAGTGGAGGATGACACATAATGGGGGGGAGGGAAGGGTTAGTGTTAGGGTTAGGGAGGCAACGTTAGGGAGGGGGCAAGTATGGAGGAAGGAAATACTGTATAGAGGGTAAAGAGGGGTGGGAGGGGTGGGGGGAAGGGAAAAAATAACAGAATGAATCAAACAACATTACTCTATGTAAATTTATGATTACACAAATGGTATGCCTTTGCGCCATGTACAGAGAAACAACATGAATCCCATTTGTTTACAATTAAAAAAAAAAGAAATTCTTCAGTGATTAACTTTTTTCCCTTTTTGTAATTTTTATTTTTTAAATTTAGATTCACTGTACACAAATGGGGCACAACTTTCGTTTCTCTGGTTGTATAGGAAGTAGTGTCACACCATCTGTGTAATGTTACATAGGGTAATGATATTTGTCTCATTCTATTACCTTTCCTTACCCCCAGTTCCTCCCCACCCCTCATTTTCCTCTATACAATTCATCCTTCCTCTATTCTTGCCTCCCCACCCCCTGTTATGTATCATTCTCCACTTATCAGAGAAATCATTCAGCCTTTGGTTTTTTTGGGATTGGCTTATTTCACATAGCATGATATTCTCCAACTCCATCCATTTACCTGCAAATGCCATAATTTCATTCATCTTTTAGGCTGGAAAATATTCCACTGTGTAGATATACCACATTTTCTTTATCCATTCATCTATGGAAGGGCATCTAGGTTGGTTCCACAATCCAGCTATTGTGAATTGAGCTGCTATAAACAATGATGTGGCTGCATCACCGTAGTATGCTGATTTTGAGTCCTTTGGTATAGGCCTAGGAGTGGGCCAAAAGGTGGGTCCATTCCAAGATTTCTAAGGAATCACCACACTACTTTCCAGAGTGACTGCACCAATTTGCAACCCTACCAGCAATGTATGAGTGGACCTTTTTCCCCACATCCTCGCCAACACCTATTGTTGCTTGTATTCTTGATAATCGCCATTCTGATTGGTGTGAGATGAAATCCTCAGGTAGTTCTGATTTGCATTTCTCAGATTACTAGAGATGTCGAACATTTTTTTATATATCTGTTGATTGCTTGCAGATCTTCTACTGTGAAGTGTGCTCATTTCCTTATCCCATTTATTGATGGATTATTTGTAGTCTTGGTGTAAGGTGTTTTGAGTTCTTTATAGATTCTGGAGATTAATACTCTGAGGTGTGTGTGGCATAGATTTTCTCCCACTCTGTAGGCTCTCTCTTCACATTGTTAATTGTTTCCTTTGCTGAGAAAAAGCTTTTTAGTTTGACTCTATCTCATTTATTGATTCTTGCTTTTATTTCTTGTGATATGGAGGTCTTGTTAAGGAAGCCTGGTCCTAAGCCAACATGATGAAGTTTTGGACCTACTTTTTCTTCTGTTAGGTGCAGGGTCTTTGGCCTAATTTCTGGGTTCTTGATCCATTTTGAGTTGAGTTTTGTGCAGGGTGAGTGATAGGGGTTCAGTTTCATTTTGCTGCATATGAATTTCCAGTTTTCTCAGCACCATTTGTTGAAGAGGCTATCTTTTCTCCATTGTATATTTTTAGTACCTTTGTCTAGTATGAGATAAATGTATTTATGTGGGTTTGTCTCTATGTCCTCTATTCTTAATATTGATCTACCTGTCTATTTTGGTGCCAATACCATGCTGTTTGTGTTACTATTGCTCTGTAGTGTAGTTGACGTTCTGGTATTGTGATACCTCCTGCTTCCCTCTTCCTGCTAAGTATTGCTCTGACATTCCGGGTCTTTTATTTTTCCAAATGAATCTCGTGATTGCTTTCTCTATTTCTATGAGGTACATCATTGGGATTTTAATTGAAATTGGATTGAATTCATATAGTGCTTTTGGTAGTATGGCCATTTTGACAATATTAATTCTGCCTATCCGAGAACATGGGAGATCTTTCCATCTTCTAAGGTTTTCTTTAATTCATTTGTTTAGTGTCTTCCAGTTCTCATTGTAGAGGTCTTTCACCTCTTTTGTTAGATTGATTTCCAATTATTTTATTTTTTCTGAGACTACTGTGAATGGGGCAGTTATCCTATTTTCTCTTTCAAAGGATTCATCACTTTTGAATAGAAATGCATTAGATTTATGAGTGTTGATCTTATATCCTGCTACATTACTGAATTCATTTATGAGTTCTAGAAGTTTTCTGATGGAATTTTTTGCATCCTCTCAATATAGAATCATGTTATTGGCAAATAGTGATAATTTGAGTTCTTCTTTTCCTATTTGTATTCCTTTAATTTCTTTGGTCTGTCTGATTGCTCTGACTAGTGTTTCAAGGATGATGTTAAATAGAAGTGGTGAAAGAGGACATTGTAGGGGGAATGATTTCAGTTTTTCTCTATTTAAGAATGATGTTGGCCATGGGCTTAACATAGATAGCCTTTACAATGTTGAGGTATGTTCCTACTCTCCATATTTTTTTAGGGTTTTGTGTATGAATTTTATCAGATGCTGTTTCTGCATCTATTGATATAATCATATGATTCTTAACTTTAAGTCTGTTGATGTGGTGAATTACATTTATTGATTTCTGGATGTTGAACCAACCTTGATCCCTGGGGTGAAACCCACTTGATCATGATGAACTTTCTTTTCAATATGTTTTTGTATGCAATTTGCTAAAATTTTGTTAATAATTTTTGCATCTATGTTAATTAGGGATAATGGTCTGAAGTTTTCTTTCTTTGATATGTCTTTGGTTTTGGTATCAGGGTGATACTAGCTTTATAGAATGAGTTTGGAATAGTTCCCTCCTCTTCTATTTCATGGAATGCTTTGAGGAGTATTGGAATGAACTCTTCTTTGAAGGTCTTGTAGAACTCAGCTGACAATCTGTCTGGCCCTGGACTTTTCTTTGTTGGTAGGCTTTTGATGACTTCTTCTATTTCATTGCTTGAAGTTGATCTGTTTAAATTGTGTATGTCCTCCAGATTCAGTTTGGGTGGATCATGTCTCTAGAAACCTGCCAATGTCTTCAAGATTTTCTATTTTGTTGGAGTATAGATTCTCAAAATAGCTTCTAATTATGTTATGTATTTCAGCAGTGTCTGTCATGATATTTCCTTTTTCATTACGAATTTTAGTATTTTGAGTTTTCTCTCTCCTTTTCTTCGTTAGTGTGGCTAAGGATTTATCAATTTTTTTTTTTCAAAGAACAAACTTTTTGTTTTGTCAATTTTTTGAATTGTTTCTTTTGTTTCAATTTCATTGATTTCAGCACTGTTTTAATTATTTCCTTTCTTCTACTCCTTGTGTTGTTGATCTGTTCTCCTTTTTCTAGGGCTTTGAGCTTAATATTAGGTTGTTTATTTGTTGATTTTTTCTTCTTCTATTGAATGTGCTCCATGCAATGAATTTTCTTCTTAGTACGGCTTTCATAGCCTCCCAGAGATTTTGATATTTTATATTGTTCTCATTTACCTCTAAGAATTTTTTTTTTATCTCCTTCCTGAAATCTTCTGCTATCCATGTATTTTTAATAGTATATTTTTTAGTCTCCAGGTGTTGCAGTAGTTTGTTTTTTATTTTGTCATTGATTTCTACTTTCATTCCATTATGATCTGATAGAATAAAAGGTAGTATCCCTAATTTTTTATATTTTCTAAGAGTAGCTTTGTGTCATAGTATATGGTCTATTTTAGAGAAGAATCCATGTGCTGCTGAGAAGAAAGTGTATTCACTCGTTGATGGATAGAATATTCTATATATGTCTGTTAAATCCAAATTATTGATTATGTTATTGAGTTCTATGGTCATGTCATCTCTGTTTCACTCTACTATCATTCCTACCCCCATAACCCTTCCCTTCACTTCACTCCCCTCTACCTATTATAAAGTAACACCTTTTCTCTATTCCCCACTCCCTTATTGTGAATTGATATCCATGTATCAGAGAAAACATTTGGCCTTTGGTTTTTTGGGTTTGGCTTATTTCACTTATTCCACTCCATCCATTTACCAGCAAATGTCTTAATTTCATTCTTCTTTAAGGCTGAGTAATATTCCACTGTGTGTTTGAGTGTGTATGTGTTTGTGTGTGTGTATATGTGTGTGTGTGTGTATATATATATATATATATATATATATACACCACATTTTCTTTATCCATTCATTTGTTGAAGGGCATTTGCCTGGGTTGGTTCCATATTTAGATATTGTGAATTGAGCTGCTATAAACATTGACGTGGCTGTGTCACTGTAGTATGTTGATTTTAAGTCCTTTGGGTAAAGATAGGACATTTAAATAATGTGAAGTGAACTTCCATCTTATCTTTCATTTCAAGAGAATATTGGTTATTTGTATTCTTGGTGTAGAGTTTTTTGAGTTCTTTATAGATTCTGGAGATTAGTGCTCTACCTGAAGTATGATTGGCAAAGTTTTCTCCCACTCTGGTATGCCTTTACTCCGTGTACAAACAGAGAAACAACATGTATCCCATTTGTTTACAATAAAAAAAGTGTACACTGATGGAGTTAATATATATTGACATTAGATGTATGAATCTGAAAAGATATTTAGTAAAATGTATCAGAAGCATTAAAATGTCTTTCCTTTTGCCAAAAAAAAAAAAAAAAAAAAAAGAGGATATTGGTTTCCTGTCTTCAGTGAATGGGATGAATTTCCGAGCTCTTCTGCAAGTCCCACCATGGCTGGCCCTCCCTCTGTCACCCGCCATGCCACGGTGCTCGGCAGGTGTGAGCCTTGGCCGGGTCAGGCTCTAAGTCTTGGCTCTTGTCTTCGCTCTCTCTCAGGACCAGCCCTTGGTACCCGTCCTCCTGCCTCTCTCGCCTCTACTTCTCTTCATAGTGTGAGTGCACCTGAGGGTTGTGGCTCTGATCCACCCTGTAGCTGATGGAGCAGAAAGATTGTCTCCAACTTTCCTCTTTCCATTTTCCAAGTTGTATCGAATGGAAAAGTGTAAGGCTGAATTAAAAAAAAAAAAAAAAGTACAAAGTTCCTCGCAGCATTGTTAGAAGTTATACTTGATTAAAATTTGAGGGTATTACTTGCAAAAGATTGTCTACTCTATGGAGAAAAGGTCCAACATATGAATTCATAAATAAATAAAAAGAATAATCCCATTTCCCAGAAGATATAGATAAAAAAAATAGATTTTTTTCCTTAAGACAAGTCAAACGGCAAAGAAGGAGAATAAGATCAATTGTGAATTTAAATGCATGCCCCTGAATATTATAATTATAACTGTATTTCTTAGAAAGAGTGAAATATTTCTGAAGGATTACAGATTAAATTTAATTTCAAACCTCGGTAAGGATAATTCATTAAGTTGAAGGTGCCATTTAAAATGAAATTACTTCTGCACGCAGGGGTTTCCTTCCCCTTTGGGTCCTGAAATCATTCCAGTTGCTTCTGCTTGAACTTGCAGAAAACTTTCTTTACATTCAAACACCATTTTAAAAATGAGGTAAAAATTTGATCTAGGAAACTGAGCCAGCAAGATAAATAGTGTTGCTTTATGACAGTGGCTTTATGAATTATGCTAATAAAAGTTTCTCAAATGCAAGAAAACAAATGAAATGGAACTTAAAATCACCACCTCTTAACACTCACTGGGGATGAGGTCAAGTACCTTCTAAATTCATAGTTCTGATCATTTTTGCTCTCAATGAATATTCTGAAATAACATTTGAAAGAACTGAACACCATCTAAGTACAATGGAATGGATAATTAGCAAATCTTTGGTGCCTACATGTTTTCTTTTTTGGGGGGCAGCTACTGGGGATTGAACTCAGGGGCACTTGACCACTGAGCCACATCCCCAGCCCTATTCTCGCTTTTGCTGAGGCTGACTTTGAACTGCAGGTACTCCTGCCCCAGCCTCCCAAGCTGCTGGGGTTATAGGCGTGCACTCTCGTGCCCAGCTCCTACATGTTTCTTTAAAAATAAATAATCTACATTGCTGTACAGCCATCTTCCTATTTGGAAATTAGGAGAAGTTGTTCTTTACATCATTTTGCTGAGACTTTATACATGAGTCAAAATTTGCTGAAAATCTGTATATGAGTCAAAATATGAGGTCAAAATTTGATCACATTTTTCCTATACTATAACCTTGTTTTTCTCAGATTGAAAGCAAAGTTCCTTTAACACGTATGAACAACGTATGATCAACGTATGATCTGCTGTGAACATTCTCACTCCCAGACTAGTCTGGAAACCCGTTGATCACCTGCTTTATTTATGTGGCCTCATTGGTCAAGTGAAGAGTACCTTGATCGTGAGTGACGTGCCTGAATTCTGTGGCTCTCAGAGAATCCAGATGGCCTCAACCTTGAATGACCGCTGAGTTCAGATGTCAACAGTTGTTTGTGATGGTTGTCCCTGTGTTCCTCCCTGAAATGCTCTCAAGTCACTGGAATCTCCTCGGCTTCTACTTTTCACGTTTGCTTTTGTAAAAGTGACACTAAATGTCTCACCTGTCTCCTACGCTTTGGAGATGGTTAGTAATTGTGGAGAGGAAATGTCAAAGCCTGGAGGGGCAGGTCAGGGGCTCACAAACCATCCTCAGTGACCCTAGGATCAACCCACAAAGAAGCATTTTCTAAATTTAAGGATAATCTCAAAATAGTACCAAGTTATTGTACCCCTGCTATTTTTAAAACTGCTCTTCTTTTGGAAAAAATCTTTGGAAGGAGCACTGCTGTATTTAAAGGTCATGTTTAAATATGCATGAGAAAGGAGACTTGAGATATTAGATGAAACTGTTTGCTCTGTTTTTTGGGAAGGAGATGATGGGGGGAAGGTGGTCAGCTGTATGTACTTTTAACTGCCAAAAGTCACAGGCTGTTTCCATGGTAGGATTCTAGCGCAGACCAAAATGAATCATGTAGGAGAAATTGAGGAAAAGAGAGACGCAGAGTTCATTTTGGTTTTGCTTTTGATTCTTGTTACTACCTAATTATAAGCTCATTTGCAAGGGGGCAGTAGTAAAAGGTGTCTCGAACTTTCTACTAATTACCTTGTGACTTTAGATTAGTTGTTCATAGTTTTATTACATCCACTAATGAACACTTTGAGTTGTGAATTACTGACTTGAGTAGCAGATGAAGGAAGCAAATCTCCGTGTCAGTGTGAAGTCAGGGCAGGTAAATGGCTACGTAGGAGCTGGGCTTTCCGCCAGACCTGGCCAGTGCTCCTGCAGAGAGTGGATGGGATACCTGTGTTGGGAACCTTTCCAGCTCCTTTCATTTCTATCAAAACACCGTCCAAAAGTGTTTTCTTGGTTCTGCTCAGCTATGACTTGCTCACTTTATAAATGAATCTAAGTGAGTGGAGGAGTGGGTGCTAATCAGATCACTTGCTGTTTCTCCGGGGCCTTTAAATAGAGATAGTTAGTTTATTAGTAGAAAACTTTGGTCCTATGTGAACGCTTGTCTACGGGCGTGGCAGATACTTTTGGACATGTGTCTATCAGCGTTCTTCAACCTGAGCAGTGTGTAGGCAGCCCTTAGCTTGGGAATTCAAGAGAAGCCACTTCAACTATGGCATTTTAACTCTTCCAAATCTTCCATATCTTATGTATCAACAAGATATGTGTGTGAACACCAACCTCTTCCAGTTTCATGTTACAGCTGTGCACCATTCACAGGAATTTTGGGTTGACTCCTGCCTATTTGGGTGACTGACAAGAATGACCACGTTCTCTTCCCCAAGGGCTGTGTGCAAGTGGCCTCCCTGTCCTACCGGGGCTGCCACCGCTTGCCACATTTCTGGGGTGTAGTAAGGCAGAGCAATTCTGCACTCCTCCGCACCTCGGTTGATGTGTCTGCTGGAGCCAGCTGCTCCGGGTTCCATAGTTCCACCCTCCCTGTCCCGAGGTGGTTCCTGTTCTGCCTGACTTGCCAGGAAGCGCTCTCCTCACGTTTCTGGGTGATGGAATGGATGATCCTGTGTACAGATTCAAGACGGAGGAAATCTCATCTCAGGAACTCGGGGCCCTGGATTGTACTGGCCACAGCTCATCTCTGACCTGACAAGCCATTCCTTGCTGCCATGGAACTCATTACCCAAAGAGATCTGCTGGAGCTGCCGTCCGGCGCCTCTGGAAAAAATAAAGTTCTCCCGGCTCACTTCTCATCTTCCTTTTACGGTGGCACCAGAAATCTTGATTTCATGGACCCGTTTGTGAAAGACCTGGCCCGTCTCACACTATCTAGGCGCTAGCTAGGCTGACGGATGGAGTCCAGGCTCCAGCCTTTGCTCTCCCGCGGTAATAAATGCAGCCCAGGGTCCACCTGCCACACAGAGGTGCCGGCAGAGCAGGGAGGGAAGCGGGCAGTGCAGACAGAGCGCACTGGCTCTTTTTCACGGTAATGTGTGTGTGTGACTGCTGAGGATGTTCTGGACCGCTCTTTCGTTTGGCTGCCTCTCTCCCCAACTCCCTACCCTATATTTTACACTGCTATATATTCAGATAAATCCTCAATTTTTCTTTTTTTGAGCTTAGTGCACTGAACATTTCTACTCATGCATAAAAGATGCCCTGAAAATTCCCATCACAGCTGCATAAGTGTTTACTTATTTTTTACTTTTTGAGAATCAGGCTCTGAGGTAGTGCCTTCAAGAGTCAGGCATTTATAGTTTTATTATATACTTCAGCTCAGTTTTCCCCTCCATCCTGTTTGTTTATCAGGAGAAAAGAGGAAATTAAAACTATTATGGAGAGAGTTTCCCTTGGTGACTAATTTTAGATATCTAGATATTTTGTGAATAGATGAAGTGAATGGGCTTTTGAAAGGAAATAGAACTAAATGAAATATAACAATGTATATGATATATAATAATATACCCAACAGGTAGATATAATACATAAATATATATTTACATACATTTATACAGATATATAACATCTAATATACATATATATGCATATATAAATACATAAAACAGGTACTAGAAGAAAGTTCATTGCAAAGTCAATTTCAAGAATATTAAATCACTAATTTTAAATTAACTGCAGTCTTGATATGAAACAAGTAATCGCAACATTTCTATATTTTGATGTGAGATAGTATTATCATCCTTGCAGTCAAAAAATAATTTTAATGAAATGGTAAATTATCTAGGCTGCAGCAAAATCAGGCAAATAAAAGAAGCATTTTTCCATCAGTTTGTATCTTTGAAGTAATTTTTCTCCGACCTAAACCAGTGTCTTGTTTTCAAAAGCTAGAAGTAAAGGTGTTTCGTATTAACATCCTAAATTTTAAAACGTTTTTAAAGATTCAGAATTTAAAAAATTAAAAAAAAAAAAAACATGCAGCTTGATTTCTGCCTCGTGGAGAATAATTTTTGAGTTACTTCTCCTGTAGGCATTATTGCTGGCCTCTTTGAAGTGGGCATTTAAGATCCAGCCTGGAAATTCACCCTGTACAGTTTCTTGTGATGACATTGAAAATTCAGTTGTTTCCAAATGCAACCATGACGATTTTTATGGGATACTATGCACAGGTATTATTTAATTTTACAAGCTTTTAACATTATTAGACAGGAAGTGCTGAGACTTCCTGGAAACGTGGGTACATGCCCATTGAAACCTTGGTTGGCCTGGCTAGCTTATTTAGAGCTGACCTGGATGGAGCCCTTCTCTAGGCTTGCTCAAGACTGCAAGGTAGTTCATATTTACAACCTCAGCCTAAGCCAACAACTCAAATCATCCAAGTTCTTGTTGCCAGAAGATCGTAAATTCCCCATTCTATTCCAAATTGTTTCAAAAGAATATGTTTGTCCATGGAACACTGACCTATAATAGTTAAGATCCCAGTCCACCAAGCAGACCAAGACATGTCTATGTTATTTCCCTTTCTACTTATTAGGCAAGCCAGGTTCATCTGGCTATGTTTTACAGAAAGAATAAATTATAGAATGATTATTTGAGATAGACAGTACAAAGATTTCAATGTGACATCTAAGATGACTCAGGTTAACTGAAAACCTCCCAAATTCACTGGATTCCATTATAAATATTTGATTATATTTATTTTAAAATCAGATCAAATGCAGTAGTATAATAAGAGCACAGAGCTTCCACACTACTGTTCCTGTGCATTTGTTCACGGAAGTCCCAACAAAGGCAGGCCAGTCTCTAGCAGAAATGAGGTCGACACTTATCCAGACTTCGAGGGACTTTGAAGCAGTCTAAGTAACTGAAAATTCCTGGAGGAGAGGAGGAGGAGGTAGCTTCTTCCTTGAGCTACCACCATTCCATCAATAGACATCTAATATCCATCAGGCATACTATATTTCACAAAGACAGTTTATAATAAAGCAATTCTGTCAACCAGACACTGAGAGCAGGGATTTTCAGAAGTCCATGAATGTGCCAAATTGAATATCATTATAGAGGCTCCTGGGAGAGAACCCATGTGTGCTCAAAGAATCTTCTAGGCAAGCGATTCCTTGCTTGGTAAAGTGATCCATGTGACCAATGCTGCATCTTCCCCAACGAAATTCACTTTTAATATGCCTTCTGGAGCTTGAGACACACTCTAGCTCACCTGCTCCCTGCAGGTTGGAAAGGAAGCAGCTACAATAGTGGTTAATCATGATCTAGCTGTAGAGTACTTCATCAGGGGAGAAAAAAAGTTCTCTCTTGATACAATTTGCCCACAAAGCTTTCAAAGGAGAAGCCCTGGAGTTGTCTAGAATGAATGGAATCAAAATCCAATGCAGGGTAGATGCAGTAATTCTCTGTTTCAGCACACCTATCCAACAGATTAATATAGCTGTCATTTGTCACAAAAGACTTTTGGGAACGCAAATGCAGGATTTTACCCGTTAGCTAGAAATCTACTTGGCTAGAGGAAAATTGCTGGGGAGGGTAGAGAATAAACTAATCTCCATTCTTGCCTCTGAAATGTGCTTACCTTGCATTATATTATATTAAAATAGAAGAACAGAAAGGGCCGAATCCAGGTGATCTATCCTGTCCTTGGGGTCTGGAATCCTATTAGTGATGCTTCTGCAGTTTCACATTAACTGCAACACTTTCAAGAGCTCTCCAGAGATTTCCTCCTGACCACTGCCCCCTCCATCTCAATAGTACTCAGAAAAGATTTTTCAAGGTCCTTAAGTTTCTCAGTCCTTTTTATTTTAAAGCATTGATGAAGGTATTTTTGAAGAATTAACGGGATATTGAATTTGGGGGTGAAAATGACTAACTCAACTGACACAGTAAAAATGAAGACTTGTTCATGAAATCTGGTTGACTTTTCTGAATTAAGAATGAAATTTACATTAGTATGGAATTTTCCAACATCTTTTTAAATTTCTTGACACTTTTCTCTGTTTCCTCTACGAAAGTGCCATGAGACAGAAACACTGTGTCCTGTTCACCCTTGTGCCTCTAGATGCACACAAGATTGGCTGATGCTAAATATTTGTTAAACAATTGAAATAATAAATGAACCCACAGTGTAGGACATGTGCAGAAAATACTGTGACAATACAGGTGTGTAATTCTCTCTCCAATGTTAAGATTCTTGGAATTCGACCAATGAAACAGGGAGAACTGGGAGAACTACTTGCTAAAATTAGGAGTGACTTCTTTCTCTGAGCCAGGTCTAATTTACAATTATTTTTAGGTAGTCTATGATACAGGAATTCCAATATAATCAAAGACCTGGCAGTATCGGAGGTTATTTTACTGTTCCTTTCATCTCTATTTAAAGCAATATTCCAGAAAATTCTGACAGCAGCATGGTGGCAGCCTCAGTCTTCTGTTTACCTAGCCTCATCTCTTGTCTTATGAAATGAAATTGGTGGAACCCAGGTCTCTCAGCTCTTTGAGTGATAGACCTGGCATTAAAAATAATCACAACAACAAACTAGCTGTTTCTAAGAATGGGAAATCTTAACCCATCTACTATGATATTTTAGGATTGAAAGGATTGGCTTGGAAATATCAAATCATAATCTTGCTATTTTATTTCTGCCACCTTTATAGGCCTTTCCTTGCTAATTATAATATTGAACAAGAGATTCACACTTTTTTTAGATAGCAGTATTGTTTAAAAACTTCCCAACTGGGGCTGGGGAGATAGCTCAGTCGGTAGAGTGCTTGCTTTGTAAGCACAAGGCCCTGGGTTTGATCCCCAGCACCCCCACTCCCCCCAAAAAAAACTTCCCAACGTAACATGTTTGATTTGATTCAATGATATGAATCTTTTGTAAAGTTTCAGACACATGGTAGAGTGACTCACTGGGAAAACAGTAATTATATTTTTTTCCCTAAGAGAAAGAAAAATAATCAAATTTAATTTGGTAGGTGGTAAGGGTATTTCATGCTTATAGAACCCCGTGTTCTCTGAGAGTGGTACATCAGCGGTGGCTGAAGAGATGTCTTTGATATCTCAGAAACGAGAGAAGCTGCTGCAGGACAGATAGTTGGAGGAGACACACCGAAAGTAGCTTCGTGTTCTCCACTGTGATGAGACACGAGGCGAGGGCCAGTTAGCAGTGGGCACCCTACAGCTCCACGTGAAGCTGGGTGGCTTCCAGGAGGAAGGGCAGAGAGGGAGGCAGACTGTGTATAGCTGGAACCAGCTGATGTGTAGGCCAGGTGCTAGGTTTGGGGACAAGAGTTGAACTAGACCCGGGATATGGCTGAGGGGTGTTTGTAGACTGATTACTGAGTGGGAAAGGCAACATCCTGTCTTCCTCTGTCTCAATAATTTCCCACCTTTGAAACTACTTTCATTTGACAACCACAGTAAATTGAACTGAAGTAAACTAACATAAACCTCTCACAGTATATACGGTTTCTGGAATATAACGAGGGGCATATGACCTCACACCTCCTCGGGAACTAAACATCCACATAACATAGGATCACAGCATAGTTGGACACATGGACCAGCTGAACCATGAGTACACCAAGGCGTAGGAGGTGGTTAACAGTGACTCCTACACTGAGCAACATGGACATGGTGGAGATGATATTTGGGTTCGTTCCTCCACACTAGGACCTGTTATGCTTGGCATATGGGGTGTCCCCTAAAAAGCCCATGTTAGGCAATGTAGACATATTCAGAAGTGAAATGATTATTATGAGAGCTGAAACCTCATCAGTGTAACCTCCACCAGGAAAAGGATTGATAATTTGAATGGATGACTAGGTGGTAATTGTATCCAGCGGGGTGTGGCTGGAGGAAGTAGGGCTCTGGGGATGTGCCTTTGGGGATTATGTGTGTCCTTGACATCTTGCTCCACTTCCCAGATGCCATGAGCTGAGAAGCTTTCCTCCGCCACACCCCTCTGCATGACGTTCTCCCTCAACTCAGGCCCAGAGCCATGGAGTTGGCCAACCATGGGCTGAACTTTTGAAACTGTGAAAAAAATGAACTTTTCCTCCAAGATGATCTTGTCAGATATTTTGGTCACAGCAATGAAAAATTGATTAACACAGTCTGTATTTTGTTTGCTGTGACCCTTGCGGTAAACCCAATAATACTGACTGGTGATTGGTAATAGGAATGTCCCATGGGGCTAACGGGTACAGGAAGACAGCATGCTCATCAAAGTTAGCTTAGTTTTTCAGCCTTGATTCTAGCACAGGGCTAGGCACATGGAATAGTCTCAAGGAAAGCATCTGGTGAGTGCATTACTAGGGAAGGTCCTGGAATACATAGAGAGCTCTGAATTATACTGCAGTGCTTGAGGGAAAACTTAGAAGAAATTTATTTCTCACCCAAATCAGTATCAACCAATTAAAAATATATATATATATCTATATACAGGACTCTCTTAAAGTTTTAATTTTACTTCCAAGTGAAAATAGCTGTTTTATTTCTAATATTGCTGCAATGTCTCATTGCTATGTTCTTGCAGCTTAAAAACTATATTCAAGATAAATGCAAAAAATAAACATACCAAAATAATGTAAACTTTGTACAAGTAATAACTGCATTTTCTCTGAAAAGGTATTTTTTTGTACTTTGTTCTTTAAAGAAAATATATACTTAACATATTATTGGTATAGATCATGTATAGATGTAAGTTTAAATAATTTGCTATTCCCCAAATGTTTTGAGTTTAGCCTATTAGTAATAATGAGAGTTCATTGGATATATAAATCTATTCACTAAATTCAGATTGTTCTCCTTCGGGGAAGCTTTAATTACATTTTAGTAAGAATGGTGAGTTAAAATGATTATTGGGGCCTTTTATTCTGTATATAATTATGTGTCAAGATAATAAGGTGTGTTTTAGGTATTTCAAATATAGATAACAGGAAGGAAGGGATGCAGCTTCAACTTAGCTATTCCCAATACTGATGAATTTCTATTTACTGGTTGGAAAATACATGTTTTCATTGCTTATGTATTTCATAATTAACACCAGATGTGCCCTAATAAGAATAGATTATTTCAACCAAAGTAAATAATTCACTAATTTATAAATGAAATGCGTATCTGGCTCGCCAAAGCGAAAGCATTAATAGTCTGTACTTTTTTTTCTTACCCTAACTGCTTGCAGATTGCCTCAACATTCAAATCTATATACCACTTAGCATTTGAGAACTCCTGCTGAGGCAAAGGTTTACCAATGCTCCACAATAGATCTGCAATAGATTGTTCCAGAGCAGAGGAAGATACATCAGAGTTGGGAAGAGAGAGGTGACGTTAGTGGAATGAATAGCAACAGCAAACCCTCCCTCTTCTGTGGTGCTTTCTGTAGACTTTAATGACCATCGTTGTAAAGTTCCCATGCTCCCTGGAGAGTTCCTGGTCCACCTTGAGAGATCATGTCTGCGTGTACAAAGGTTACAAAGGCAGAAAATCAGTTTCACACAGAGAAATGTTTGAAGAGAGCCTCCTCCTCTGAATTACAATAATGCAGATACTTCTTTGATAGTGAAATACATTTGACTTTATTTTAATTGAGGAAAATTTAAATATTAAGTCCATATTTGCAAATCTGGTGCTTTGTGGGATATTGCCATTGATAATAAAGATTTTAAACCAGGCTATGTATTTCTTTTAGCAAATTTTACATTTACAGTTATACTATATATAACATGAATATACTAGGCACATGTTATTTTCACTTAGTCACATTTAGATTTCCAACTTTGCATTGGATATATATTGTTCTTAAATGTATTTAAAATATACTAACTTTTATCTGGAATAAAATTGAAAACCAATACTGTAAGGAGACAGCTATACTGTTGGGATGAATTTAAGCACATTTGCAACATAGTTTATTGGAGATGATTAAGTTGATGTAGTGGTCAGTTAAGGGCGGGGGTGAAGCTGGGTTTGTGGTACAGGCCAAAGAGATACTGGGGAATGACTTAGTCCAGGATAGAAGCCAACCTCACTGTAACCTGCAAAGTGGTCACTTTCTATGTTCTTGGGTATCTCTACATTTTAAAAGAATATTGAGGAGATGGTGAGGATGCCTTTCATTCTTTCTTTCTGTAACCAAGATGAGGAGGGGTGCCCCACAAAGGGTGTGAACCCACAGGAAGCAGGCTCAGTGGCGTCTGCCTTTATATGATGAACGAAGGAAAGCAGTTAAAACTGGGTACTGTACATTCTTGAGGGTCATATTAATTTTTTGTTTTTGCCTTTGTTACTGTACGAAGTGGGCTTCTATTCTGTAATTACATGTCCAGATAATGTGCTGTGTTTTGGAAATTTCATGTGTAGGTAACCAATAGGGAGGGGATCATGTTTCAACTTGGCTGTTACCAATGTTAATGAATTTCTAGTTACTGTTGGAAAACACATTTAACATTAAGCAAGCTGGTGTATAAAGTTTTGGGTTATGATTGGTTTTGTCCTTTGTGTGAAACAAGTTTCAACTGTTTCAGTGAAGAATGAACATGATAAAAAGTAAACTCCATTTGTTCCATTTCTGTAGCCATATAAAGTTGATATATACCTTTTTGTGGCTATTTAAAAATTTTACACTTCTACCATTATGTCATCTAAAATCATGGTGGCTGCAATCTACCATAGTTAGGGAATGGGATATCTTGGTTAAAAACAGGACAGCTGGCATAAATTGAAAAAGCCCTTTAATGGTTGTTGAATAATCTTACAGAACCTCATTGTTTTTTTCTCTGTGATACTACAGTAGCCTGCCCTGGTCTTCCTGTTGATCTTGAGGTCCTGTTCCTTATTCTTATAGCATCAAAAATGATTTTTAAATGAAAATAGATCACCTTTAAACTCTGCTCCCACCCTCAAATTATTTTCGCTATCCATTAAAAAATGCATGTATTTCTTTCTGAGACCTCCAAAGCTCTTAAAACCTGGTCCCTGAGAGGTCCCACTACTCTCATCTGGTACTTGGCTCCTCTGCTTGGTCACATGGTCATCTGAATGAGCCTTCAAAGGTCCAAGCTCTTCCTCAAACTTTTTGTACTATAGGAAAACACCTACTTTCTTTTTATTACCTTCCTTCAAGTGAAAGCAGAGTGTAGAGTAACACAAAAGTCTACCAGAATATAGTAAAAGCCTGCTTTTATCCATCTTTAATTATTGGATCAGGAAACTCGGGCAGCCATTTCTAAAATTATTTTGTCCCCTTAAATAAAATCATTGCCGTCATTTGAGTTTCATGCCTTTTTAGCATGTAAAATTTTATTTCATGATAGGAAAATTATTTGAAGTATTAAATTTATTGCTATTTCTCTCATCTCCTCTATGCCTGTTTCAGAAAGGGTTTGGATTAGCTCTGAAAAATTAAGTCCATTAGAATTTCAGAAAATGTGCTAAGTATAGAAATGTCATCTTTTCTGTCATCAGCAGCTCTTAGTCTGCTCCTATGGACCATGATATAGTAATTAAAACATGGGACTGAAATCAATCAATATACTTCTTATCTACCAATAAACTCTATTTTTGGTATCAAATAAATAACAATAAGCAAGTTTCAGGACATTGAGTATACCATTAGGAGAAAAAAAAAATCCTTGGCTCTGTTCTTGCCAGTACAACTGAATAAGTCACTGTGCATGCTTTGTTTTCCACAGTCATCTGAAAGAAGCTGATGTTTGCCGGTGCCAGCCTTTTAGGAAGATCAGGCAATTGGTTTGATAGCATCCGTGAAACGTTCTGAAGATCTCAGTACAGGATGTTCTGCAAACACGATGCATTATTGTAATCATCATCTCTATCTTTCCTGCACCTAGTGGAGCATGCTATTTGCCATCCATCTCACACTGGTGTTGTGGGGATTAATGAGATAATATCTATAAGGTACTTGAAGCTCCTTGAAATCAGGAGGTTATGCAAGCACAGGGAATCTGATTATTATTAGCCCAGTACATGATGTTGCCTCCTCACTGTCCCTTTCCATCAAGGGTAGATGTAAACACTTGATCAAATTCACGCTGAGAAACAGTAATTTAACATTAAGTTGCTTTGGAAATGAATGTGTGTGGGTATGTGTGTGTTTGTTTTGAAATGTCATTTGGAATCAGTCTCTTAGACAAACACATTTCCATTCAGAATTATATTGGTTGTGTTAAACATAAAGAGAGAGGATTAGAAGTCTCAGATTATGGTTTACAAGGCTAAATGTTTCAGATCATAACTCCATTAGGAAAAAAAAACAGCAATAAAGTAAGATATAAAATCATTTTAGTAGTCATTTTTGTAGTCTTGGTGAAAAGACTATATGTTTAACTGCTTTTAGTCAGGCTTTTACTAAAACTATAGATACTTTTGCAATAAAAGCTTGGATTGAGGTTTTAGAAAAAAATTTATATATATATATACATATCTGTATATATATTTTCATTCCCTTTGTGTAAAATTTCTTCTAAGAAATTTAATATTTCTTAATCAAAAATGGAATTTTGAATCAAAAAGAAGGTAGGAGATATATTAATATCAATCAAAAACAAATTGTGTATAAGGAAGAATTAGAATTAAGTGACTAATACTTTTTTGAGAAAAATACACAAAGACTTCTGTAACAGACAAAAACACTTCATTACAGCTTTCAATACCAGTGCTCCTACTATTCACTTTTCATTCTTTTTCTGCATTTGTATCCGTGTGAGCCTCTCATTATCCATGCTTCCATCCATACCCATGCTATCTATCCATACTTATGTATCCACCCATTTGTCATCCATCCATTCATCTATCCATCCATCTATATTAATTAGAATTTTCCAGAGACACAGAACCAACAGGATAGATAGGTAGAGAAATAGGTAGGTAGGTAGGTAGAGAGATGATGGATACACAGTAATGGGAATTTGCTTACACAGTATAGAGCTTGAGAAGTCTCATGATCTGCCTTCTGCAAGTTGGAAACTCAGGAAAACTGGTAGTGTGGTTCCATTAAGGATTGGAAGACCTGAGAACCAGGGGAGCTGCTTCAACTCATTTCAAAAAATGGAGAAACTAACGTGCCAGCCCAAGTAGGCAGTTGGGAAAGCATTTTTTTTTCCTATTCGGGTCCTCAATGGGTTGGATAAAACTATCCATGTTTCCATATCACACCATCCGTTGATTCATCTATTCCTTTCTCTATGTGTTTCAACTATCTGTGTGTATTTCCATGGAAATCGAGACCAGCTGTAGCACTTCACAGTGGACAGTAAGTTAAGCTTTGTTGACAGTATGGCTTTGTCAGAGAGCCTCCACTTAGCAGCTGGGTACCCTCCACAGGTCATTAAGACTCCTGTGCCTTGTTCTCTTCATCTATAAGAGGTTAACAATAGTCCCTCTTAGAGGATTGTTGTGAACTTTAAATTTAAAAGAAATCTACTTCTAAAGCATCTCAAACAGGAGTAGCATAGAATAAATACTTAATAATATTACCTATTAAGAGTAATGGTCATTTTTATTATCATTATAATTCTTCATTCATTCATTCATTGAGTGTCTACTGGCATCTATTAACTGATCATTATAATATCTTCAATATGTGTATGAAAAAAACTGGATTTGACTCCAGTTGGCCTGTTATTTAATCTATCTCTTATATATATATTACCACCTTGAAAAGATCACCTATTTTAAGCCAACTTCTCATTTCTAAAATAGGAATAAGACCATTTTCCCTCCTTGCTTCACCATTGTGAGGGTCAAACACTATAACAGACAAGTTTCATAATCATAAAACTCTGGGGAAACACCTGTCTTGCTATTGTTTCCTCACTTTTCCTTTCTACCTCTGCTTCTTGCGGAGAGATCTGCTCCATGTATTAGTTAGGTTGTCATCACTATAATGGAGTAACCAAGGCAGGCTACTTATGAAGAAAAGTAGGTTAATTCAGCTTAGAGCTGTGGAGGTTCAAAGTCCAAATCGTGTGACTCGGGCTTGGTGAGGGCTGGCCCTTGACTGCACAACCTCATGGCAGGAGCAGTCATGGCAGGATTGTGTGTGGGAGAAAATAAGTGATTACATATTGAACAGGGAGATAGACAGAGGTAGGTGGGGCAGGGACGCAGGCTTTTATAATCATAATCTTGTGAGAACTTGTGAGGCACCTAGGAGAACTACTTTCTGAGAACTCACGCCCAGTGACCTAAGAAGCCCTCACTAGACTGACTTCCTCAGGTTCCACAGCCCTTCCCTAGAGTGCTACCTGAGGACAGTCTTTGATCATGGTGGACCCTGGGGTCACTAAGGTTTAGTGGCTACTTATAGTGGGTGTTGCCAAGTCATCTCCGGTTGCCTGTATGTAAATTATCATTGACATCTCCGTATACAGTTCAAATTTATACTACTTTCCCTATACTCTAAACTTAATCTACCCAATCTGTTTGCTATTATCAAACTTTAGTTTCTTTAAGTTTAAAAACCCTGAGTCAGTTCACCACAAGAGAAGTGAACATGTCATTCTCCCACTTGAGTGACTTCCGTGGTTGACATTCGCCTCCTGGTTCTTCACTTTGGTGGTCAAAGCTTATTTATTGAACAGTGGGTACTGCTTTAGGTGACAGATGTGGATACTGCTGTCCTGTGCACATCCTCTGCATTCCACAAAACTGGACAACTTGCACCTTCATGCCTGTGCTCTCTCCCTCTGAGATCACTTAGTCTTGACTGCTTCCTGTCATGCCCTGACTCTCTATTCATATGCTAATTAAAGAGCACATGATGTGCAAAAGTGCCAAGAAAATATATGCATACTTAAAACATGATCTGGAAGTTTCTCAACCATTAAGTCTGCGAAGACATTTTTACCCTCTGCTATTGTGGATGCTCTCTTTTCCTCAAGTTTCTATCATTTTTATTTTTTAAAGAATTTACTATATTCTGTTTTGCACCATACTTACATGTATTTGTTTTGATATGATTTCTGTTGATTAGAGTTTTGTATAGTGATTTCATGGAGAAAATTGTAGAATCGTATGCATACCTAATAAGTACTTTATGTATTTTTGAATGAAGCGGGCTGCAGGTAAGCGTACTGATAGTTAATGAAACCAACATTAACTGTGTTTCATGTTCTTGGGAATGCATCACCTAGAAGAGAGATTCCAGTGGCTCTCTCTCTCTCTCTGTGTGTCTATACCCTGCCTATACTGTACACTGTATAGTTTTCAGAGTAAGCCCTTCCTCTCATAGATAATACTGTACTACTTTTCTCTTTCTTTCTTTCTTTCTTTCTTTCTTTCTTTCTTTCTTTCTTTCTTTCTTTCTTTCTTTCTTTCTTTCTTTCTTTCATCTTTTTCCAGATTTGGAGGTCTCTTATTAATATTCACAAAGTTTGCTTTCCTTAGCGTGACCCAGTTCAAATTTTATCTGTTTAAAAGTCGGAAGACTGGACTGGGGATATAGCTCAGTTGGTAGAGTGCTTGCCTTGCATGCATAAGGCCCTGGGTTCAATCCCCAGCACTGCAAAAAAAAGAAAAAGTCAGAAGACTATGAATAATAGTCTGCCTGATTCTATCTCACTTTGTGCATTTTGAAAATATCCACATTCATATATCAGTTTCGTTACCTATAAAGTGGGGCTAACACTCATTCTTTCTACCATACACACTAGTTGGTATAGCTAGTCACATGACAGCATTTTTACTCAAAATTCTCAACCTGATCTGTCACCTGCCTCAGCAGTTCTTTCTGGGTCAGATGCTCAGTTGTAATTAATCTGCTGTGTAGACAAACTAGTTCTTTACTCTCTTGATATTCACTGAGCCATGGTTGAGTGTGATCCTTGACCACATTTGGTTTTCTGTCATATGTTAGGGAACTAGAGCTGGATAAGGTAAGACCCATGGACTAAAGAGAATCACATAAAATAGGGGAGAAGACATCAATAATTGTAATAAAGTATGATAAATATTCTAGGGAAGCTCATGTGCAGTGCTATGGTAAAAACATAGGGAGTGAGAGAAGCGTTTGGCGAGGTGTTGAGCTGGACCTTCGCCAGGGCACCAGGTTTTCCTGGGGTTTCTTCTCCTTTTCTTCATTTGCACCACATACTTCAATTTTTAACTTTCTCCCAAATCTTCCCAGACTAGCGTATCTTAGTGTTTTTTGGTAATTTGTACTCAGTTTTTCATTACATTATATTTCCTTTTATGTGGCAGATTTGGAATGGTTTTCAGTGATTGAGTAATATAAATACTTAGTGGAAGAGATAAGATATTAAATTTATTTTCTACTCCTTTCTATTACTTCTTTGTATAGCAAATGGCATCCTCTGTCTCATCTTTAAAAGATAGTGTTGTCTGTTCTCCTTTCTGGTCTCCATCCCCCTCCTCCCTTCTGTCTCTGGGCTGTTATTCTTAAACGTGTATCTTCAGTCAAGATCGATCTTCTGAGTTCTCAATGCTGCCAACTCAACTCTTCAGCTCATGCTGGGTAATTTAAGTTTGCATTACAAATTGAGCAAATCTGAAATGAACATATGCCCTCCCCACCCCCGTGTGCTCCAGAGTGCCCTGTCCGGGAATCTGCTCCTCTGGAAGGTTGGACGTACCAGTAAGTGCACTTGATTGCTCCAGAGAGCAACCCTGGAGGTGCCCTTCTCCCTCCCACCCCCATTTCCAACTATCGACTAAGTCCTGTTGTGGATATTGTTTTCTTCCATCAGTCTTATCAACCTCTTTTCGTTAAAGAATTAAAAGACTTCTCTTTAGTTCTCCAATCAAAAGCTTAACCCTTATATTTATTTAGATTTCCTTTTCTTTAGGGAATCATAAACGCATTAGAATCAGGTGATCCTTTACTTGATAGTTCTACAGGGTGCCAGCAATGGATTTGGACTGTACTTTGTGGTCATCATCCTCTCATTGGTCTCCAAAAGTCAAGTAATCAAATGTGCATAAAATTGTTTTTTCCAGGTAATCAGTTTGTTAACATGTGTTTAATAACCTCTAAAAATCAAAATCTTTGACTAAACATTTTCCGGAACAATGACATTTTTAAATTGTAAATGATACCCTGCTCTACCTTCTTAAACTAATCTAAACATACTAATTTAATGTTTCCTGGAGAAGTCAGTATTGGCATCTTGGATATCAGCGATTTTGTTATTGGATAGTGTATGGAGGCTCTGTTGGATATGCAGACCTGTGGCCTGTCCACTAAATTGTCCCAGGCACCTACACTGTGACAGTGTGTGTTTCCATTACTGCCCTGTTCATATTTGATTCAACCAGTGTGTCTGTACAAAATCACATATTTCTAGAGGCAAAGTGGATCTATGAAGTTTTCTTCACAGAGCTCTTAGCCAAGAGCTTGCCCAAGTAAGTTATAGGATTTCTTTTAAAAGTAAAACATTTAAAAAAATAAGTTAAATTTTGGTTCAAATTCCATTGGGGGGAAGGGAAAAATGCTAATAAAGCTAATGTAGATTAATAATTTCTAATTGTTTTTCTGAATATGTAGTTAGGGCTGGGTAGGCATGTTTTAGTCCACAGCATGTTGTACTAGCGGAATAATGAGCTACAATGATAGATCATTTGAATAATCCTTTCTACTAATGAGAAATCCCACACTGAGTAGGCTTAAATGTATTTGGATCCTACACCCGCCATCCCCCTTTCTCCTTCCATGTGTGGTCTATAATATTGCTGGGGAATTTATTATGTATGAAAGAGTCCAAGACACAACTGCTATATATATTGATTCAAGGAAAAAGGAAGGGGAAAAAGTTATTTTGACCAGAAACAGGATGGCCTGCTGGGAATTATATTCTCTTGGCCCATCATTTCCTTGATCTTATGAAAAACAATCAATTTTCCTCCATTGGGAAAATCAGTGTCCATTGGAATAGACTGATGTCTCCAATGGGAACTTAAATTTTCAGCATAACTCCCTCATCTTCTTCTTCCTGAAACACACATGCATTAGGATGAAGTGGCCCTGGGAATGGACCCCATTCTAAGTCCTGAGCTTGGTGAGGTGTGCTTCCTCAGGGGCGCACTGATTTCAGATGTGTCGGGAGGACCTCACGCAGGCCGTTTGTCCTGGAGAACCGGGAGCAGGTTCTGTAGGAAAGCACTAACATGGGGATCGGATTTTCCTGCCCACAGTCACCCTGAGGAAAGTGACCACCCAGTATGGGCTCTGCTTGTTCCCAGTGTGTGGAGCATCCAGATATCGGATGGCGATGTCCACAGGTGAAAGTGACAGCCGCCAGCCAGCGCGCCGTAGTCCACATGGCAGCAGGGCTGAGTCCTGACAGCCTGGAGTGCAAGGCCAGGTTCGCTGTGGAGCTCCTTGCAAGCCTGCCATCTTTTCCCTTCTCCCTGCCTTTGCCCGGAACTCTTCATCTTGGTTTTCATTTTTAAAATATGGTTACAACATGAGTGGTTTCGAGCAGAAATAACGGCGATTTGAACACAGAAAACTGACAAAAAGTACCCTGGGACAAGTTCGCCTGAAATATAAATTGTTTTTATGGGCATATACCAGTTTTCTTTCTGGTCCTGAGCTGTCACTTTGGGTTATTTTCACCGTAGCCACTGAGGATGTTACTGAAAAGCAAGCAACTAAGAGCGAAGGGGGCAGAGAAGGAGAGTGGCAAACCAAGTCCGCGGGGCATTATGTCCTCAACTCCCCGGGACACACACACGCACACACGTGTGCATACATACACATGCACACACACAGCTACTTGTAGCATGCATGCTCTGAATTCCCATTTTGCCTTCCACAACCTATAAAGCAAGGAAACAAAGCCAGAAAGTTTCCATGAATTCTCAACTGTGAACAAAGAGAGAAATCAAACCCTTTTTTCTCAGGGTCTGAGTTAAAAAAGATGGATGATTCTCTGCTCTTCACCTAAGTATCATGAACTCTTCTCTTCTCTGTGTTCTTCCTTTACCTATTGGTCATCATTAGTGTGCTCTACCTTTGACTGCAGGGCAGAGCGGTGCCAAACCTACTCCATTAATCAAGCCACAGATGGAGAATTAAGGTCCACAGACCTGGAAAGCTGGAATCCTTTCCATCCTCTAAGATTTATGAACATCATCCAGCGGCCAGGGCTACTCAGATGATTGTGTACTAATAAGCTTTACAAATGGTGGCTTTTCTGGGGTAAGTGTAGTGTGTGTGTGTGTGTGTGTGTGTGTGTGTGTGTGTGTGGAGTTTGATGTTTGAACAACTGAGCAGTGTATTGACTGTATTTTCCAAAGTGCTTTTAAAAACATGTTTTAAATCTAAACTTTGTTTAACATACCAGTGGTACTCTAATACCAGTGCTTAGTGAACACTCTCCATTCCCTGGTGTGCTTTTGAATTTCACTTACTGCCTGAACTGGGAGAGCCTGTTTAATATTTATGGAGACTCACAATGCGTTAAGTACCAAATGGGGCCGATAAGAGGAAATGCTCAAGGATGACTTCATTTTGTTTAATTCCTGGGAGCAGGAGTGGAACATGTGCTTCACTGGTTAGGAACAGACATGGAACTGGCACTATTCTGCAAGGACATTTGACCTAGCCTGACAGAAGATAGTGGATCCGCCAGAATCAGGTACCTCTCTTTCTTTGTAAATGCCCAGACTTGAAGTGCACCCTTCTGTGGGTTTTACATGCAGTTGCACATTTGTGTAACCCAGTCAAGACAGGGGACCCTCATTGTCCCGTAATGCTTGCCAGTGACTCTTTCCAGTCATTCCCTACTGTTCCCTCACCCGATTGCTTTTTCACTCATTAACATAGATGGCTTTTGCTGATTCATGAAATTCACAGGATTGGAATTTTTCAATGTCTCCCATCTTTCACCCAAGTGTACTTTGGATTCGTCCATGGGGTTCGCATAAATTTTATCTTTATTAGATCAACAAAAATAGTACTATGGGAATTCCTTTATCTGGGTTCCTATAAATTCCACTTTTGTTTCTGTTTTTTTTTTTTTTTTTTTTTTCTTTTCTGTATGATCCACTGATTCTCTTCTTTGTGCAGTATGATGGTCCTACACTCCTCTGAATGTTACACCTTACTTTTTTTTATTGCTATTTGCAGAAAAATCCAAGTCACAGCATAAGTGGGGTGCCTCCGTCAGCTCTTGAACTTAGTTGAAATGCGGAAGCTTCCATCGCCATCTCTCAAATATCCAGGATTGTCCT
The DNA here is from genome assembly GCF_902686455.1 of Sciurus vulgaris. Taxonomy (NCBI): domain Eukaryota; kingdom Metazoa; phylum Chordata; class Mammalia; order Rodentia; family Sciuridae; genus Sciurus; species Sciurus vulgaris. The sequence continues at coordinate 86,946,088 of NC_136474.1, forward strand.
CTTTTTTTTGATGCTCCCTTGCCCTGGAGTCTCTATTTTATAAAATAAGAGTTGGTAGAGCTATATAGGTCACCACTGCATTTGCCTGGGGGAAAAACTTCCAGGTTGAATGCTACCTAAAAAGCATCTCTACTTCTGTGCAAAAGTTGCTTTGTTTTTTTTAAAGTCGTATTCTCTCCATGCATTGAAAGCCAATATCCTTCCCATCGGTTTTAACCTTTGACTTTGCTGTCAGACCCATTCTGGGGGTAAACATGCTTGGATGACTTTGTAATTTTTTCAATAAGCTACAACTGTGTTGAAGAAGTGGTGCTGGAACTAGGTCTCTTTAGTAAGGGAGCTGACACCTTGCTATTCATGTCAACATTGATCAGATTCTGTTCTCCTGCCATCATACCTCTGTGCAGAATTCAGTTGTGTGCAGACTCTGAAAAGTCATACAAGCTGATGTTCCCTGGGGAACCTCTGATCTGCACTATGGATAGCATACATACCTGCTCCATCCTGTTGAATAATGCTGAATTCTGGAGTCATGTTTTCATCCACAGCATTAGAGAAGAATGCCTTAATGCCCATGAATTCATATCTCACTGTGTAATCACTGCTTTGGTGGTCAGTCAAGTAGCAATATCTAAAATAATTCCTGCACATCTCTCATAATAATAGTAAAGACTCATTTATTCTGATACATAATGCCTGAACTGGCAATTTTATTTTCTGTTTCCTTGACTTTATACGTTATTTCCATTTACACCTTTGTTTACACTATTCAAATTTATCCTGGGCTGAACTGTCAAAAGCATTCAAGAGAAGGACCAGTACTGTGTCTGACGCATCAAGAAGGAACAATTTTTATGCTTTAAAGGTAAAGAGTTTAATGTGCTAAGAGAAAGCAAAGGTGATGACGTTTGCAATACAAACTGTGTACACACAGCTTTCCATTTCCACCTCTTGGAATAAAGTGGCATAGATGCCAGAAACACTGACAGCAGACCTGTCATGTAAACATCTTCCCCTGTTCAAAAGCCTCCCTAGAAATTCAGAGTGCAATCCCCAGCTGTGTGAAATCCTGGTGTCTAAATACAGACTCGGATTCTCTCCTTTCTCTCTTCCTGCCTTCAACATCTTTCTGTCTTACCCTTTTTCTCTCTTTCTTTCTTCTTTACTTTCTTTCTTTCAATGCAGATCTCATGTGCACCAAATATCATTCTAGCCCTTGGCAATGATCCAGTGAGTAAGATAAAGATCCCGTACTCATGGAAACTACTTTCCCCTCTTTTCCTTCTTTCTTTCTGGTGGATTTCATGCCATGCCATTGGACTAAGACTAGAGTAGCTCAGGAACAATAGAGTGGTGTCACTCAGTTTCGGTTTCAGCTGGCAACCTAGAAAAACCCCATGAGACAAATGATGTCACTTTCAGAGGCTTCTCTGAGCCTGGGTTGGGAGCACAGAACAAAAGGGGTATGAAAACCCCTTGCTTGCATTCATATGTATTGGTGACAAGTGATAATGCAAGTGGTTCTGCTCCTCCACCAGGTCACCATGTATCATCAGGACCCTTGTTAGCTGTTGATTAGACTTCTTGGTTGTCAGTGATTATATTGCTGAAGCACTAGCAGTACCTCTTTTCGGGGGTAGCAATCACTAGTTCTGAGCATGTTGGCTAGAAGAATCACGAGATAACAGCTATGAGATCCTGAAGCTGCCTGGTCCCCACTCTGAGATACCTTTTGTAGCTTTTAATGCGTCTATAGTTTCATTTGCTTCCTGGAAAAAGAAATCTTCCAACTCTTGGCCAATCAGAACTGTAGACTTTTGCTGCACCATAAAGACCTGACTGAAATGAGCATTTATGTTGCTCTCCAGCATAACCCTAACCCTAACCCTAACCCTAACCCTGGTTAGAGCACTGGTCTTGTTGGAATATTTCTTTCATTGTGAACATTTCAATTTTTAAAATGATTAAAAAAAAACTTGACCTAGATTTTGGGTATCTATTGTATACATTGAACATCACTTCTCATATTCCATAATCCCTGACCCAAGTGTTGAATCTAATAGGTGTGTAATGAATAATTTAGAATTATATGAAATTGTAATATTATTGTACACAAGTTTGATATTTCTATAAATTCTTTCTTCCTTATTCAATTTAACACCAATAAGTCTATATATACAAAGAAATCTCTCTCTTTTTCTCTAAAAATAAAAAGGGAAAGTTGGTGAAGGTATTGCTTTTTTATTATGTAAGGCTCTAGAAACTTATTGTCTAGATAGGTAGAGCACACTTACAGGAGTCTTATCAGAGATAAAATTGATGTTGGTATATTTGGAAATATTCTACTTTCTTAGTACTTCTGGGACTATTTAAAATTCATAATATTTTTACTAAAGAATGATATTAATTCGTCTATATGATCAGATACAGTTATGTTAGTGCTCATGGAAATCCCCCTTCTCCCTTCTACCCCAGGATTTCTGATGCTGGGTGCTTTGTTGCCTCATTCAAGATAGCGAAGGATGTGGTGGAATTGTCTAATCAGGAATCCTTTCCGCCACAGAACATTTTCTACCCTCCGACCACCGTGGAGACCCAAGACACTTCTGCTATTCCAGGACCCCAGGACAGCTCAGTACGTCTTGGTCATTTATGAGCTGGGCCTATGAACGATCAAAGAAAAATTGCACCAGATAAAATTAAGCAGGCTGGGAAGATTTTTTCAAGACAACTGCGGTAGAGGTACTGTAACGAGACAGGAAGATTTTTAAGCACGGGGTAAAGTCCGGGAGGCCCCCGGGGTGGGGGAGGTGGTTACTGTGCTGGGCCCAGGGAGCTTGCTAATTGGGCTTATTAAAGTCAGGTTTGTCCTTCCACAGAACCTGCGAGGTATGGAAGCTGCGTTTCTTTATGACCACATGTCAAAAGGGTTTCTCCCTGTCTTTGAGAAAGACCTTCTGGCAAAAGGCTAGAGGAGGATTTCTCTACGTTTCAAAGGGACAGAGAAAAAATCGCAATTATAAGTTTCTAAAGTAAATGCTCTAAAAGAAAAACAGGAGGGAGGGTCCCACAGGGGGAGGAAGGTTTGCCTCAAGTCGGCCGAGCTGCAGGGAGTATGGAGGTGACTTTGTCATGGCTGACCCACTTCCTCTGAGTTGCTGGTCTCCTTCTCTAAACACTTGTTGGCCTTGTGAGGACAGAATGTAACTGAAGCCTCCTCTTTCCCCTGGGGGTGGGGGTCTTGTCTTCTCCCTTCTCGCCACCCCTGCCCCTTCTGCTCAGCGGACCTTCAGCTCCCTTGGGAATTTTCTTCACTTTCTGCCAACCCACTCTCTAAGGGTGCATGTACTTATGAGTCCAGACCTCACCTTTATTCTAAAAGAACATTAAGAAGCATAATCTCCTTACCGCCAGCCTTTATAGTCTGAATTTAGCTGGTGGATTCCCAAAGGACAAAGACTGTGTCAGAACTGAGCTCGATTTATAACACACACAGGTCAGTGAGCACTGCTTTGCCCCCAGGACAGCAGCGCTTGCTCAGTGACTCCGTGACAAGACAGCTGACACTGGGCTCCGAAGGAAATGTGGAGCGTGTGCCGTCTGAACAACGACGGCAGAACGTCTGTCTGTTCCTCCCCGTTCTGTAAGTCGGAGTATTCGCTGTGCGCGTATGTTAAATGTCAAGTGTAATTCACTCAAACTTAAGTCTCCAGAGAAAATGCAGAAGCGAGTATTGGTATCCACAGGAAGCGAGGGGGAGGCAGCCTGCAGAGGCCAGGAAACACAGGTGGGGGAGTTGAAGTTTAAGCAAAGTTTAAGTGTGAGGTGTGTAAACAAAGGCAGGGCAAGTTCAAGGAAAGGTAAACCAAGCTGAGGTGGGAGAGTATCTGAGAACGCCCGCTGGTTAAAGGGCACCAGCACAGCCCAGTTCAACTTGGCAGGGTCCAAAGACCCTGTGATTTTTAAGGCCAAGGAAGGCGAGTTCTGCCTCACTTGGAGTCCTCAGGAGCAGGCACTTGCTTAATAGTGAAGAGGAAAAAGAACACATAATTGACAGAAGCTCTGGAGAAATTCGATGCCTGAGACATGTAGGCAGAACTCAGGAGGAAAGGAAAGCAGAAAAAGTGGGCTGGGTGTGCAGAACTCCACTCTGTTGACCTTATTGAGCAGGAGCCCTGGGTTCCCAGGAAGGAGTTCAATGGCCGGGTTAATAGTGGCAACAGCAGGTTGATTTCTAGTGCAGGTGCTTTGCAAAAATAGAATAACGGTTGACCTTTTGTCCTGGTAAGTTCAGGCTGCATTAACAAAGCACCATAGACTGGGTGGGTGGTTTAAACACCAGGCATTTATTTCTCACGGATCTCGAGGCTGGGAGGTTTGAGATCAGAATGTCAATGTGGCTGTTTCCTGGTGAGGACCCTCTTCAAGGTTTGCAGATGTCCCATTTTTGCTGGATCCTCACGTTAAGGAAAAAGAGAGCGAACGTTAGCCTTTTCTTCTTCTATTGAGAACACTAATCCCATCATAGTAATCTCACCTCCATAAACTTATCTAACCTAAGTATTTTTCAAAGACCTCATCTCCTTAGCATCGTATTGGAGGTTAGAGCTTCAACATATGCATTTTAGGAGGACACAAACATCCAGCCCATAGCACCTCTTAAAGTAAAAACAATGAACTTATCTTTTGAATTGTACAGTCAGCTGTTGCCTTACTCTCAGGAATAAATAATAGAAATGGTCATTCCTTAGGGGATGCTTCCTTCTTGTACTCCAAGGGTAGGGAGAAGGTGGGGCTTGCTCTATTCCGCTCATCACATCTGCTCAGATGTGGAACAACCGCAGACGAAGACTGCGGCCTGAAAGAACTTTGTGTCACTGTCTCCATTCAATCTTCTGATTTCAATGATGGGATTAGTAGTGGAACAGGAGCCAGGAAAGGTTAAAAGATGCTCCTAAAATCAATTAATAAGTGTCAATCTGGATCAGAAAGCAGAACTTCTGTGCTGATTCTCAATCCAGTGGATTTGTTTTGTTTTTATTTATTCCAGAGTAAAGTTTGGGATCTGTTACCTGCCTATATTTACATCTAGTAAACTTACTTGGAACTTTAGAAGAATCAGTCAATTTCTCACTTTATTTTGCAACTCTGGACCACTTGACTCTTTGCTCTTTCTTTACCTATCTCAATGAAGAGTCAGTTTATAACAAGATCACCAACAGTAGTTCATGGAATAATCTATTCTAAAATCATTTTGAAACTTAGAGTTAAATCTGAGTGAACAAATGTGAAAACCCAATTTTGTTCTAGATTCCGCTTACAAAATTAACACATTGGTTTGAAAGAGAACGAGAAAGACAAAGTGACAGTAAATATTCAGAGAACCCAAGTTTCCTATGTTCAAGCCTTTTCCATTGAAGAACTAATCCATGTTATGCATGTGCGTTTATTGGGAATATTGAATAGCACATCTCAATAGTCCTGACTGCCAGTTATTACTATCCTCACTTTACAAAGAAGAACATTGAGGCTTAGAGAGCAGCCAGGAAAAAAGTCCTCTGACTGGTAAATCTTCTGGACACAACATCCATTCCATGGGGACATAATGTGAACCTATACAAAAGAACTACTTAGAAATTTTCAGAAACTATGTGAGTTCCTGGGCCCCATGGCAGATGCAAACAATTAGAATTTCTTAAGGTAGTGCCACAACGCTCCTGTTAACAAGCACCCAGAGAATCTTTATGCACATTTGTAATTGAGAACCATTCGGTTACAGCACAGTCTCTGTGACTGGATTCCGATGCCTGGTGTTCAACATCCCATTCTGCTTTGAAAGCCATGGTTCTTGTTCTGACTTTCCCAGTTAGGAGTCTCTTTGTTTCTGTTCTGTGCCAGAGTGCTGGAGACTGGGTAACGTTTAAAGAATAGAGGATTATGGCTTCCAGTTCTGGAGGCTGAGAAGTCCAAGATCGAGGGCGTCACATCTGGCAAGACCCTGTGCTGCATCCTTCCGTGAAGCCAGGCAGAGGAGCAAGAGGACGAACTCACAGCCCAAAGCCCGAATCCATTCCCGCGGGCAGAGTCCCCATGACCTGAAACCCTCCTGTGGGCTCCCTCTCTGCACGCTGCTGCATTGGAGAGTAAGGTTTTGACACATGATTTTGGGGACACATCCACATCACAGTGCTGAATCTAGGACATTTCCCTGGGCCTGCCCTCTAGTACCAACTTACAGCTCCCTGGCATGCAGGGAAGGGACGGGAGGTAATGAAGTTCCTATTCCTCAGAATGAAATGAAATTGTTTCCCTAGCATCTTCATGGCAAAAAGGAAAAGCTTACAATTAGAGTTTTTAGAGTATCTATTAAAGATTTCCTGTAAAAATAGTGGTCTTGGTGTTTTCATTGCGTTCTCTTCACTCTGTTGCTGAAGGAGCATTTTCTGCCCTGAGGTTGTGGGGAGAGCTGACCACGCAACACTGGACAGGTGAGATTGACAGCAGTTATTAGTCACATGTGTTTGCAGCCTGGGCGAGGAGGACACAGCACACCATACAGGGCCACATGGGGTACACAGGGCACTTGGGCATAGAGTGGACAACCGGGGGGCTTGTGGGTGGCAGGATTTGTAGTATTGAAAGGACAAGGTGATGGCTGGCTTGTGTGGAGGAAGTGATGGGCATGTTTGTGTAGCTCCACAGGCTGGCAGAGAGCTGCAGCACTCTACTCCGGGGCAAGCAGGAATTGAACCTGGTCCTTTTGCTAAGAAGAATTGCACAGAAGCACTTATCTTCAGAAGCAGAGTGGGAAGAGGAACGGGCCTTTGGAGACAGAGTTAAGCCATTGGAGGCCCTCCTAGTTTCACTAGATTTCAAAACAACCTAAGAGTATTAAGTCTAATTTTTATCTCTTTGTCTACAATGACTTGTTCTTATCTATCTATCTGTCTATCTATCTATCCATCCATTCATCTAATCCCATAAAGGGAAAGTGAGTTCTACTTTACTGCAAACCCTTTCCCTTTGGTAGTGTGCTTCTCTAATATCCTTGTGTAGTTTCTTGACTTTTCAGTCACTTTTAGTTATGAAAACATTCTATCTGGGCTATGAACATTTAAATCAGTCTATTTTAAAACTTCAAGCTCAAAACTTTCATCTTTTATCTGCAAAGGTCAGACTTGCAGATCAAGCTGCAACTGTTTGAAGGTGGGGCTGTAGAGTTCTCCATTTCATTACGTCCCTCTGGCTGGGATGGGGCTGGGGCTGGGATGGAAAATAAATTTGACTCATGCCCACACTCAGTGAGTCAGATGTCCTCTTCTGTGCTGGCTTCAGGTACTCTGCCTCTGTGATCAGCCCCACCTTGCTGGTGATGAGGAAGTTGCCTCCTTTCTCCTTTCCTAGCACTGAGAGGCCATCCGCATAGCCTCTTGCTCCTACAATCTCCTTATACCCTTTATTTCTCTTGAGAGTGACTAACAACGTTGTTAAGCCTGCTGCCATTTTTAGGTTCCTTGGTCTAGGCCATGTAGTTGCTCTTTCAGCAATTCATCTTTTAAAATCCTTTCTTCACTCCCTGTAGATTCTGGATTGGGGCAGGGACTCTGCCTATTCTCTGGTTCACAATTTTCAGGCAAGAGAAAAAGTGTCACTAACCTAGTTCGGGCACTGAACCAACTTCTAGGGAAGGGAAGGTCACCCCAGTCCAGTGTCCCACAAACTTTGCATTCTAGGTGGAAATTCAGAGGGAAGGAATAGCAGGATTGCAATATCCATTTTGCTAAAATATCACCTTTCAGAAATGGTCATGAAAACTTTGGAATATGGAACATTTAGCAGTCACAACTTTATTCTTAACTGAGATTTCCAGTTGTATGTTAAGTATTTCCAGTTAATAGAAACACTTAACATACATATCCCTGTCTAAGTTAATTTGTTGTATTCAGGAAGTATCACTTTTTTCTATTTTGATGAAAATCTGTGTTGCCATGATTAGAGCTCTAGTATGTTATGGGATAGAATGTAAAAATTTTATATTGAAACAAGTATTGTTGCTGTATGTATATAAGTTACTATTTTGTTGGTTTAAAGCATTAGTCCTCATACAGTCCTTGATGTGTTTTTGACAACTCAGATGGATTTCAAAGTGAACTTTGAGGACTATACATATGAACATTTCATATTTTTCTGCAAGGGTTTGATTGACAGCTCTTAGAAATGGGATGTTAAGGAGAGAAGATGTCCAAAGACATCTAGACTGGCCCTGGCTCCCAAGCACTTACGTTGAGTTTGAGAACCCACCTAGTAGACTCTCCACAACCTGCTTTGGCATTGCTTCACTCAAGTATTTCTCCTTACTCTGACACAAACCTCTTCTCCAGTAATGTGAGCTCATTTTTGGCAATCTTTTCTTACAGTCTTTGCTGCTGCAGCTCTATGACTTTTTCCTTATATTTGATTTCAATGGTGGATAAAAGCAATAATGTAAATTCCCCTCAGAGTTAACATTTTGCCCAGAGGCTTCAGGCAAAATGGATCATTTCCCAGGCAGCTACTAAACCCTATGCAAAATGAGGGGAATCCAGGGGCTGGCAGGCTGACGGGTGCTCTCTTCCTTTCAGACTAGAGAAGGAAAAAGATAAAGGGAAGTTGTAGGAAATTTTAAAAGGAGAGAAAGGGGAACTAAGGAGAAAGAAATTGAGGATGAGAAGTCTGCATTGATTCAGCCAGCTCTGCCAGGATAAGACCAGTTTCGTCCATGCAGATGGTGGTCTTGGGGTTGAACTCAAGGAATCTTCACCAGTGCCGGCCTGCCCAGCTCCCTCACATCCTGCGGAGAGCATTTCCATATTGCTCCCCTTTTCCCAAAGGCGAGGAGAAGAGTGCTATGCAATGTGGGCGGCCTGTCCAGGGGACAACTTTACTGTTTGGGCCATGCATAGCACATGCACGGGTGAAGGATGACAGAAGAGGAGGCCCTGAGCAAAAGAAGACAGCGTCCCCTCAGTCTTGCAGTGGAGAAGCAAGTGGAGCCTGAGCTGGGAGAATACATGGACAGACTGTTTAAAATTCAGGGTCAAAGGAGAATGTCTTCCATATGGGGCTATATGGATACAAAATGATTCATGACTACAGATCTAACCATTTGGGGCAGCCTTATCTCGTTTCCATAATGTCTAAAAGGGTCATTGACACTCTTCTCCTGAGTTGATAAAAAGTTTCAAGGTGGCATTCCTAACACACTAATACAATGACCTACTTTCTCTTTGGCAAGCTAAGCAGCGTTTATGTCAGCACAACGTGGGAGTGTGATTGCATTTGCTTTTCAAATATTCACATTCTTTCCCTTTTCTTTGCGTGTGTGTGTGTTTCATTCTGCCAAAGTTATTTTCCTGATAGAAGGAGGCTGAGTTTTGAGAATAAATGACCATTTCTTTAGCATTTAATAGAGTAAAATCTTGAATACCGAATGAAAGAGCTAATCCCTATTATGCTCCCCAAAGTTGTAATTTTATACCCAAAGAAGTTCTCTTTTTTTGTAATAAAGGTAAAAAGAGGCTGGAGGAAGGAACCCCTAGTGTGTTAAAGTTTCATTATTTCCAGACAAGGCAAAATTACAACTCCAATTTCTGTTGCACCAGGGAGAATTTAAGACCTCTATGCCTACGTTTTTAAAAGGTTAGGAGGAACTGTACACAGCTGACATTTCAGTGTACGATCAAAGTGTTCCTCAATCTTAAATATATACTTTAAATGTGTCAGATACGCCATCACCTGCTCACTGTAGCATATAAACTTCCCCACACACCACCTGACATTTCCTGATCCAGTGATTCCACTGTTCAGTGTGTCCTACTTTCTGCAAGTCAGGCCACCCTATTTAGCATTATGTCCCTTTAAGGAGGACCCGTTTCACTCTGGTAACAGATGGTGTCTGTGCTTATCTTCTGAATCCCCCTATCATTTTTAGATATTTTAAGTGATATCATCAGCCTGTCTTTGGTGGAAAAAAAGAAGGGCAAAGGAATTCAAATTTTGCCACATGGCAAATTTAATACAACAAACAGTAGCATTTTCTGCCATCTTGTGTCTGATCTGGTTCTATATTTGCAAGTTCTGAGAATTAACAAGGATGTTCACATTAGTAATATCCTGTTTTCATTCCAGGTTCATGTCAAAACCAGCATGGAGTTTCTGAAAGACAGAAAAGAATACTATAAGGAGGGAGATCACAGGTCAGGTATGCTTCTTAAAATTTGCTTAGCCTTGCCTGTTTGGGGCAAATGCACTAATAGCTCCTTCTGAGTTTACTAGATCAAAACAATATGAGAGGCTGAGACAGTCTGAGACGTCAATGCACAGCAAGATGACACTTTATCCTGGTCACAGACTTCTTCTGGTGAAATATTTAAAAAAAAAAAAAAACTAATAATAATAAAGTTTGTTGTGAGAAAATTTAGGCCCAAATGTCTTGGGGTTGTTTCATTTTTGAGCGGGGTGGTTGTTTTGCTTAAATTATACACGAACGGTTGAGTGCTATTTTGATGGCTTTCTTCTATTTTTATTGTGAGCCAAATGATACCTTTCTTTACAGGTGACAGCTCGACAGCACAATTCAGGAAGCACAATCGAGGAGGTGCCATTAAGCAAAGCACCCTGTTTGTTGGAAAGAATCACTGAAGGAGCAGGAAAGCAGGATCCAGCAGAGGCTCAGTATCACCACTGCCCTGTGAATAGCCTAACTTCTTTCTGCTTTTTTCCTTCACTCCCAGGTGGAAGCCCAATGTTCAACCTAAAAAGCATTCTCAAAAAAGGCATTCTGTTTAGGAAAGGGGACATTCACTCCAACAAACATTTACTAAGGGTGCTAGTGCAGTTAGAGTCATTAGGAGGCAAAATTATCTAAGCCACAGATATCATATGAGCTTAAAACCCAGGGATTTGCTGATTTTTACATATGCTCACGCAAATATATGCTCATCACATTACATACTGTCGCTTAACTCTCTAAGACATGAAAGAGGTTAAAATAAATGCAAAAACTCATTGGAGCTTTGAAAGGGATCTGAAGTTGATCTGCTTCTTCACCAGTTTCAACAGTGGATCATGGAATAGAAGGAATGGCATTGAACTGTGGGAACCAAAGCACAAATTTCCCCAAGTGGGTCACTTGAGAATTAATGAGAAGGTCCACTCCTAATTGTTCTTTCTCATTCCTCTGTGTTTTAGCCCTTGAGGGATATAGAGCCAGTATAATGCAGTTTGTTCAGTTAATACTGTGTTGTGAATGGCAGTGCCCCAACCTAACAGGGTCTATCTATCTCTTGGTCCAAGTTGGGAGAGGCTGTTCCCATGTTCTGTAGATGGGCAGCTTTGTTATGGTGTAGGGTGCAAGAAAACCAAGGGATTGCAGGTTCATGTGGCATTGTCACGTCTGTGACCTAAAGAGCAATTTAATTACATGCAGTATTCACAGGAGACATGTTGCAACATCCCCAGTGGGTATCTGAAACCGCAGATAATACATTATTATAGGTATGCTATGCTTTTCCCTGTGCACATATACCTCTAAATTTCCTTTTTTTCTTTATAAATGTATGAATAGAAGAATCATTTGTACTGTAGATTTTAGCAATCTCAGCATATATATTTTTTCTGACCTTATTAAGTAAAGAACTTTCCCCTTTTCACTTAAAGGAATTACTTTATGGCCTCTCTTTGGCATATCTAGATGTTAGCATCAGTACTCTTGTGCTTTGGGGCTATTACTAAATAAAGGTTCCTTGAATAAAAGCATTGTGATATCATTGCAGCCAGTATGATAGCTGAGATGGCCACTAGTGACCAATGGGCTGCTCAAATACATATTGTGGATATAGCAGACAAAGGGGAGATTTACAGCACAGGCAGGATGGAGCAGAATGGTACGAGATTTCATTTATCACAATACTTAGGACGCATGCAATTTAAAACATGAATTGTTTATTGCTAGAATTTCCCATTTGATATTTTCAGATTGTGGTTGACCATGGGTAACTGAATCCATGACAGTGAAGCCAAAGACAGGGGTGACTGGCACTCTGTGACCCTTCTGAGGTACTGCAGCCTGGGGAGAGAAGCCCCTGGTTAGAGCACGCCCCCACCTAGGAGCAGGGCGTCAGCCTCCCATGGGGTGAAGGAAGGACAGCTGCAATCAACTTGCTCACAAGTGGTGGCTTGGTTCCCTGAGTGCAGACACCACGCTGAGGACACAGGAGGACTCTGCTGCTGACAGGGCAACTGTTCATTAGTGGCAGAGGTTTGGGAGACAGACACCTCATCTTGATTGTGTCATATGTAGACCCCGTCCTCAACTCCATGATTACGGCTCCCTGGCCCCTGATGTGGCCAATGATAGAAGCTGGCTGATATCAGTGGATGGGTAATTTTGTGTATCAAGTGTCCAGTGTTCATTTGTCACATTGATTTGAGACACAAAGATCTACACATGTTGCACGTGGTCCTATGGGTCTGAACAAGTCCTCTTCCCCAGGTGTCCCTGACTTGCTCTTACAGTGTTACCCCTTCCACGATGGTTCTCGCCTTCCAGAACATTGGCTTCTGGCTGGGGGTTTGAATATGCTCTTATTGCAGACCCTTCCTTCCTCTACCCGAAGTTGTCACCAAGAGCATTCCTCACAGCTCTGCCCACAGGCCAGTTCCCCTCCAGTGTTTCTCAGGGCTACGCAGGAATGGACCCACAGTTTCAAGACCGTCCATTTCAGTCCACAAAAATATTTCAAGCTGATCCATCCACCAAATACGGCTCAGACATTTCTTTTTCTATCAGATTGTTGTGGGGGATGCTCCCGTCCCCACTTTCCCCATGGAGTCATGGAGGTAAGCCAAGTGATGCCAGTCCAGAAGGGACAGGCTCTGAGATATTCTTTTAATTCTTTGTGTTCTGTAGACCCGCATGACCCAAATTCAGAATCTTCCATTGCTTATGATACACTGTGCACCCACTCTACCTGGTGACTTTGCAGCTGTGACTACTCTTACGCCATCACAAGCATCTCCAGTTGCACAGTCTCTTTATGTCCCAGGTTTCCACCTCAGGTTGTTAGAGTCTGGTGTCAAGCCAGGGACAACATTCTCTGTTGCAGGAGGCGTGGTCTTGCTCGGGAACTCTAGAATCCTGCATTACAACATTTGGTGTGGGTTGGGGAGGATTGAAGGAAACCTAGTGTCCTAATCTGCAACAGATTCTTCTCGAACAGTTGAAACTGCCATTTCAAATAACCTGAGCTGCAGGGCCCTTAAATCCTCATCGATATGGCCAACCTGAGACTCTTGAAGTGTTTGCCTCCTCTCCTCTGGTGCACCTTTAGCAAACGTGGGATTCCAGCGGGCTTGCTTGCCATGGGGGATGTCAGCAATGCAGTGAAGCAGGGTGCTGGGCTGTGGCATGTGGGGGCGATCAAGCTCCTGCAGGCTACCTTTTGCTGGAGAGCAGAATCCACACCAACTACTTAACAGAGTTGATCATAAGAGATGGACTAAATAAGTCATGGAAAACTAAAACAGCAGAAAGGGAATACTGAGTTAACAGAGTGAGTAAGTGCAGAATGTGTCACCTCCTCTTAGTTGGAGGAGACCATGGAAGAGGACGGGGGTTTAAAACCTACCTTGGAGATAAAACCCGGGCATCTGCAGTGGGGCATTAGGCAGGTGCTGCTGCTGGCCTGGAGATACGTCTCTGGGTCAGCTCCAAGCACTGAGAAAAGCCTGCGGTGCGCCAGCTGTGCTTCTAGGATAAATAACCATCGCCAGACCTTTGCAGGCAGAGCAGTACACAGCCCAGGGCAGGAACAGCCCATCTTCCTTCCCCAGCCCTTCAGTCTCTCTCCCAGCTGCCTTTGGGGTCCACTGGAAAAGGGGGAATGGAGTCGGCAGAGTCCCAACCCAAGCAGAAGGAAGGATTCAGAGCTGAAGTGGAAAGGCAACAACCAGCGCCTCTGACAGAGGAGTAAATACCAGATAAGGCCAAGTCCGCTCAGTTCTCACAAATCCAGAGTAAACCCCAAGAGTCCTTTGGAAGCTGAATTTATATGAGTGCTTTCCAGGACTTGAAAGAGGTGAGTGCTCGATTCTTCCTCCCTCTCTCCATTCCTTCCTCCCTCCTCCCTTCCCTTCACTTCCCCCTCCCTCTCCTCTCCCCTTTTTCTTCCTTCCTTTCTCCTGTCCCCCCTTCCTTCCCCTCCCTCCCTCCTTCCTTTTTTTTCCTTCCTTCCTTCCTTCCTTCCTTCCTTCCTTCCTTCCTTCCTTCCTTCCTTCCTTCCTTCCTTCCTTTCTTCCTTCCTTCCTTCCCTCTCTTTCTTTCTTCTTTTCTTTTCTTTTCCCTTCTCCTCCTCCTCCTCCTGCCCCTTCTCCTCCTCCTCCTCCTCCTCCTGCCCCTTCTCCTCCTTCTGCCCCTTCTCCTCCTTCTGCCCCTTCTCCTCTTCCTCCTCCTCCTCCTCCTCCTCCTCCTTCTTCTTCTTCTTCTTCTTCTTCTTCTTCTTCTTCTTCTCCCTCTCTCTCTCTCTCTCTCCCTCTTTCTCTTTCTTTCTCTCTCTCTCTCTCTCTCTCTCTCTCTCTCTCTCTCTCTCTCTCTCTCTCTCTCTCTTGTGACTTCACACCTACATTCTATATGCTACATCCTGTGCCTGGTTGCTTTGTCATCAAGGCATTTTTTTTTAAACTGATTCCACAAAAATTCTACATATTGACGAGATTCCATGTGATGTTCTGATACATGGATACATTCTGCAATTCTTGAATCCAAGTAAACACATGTATTTTCTCAAACATTAACCATTTCTTTACAGTGAAAGAATTCCAAATCCCTCCTTCTTCTAGCTTTTCTGAAATATGAAATACATGACCATTGTCTGTGGTCACTGTGCTGTGCACAACAGAACTTCTTGCTCCCAGTCAGCTCTACCTTAGTACCAGCATCTTCCATCTCTCCTGTCCTGCTGGAGTGGCCAGAAAGTTAGAACAGGGCAAACATGACATGGATCCAGGGGAAAGTTTTAGCAGAAGAGGAGTGTTCAATTGTTTCACAGGCTGCGGAGACACAAAAATAGATGCATCAAATGAGTAAAACCATAATCTCTAAAATGACACATTTGTTTCCAGTTAGAGTAGAAAATAACAATTTATTATTATTAAGGTTATAGAACAATTTGGATGAATAATTAGTTGATACTTTATCATAGAAGGCAAATAACTTTTTAAACAGATACAATCTGCATGAGAAATAAGTTCATTGTTTGCAGAAGGAATCAGAGAAATTCTAATGGGGATCTACATAAAACACATTGTTCATCAGTGTGAAAAAATGTAAATAAACATGTAAATACTTTTGAAAAAATGAATACCTCCACTTCTCTGCTAATTTAGTCATTCTGGGAACTCCTAAAAGGCACTGTTTTGCTTACACAGTGTTTTGTTTACTCTGCTTTGACTTGTTAATTTTTTATTTATTTTATAATCATCTTAATTAAAACATCTTTTATTCCTCCCCCTCCCCCATCAAGACAGAGTGTGATTTGTAAGAACAAATTGTGAAGTATCTGCGCCATCCTGAAAACTGGGATCATGCTGAGAAGCAGGGTGGCTTCTACTGATGTGGAAAGAGAGTCTGGGGAGCCTGGGAGGGGTGATCAATTCAGAGCTAGCAAGGAACACCTTGCACTGAAGAGGTCCTGGGAAGCTGGGTTTTATTTTTGCTACAATAGATGCGCATGCTATGGCTTTCCCACAATTGTTTAGGAAACATCTCCTTCTGGGGCCTCCATTCTGTGGTGGCTTGGTTAGCCATCCTTGCTGCAGAGTATCTGCCAGGGGACCTGAGCAGCCCTCTTGGAAAACATGGCCTTCACTTAGCAGAGGCCAGAGCAGAAAAGTAAGCCTTTCTCAGACCGACTCCCCTACATGGTGGTTGCTAAAGGCTTTGCACAGCTTATTTTGATGCAAATGATAATCTGTAAATTATGGACCGTGTGCTATTCATGTCCTGAAATATTCTGTACATTCTGTATGTGATTTGTGCCAGATAGTAAGTAGAATAAAGCAGCAAAAGGCATGATGCTTTATCTCAAGGAAGAGTTTACAAGTAAAGCTTTCTTAGATCCTCATGGTGATTTGAGAACTGAACATTTTGTTCAACAACTGCATTGTTTTTTTTTTTTTTTTTTTTTTTTACATTGCTAAGAGAAATGTCAAGTCCTATATCACAGGATAGTGATTTTTTTTCTTACAGTGATAGCTTTTAATAGGAACCATGTACCAAAGTATAAAATCTTTGATGTTGACATGTATTATAACAGTGATAGATAATTGTTTTAAGACCATTAAAGAATGAATAAAGGGGAAAGGCAATTTTCTTTGTAGTAGTTTTAGAAATAGACAGTTATAAAAGTGGATTTCATGAAAAAAATGTTTGTATAGCTAGCTTCAGTCATACTATATTTGTATAGAAAACTCAGGGGATGAAAACAAAATAAATATACGTTGAAATTTTCAGTAAGCACAGGGTTGGCTCTTCATGAATTCAAAATTGTATCACTCTAAGTCTAGAATTTTAGACAATGTTTTAGGGAGGATCAAACCTAGCCCTTAATTCTAACATCACATTGTGACCATGCTGGCTAACTTTCTGGAGAAGGTATTCCCTTCTGTAATTCAGGACTCCCCTTCAACAGCACTGGTGACTCTGACATCAGGAGGGGTCTTGCCAGTCCTGCAGAGATCTACCCAAGGTTGATTGAGATGCCAGGTCCACTTTTGTGGCAGCCTGGGTCACTGATACAGCTTTTGCAGTCCCTTAAGGTGTTATTTCTTTAGGATCCTCTGTCACCATATCCTGAGTTGGAACATACATGTTTCTTTCACATCCCCAGAAAGTGATGCCCAGACTCACTGGTTTCAACACGTACATGCAACTAACTCTTATACTGAGCATTCAGGAGGCTTCATGCTTCCTTGACGGACAGTGAGGTTCATGTCTACATTTTCCATTTCCAATTTCTCTTTCTCTGTCTCTGTCTCTTTGTATCTCTGTCTCTGTCTCTCTCTCTCTCTCTCTCATTTTTGCAGAGAGAGAGAGAGAGAGAGAGAGAGATGAAATAACATAAATTCATATTATGTTCAGGGTCATTGGAGTACTTCTTGGAGAGAATTCATTGAACTTGAACCTTAGCAGTTTTATTAAGTCTCTCCCCATTAAGGAGTTGCTCTTACTATAAGAAGGCAGCCAGGATCAAGTTTTCTGCATTTGTTTGCATCTCAAAGTGTTTTTAGTCCTCATAATACCAGGTTAGTAGTGATGAGGATTTTCAACTTAGAAAGCGGAAGACAAACCCAGAGAGGGAAGGCTGAAGACTTCCTATCTGTACCAGTGGGGAAACCAGGCTGTATAAAGCCCTACTGATTTCTTCAGTTGCTTCTGGTAATATTTTGACAGCAAAGTAATTGGCTTAGGTGGAGAAATGTCTCATTGCATACTATAGACAGATAAATATGGATGCCTATGTTTCTGTTTTACCAGATTCTGCCCCGATTGAGGAAAAGCATGCTATTGCTGCAGCAGATAAAGGTTGGAGTGACTTTACAATCAATGCAAAATGAGCAACCCTCTTTCTTTAAAGTAAAGCTGGCAGGCAGGAAGTGGAAGCATGGTGTTCTCAGCTGGCTCCTTCCTTAGTAGCACATTTGTACCAAGATAAAGTGGACTTGTGTCAATCATGCAAAAGACTGTTGCATGATGCTGTGGCTTGATTTAAAATTCCTGATTCCTCTCCTATTTGTTAGTGGCAACTTGATTGTGTCCTTTTTTCTTTCCTTGAAAACACTGGGACAGTCTTGCCTTTTATTGTGCTATGTACAGATAATGGCTATTTTTAGGTGAATATATTGAATGGATAAATAGCTGAACATTTTTGTGTTCATTGGTTCCATCTTAATGTGGAGCAGAAGTGTCCACATAACTAGGATTTCTAGTGCTTCAATTATTCATTGCTAAATTACCTAAGATATTTCTAAATGTGACTTCTTATTATTGGGAAGTAACATACTGTCTACCATCAGAAGATAGTTCACTCCTCAGTCAGGAAGTTTGGAGAATATCAGGGCCAGGCCTTTTATTCCTGCTATGCAAATAAGAAAATTTTCATAATATATATGTCCAAGAATACTTTGATTGAAATATTTATTTAAAATTTTGTAAATTATGACCAAAATAAAAGATAACAGCAGAAAATCCTTGTGGAAAAAGATAGTGGCTTATCCAATATAGTGCATAATTTAGAGTCACCATTCATCACTTAGGGATGGACATATCATTACTCCTTAACAAAACCATTATGCAATAGAACTTTTGTTAATTCAGACCATTTCTTAAGGCCCTGAAATTTTCAACATTTTAAAATTTTTATTTTGGTAAAATTATCCACTTGCACTTGCTTTATAAAAATAACTCATATAGAGACCATTCATTATACTGTAAAGTTTTAGGTATTTGTATAAAATTTAGGGTCACTGTATTGCAGTGTAACAAAAAGTTATTGAAGGCTTATTATGCTTTAAAGATTGGAGAATTGGGGGGAAAAGGGTAAGATTCTGATAAGCTAATATGTAATTTATATAACTGTTTATAACCTGTGCTCAAATAAAGATGTACTATAACAATAGGCAGCATCTGTAGGCACTTACAGAGTACCAGACATTGTTCCTGAATTGTTCTTCCATTTCTTTTCTTGGCTATTTAAATCTCAAAAGTCTCTTGTGAATTATATTTAGTTGCCATCCATATTTTATAGACAAAAAATGGAGGGACCCAAATCCACCCGAAGTACCCAGTCAGTGAGCGGAGAGCCAACACGCTACCTCAGTCCCAAGTTCCATTGCACTCTGAGCAGCGAGGAGGACTGATTCTACTACAGAACCTGGGCTGAGGGACATCTCGTACGTGAGGTGCTCCTTGGCTTGTGCTTTGAAGAACGACTGCAAATGAACCCAATGACCCAGGAAGAAGATCTTCCCAGGGTGAGGCAGACTCCCAAGAGGAGACCCCAGATGTGCAGAGGAGACCCTTTCACATTGAAGGGAGAGGAAATGGTCCCATTGTCCTGTGGTTGGAGACACAAATAAGAGGGCAATGGTTTCTGGAATTTCAAGTGTTTCTGTTCCAGGTCTAAAATGGGATTCTTAAAATGTATGGAGTCTTTCAACTCTAACACGTTCCGTTCCTGTTTTTGATTAATTTTCATTGTTAATATTCGTATTTAGCAGCATCAAATTCCATGCGGCATACGCAAATTCCCTGAATTTTCCCCATTCTGTAATGAGAAATGAATGAATGCATGGGTGTAAATAGATATGGGTTGGTAGTGTACATGACCAATTTTGCTAAATAAAGTATTATTTTTCACTAGATGCGTATGAGTCAGTTGAAAATACTGGCTTAGATAATGAACAAACAGGGTAACATACAATGTAATTATTTTCATCTTGGGTAAGCCCAGTTTCCTCACTTCATTAGTTTTTAATTAAACCTCTGTCTGATTAAGTCCTCCATCTCTTTCCCACAACCTTTTGCTTATGAAACTTCCTTCATTTGGTCCTTAGCCGTCTCCAAGAGCGTAGAAAGCAGTATTGTTTACTTATTCTCTAACTGCATCTTTATGTACATCACCTATTAATTTTGCTTAAAATATAATGTGAAAAAATCACAATCAGGTAAGAGTAGAGTGGATGTACAGAAACTGTGACCATCTAGGGTTTAGGGTATAGGGACATGAGGCCCCCAGGAGCATCCAAGGCTTTGTAGGATACAGGCTCTAAAAGTGTGAGAAGCTTTGCCTGGCTTTGGAACCTATTCTGATGCCTGTCAAGGGCAACCAAAGGGGAGGCTCAGCCTCCTCAGCTGACAACACCAAAAGATGAGGGAGACTAGTCTTGCAACCAGAACCTCTCCCCAGCCCTGCTCTGGGCTGGCATGTGAGTGGAGGGTGGGGGTGAAGACTTTCCCTAAGGGACAAGGGACAAGTCCACCCCAAGCCTAATAGAATCTCCTCTTTTAGGTTATGCTTCAGATCTCTGGGCTGTGGCCTCCGGAGTGGACTCAGTTGCTGTTTGCCCACTCCTTAGCCAGAGCAATGCCTAAAGTGGCTGCTGTCACAGCTTCTGCGTGGTCATGGAAGGACTTGTGGTTGACTCTGCATTGTCTGCTGGCCAGGAAGCCAGCTCCTCTATGAGCAGGGCTGAGTTAGCGAAGAGAAGGTGGAAGTTCTGTGAGGCCGAGGCTTTGTTTGCATCTTTGCACCTCTCTCTGAGTCCTGCAAATGTTAGCAGTGGGCATCATCCAGAAAGGCACTCAAACATGAATTTAGAGAAATTGACTTTGGAGCACACATTCTGCCATGTTTTCTTTGGATTCCGTCCTTGGTTCTTCTCTTTTGTTTCTCATTTATAGAAGAAATACTTCTTCAGAGCCACTATATGAGCTTATGTAAGATGGAACCACAGAAAACAAATCAAGGAAATATAGGGGCAACACCAGGAAGTTGTGGACTCCTGAAAACAGAGGATGATGGATTTTTAAAAGGAGGAAGTGATCAGTCGGAACTGTGGAGATTGAAGTGTCCTCAGCAGCTCATGGAACAAGATGCTAGTGTTCCCAGAAGACAAGCTGGGGCCATGGCAGACGCTAAGATCAGGCTTCGGTGGGTTAATGAGTGGGGAAAGAGACCCTGGAAGCAGTGGGCAGACATTACTCTTGAGGACTTTTTCTGCTAATTGTTTGGAAAGACACTGACGTGCTGTAGTGGGAAGTGAGAAGAAGGTGGAAGGTCGAAAACTGGGAGAGATTTGACTTTGTTCAAAAGAAGCTAAGGTCCCAGAGTTTGGGGGCACTGTACATACAAAGCTTTCCTTATAACACCTTCCTCTGCATGAGACTCAGCTTGTACAACAAGTGTTATTTCAGTAACAAAATGTCTGGCTTCAGGTTTAGCAATAGGGCAATTTTTAGACAGCTAATCGATACCACTGTTCCACCCCCCTCCTCTGCTAATTATGTCATTATCCACAGAGCTATTCCAGAACAACCAGGCTGAGCTCTCTTCCCCACCTTAGCTAGGAGAGTTCTACTCCCTAAGTAGACTTATCTTGCTCCCTAAATTTTAATTTATTAACCATTTCACCTGAAAGCAATCACCCTTGCAGTCAATTCCCCAAATAAAACATCTGCCTTTTCAATTCAGACAGCTATAAGTGAAGAATACACCAGGGGAGCAGAATTATGTTCTTTTAGAAAGGAGAGATGTTTACAAAGACAGGATTCTGACACCAGCTGTCTGGTCTGCATGGTGAACAAGCTTGTGTCAGACTGAGAGTGAGGACTCTCGGCCTCCCTTCCTTCGGTTGTCCTGCAAAGATCCTGCCTCTCTTCTGCTCGTTAATCCTGCCTCCTGTATTCATTGACCTTTCACAGAAGCCTCTTGGGACCCTGCAAGCTCTGAGGTCATTAGTTCTCAGGGTGCTCTGTTTTTCTGTAGCATCTATTTGCATGACGTTCGTGACTTTAACGTGCTTTGGAATCATTTCTGTCTGAGGCCTTCGGGTGCCATCCTGTGAGTCTGCTAGGATGCTTCAGCGGGTGATGATATTCTGCTAACAGTGTTGCAAACCTTGTTTTAAGTACTGAAGACTGAGGGCAAAAGGTGGGTGAACACTTTATATCCAGTCATATTTTTATCTTTCCTAAGAAGAAGGCAGAAGACAGACGCTGAAGAAGATGAAAATGTACTATTAACACAGTGTGTTTTTTTCCCTGAATATTTGAGCCCTTCAGAGGCTTGGTTTTGGGCCATTGCTAGAAAACAAAGCTGGAGACCCTGAGAAATAGAAACAACATATGGTCCCCTAGGTTCTGTCTGTTTACATACTTCTCCTGCTTCCTGGAGCGCAGCCAAGAGCTTTGTACTGCTGTTTGCAATTATCCCCTGTCCCCAGAAAGGTAAGAGCACAGACCTACGACCTGGGCCTTCCAGGACACAGTTTTCACTCTGCCACATGCATACCTGTGCTTCTCCTGCCAGAGATGGAGCCTCTGAAAGATTGTCCTTTTTCTGCAAAGAAAAAAAAAATGACTGTAATGATACCCACTCCAGCAGCCCACACAGGGGTGAACAGTGTAAAGAATAGAAAATTTTGTGAAGCAGAGGATGTTTCAGGGAGCACTGTGGTGAAAAGAGTAGAAAAATATATGTGCCAAGAAGGATCTAGATGGAGCTCCCTGAACCCTTCACATTAAGTTATGATGCCTTTGTAAGTCACCCCGGGACATAGGAGGGTAGAATTCCACAGACTCACAGGATTCTTTGCAAGGAATCAAAGCATTGGTGTGGGAGCAATATTCTACTTATCTCATTTCAGAGCAAAGTCAACAAGTGTGCTGCAATTTCATATCCATTACCTGAAGCATATGTATTATGTGGAACTGTGTCAGTCAGCTTCGCATTACAGTGGGAAACCTTGAGCACTAACCTATAAATAGGGAAGATCTATTGAGTTCACAGTGTTGGAGGTTCAAAGGCACGGCACCCATGGGCTCAGTTCTGGAGAGGGCAACAGAGGATGGTCCGTCAGGGTGGGAGGTTGTGTAGGAGCAGAACAGTCATATTCTTGGATCAGAGACCAGGGTCCTACAATCCCCTCAGGGACCTGACAACCTCCCATTAGGATTTACCATTTTTCTTTTTCTTCCTTTTTTTATTAGTGAATGCTAGGAATCAGAGCCAGGTCCTGGTATAAGCAAGGCAAACATTCCACCACTCAGCTATGTCCTGAGTTCTCTTAAAAGTTCACCACACCTTCCAATACCACCATCCTGGGGACAACCCTCTACATATGAACATTTGAATTTTTTTTTTTTGTAGATGGACACAATAGTTTATATTTTATTTATTTTTATGTGGCGCTGAGGATCTAACCCAGTGTCTCACACATGCCAGGCAAGTGCTCAACTACTGACCTAAAACCCCAGCTCCTAAGTATAAACATTTTGGTGACATTTAAATGACACTCCAAACCAGAGAAGAAACAGAAGGGCTCGTTCTAGGCATCATAAGAAAAATATGGGGAAAAAGTAAATGACCCTGGGTGTTGATTCAGTCTGGAACTGATGAACAACAGATGCTGGTGAGACCTATCATCTCTCAAGAGTTTTACAACTCCTCTATGTATGATAGACTTTAGTTAAAAAGTATTTAAAAGTTTCAAAACATTTAAAGTCTATGAAAGATGGTGTTTATTTTTTAGATCGAAAAAGGGAAGTGCTGACGTCAAATAATTTGAAATAAGGACCCTTTTCTCCTTCCATCAGATTTAGAAAACTCAACAGAGAAGATGTGTAAATTGTGGTAAACGACAAAACACAGTCAAGCCTAGTTTTGTTTGTAATCTATGCCTCAAATTGATTAGTCAGGGAATAGGCAATTTGTTTGGTGTCCTAGGTCCCAAACATCCTGGATCCTTCACATTCTCATCAGCTCAGAGAAGGCAATTTCTAAAGCATTTTTGAATAAAGCCAAGTGTTTTGATCCAAATGATTTTTTCATAGTTTCTTTTTAATTAAAGATAATCTTCATTTAAGTGGAGACATTTGCTTCTGATTTCATATTTCCTCTCTCAAAGAGGTGGTTTATATATTTGATTTCCATAGCAATGGCTCGTTGTGTCAATCCTTTTCAGAGCTTAGGGGCCACTTCTTCAGGTGACAGTTTTAGAATGCAGCCCTAACACTGCAATTATCTTCCATGACCACTCATGCATTAAGAAACAGTAATCCAAATGAAATATCCATTTGGAATAAGGAATTGGTGGACTTGGAAGAAATTTTGGAATGCAAACTCAAAGCAAGTTGCAGGTGTAGTGTGTGGGAATTTGTGAATAGCTTTCCAGAAAGGGGTTAATTATTTCCCCCTGAAAAGTTGCTTTGAACTTCAAGGAGGTTAGATTTCTCCTGTTTCATCCCTATGCTCACTCCAACCTGCCATTTTATAGCACTGGGGAAAATTGCAGGTCTAACCCCCACACCCCACTAGAGTCTACGTTCCCTGAAGGCAGAAGATGGTTTTTTTTTTTTCTTTATTTGATTGTTCTTAAGGTTTAGCAAGGTATCCAGCACATTTAAAAGTGCCCAATAAATACTTTTGAATCATTATCAGTGCAGAATTGTGTGTGCAGGTGTGCATGTATACTCTATTTTTCTCATAGAGTATTACATTTGAAAATCTTTCAAAGCCATCTCATGTAGCTCCTTAATGCCCTCCCTAATTCCCACACTTCTGCCCATCTGGTTTATTTCTGCTGGCTCTGTTGACTGCCCCCACTGCCTCATGGATCATATTGTTTGCCTTTTTGCTTGTTTGTAATTCTTGATTATCCATTGACACTGCAGCCTACTGGATTTTGTTGTTTTCTTTTAAAGAGTTCAGTTACGTTCTGGCAGGCAATTAATTTGCCACAGACCAGCTCATTTCTTTCAGTGCTTGTTTAACTTTATTGAGATGAGGCCAGGACACTTTTGTTCTAAGACTAGAATAGCTCTGCTTCTAAGAAGAGGCCTTTGAAGGGTCTTGTCTGAATGCCTGGGTTGCTCTGCCTGGTCAGACCTCCTTTTCAGCACTGTGCAGCCCCTGGGAGTTCCCTCTCACTTCTGTACCCCTCAAAGCCACTCTCTGCTGGTCCGTGTGAAATCTTACCTGTGAATTCATAGCCCAGACCGAGGCAAGCTTGCTCTTTTCTGATTGGTGAAGATTTCTGCAGCTTCTTCTCTGCACAGTTCCTTTCCCTCAGATACCCTTCCCAGCATGCCTCGACTCCAGTCTGCCTCCCCATCTCCTCTGGGTCCTTGAGCTCTGCTTGGATTCCCACTCCTCAGCCATGCTCTAGAAAAAGCCTCCAGGCAGAAAGCTTGGGCCTGTCTGTGTGTTTCCGTTTGTCACTCATCTCAGCCTGTGCTGCTGTTGTCCAACACATGAAAGGAATTGTCCCACATGGTTGTCTTTGTATTTTCTGAGGGCTGGTTCAGAAGCCACTCTATTGCAACGGAATTAGAAGACTCATATTCTGGTTTAAGAATAACTATCTCAGAAACCTCCACAGAGTTCACAAGTAAATTTCTAAATCAATTACCAGGATGGGGAAATGAAATGATTAGAACAATCTGACCTGCCTGTTAAGCTGGGATCAAGTTTCCAAGCCACATATTTCCCATAGGGGAACTGTGGAATAAATGGCAGGAAGTCAACTACAAAATCAGTCCAGTTCCTCAATATTGATTTTCTATTTTAGCCTGGATTAGCAATTGCTTATGATGTAAACATGCACACTCATAGTCTGTTCTCTCTCTCTCTCTCTCTCTTCACACACACACACACACACACACACACACACACTCTCTCTCTCTCTCTCATATTCACAGCATAAATGGAAGAATGTTTTCTTAAATCTATGACTTTATACAAAATATTTGATTAATCTGTGGCATGGTTTGAATATGTGGTATCCCCCAAAAGTTCATGTGAGATAATGTAAGAATGTTTCAGAGGTTAAAAGATTAGGTTATGAGAGCCGTAACCTAATCAGTGAATTGATCCTCTCATAGGGATTACCTGGGTGGTAACTGTAGGGAGACAGGGTGTGACTGATGGAAGTAGATCATTGTGCACGTGACTTTGAGGTTTGTATTTTGTCTCTGGTGTCTCTCTGTTTCCTGTTACCATATCCTGAGCTGCTTTCCTCTGCCATGCTCTTCCATCAGGATGTTCTGCCAAGAGCAATGGAGTTGACCATCTATGGAACCATGAGCCAAAATAAACTTTTCCTCCTCCGTGTTCTTTTTTTTTTTTTTTTTTCCTTTTTCTTTTTTTTTTTTTTTTTTAATTTTATTGTAAACAAATGGGATACATGTTGCCTCTCTGTTTGTACATGGCGCAAAGGCATACTATTTGTGTAATCATAAAATCACATACAGTAATGTTGTTTGATTCATTCTGTTATTTTTTCCCCTTCCCCCCACCCCTCCCACCCCTCTTTACCCTCTATACAGTACTTTCTTCCTCTATACTTGCCCCCCTCCCTAACCCTAACTCTAACCCTAACACTAACCCTTCCCTCCCCCCCACCGTGTTCTTCTTGTCAGGTCTTTTGGTCACAGCGATGCAAAAGCTAACTTAACCTGCATGCCTCTTAAAATTTTCTTTCTTTAAAATTCAGTTTACATTATGTTTCCCCAAAGAAGTGTCCTGATTATCCATTGAAAGTGTAATTAAAGTGCCTCCTCTGATTCCATGGACTGTAGCAGAAGGAACATGGGTTTTAGCCACAAATGGCCTGGGTTTGAGTCCAGGTCCTACCATTTTCTCACCCAGGATTTTAACATTCTCATTTATGAAGTGGGTGGTACAGCTCTAACCTATTTCTTTCTTAAGATTTAAATTAGGCAATATTAAACACGCAATTTGCAACGTATTAATTTATACTAAAATGAAAATTGCTATGTAAATAATCTTAGGGCTTTTTTCTCTCATATAAATATTATGGATAGCCAACTATTATCCAAGCTCCTTCTGGGGAAAGTTTAATCTCTACTCTTTCTTTCTGGAGACACTCAAGCATGTAGAATTTTAGAGTAGGCAGCTAACAAGCACAATAAACTCACTCATGGAAAATGTCTAATGATCTTTCTTTGATATTCTTGTTATTTATGGGGTAAGCAAGATGTGGATGTAGGAAATTTTTTCAAAAAATTTTAATTTTTAATTTTTTTTTTATTTTTACAGACTGCATTTTAATTCATTGTACACAAATGGGGTACATCATTTTGTTTCTATAGTTGTGCATGATGTAGATTCATGCCATTTGTGTGATCATACATGTACATGGGGTCATGATGTCTGTCTCATTCTACAATTTTTCATGACCTCCCCTCTCATTTCCCTCTATGTAATCTAAAGTCCCTCCATTTTTCTCTCACACCCTAACCCCCCAACCCCATTATATATCATCATCCACTTATCAGGGAAAACATTTGGTCTTTGGTTGTTTTGGAATTAGCTTTTTTCACTTAGCATGCTATTCTCCAATTCCATCCATTTATCTGCAAATGCCATAATATTATGAAAATTTAAATAGCTTTTAATTTGAAATTTGTCTCTTGGCTTTTGAATTTTGATCCAATTCTGGTACAGAGCTACAAAATTTGGCAAATAATGGAGTTAATTAATTCAAGAATATATAACATTTCTATGTCAACAACAGACTTTTAGTGGTCTCATACTGTGGGGTGTGTGTGTGTGTGTGTGTGAGAGAGAGAGAGAGAGAGAGAGAGAGAGAGAGAGAGAGAGAGAGAAAGAGAGAGAGAGAGAGAGGACAGATATAGGCTAGAACAGAGAATCAATACTGAGGAACTGAATTGATTTTGTGTTTGACGTCCACCCATTTTTCCTTAACTAATGTACTCAATCCAGCCGACTTGCTTCCACATTTTGTACCCTGCCTTAGCCAGCAGCTCTTTTTCTTGTTTTGAGATTGTTGTTGTTGGTCTGAATCACATTAAGGACAAAGTTATTACCAAGTTGTGCAAAAATCTTCTAGTCATCTCATTGTAACCAGCATAACATGTACTACTGTAGCAGATTTGAGCATTTTTAATAAAATATCAGTGCTCCTCTTTATTAACTTACAGATGCCACTGTAAACAAAAGTAATAATGTTGTCCTTTTCAGATACAAATTTAAAGCAATCAGGGTGTTGATTTTTTTAATCGTTGGGTTCTATGAGTCTGGATGGACTCTAGTACAGGCCAAATGCTTCTAGGGTCTTGGTGGGCTAGGGTAGGGTCCTGCTTCTTTGGTTGAAAGTATGACTTAAAGACTGTCATGACCAGGGTGTGTGTGGTGGGGCAGCTGGCCCAGGTGTCCTAGTAACTCTCACCCTTATGGTGGTGGGTGGTGAGTCCTCCGCACATCCCATCCTGTCCAGTCTACTCCCACAGTGCCTCTCAGGTGGAGTGTGCAGTCCCATTCCAAACCTTTCTTGCAGTGTGACCTTGGTCTGAGTGCCAGGTTATTCATTTGTAACACATATTCATGCCTACTGC
The DNA here is from genome assembly GCF_902686455.1 of Sciurus vulgaris. NCBI lineage: Eukaryota > Metazoa > Chordata > Mammalia > Rodentia > Sciuridae > Sciurus > Sciurus vulgaris. The sequence continues at coordinate 86,974,280 of NC_136474.1, forward strand.
AGGCTGTTGATCTAAGATTTGTTGAGTCCATGCACTCAAAGTGCTTAAAGCAGTACCTGTTCCACTCAATGCACTGAATGAAGCCTAGCTAGGGACTAGCTTGGCCTGTTGTTCTTGTCATGGCTGCTGCTTCTACCTCACAGGCTAAGGTAAGCATCTGAAAACCAAGCTCAACTGACATTTTGGGAATCAGAAAAACATGATGCTGAACTGTGGGCATCACACCTATGTGTTTATGGGTATTGACATAGACACAGATAAGACATGGATACAGACTTTAACACCAGCAAGGCCAGAAATACGTTGTGCCAATTGCAGCCCTTTGAACAGCAACAGCATAAAAAGTGAAAGCCCTTATTGTTTTAGTTACTTTAATTGGAACACAGAATCCTCTTCTTTTTGAATAGTTGGTTCAAAAATGTCTGTGTCCACTGTGTGAAGCATCTGGTCTGGAAATTTATTTTCAAAAGTGAACTTGAGTTTGGGTTTATTTATAATTTCCCTTTGACTAATTCATTCCTACCCAAAGGCATAATACTGGAGGCAGGCAGATGTTTGATGGAAGAGGCCTAAACAATAAACAATGTTTGCTTGAACATTAAGATTTAATACCAAAGCTGCTCTTATCAGTGCAAGAGGTAGTTCGCTTATGCCTGCCTCATTTCATGGTCTAATTATTTCACTACTCTGACCTTCAGTTTCCTTATTTCAACATAGGGTTAATACTGCTATGGTAGACACAATAATGTCCACATCCTAATCCCCAGAACCTGTGAGTATCGTCCTCCCCAGAGACTTCAGAGAAGAATGTAGCTCTGTTGACACTTTGGTTTGGCTACAGATCTCAATACCTATCAAAGAGTAAATTTGCATAGTTCTAAGTCACAAAGTTTGTGATAATTTACTGCAGTAGCAACGGGAAACCAATATACAAGCCAGCTTGAAGTTTGCAGGAAAGGTTAGAGGTGGTGTACGCAAAGCAGGGATGTTCAAGAAATTGCATTATCATGTTTCACATGCAGTTTGGAGCCTGACCATGGAATTTTCTGGACTTCAAAGTCATAGATATCCTTTATAAAAGTAATAAGGACTTTAAAACATGCATAGTATTTCATAGTTTATAAAGCTTCCTCATGGGTGTTATTAAATTGGAAACTCCTAAGGGAATCAGTGTCAATTACAACTATAAAAGTAGACTTTTAAAATTCTAAATAAGACTCAAATAGAATTGCACTTGAAGGAAGCTTCTCTCATAGTCAGAAGTAGATGCTGGAAGAAGAACAAAGTAGCTATGTTCTCAGTTTAGAATTTTTTCCACTATATTTTGTTGCAAAGGTATACATAGGTATACAAAATACAAAGGTATTTTCTGCTGGTCCTACTTGTGACTAAAGCCTAGTTTATAGCTTCCTTTCCATCCTATCTTTCTTCCCTTTTCCCTCCTCTTGTGGTGAAATTCAAAGAAAAATTCAAGGAAAAACTCTGTTTCCATTTTTCCTTTCTACTCTACCCCAAAGCCTTAACCCAAGAAATTTTCTTGCTCTTTTTGTGCTTCCAGAAGATTTATTTTTGAAACCTTTCTGAAACTTAGTACTACTCCTCACTGTTAAGTGTCTCATGGAGGCAGAACACCAAGTAGCCAGTGTCAGAGAATTCTGGCTTCTGCTCTATCACTTACCCTGCTAGTAACATTTGTGGAGAATTCACTCACCCTTGCTAAGCTTTCACCTCTCCTGGCCCCCCCGAAAATCGACTGGCATTGCTATATTACTCTGAAATGTTATTTTCAGCATAACAGCTTCAAATGGTTAGAAAGCTTTTAAAACATTCCTCTTCCATTAAATGCTTGCTTCAAACTAGGCTTCCAAATGTCCAGTGATTCAAAAACACCTTTAGGTAATATCCTCAAAGTGAATTCCTGCCATTGATTGACAGAAATGAACTCCCAGGGTGTTGAAATATACATCTCCCCTTTATTGCCACATCCACTCAAGCACTTTACAATGTGGAGTCGAATCTGTTAGAATAGCCCTTTGGACATGTTTGTCTTGTTGGATGCAGGATGTGTTCATTTCTGGATGCCAGGGTGTCTTTTGCATCTCTTTAGGGTGCTCAGTTTGAACTGACATCTGTTATGGATACTGCCTGACTAACGAAGCCTTTTTATTTTCTTGAAACATGATGTGACCTAGGGCGGTCTAGGGATGAAAAAGAAAGAAAAAGGAAACAAGAAAGACCAAGATTTCACACCTAAGTACATTTTTAAAAGGATTCATGCTGCATTATTTTCATGAGGATTTAGGAGGACGGGGTGCAGCCTCCGTGTCCTTAATCCTTAAATCTGGTTTTCTGCAGGTGCAGCCCTGTCAGGAGCCTGGGCTGTCACTTACTGGCTTTGTCCCCTCCGACAAGGAAAGATCAAGGCTTGAGCTCTTTCGTGAAAGTCCCCGGAGGGAGAAAGTGGCTAGTTATGCAGAATAAATTAAATGGCTTGGGAAATTAAAAAAAGGCTCTTCCCAATGTGATGGTTCCACTGAGTGTGGCAAATTTGATTTCAGAAGGGACACAGCTGTGTGAAGCCAAAGGTTAATCCTCCACCGACTGAGACTCCGTGGGCCCTCCAAGGTGATCCTCACAGGCTGGGATGGTCTGAACATTAGGGAAGCTCCTCTGGCTGCTGTCTTACCTCGTGATCGCTATTGTTTCAGACTTCTTTCAAATATTTAGCATCAAGCTAGACCACATCACTCCAAAGAGAAAAGACTAGCTAGTGAGTACTTGGAGACCAAAAAGCTGATCAAGTTAGTACCAACGGGCAGTTGTAAACACTCTTCTATTCTTCTAAATTATGTCACATGTGGTCCTATTTTGTCTTCATAAATGACACCTCCAGGTGATGAAACAGGTCTGTGGTGAGGACAAGGAAACTGGGGAAAAGACACTGTTAGGGACTTTCTGGATCTCTCTAAGGCAATAAATAGAAAAGGCTTAAAATCATTTCAACTTTGTTTTGCTCTCCAAGTTATAAAATAATTTCATCGTCAGAAGACAATGGAGAAACAGACCTCATTATTGACTCCTGCAATATTTTTTACAGTATAGGAATATATAATAAAATGTCAAGTTTTATTCTTTACTCAGTGCATTTTCCTCCCTGATATACCACAGATAAGACTGAACAAGAGATAAGACACAGCACTGTCATCCAGTCATTGACACAGGATTATTGTATTTTTCATGTATCCAAGAGGATTTCCAAGGCATGAAGATAATTTCCTGAAGCTAGGGACTGTGCCTTGTTTAACTTCTATTCCCCATGTGATACTGAACCAGTATTACAACCACCGGGTCTTTCAAAGACATAGGAGTGATAACAACTCACTTGGTAACTTACAATTCACTTGTAAAGGCTTGAAGTACAACAGTTGGCTTTCCATGGAAAAATTAATTTGGAGTAAATGCTGGGGAAAATCAGAGAATATGTGTTTATGAGTGAGACAATGCTTGTCCCTGAAGCCTGGAGGCTTCTCTTACAGCAACTCAGGCCTCCTTGTCTGCACTAGTGACGGGAGTAGATTCGACTGGTCTCCCCATCACCCTGAGGAGTCAAAGGCAACAGTAGAGAATGATGCAGGGACCCCCATCTGCAGATCCTGAGAGGTCTGAACTCTGAGATGGCTGGGATTTCTGGGTGTAAGTTATGGTAGCAATTCCCAAACTCACAAAATGAACGCAGGATCAGATAAACATCTTGCGTCCGGGTGCAGATTCCTGAAGAGTTAAAGGAACTAGAAAGAGAAGCTTCACTCACCTGACGAAGGCTCACCTTTATTGGTCTTTCCATCATCCATGCATACAGACTCTATTTGCTCTCAGCTCCTGCTCTTAGGTCCAGACAGTAAGTTTATGGAGGGGGTGGGGAGAGGGAGTGAGGAATATTGACTCTGCCAGTCAGACCAACTGGTGAATCATCAGCTATAATGTGACCTTACTGCTATTTTAACAAGGCAGAAAAGAGTTTTGTGTGTCATGGAAGAGAACAGTACACTCTGGCTGTTGAGTTAATAATAATGGTTTTATTAGTAAGGTTATCTTTGACTTGGGGTTTGAAGAAGAACATTATTCTGACATAATAGTATACAGCAAAAACAAAAACAAAAACAAAAACAAAAAGGTCATTCATTTTGAGAGAAAGTGCAGTATGTGCAAATTTCAGGGTATGCCGGGGAACGGTATGTTTGGTATGGGTCCTACATGGGGGCGGATATTTTCTCTTTTAAGAATATGATTAAAAATAAAGACCTTCCCTTAGGAATATGCACATATCTATCTTAGAACAAAAACTTAGTATATAATTTCAGAGGCATTATAGTGTTTTCTTAGATGAGATTTATCACTTCTACTAGGATAACGATTTGCAAGAATTTGAGTTTGTTGCAACCGTGGTCACACCTTGGCACTGCTGGCCATCACACCTGGGCACATCTCCTCTGATTTTTAAGTCTTTGTTTCATCATCCAACACATTGAGGTTGACCACAGTGGTCTTAGATTGAGAGAATAACTTGTAGACAGAAATCATTTTTCGAATTCAGGGCAACAATATCTTTGTTTTCATCTGAGAATTTTGTGTTCTTTCTTTCTTTATTTTTTTATTGCTGTATGTTCACTTTGGGGATAATCATTTACATTTGTAGTATGAAGAAGCATAACATCTGCCTCCAAGTGAGCTCCTGTGTTCACTAGTCAGTGGAGCAACAAAGCATTGAAAATGCGGGAACATTTCTCAAAAAGGGCTGGTTAATAATTCTTCACGCTCGGAATGTTGCCTCTTTGCACCCTGAGTCTATTAATCTTGAAAAGAACACACATTCCATGGTTCTCACCATGTGACCTTGAAGAAGACAACAGAAAATCAGTTTGGGGGTGAAGGGGATTCAGTCCAAGGTTTCTATACTTTTGGGGAGTAGATTTTTCTTGAAACTATGTATGCATAATTTTGATAAAGTAATATTTTATTCATTGAACTGAAAATTTAGACCAATATGCCAGTCTCAGGAATGAAGGTAGTATTCTTAAAACAAAATCAATAAGAAAAGATTATCCACCTGGGAGAAAATTGGAACTGACCCATAACCATATGAAAAGATGTTCAACCTTGCCAGTAGTCAAAATTAATAAAAAATATTTTAACAATAACATTTTTTCACTTATCTGATTCCAAATATGAAAAATAGATAATATCTAGCATTTCCTAAGAAAGATGAAGCAAATAATATAAATTGGCAGAAGTTTTCTGAAGGTACTTTTGCAGTTTATGTCAAAATTTTGAGGAAAAAAAATCATATTATTGGTTTAGCTTTTTCTCATTTTAGAATTTGGCCTCAGAAAGTAATATACATTTATAAATACTTTGTACAACAATGCTCATTATCAATTGAATAATTAGAAACTATCTAAATTTCCTACAATACAGGATTGATTTATATAACATATTAACATATTAAATAATTAGAAACTATCTAAATTTCCTACAAAATAGGATTGGCTTACCAAATATTTTACACAGATCCATATAGTAGAAGTCCCTACAATAGTTAATTATTAAATTTGCATTGGTATTTACTGCTATAGAAAGAGGCCTATAGTGTTAAGGAGAAGAAAGGCAACCATGTTTAATTGAAAACCATTTTCTACAAAAATATGTGAGTATAATCTCTGTAAAAATCATGCTTGTATGCATTTTACAAGAAAAACCTTGGAAATATATATAGAAGAACATTGAAAGTTGCTACTTCTGTGTGATGGATTTTTAGGTAACTGAAACTTTTTTCTTATATGAATTTTCTCAGCTCTTTTGATTCATTTGTCTTATTTCTGTAATGAAAAATATGGGAAGTATGTAAAAGGCCAACAAAAAGCTCAGCATAGTTCATTTAATATTTGATTATGGAACTTGAATACAGATACAATTTAACTGTGAATATTTCAAAGTTCTTTTTTCTTTACTCTTCACTCAATAGTCACTATCTCCTTGCATCTAAGGGAAACACTATACTAGATTAAGCAAACTAAATGAGCAGATGTGGATGAAAAGTCTGTAATAAATTCCTTGTGCAGAAGCTGCGAAGCAAATCTACAATGGTGTACTGGCCAATTCAAGACTCAATTAACAGAAAATTTGCAATCTGGTCAAAATAAATGTTCAAATAAAATGGTAATATACTTTACACTGCCTCATAACTAAAAATAAAATTTCATAAAAGGAATGAATAGAAGGATATTTTAAAATTTCAACTTTTTCCCCCAACTCTTAGTGGAACCAGATAATACTATTAATGTCAGCACACAGCTGCTCTTTCATTTGGAAACTGAACCATGTCCCCGCTTTGTCCTGAAAGGAAGCAGTTCCTCTGCATTCTTGGGTCTGGGGAACGCTATAGCAATCAGGTCTCAATTCACTCACTTATTGTTGGTCATTGGACAGGCCTGTGTTGAAGGCCTCTGGTGTATACAGCTCTGATTTAGAAGCTGGAGGAGAATTGAAGCCATGCTCATGGTGACCTTTATCAAAGAGCTAGGAAATAACTGGTTCCTAGATTTGCATGTGAAATGGTTACACAGCAGTGAGAGGTGTCTGTGATCCACTTTTAGGGCACTGGTTAGACGTAGCAAGAGGTCAAGGAAGGGTGTGGGCACAAGGAGAGTCACCGAGTCAGACTCAGAGGATGAACACAACTGAGTGATAAGAGAATAAAGTGGAAAAGCCAGTCCAAAAGGGCAACATGGCCACGTGAAGAGGGAAACAGCTGTTTCACCTCCTTCTGAGTGTAGGTTTTTGAGAATGTCTATGGTGGGAAGCATCCAACTTAATGTGTGCAGAGCTGGAGCTTCTCTCAGGCCGTTGGATTGAGGCTAGGAAATGGGTCTTTAGGGGCAAAAATGAATGCAAATAATTGACATGAAGATGGATGTTTACCGTGCTCTGTTTTAACCCTTTCACTAAACATATTTATTGAATATCTGCTGTGTCTCAGGAATCCCACTACATATAGCACTACAAAGGCAAACACCAGACTGGTCTTCACTCCTTCAAAACTATCAAGAAGACAGATTTGATAAAACTTTTGTAACTAATTTCATTTGTCACTTAGTATACATGTAAAATTCTGTTAATTCATAGCACACAATTCACTATAATGAAATAAAAATTGAGAACAATGTATTTTATAGTATAATGTTTTCCAAAACAGTCCATTAAAGAAATAGTAACCACTTCTGCATTTCTTCACACAAGTCTTTCTTTTAGCCATACACTGTGGTGTGAGGACTTTCAATTATTTTTTAAATAGGATCCACCATAAGAAATAGATTTTACATAAAGTCTAAGTATACCTACCCAAACACATACACAAGCACACACACATGAAGCAGGAAGTTCATAAGAAATAAAAAATAAAGAAATGGAATTATAAAGTCTGAAATTACAAAAAGACGGACTGTGTGCTAAATTGCAGCAGGACAATCTGCTTTGCATGTGGAAAAGAATATATTTGTCCTTACTTCATGTTACATGTGGAAACTAACTCAAATATTATTAGAAACTTAAATGCAAAATTTAAAAGTTAGCAGTCTAAGTTAGAAGGAATAGATAAAAGTATATGAGCTAGCTTTGAGTTATCTTAAACAGGGCATGAAAAGACAATAAATCAAAGACTAAAAGAAGTTGATAGGATTAAAGTTGAACAGACAAATTATGTAAGTGCATCAAATGATAAAATGCAAAAAGAAAAGAAAAATGCTTCCATTGTGCCATGGATGGAATAACTGTGTCCCCTCCAAAATATCCATACATTAAAGCCCTATTTCCCAATGTGATGGTCCTTGGATGTGGGGTTTTTGGAGAGCCATTAGGTTCAGATGAGGTCATGGGGTAGGGACTCCACAGTGGAACTGGTGCCCTATAAGCAGAGGAAGAGATTACAGCTTGCTCTCCCTCCTCCTTGTGAGGGCATAATGGGAAGGTCGTCAACTGCAGGTCAGGAACAGGGTCCTCACTCAGGACCAAATCTGCCAGCACCTTGGTTTTGGACTTCCCAGTCTCCAGAACTGAGAAATAAATGTCTGTTGCTTAAACCACCCAGTCAATGGTATTTGTTAGAGCAGCCAGGGCTGATCAATATTCACTGCATACCACCAGCAAAGATTAAAATGCAGAACGTGGAAGTGTTTTCTCAAATCAAAATAACAACAGCAACAAACAATTAAATATAAAATGGAGAAGGGATATGCACTATGGAGAAAGTGGTTCACAGAAATACCCCCACAGTAATGCCAATAAATACATAAAAAAGATGCTTGTCTTCACTAGTTATTAGACAAAAGAATGAATTAAAACCACAGCAAGATGCCATGTCATAACCATCTGTTTGGCAAAGCCAGTTCGATTGTACAAATACTGGTTATAATGTGGCATATGTGAACTCTGATGTATTATTGGTGCAAAGGTACCTTATACAAGCCATTTGGAAGAAATTAGAACAAATACAGTCCTAGAGATATTTTTGCATACTTGAGTAAGTAGACTTATGCAAACATTTATTGTATCACTGCAAAAAATAATGTGACAAACAGCATAAATGCCCATCAGTAAGAGAAAAAATAATTAAATGATGACATATCAAATAAAGGAATACAATGTAGAATATGATGTAAAATGAAAGAACTTGAGGTATATGTATCATTTTAGGCAAATCTCATAAAATATCCATTAGTGATGAAAGCAGAGCATACAAGAATCTGTTAGTAATAGCAATATGCATAAAGTAGTCACTGTTTTATAGTATTTTATATGAATACCAACATATTTATCATAAATGCATGAAAATGATAAACCCAAATTCAGGGTAGTGGTTCTGGAGGACCCAGAAACAATTATTGGTCTTGATTTTATACAAAAACTTGGAACTCAGAAAAGCTTCTGTATTTATGGTTATGGTTTCTTATAAAGGACACAGATTAAGTTCAGCAGAGACCTGGCACGTGAAGAACCCAGGAGAAACCAGGCACAAGCTTCCTGGGGTCCTCTCCCAGTGGGGTCACAGGTGTGTCCTTGATTCTCTCATCAGTGATGTGTGATAACTGTTTGAAGCACTGCCAACCAGGGTAGCTCACTTGATCCTTGATATGTGCCTGAGGTCCGGCAAGAATGACCTCAACTACCCAGATAAAACCAAGTCCTCATCATAGATCACAGTATGTGAACTTTCTCTTCAACTGGTACTACTTGGTTCCAAGCTCAGTCAGGCACTGTTACCAGGTAGCTTATACCAAGAACTCAGAGTTTATGACCCAGGAGCATCCTGAGAGCCAGACCCGAAGACACAGCAGTGCAGGATTTCAGCATCACAGGCCTGCTGAAGTAACCCTGTCCTGCATGGCCCTGCAGGGGTAGGAATGGGGCTGGGAATGCCGTGAGTCCACAAGAGCCTTCAACCTGAAATGCAATCTACTAAACACAGTTTCCCAAGTTGGGGTGTGTGTTTGGTTATCTGGGTATACATTATATAATTTTCTAGTCATTATATGCCTAATCGTATAAAAATACAAAAGAAATTCAATATAATAGGGAAATACTGCTTTATCCAGATTCCGCTTAAAACAATTAAGATAAATTTTATTAGAACATAGAGAATAATAGATATTTTACAAGCAATAAAAAATTAGTTACAAACTGTGTTTGGCCTGGGAAAATAGTATATCCTACCAAACAAAACATTTCATTAACAAAACAAGGTCAGAGCTTTTCGCATCACTCTCTTTATTTTTAATAGGAGGGAAAAATCTCAGCGTTGGCTCAGCAGTTGGTGGCAACCCATGACTAACAATTTCCCACAGTGACACAAATCTGTGTCCGTTTTTGTCCTCCAGTGTGTCCCAACCTTCCCAGTCCTCATCCTCTGGGTAACTACTGCTTTTTCTTCTCTGTCTGCAGTTCTCCTCTTGTCTACGTGATGACTTCACCTCCTCCTCTAAGACTTGCTATGAACACAGCCACCTCTGTGAGGAGTCCCACTGTCCCTTTAGCAGTGCTATGGTTTGGATGTGGTTTGTATCGGGAGCTTGGTCTCTAGTGCTGACAGGTGTTGGGACTTTTAAGAGGTGGAGCCTAGTGGGAGGGCCTTAGGTTATTGGGGGAGCTGCCCTGGGAATCCATTGATTGGGGTACCTCTACTGGGGCGCTGAGCTCTCCTAAGATGGACTTGTTATAAGAGTAAGCCCATCCCCTAAACTGTGATCTGGTAGTGATGTGATCTCCCACTCTTAAGGGGGTTCCTTGTGGGAAGTAGCATTGTGCTGTTTGGACTTTGAACTTCCCAAATTAAGAGCTAAATAACCCTCCCTTCTTCAAAAGTTGCTAGCCTCAAGTATTTAATTGTAGTAATGAAAAATAGACCAAAAAAAAAAAAAAAAAGCAATAAAAATCCACTAGTGTTTACTGAGTACCAGGGAACATGCTAAAAGCACCTCATGAGTGCTAAACACTTGAACCCTCAAGGTATCCAATGAGGTAGGTGTGGTCATCCTCATTTTATCAATGAGGGGACACCATACTAGAGGGGAAGGAAACTTAGACAAAGTCAATTTTTAAATGAGAATGGAGATGGGCTGGCTGTGTAACTGACAAGTCAGCATGTCTAACCAAGCAGCTCTGTCACTACCTGGGACACACCTCCAGTGTCTCTGTTGAGCTTTGCATGTGATTTTGCTGTGGTTATCACACTCTGAAGAGATCTGTGGTTGTCTCCCTCTCCCATCTATGTGTTTCTTGAAGTACTATGGAATACTTACTTTCTAGTGAATTGCCCCGTACAGAGTTGGAATTGAGAATATTTATTTAATGCATTATTCATGAGACTATAGAATATAGATTTCATTGGGATGTATAATTGGCTCTTAAAAGACTTAAGTATTCTGAAAAAATTCAGTATAGAAACAGAGGAGAAAACCATTATTTTGTTTCATTTGTATTTCAATGAGAATACCAAATGATTGAGTAAAGATGCATAAACTACTCTTCTGTGTTTATTTGTATATACTCTTTCAATAGTTTTCATGAAAATTTATTAGTATTTTGATTGAAGTGCATTACAAATCCAGAATTGTATTTTCATTTTATTTTTGTTAACCAAAGGAGTTAATATTTGATCACAATATTTTGATGATTATAAACATCCCTACAACACGTTAAACACCCACATGGATTTATTTGTTTGTTTTACAAATGCACACCTGCGTACACATATATGTATCTTTTATTTTCATTAGAAAATCCATTTTCATGTTCGATAAAAAAGAACCTTTCTGTGAGTCACTTTTAGGAAAAAAAATACTACTTTTGCCTAGTTAGTTCCTCTTCTAAGTTATTGAACTGTATGGTGAGAGGAAGATATATCTTCGATGCTGTCTGAGGGAGACATAGTTCCATTTAACTTATCGCCTTTTAAGGAGGTTGACAAAAAGGGTGCTGGCTTTTGACAAAATAGCCTTCTTCCTATTTCTTAAGCTCACCCTCTACAAAAATTTATTGCTTCAATTTTTTGCTTGTTTTTCTTTCACTTTGAACATTTTACCTGCTTATATTCTTCAATTTGGAGCTTATTTGACTTCCATGGTCAAGGAAATGACCCCTTTTTACATTAAATCTTGGTGGTGGCAGTCTGAGTTAACAAATCCATTTTCAAACAGATCAGGAGGGGCACAGGAATCAAAACCACATGTGGGAGCCAACATCACTGGCTCTTTTTTCTTTGTTCTTCAGATTCAGCACGGAAACAGAAAGTAACAGCCCAAGCCTTGGTACCAGAGTTAGTATCAGAAGGAATTCCTTCTAAGGAATGTGCTCTCCTAGGTCGGGGCCTGTGGCTAGTCCACCCTGCATGAGAACAAGAACTTGCTTTGCATCCTGGCAAACACACAAAAGCCTTCACGGAGGAAATGGATTTCCTCTTCTGTCAGCCCGCCCCAAATGAAAGAAAGAAGGCAAGCTGAAAATTGGTAGAAGAGTTGATTTCACTACATGTTTATGTTAATAGGGTATTTGACTTTTGAATGCTTCATAAACCTTGTTATGCTCTGTGCTATTTGAGGAGTAAAACAGCTGGAACCCTGCCAGAAGCCTTAATTGGAATCAGCTTAGCAGGGGCTGACAAGGTTTCCTAGTGTTTAGTTTCAAACTTATTACAAAATCGCAAAATTATGTGCTCTCTATTTTCTATTCCTCTTTGGTGCATGCCCATAAAGGTAAGACTTAGCTGCATTAGGAAATAAACTCATCTTGCCTTGTCCGCCCCAGGCATTGCCTCCTCTCATTAGCCATAGCCTCACTTCTCACGTAACGGAGGGCGTCGGGAAGATCCTTCCCCCATGCATTTTGATTATTGGCTAAATGATTGCTCAAATGGCCAACCCATGGTCGAATTACTGAGCTGTGTGGTCAATCTGTCACCAATGTGGTGAGCAAGGCCACAGCAATAGGTTTGAAAGTGGCTCTGGGGGCCTCTTAGGTCTCTCCTACTAAAGGGTCACATTTGCTACTGGTCAACGATCACAGCAGCCTCTTGGTTTATTTCAAGCTATGAGAAAAAAGAAACCTTTTCTGCCTTCTGTCAAATTTCAGGGGATTAGTGGTTTCTATTTTGTGCTTTAGTTTTGGGGATTTTCAGCTTCATCTGGCTCTAGTGTTTCAACCTGACTGTTGCGTAGCACACTGTTACCTGAACTTAACAAAACAATTTGGTTGCTTAAAAAAAAATATTGTGTGACTGCTATTTGTCCAGGTGATGGGTGGGATGCTAATGGCACCAACATATGTATAGAATATGGTCCTTATTTTGGTCTGTTTGTGATGAAACAGAAATTCGAATAAATGATTTAGAATTGGTGATAAGTGAATTTTGATTTAATATGGTCAGTGGGTCAACTGGCCAGAGGCAGCTAGCCCAGTTTTCTACAACAATATCTGTGAGGACACGGGAAAGGATGAAAACCATCCCAAAGCTAAGATTCTCACCCACCTGATGCTACATTCCAGAATGGATTTTCTATTATCATATGGTAAATGGATCTGGGTTGAGAAAATCATATATATCTTTTAGGTCAAACTGTACATTCTGCTTTTGCTTCATGGAAATATTATCTCCTGAAATGAAACAAGGGCTTTACTCATTGCTCTGTGTCTGTCCCTGGAACAGTAGAATGACCTAATTGGACATACTTGCCTTTATAATGATTGATGTGGGGATGTTAGACCCATATCTCATTCCTGGGAAAAATTCAAGGACATAATTTGCATTTCATTTGCCTTTCATATTCTGGATTCTTATGGTGGATGCTGGGTCCTTGATTGGAGAACATTTTTTCTCATGTAAGCACTCAATGAATTTCCCTCTTATGACTGCTTTACACCTAACCCACCCCTTTTGATATTCTATTTTCAATTCTATTAGGTTCAGAATACTTTCTAATTTTCCTTTAACTTTCTTCTTTAATCCATAGGTTACTTACAAATGGGATAATTTCAAAATATTTAGGAATTTTTCAGTTATTTTTGTATTATTGATATTTAATTTTATTTTGAACTGAATTCCATTAGTGTCAGACAACATACTTGCTATGAGTTGAATCCTTTTCAATTTTATTGAAAATTGTCTCATCATTCAAAATATGGTTAATGTTGGTAAATATGTTCTCAGCACTTTAAAAGAATGTTCAGCTGTTGGTGATTGGAATAGTCTACCTGTGTCTAGTACTGTTTTAACACTTCTACTTTAGTAGTTTTCTATTCACCTGTTCTATCAATGTTTGAAAGACGACTGCTAAAATCTCTGGGTACTAGTGTCAATCTTTTGTTTCTCTTTGCAGTTCTTTTAGTTTTGCCTCATGTACTTTGAAACTCTGATATGAGAATTTTCAATGTTAATGACTTCTGTACTTTTGGTGATTTGAATTGTTCATTATTTTCAAAAGACCATCTTTAGCTCTGGTATTCCTTTTTCCATGAAATTGACTTTTCTTATCTTCATATAGGCATGATATGTAGAGTTTTTGGATTAGTGTTAGCATTATGTATTTTTCTTGTCATTTTACTCTTAAAATTTGGGGTTTAAAAGAAGGAATCCAGAGAAGTCAAGAAAGTATGCTGATCTTAATGTAAATGAAGACATAGTATACCCACATGTGTTGAACAATTCTAAAGCAGTACTTACAGAGAAATTCAGTGTCTGTAAACAGAAAATCTAAATCATATAAACACATGTAGAAATACCTTTTCTAAGTCATTATGTTTCAAGTGAGTTTCCTATAGTTGAGTCTTGCTTATCCGTCTAATTTGAAGTAAACAAACAAAGAAAAAACCATCTGATTTTGAGAAAATGATGGAATACCACAAAAGTCACCCATTTGGTTTGGATACTTGTGTTCTCCTTCTGATACTAGAGTTTGGTGACAATGGCTTCTCTCTCGCCCCTGCCAAGTGGGGTCACACCATTATCAACACTTGTTTCTGTGCAGGCGAACCTGGCTAACCGAGCGAAACCGTGGCTGCCACCGAGTCCCGGCCATGACCCTCCCCTGGGCACCGCCTCTCCTTCAGACTCAGCCTCTATTTCCCTAAAAGGAATTTATTACATATTCATTAGGTCTCCTTCTCTCTTTCCCACTCACAAACCTCATTATCAGAATTTTCCTCTCTTTCTCTTACATCACCAGTTTCATTGTTCTATATTGAAAAATTCAGATCAACATAAATTCATGTTATTGCTTTCCCATCTTAAAGAGAAAAAAAAAAGTTATTTTCTTTCTTTGCAACAAAATTTTCCACAAGGATGCTGCTTACAATCTTCCTCTGAATCCATTCGGTTGTCTCTTGACCACCCTCTGCTCAGGCTTTTGCTCCACCAAGCTGTAACAAACTGCTCTTGCCAGGCAGCTAATGGTTTCCACCCTGCTAGAGCTAATGGACTGGTTTTGACTTTCATCTTACCTGGTGCATCAGCAGCATTTCGTACTAAAATTCCTTCCTTCCTGATATGTGTCCTTCATTTGGCTTTGTGGACACTGCTGCCTTGATTTTCTTCCTACTTTACCCTCACTGCTTATTATTCTTCTTTTCTGACTTCTATGACATTTACTTGACCTTAATATTAGCCCTGGGATCCTCAGTCCTCCTTTCTTCCCTTATTCTCCTTCATCTCGTCTTATGACTCAAGATACCATCCATGTGTCTCCAAAGTTTATTCCCCAGCTGAATGTCTCAGTGGGCTCCAGTTTCGTAGACGTTGTAGGTCTGGGGGAAGGAATGAAGTGGAGCCCCTGTGCTTCACATAATTACTCAAAGATCCAAGCTGCTGAGCCGATGGGAGCTTTTTCCATCTGTAAATGGGAAAGCTAGAGGGTCATGCACTGCATCTGATGCATCAGCCTGGAAGTGACACAGAACTAAGCTATCATGTGGTCCCACAGAGCTACAAGGAGGCTGAGAAATGTGGGCGGCTCCATGGACATTCACTGAGCTCTTGATATATTGCCACATCGAAGCCAAGTAATGCTATGTTTATAAGAAAGATACTATGTCTGTAAATCAGGTTCCATATTTATAGGCATCATTCTTGGGCAATAAAACTGTATTTGATTCGATTTATACTTTTATCCTTCATTTTCTGTACTTCATAATAAGCATATACTGCCTGTACAATATGAAAAATCTTGATTTTAATTCTATAATGGAGAGCAGACGTCACTGGGGCCAGAGGACGGTAGTTCTCTGTGTAACAGTGAGGATTAAGAAGAGGAACCAGGGAGAGAGGAACAGGGAACCAAAAGAGAACAATGAAGAGAGGGCCTGGAGGAAATTTTCCAGAGAGGGAAAATGTGAAAGCCCTGGGTGAAGAAAATTTTAAGAAAAAAGTCCTAATTTTCAGGAGATTCCTTAAGCTCTATAAGAGAAGGTAGAATAAAAAAATCTGGGAGGCAGATTTGGGGCTTCAACCAGGTATGGGCTGACCCCTGGGAGAGGTCTGCAATGAAAAATGTGAAGAAAGTGGCTTATAGGGTGAAGAGGCAGAGATAAAACAGAAATGGTGGTTATAAAAAGGGCTGCAGAGACGAGCCAAGAATGTATTGTGTGTAAGATAAAATGTGCTGAGCTGTGAGCCTGCCCCGTGGAGGAAGCCAGGAATGGATACACTCTCAGCATTGTTAAGAAACAAATACATGTATCGTGCATGTTACTATCCTTAAGAGATCTATTGGGCAATTCCATAAAGCACAATATATTTAAGAGTAAAACTGTGTAAGCAGTTTGGAAAGCAGATTGGTCTTAGGATGGTGATATTTGTATATGCAGAGGGAGATGTAAATGCTATTTGAATTTATAATGCCAGCTTTGGAGTTGATTCTTTTCTTGTTGGTAGGAAAAATGGTTCTCCCAGTTGTATACAAGGTGAGCTGTTGGTTACAGATGTTGACAGTCTGAAGTTGAGGTGAAGACACTGTGTTGATATAAAGAAGGTAGATCCAGTTGTCCACCTCAGGACAAAGTTTATTTGATTGACAATAGTGGATTCGTGAATAAGTGTATTAATATTTCTTGAGTTTATGAACTTCGCATATTCTTTAATTATATAATATACCGTAAGCAATTGCTAAGGGGGCTACGGCATGATCATGAAATACAGCCTTTGTGTGAGGCAATTAGGAGACATTTGGTCACTGTTTCCAGAAGAATTTCAAAAGATAATGGGATGGAAGATGCTTAAATGTGCTGGCTGAGGTCTAAATAGGAAGAAAAGATGCAGAAACAGCTGGTATACCTTTTTCAAGGTGCTTGACTTCAACAGGAATATGGGAGATCTGTCCATTAGTGGGATGTGCAAATGTGTATTTATGCATACACACATGTGAGATTAAAAGACTTCTACATCAGATAAATATTTCTTACTTTCTTTTAAACTATTCTTTCAAAATTGAACAGTTCTTATTGACTCTTTTGGTAAGATGCAGAATTTCCTTAAATCAATGAAAACTCACATAAGGCTACAGATGTCTTGAAAATCAGGTTAGACCAAAACAGCTGATAGGGCTATCATCTGGTCCTCTTCAGAATTACATTCCTTAGTGTTTCATGAAGCTATCCATAAGAGTCGGGGGAACCAGGGAGAGGCCTGCTACTCAGAGGACGTTCTTCTCCTGCTGGATCTGCAGTCCGTACTCTTGCCGAAGGCAGTTCACTAACACTCAGTTGCTGTAACATGCATCTTGAGGCTTTCGCCTCCATGCAAGTGCCTCCTAGGGACTCACTTCCAAGACCACAGACATCTTGGAGAGCTCCTGGTGAATACTTCAGTCCCCTCTCATTGCACTTCCTGTGCTTTTTAGCTCCCCTCGTAGATATCTGAATTTCCAATAAGGGAATGTTTACTTGCCATATGTGGCTTAGATGATTGGATCTGGGTAAACTCCCTGTTAATCATACACTCCTCATCTCCCCCTGTACTGAGTCTCCTAGTTTCATATTTTCCAGGATGTTCTAAGATCAGATGATAAGCTGACTGAGCATGATGCATGCCTGTCTAGTAATAAAGTACAGCATCTACTGATTTCAGTCACCGTGCTTACAGTCGTTACAGCCAGACTACAGATGAACGATTAAGCCACATCAACAGGACCAGGAAAAGCCCTTCGGCAAACACACGGAGTTAGTCCATTGTTAAGCACTGATAGTAAAGGCTGAGAAACCTCCACACTCTTCTGACTGGGAACAAAGAAATGATAGAAAGGGGTTACTTATTTTCTTCTTTCTCTGAAAACTATTTTGTTGCTTTTGCCCTTTTAAAGAGCACAAGCGAAAGACTTCCTTACTAAGACCTTTGCCTGACATTGCCATTAAAGAAATGGATTATAAAAGAGCAGAACACGCCAGCCCTGGAGGTTCCGTAAAAACGCTGGTGATGGGGAACAGGAATTGGAAAGCAAAGGCTGTACGGGCTGAATTTATCTTCTCTGGTGCGAAGGTTTTTTTGCTTCTCTCCCCCTCAAGCCCACGGGTGGAAGCAATGAAATTCACTGACATAACTGGGCCAGTTGCTTTTTATTTCAAGTATGCTGCGAGGAATACTTGAAAGCAATCATCTGTGCTCAGTAATTGGCTGATAAAGCTCAATATCCTCAGCAATTACAGTCACTGTTCATTCAGGAAATCCTCCATACATCATTTGAAAGGAGGGCGAAATTGTAAATTATTATAATACCAACCTGTGCAATGCTAGTAGAACATGCTGTTATAGTGTTAGGAACAAAGATCAGGTACCACATGGAAATTCTAGCCAGAGAAAACACAGGCCCTTGCAGTTCCAAGGGGGACCGAAAAGGAGAAGGGCTCACTGAGGAGATACAGTCATGATGTCCCTGAATTGTCCCCAAAGCAAATTTTGAGCTCAGAAAAAGTCAGCCAAGAAAGATCACAAGAGCCACAGTGAGATTTACGAGAAGAAGCACCCAGCTACCTACCTACCTGAGATTAAGACAGCCAGAAGACATACATCTTGTCCCAAATATGCCCATCTTTCACAGGGCTGGGGACAAAGAGGATTGCTAGTGACTGACACACAAACAAACCAATCTTAAAATATCAGGTTCCTTTTAAGAAAGAGCAACTTCAAGTGTTTAATGCACAGGACTAAGAAGCACTTCATTTCATACAGAGATTTAGAGCTAGGTAGCATCTGGTTAAATTCTCAATTTTTAAGTCAAAAATCACAGGTATGAGAAGCAAAGTGATTTGTCCATGGGCATGCCACCAGCAGGTGGCAGAGCTGAAATGAAAACTCAGGTCTCTTGACCTCAAAATTCAGTTATTTTTTCAATATGACGTGGAGACCTTCTTCCCACTGCTGCCCCTATGTATCAGTCCACGTCGTCATTCAGTAAATAGTTGGTCACTGGTGTTGAGGTCACCAGGTTCGGTAGATCAACACTTTAGTGGGCTCTTCACCTACCACATTTCTCGGGCCCTCTGATCAGTGGGCTACTATTGCTGATCCTTACATGCTGAGATGTGGTTACTATTATTTTTTGTCTTTTGTGTACTCCACCTTGGATAAGCACTCCTTCTGTGCTACTCAGGGAGATATGTCACTGATGGAATTGCTGGTAATTCCATACCACAGCACTTGGCCTACAGAAGGCAGAATAGAGAGTTTTGTAGAAATGCTTATGTTCCTTCACTAATATGTTTCTCAATGCACTAATGGAAGAAGTGTCCTCAGGGTCTGCTAGGAAAGTGTGTGTGTGTGTGTGTGTGTGTGTGTGTGTGTGTGTGTATGATTTCGTTTGGTATGTCCACTTCTACATTCCTATCTCCTTAAACCCCTAGATCCCTCCTCTATCTGTATTATTCCAGGAATGATCTGGCATCTCAGCCTCATTAATTTTAACTCACTGATAAGTCCAGGTTTTAGTCAACCAGCCAAGAGAACTGTCACAAGCAGACACATCGATCAACACATTAAACTCAGAAGCTCTTATAAATGTGCACATACCAGTAAATTTGATCAATAAATATTCTGTCTTCCAAAGTCTAATTCTCTTAGAATTTATTTCCACACATATTTTGTGGGTTCACATCAACCCTAATTAACAAAATAAGCTAATATAAATTAAGAAAATCTTGTAGTTCTTTTACTGGATGAGTTATTTATTCCTAGATAAGTCCTTGAACTTCTCACCCTGAAGCACACTGATATCTAATCCTCATTATAGGTTCAAAGGAAAACGGCATGAATGGGGTAACTCTTGAGAAGAATAAGTATCCACTTGTAAGAAAACTTCCCTGAGGTCGTTACTGCAGCATCTCTGAGTGAGAAGAAGACAAAGTCTGGAAGACATTAGGAGGGCAGGCTGCTTCCATTGGCAAGGGAAGTCCAAAGGTTCTGTATTACCAGCTTTCTCTGAGTCTACCCAAGTATCTCCTTCTCAGATCTCAGGGTTAAAGGTCATGGTGAGGATCAAATAAGTATTTTTATTTAAGTATATATCTCTATCAGATTAAGCTTTTTAAGTGCAGGGATTAGATATAATTCAATTATGAATCAGTGCCCAGCAGATAGAAGGCACTAAATAATTGCTGACTGAATAATGAAATCAAGGAGGTCTACTTGACTTCTAAGTACTTTGGCAAATATCCAGTGGTTATTATTCTGGAAATGTCTTATTTTATACAGTCTGTCAGAGCTCTCAGTAATAGCTCTTCTCCCTGTCTCTCTTATGCAGGTCACTGGTCTGTGGTGTGGTGATACAGAGATATTTATAGTCTACTTTAAACGTGACTGGAGGAACTAACTCTCAGAATGAGTTCAGTTTGGGGGGAAAGGCTATGCCCAGATGGGAAGACATTATTGACTAAGATTTTCTAATTGGAGTGTGAGGACAGCCTGCAGACTGTAAAAGTGTGAGCTTTGCTCTCTTGCACTCATGCAAGGCTTGTACCAGTGCACTAGGTCCATATTAGCTTGAATGGATGTTGGCTGTGTTTGGATTCCTGAAGAAGCTCAAGTGTCTCCTTTTCATCATCTCATTAGGATCTCCATTAAGGGTCCATATCGTGTACTGTGGGAATTTAATTTTGAAGTGTATCTCTAAACTCTGAGTGAAATATCTGTGAAGAAACATGAGAATCCATTGCCCCAGGTGGTCCATGTGAAGTCTCAAGTGTCAGGGAATTCTGTAGTCTGTCAAATAGAGGTGAGTTTAGTCACTGAGGTACGAGACATTGTGGAGGAATGAAATTCTTAACCAAGAGCTAAGAGGTGTCTCAGAAGGAAATAACTCACATCAAGATGTAAGGGATAAAGTAGGAACAAGAGAAGGAACGAGACAGATGCAGTGGCACATTCCTATAATCCCAGCTGCTTAGGAGGCTGGGGCAGGAGTATCATGAGTTTGAGGTCAGCCTGGGCAATTTAGCAAGACTTCGTCAAAAAACCAAAACAAACAGACAATAACAATAACAACAAAGAGACAATAACAAGTTCCAAACCTGGACACCATTCCCAACCTGAGTCTCTTGTTTATTTGCCAGTATGAAACTGGGACTATAAAATGTTTTCATGGTGTAGTCTGAATATGTTTCCCTAAATTTGTGTGTTGGAGAATTAATCGCCAGTTTCAGCAGTTGGGAGATAGCCTTGATGGGAGGTGTTTAGTTCCATGGATTAATGCCTGGGTCAAGGACTGAATGATGGAGCTTTTTGTCTTTCCGCTTTTGCCCTGTGAGGAACAAAATTTCTCTTCTTCAGAAGACACAGCATTCATGGTGCCATCTTGGAGGCAGAGCCTGCTTGCTCATTAGATGCCCAGGTCTTGAACTTCCCAACCTCCATAACCATGAGAAAAAAAATTCTGTTCTTTATAAATTGCCTAGTCTCAGGTATTCTGTTATAGCAGCACAAAAGGAAAAAGACATTCACCTTTCACATCTTCCTTGTAGTACTAGAAATAAGTCTTTAGATCATTTTCTGGATGTCTTAGGGAAGTTTCTGGGAAATATCTATTTCTCCCTAAATAAATGGAGAAAGCTCTGAACTTTGACTCTCCTGCCATCTTCCTTTACCAATCATCTTCTCCATTTCCTGACTTCAGATATTGTCATAATGCTTGGAAATGCAGCATCTACTGTTAGATCATGAGGTAAAAAGTTCAAGGAATAAAGTAAATACTAAAGATTATAGAACTGGAGGGTGTGAAGAAGGTATTATTCACTTCACTAACAATAGTTTCATTTGGTAATTATTTATTTATTATACCTAGATGGTCTCTCTCTCTCTTTCTCTTTCGTTCTACCAAAAAAAAAAAAAAAAAAAAAAAAATCAGTGAATACGATGCTACATACTCTACTTATAAGATTTTAGCAAAATACTCAATTACTCTGGACTTCAGTCTTGCTGTGAACTATCATCATAAGAAAATTACATGTATTAGACATTAATATGTGGTTTTGGAACATGAGTTTTGTTTTAAATGATAGAATGATCGTATTTAGGAAGAGGGCTTTCAGGAGACATTAATTAGGATACCTGTTCTTTGCAGCCTCATTCTGTAACTTTTAGTAAATCATTTAATTTCTCTGACCTCTATTTCTTCATGGCAAAATTGGAGAGAGTAATGCTTTTCCTATATGCATTATGGGATTTGGTAATGTTTGAAAATATATGGTGATATGTAAATGTACAGTATCAGTATATCATTACCTGAGACGAGATCTCTCCACTTATGTCTAATATTGAGTTCAAGTGCAGAAAACTTAAGTAATAGTCACTTATCCAATTGGAAGAAATTCTTGTTTTTTAGAAATTTATTTTTATTTTTATATTTTAAAATACCTATTTCCAAGCAGATGAAGGGGGTAAGTGTATTTAAAACATCAAGTTATTTCATTACTTTATTTTAAAACTTTATCATATATTATGAATGTGATAATGATTCTATGTATTGTTTTTAAGTCTACATAGTGATAGAGTGGAATAATACACTTCAGAAAGATTTGAGAAAACATATGAATACACAAACCTAAGGAGACACTTAACAGAATAAAACATAAGAGCAACTTGAAAAAACAAATTAGACTTATTTTTCCTGAATAAACCTCACATATGCTATATTTTAATAACTACATTAACAAACCACTTACACTCGCATTTCATGAGGGAACATTAATAGTTCTATTTTTCTGAGGCTAAAACAAGGTGTGTGTGCGTATTTATGTGTATGTATGCATATATATTATAGATGAACAATAGTATTTATATTAGAACACATGCAGATACACACACACACACACGTGTGCCTGTATGCACGTGAATTCTGATCTTTATGAGTAGAGTTCTGCTCTTGAAGCTGGAGGAGGAATCCCAAGGTCCATTATGTGGTTGGATTTGCGAATGTTTGGTTGGCTTAGAACTAGAGGCAACCTTCCCAAGCGGCCTTGGCCCGCCGTGGGGGCAGCGGCAGGAGCAGCACATCCTGGACCGCCTCTCCACACACAGGGGCCCCTGGCACTTCACAGCGTTGCCTGTCGGTGGCTCTGGCGTGCAGGACCGTGTTCTGTAGGAAACTCAGCCCTTCTCACTCTCTCGTCTTCTCCACGCACTGTCTTTTCCAGAGCAAGTTGTCCTTCCAGATTTAGCTGCCCTTTCTTCTCTGAAGCTGACAGCCCTTGCTCTGACCACCGCTGTTATTTTTAAACCTTGCGACACTCGGTCTTGACCGAGGACTTGACCATGAGGTCTTGACTACGAGGACAATTACTGGATGCTGCTGCCTGTCTGCATTCTTATCAGGCTGTTTCTAGGGAAGCCTCTGCCTTTCTTATTATCTTCCTTATACTCAGGAGGCTTTGTCATTGTTGGGAGAGAGAAGTTATATGAGATAGGAAAACAGTCTTTCCAAAATCTAGTCGAATTCAATCCCTAAAATATGATTATTACTGTTATTACAAGGCCTGCCAGAAATGGGCTTAAAATATAATTAAAATTCAGACATTTAATTTGATACTACTTAGCTCATGGGACTAGACTGTTGCCTTCCTACTGGAGGGAAAAAAAGAGAGAGAGAGATGGAAAAATGTGTCTTGTCACGTGATTTGGGTCATTAGGTCAAGGCAAGGTCATTTACTTGTCTTAAACCACCACTTAGGTTTTGATGATTCTAAGGAGCTGCTTGGTTTTCTGTTCCAATTCAATTCCAGCTCCAAATAGACCAATTCAGAGCTTAAACACAGGTACAGTTAGCATCCATCAAGCATTCTTTAAACTTGCACAGAAATCATCCTTTCTTAAGTCTTGACCTTTGAGCTTTTGAGCAAAGCAGATGGGAGGGTCAAGTGGTGCTCAAACCATACCCAGCAACGTGCCGCCCACTCCGGTCCTGCGCTGTTTTGACTGGGACGTGTCCCTTTGAAACCCATCCTCACCTCTCTCGCCTTTATTTATCATACTCATCCACTTTGGTCACAAGATCTCTTTCCTGAAAATAGGAGAACCTGATGAACGAGGAGAAGCATTGCCGATTAACGCTCAAGTGAGTCTGTAGATGGCTGTGTTTAGAGTCCCTTATCCTCGCTGCAGGTGGGGCAGTGTCCTCTGTGACTCCTACACAGGCTGGAGGGAATTGCCCATGAAAAGCCCATAAGTGCTAAACGGCGAATAAACCTTACGGTGTGTTAAGTGATGTAACATCTATTAGAAAAAGGCGAGCTGGTTAATGCATGTATTAGGCTGCAGATTTCCCTGAATCACAGCTCTTACTGGACTACCCGTTTGATGCTCATGCCAGGGAATAATTCCGTCTCAGTCTATGCACCTGTAAGCAGAGCAAATTACTTATTTGTGGCACTTAGGAAGTGATGTAAAATATTCTGCTCATTCTCTAAAATGTCTTTGTTGTCATCTTCAAAACAATTTTAAATAGGACTGATAAAATTCTATTTATTAATAGAACTGAGACATATACCTGGAAAAAAGCCAACTTTGATGTGCAGTATTAATTTTTACAACTGAAGGCAGTTTGTATAAGAAGCAACAACGAGGCCACATATTAGTGATTATTGCAGCTAATTTTGTGGTTTATGGAGCTTAGTTTTAATTTTTATATCCTGTCCAATGAAGCTCATCAGACATTCCTATAAGTTACTTTGCATGAGACTTATTACAAGATAGACAGACTTTCCTTGGAATGAACTATTTGTATCCAAAAAGAAAATGATAAGCAAGATTTTCAAACTTGAATACAAAATAATCTTTCTTTTTCCTTCAGTGGTCATAGGAGGTAAATTTTCATAATGCACATGCAACTTAATTTCCCACCTCAGTGCTACTGTAATGGAATTGTTCTATTCCCATTTGGGAGCATGGGTCACTTTTCCATGTCCAGGTGTAAAAGAACATAACATGATTAAGACCACTTTCTTTCTTTCTTTCTTTTTTTTTTGGTCTTTTTATATAGTATATATTTTATTAGTTTGTACTAATACAGTCTCATATTACAAAGGCAATTTAGTGGAAGAATCTTCCTTTTGATATTTGAATCTTCTGAACACAAACAAAACTATACATTAAAAAATAAAACAAAACAAAATACCCTCACTTGGATATCAGAAGAAAAGACAAGTTAAACAAAAATTTTTCCTTTTTTCACAGGTGGACATTGAAGTGGACCTAATTCAGTTTTCTTTTTAAAAGGTTCCAAAGACAAAAAGCAGCTTAAAACCTAACTACAATGAATTAAAAAAAAAAAAATCACTAAACTACTAGTCTCCGGCCCCATGTTCTGTTTCCTGCTGCTTTGATGCAGCCTCTTCTCCGTCTGTTTCTTCTCTTGCTCTTTTCACTGTTCCTGCTGCACCATTTTCATCACGGTCTTCATCACTATCAAATTTCGTTTTCTTGCCCTGAAACTGTACTTTTCCTTTAGACCCAGGCTGGGCAGGTTTATTACCCTTTTTTCCTTTAAACCTGCGACCTTTTGACTTCCATTTGTTTGGGGATTCTTGTTGGTCTTGTATGATTTTTTTCAAAGCAGCTTTTTCCATGTCTCCTTCTAGTACTTTCCAAGTCACTTCTTTGTTCCTTAATTGTAGGTTACCATTGTTTGCATCTTTGGCTTTATCCAGTGCTTCCTTGGCTTTTTCTTTAAAGAGAATAATTCCCTCTTTTGCTCCTCTGACAAAGTCTATCCATTTTATTTCACCATGATTTGAAAAAAGGATGTGCAGATCTTCTCTACAGGTCTGATCATCTAAGTCATCTGAAAATTTCAGCAAACATCCAATCTTTTCTTCTAGAGATTTCATTTCAGCATCTTCTGCTAACTTTTGTTTTTCTTCTTGCTCTTGCTTAGCTCTTAACTTAGCTTTCACTTTATTTTGCTTTCTTTCTTCATTTTTCTTTGCAAAGTAATCTTCCTTAAAAAGTATTAGCAGATCTGTGTCTTTGTACTTTTGGCCAGGGGTCTCTACAAACTTCTTAGCAGAGTCAATGCTATCAAACACAGCAAATATTGATCCCTTAAATGCTTTGTGCAATGTCCTTCTCATCTGAATATTCAGTACCTGACCTTTATCTTCTAGCCATTCTTTTATGTCATCAAGGGTTACATCAGTTGGGAAGCCTTTAATATAAACAGATCTGTTTTTTACATCAT
The DNA here is from genome assembly GCF_902686455.1 of Sciurus vulgaris. NCBI lineage: Eukaryota > Metazoa > Chordata > Mammalia > Rodentia > Sciuridae > Sciurus > Sciurus vulgaris. The sequence goes on from NC_136474.1 coordinate 87,000,532, forward strand.
TTTTATACTCATCAGTCACTTCTGGGAGGGGTTTGCTTGGAGATCTTCTGATTTTAGTTTTGTCTTCACTAATTTCCATAAGTTCTGCCTTAGATTTGCTCAGTGCTTCCACAATTACATTAAAGTCTGTTGTTAGGCGGTTTGACCTGTTGAATTTTATCATTATTTCCAAAGGTACCCAGCCTTCATCCAACTTGATCTGTTCCTTTAAAAATTTGTCTCGTGGTAAATTGAAGTCTCCAAAATAATACTCGATTTGATGACAGATTTTGGCCTCCAGAGCAGCCATTTTTTCATTATCACCATTTTCAGCCATTGTGGCTATCTTTAAGATCCGGGCCCTGCAAGCGCGCCACAAGCTCACTAACAACGACCAGATGTCTCCACTTCGCAGCGCCGCCGGCTGGCCTAACGCACTCTAAGACCACTTTCCTTTGAGGGGATTATCTTTTTACTAAAATGTGCTAACATTTCTAATGTAAGCTTCTTTAAGAGCTTTGGATATTAACAGCTGAGTTTAAAACCAATTTCTCATAAAGGAAATTGTTCCAGAGTTGATGTAATTTCCTCAGAGAATGGAAGAACATCTTAAACAAGACCTCTAGAAAACAAACATAACATTTCTTTTTGTTTGATGAACAGATCTTGGGTTAAGCATCATATTTCCATCAGCCAAAAAGACCCTTTAGGTGAGGGGAGTCTCTCTCCCTTGACTTCTTGAAACCTGTTCAGAAATGACATGAACAAAAAATCAAAAAAGAATCTCATGTTCCATGAACCTTGGAAACACCTGTCACCCCAATTCACAGTATGTGGAGAGAAGGTAGATGATGAAACAGCAATTGACTCAGTGGGAGGTAGGAAGGTCACCCTCAAATGTCTATAGAGATAGGACCTGGTGGGCAGCAGTCCTCAAAAAATAGCTTCAGGTAGAACAAACACACAAACAAGCAGAACCAAAGCAAAATACTGCAGACCAAGTCAAAAGTTAAAGGACAAACTGGAAAATACTATTTGCAATTTATATCACAAAGAATTTATATCCCGAATATGTAAAGAGTGGTAGATACTTGCTTAGCATGCGTTAGACCCTGGGTTTGATCCCCAAAAGAAAGATTTCTCACTATCCAATTTTACAAAAAGTGTCTAAACAGATCAATCACAGAAAGAGAAATTAAAATAGTACTTAAAATAGGAAAAGAAGGTCAACTACATTCATAATAGAGATACAAGTTAAGATTAAAATGATATTGTGTATTTTTCATCTAGACAGGTTGGAAAGAGAAATTGAAACTCAGTGAAACTCAATGTGGTGAACTCATTGGAAGATAGGTCCACTGTTATAAGCGTGATTGGCATGGATTTGGTACAATCTCTACAGAGGGAATATTATATCACAATCACATATGAAGATACCTTGGAGCCCAGTACTCATGTATCTTACAGATAGTATATTAGTGCAAGGTTTGGAATCATTAAAAAGACAAAGTTAGCATACAACTTTAATTTAGGGAAAACCTAGCCATAAAAGAAGAATATGTACTGATATGGAAAAACCTTCAAGATAGACTATTAAGTGAAAAATCCAAGATGCAAATACATGTGCAGTGTACTTCCTTCTGGATTGGAAAAGGGGAAAAAGGATAAAAGTGTACTTGTACAATATATAATAAGATATTAATAAGGTATTCTGGGGAGTAGATGTAGACTTTCTCTTATTGTTTGCAGATGTCTTTGTATTCTGGGAATTTAAATATATAAGTGCTTTTGTGATATAATAAGATATATTTGAAAATTTATTGTTTCTTTTTCTTGGAATTTAACAATTTCCTGGATTTGCAGGCCTGATCTTTTGGAATTTTTAAAAATGTGTTGATACAAATACAGACTCTTCATTTTGAGGAGAGGCAAAGGAGTGGGTTGGAGCAGTGGGTGCATGGTGTGGCTGTGAGCGCCGGTATTTCCTGGTGCTGCTCAGATTATGCCTCCTGGTACAAATCAGTATAACTTCTATTTAAACAACAACCAAGAAATCTCCTTTTTATCAGCTTTGTTCTTTATGATATGATTTTAGAAGATAATGGGGCATCATGTTGACTCCCAAAATATAAAATCATGTGCATAATATCAAATATGCTCTTCCAAGTGCACACAACTCTTCCCCCTGGAGACCTAAAATGTTTTGTCCTCCCTTCCTGGTCTCCTTTAGCTTGAGAATAAATGAGTCATTGGCACAAAAATACCACCCCCCCCCCCCAAATTCACCAAAATCTTGAACTTGTTCAGTGTGAACTTTAGGAGACTCTGGGACCGAGCATGAGAAGTAGGATTTTTCCATTTCTAGATTTGCGTAGTGTCTTCACTCCAGCATGGACACCACGATTGCTCTGGCAAGTCAGTCAGCAACGGATGGCTTTGAGAGCACAAGGACTGAACACTCTCGTGACGCGCAATGGTGTTCTGAGAGGTGGCTTCGCCCACGGTGGGGACGATGGGGCAAGGACTTGGCATGCAGAGATTCCGCATGGTGGAGTCAGAGCAGAGCATGGCAGGTGGAAACCCAAACGATGCTTGTGCCCAGAGCAGTATCGATGCTTCGTAAGTATGTGAGGGTTACCCTCGTGACCACCAGGGTTTAGGACAGAGGCAGATTTCCAAGCTCAGGTGACCCTGCATGAGCATATAAAGATAGGAGAGAAGGTGTCAGTTAATGCAATCTCTTCATTTATCATTTGTATGTTTATATTGGCAATATCTGGGAAGAGGTTGTGTGTACAAAGAAGGAAAAAGTAAAAACAACCTGAATGGCTTATGCTAGAGAAGGGCTTAAATATATTATGTATCCATGATACAATTTATAAAGCCACAGAGTCATGTTCTGCAGGGAATCCTTTATTATGCAGAATAGTCTTAATATATGCCTATGTCATTTATGGCTCCCTGGTTGCAACAACCAAAAAACAGTAGAAGAGACATTCTGATAAAATTAAGCACAAAAGGGAATTTATTGATGAAATATGGAGAAACTTATATAATTTAAGGAAAACTCCAGGGGAAGTGGAGCCCTCAGAGGAGGAACCAATGGACAGCTTTTTAGTCTGGTGCTGTTGAAATGAGTCACTTCCAATCAATATACATCCTTATGGAGGGCAGGAATTTGCATTCAAGGACAAAGTCTTCTTTGCTTAAATTGCATCCTAAGCAAACTCTCAGCTGGAGGAGAGCAGCATTCTCTAAAGCTGCATAGAGAGGAAGGGTACATGATTGCAGTGCACTTGGGATATTGGTCATAAAAAAGGAAGTGTGTGTGTGTGTGTGTGTGTGAAAGAGAGAGGAGAGAGAGAGAGAGCGAGAGAGAGAGAGAGAGAGGGAGCGCCTTGTCAAAAGCCCACTGCCACTGTAGACTAGTTATGTAGTTATGTGACTTTGAACAATGCATTAAAGTTTTCCAGAAAAATAGAACCAATAGAATATGTGAAATCAAATCTATCTATCATCTATCTATCTATCTATCTATCTATCTATCTATCTATCTATCTATCTATCATCTATCTATATCTATTCTTTCTATCTATCATATATCTATCTATCATCTATCTATCATTTATTCTATCTATCTATCATCTATTCTATCATCTATTCTATCTATCATATATCTATCTATCTATCATCTATCTATCTATCTATCATTTATTCTATCATCTATTCTATCTATCTATCATCTATTCTATCTATCTATCATATATCTATCTATCATCTATCTATCTATCTATCTATCTATCATTTATTCTATCTATCTATCTATCATCTATCTATTCTTTCTATCTATCTATATGTCTATCTATCATCTATCTATCTATCATCTATTCTTTCTATCTATCTATCATCTATCTATTCTATCTATCTATCCATCTATCATCTATCTATCTATCAATCATATATCTTAAGGACGTGGCTCATACAACGTGGGGGTTGCCAAGTCCAGGATCCACAGGGTGCGCAGGAGCCTGGATACCAATGGAAGATCCAATGATACAGTTCAAGTCTGAAGCTCATGTGCTGGAGGATTCCTTTTGTCTTCTGGGAGGTCATTTTTTTCTGTTCAGGTCTTCAACAGATTACATGAGGCCCACTCATTACAGATAGTGATATAATTTAGTCAAATTCTACCAATTTAAATGTTAACTTCATCCAAATACACTTTCAGAAAAACACCCAAGTAATGTTTATATCAAAGCTCAGTCAAGTTGACACATAAAATTAGCCATTCCAGGAAAGTTCCTTAACCACCCCCCACCTGGTGTCTCCCTTTTCTCCCTTATAAATTATAATTACGAATTTCTTAGGTTTATTAAAGTTGTTAAATATAGGCATTAAGAACAATGACTATCCATAGGAATAAGTCAATAAATGTTTGGAGTTTTCATGAACTATTTTGGTAATAATGATACGTATCTTTTATAATTAGAAAAAAAGAAATGTTTTGGTGTCTACATTGGGACTGTCTGCAGGGGTAATAGTTCTTGAAGTTGTGATAGGCAATCCCATTGGTAATGATTTGAGTCTTTTTAGCACCAATAAACCTAAGAGAAACTTGGAAAAAATAATACAACATCACAAAGGTATACATGCACTGAGGTTTACAGGGGTCATGGCAATCTTCTCTTCCCCTGCACTGTTTCATGATCCGCCTTTTGGATCCCTGACAATAGTAGGAATGGGATTTGGGAGATATGTAAGACGATATCATGATGGCAAACTTCATCCGTAATTCAAGTAATCTTGCATCATCACGAGAATCTTCATCTACTTCCTGAGTCATTAGGACCCTGAAACAAGGCATTTGCCTGAGGTCACTGCTCTTGTTACTCCTAAAGGAGCTTGTCCTCATGGTCGATATTAATAGACAAATAAAGGCCACAATTACATAGATACTACATCAGGCAGGGAAATGTAAAGGGAAAGCTTTCTGAAACGCTGGGTTGTTCCTGAGTGGCTTTGTTTAATTGCTAGGAGATGACAGGATGTGGTTGGGTGCCTGTATAATTTCTAAACTAGGGAGACACAGGGCAGGGTGTTGGGGTGATGGCAGAGGGTGTGATTTCCCTCTTAGGCTCTGGCTGTATGACCTGTGATTCCAGAGCTGCTCTTCCGATTCTGATGCATTATTTACTTTCTCTAAAGCTTCCCAAAGTTTATTTTTAACATGAGGCCTCTGGGTCCTGGCCTTTCCTCAGCCCGGCCCCACTTCTTAACCTCCCTTTCTCTTTTCCAACCTCTCCCATCAGGCATTCACAGTGTCCCTCTCCTGAAACTCTTCCCAAGGCCAGAAATAATACTCAGCTTTTCAAGTGCATTTGCTGGGATTACTTCCCATCTCCTATTTGAAATGCCCACACCCTGCTTCTGGTTCTGTTGTCTACATTCCCCTTATTTTTCTTTTCTCTTTTCTTATTCTCTGGCTCTTCTTGATCTCAAGCCATGGTTTGGAAGACCCTGGCTCTAGCATATCTTTCTTTTCTCCCTGCATGCATCTTGAAAATCTCACCTAATCTCATGAATTAAATACGAACTCCACATCACTGACTCTAAAATGTTATCTCCCTCCCCCTCCTTCTCTCTCACACGTGGGCTTTATAGCCAAGTGCTCCTGGGCATCTATCTCCCTTGCTGGTCTCACAAATCAGCCACAGCTGCAGCAGTCTGAGGCAGGTCTCCATAATGTCCTGCTTACACCACATCTACTGCTCTGTGTGGCTCTTCTGTTTTTTTCTTTTCTTCCCCTAAATCCATTTTCCACCTTGCAGCCAAAATCATCTCACAGAGCATAAATCTCCCCTGTTTGAACATTTCCATGCTGTCCCATTGCAGTCAATACAGATGCCAAACTCCTTCCTATGATCTTGGTGGCCTGGCCCCAGATTCTTCTTAAACTCCATCTCTTTCCACCTCCCCTCAGCACACTCCAGCCACGTGGGCCTTGTTTCTGATCCACAGATGGCCCAAGCTCAGTCTTCCTCCTCTTTTTCAAAGGCAGTAAGATTTTGAATTTACTTTTTTCTTTTGGAAAGAGCTTCCCTCTCATGGTCTCGTGCCTGATGCCAAAAAAATGCCATCCTAGGACAAGCTATCAAGACAGTACAAGGAGCCCTCTGTGACATTGCTTTTCTTTCTTTGTTCAAAAGCTTCACCAATGCCAGAAATAAGTTATGTAGTATATTTATTATTTACATGCTTACTATCTATTCCTCTCCTCACCATTTAAATGCAAGCTCTGTCAAGAATTGTTTTAGCTTCCTTGGGTGCCCTAACAAAGGACCACAAATTGGGTGATGGCTTAAAACAACAGATAGGGATTCTCCCCCAGTTCAGGAGGCTAGAAGCAGAAATTCAGGTGTCAACAGGGATGTCTCCCTCTGAGAACTCTGAAGAAGAATCCTCTCTTGCCTTTCGTCGTTTCTGATTTCCTGACACTCTTTGGTCTTGCTGGGCTGGTACTCCCTTGGCTTGGTCTTCCTTCCTTACACTTGCTGCCTCTGTGTTCTCTTGGCCTTTCCTGTGTACCTGTCTCCCTCCAAATCTCTCTCTCCTTGTAAGGACATTAGTCACTGGAATTAGGACTCACCCTAATTCATATGGTCTCTTCTTAACTTGGTTACATCTGCGAAGACTCTATTTCCAGATAATGTCACATGTGAAGGTTCCAGGGGTTAGGACTTAAACATATCCTTTGGGGGCACACAATTCAAGTCACACATTGCTGTACACTGAGGACTATGTTGGGTGCCTAGGACACCGAAATTGCTCAATAATATTGTTGATTTGTCAGCAGCCCAGAGCACATTCTCACTGTCTGTCTAGTTACATCAGTGCAGTTGCACAACCATGCTGGTTTGCTCTGTGAAGAAATTCAGCAACATTCACTCTGGGTAGCTGAGACACTCTGGATGCCGAAGTCTGCGTCCCACACTGAGGCATAAAACATTGTATGCCATTTCCACTTATTGTTTTATTCTGGTTTTGATCATACCCCTTCTTTCAGGGATGTTATTTTTCCTGCTACTCAACATTTTTCCCCTACTCTCCAGGGACAGAAATCAAGTCTTCTACTGTTTGGTCAGTAGTACAAGCTAGGTTTTGGATTCAAACAAATAACTAAATTATGGCTAAGTAAGCCACTTCCCTTGCAAACCAACTGTGACAAGTTCTGCGCCACAACTCTCTCCCTGTGGTGCTTCACGCAGGCTGTTTCCACACATGGTTTCTGCAGTTCTGGCTTTCTTCTTTTTGGCTTATTCTCTTAGCCTCCTCAGTGTTACCTGGCCTTGAGCTGCCACTTATTTTGCTGGTGCTGGTGCATACAGCTCTGTTACTTCACAGCCTTTCAGGAGTTCACAAGGTTTGTGTGCATGTCGAACCAACCCAACAACCTCCACTGCAGCATTTAAAAAATATTTCATGCATTTAGGAAAAATATCTGGACCAAGCAATACTGTAGTATTGATGTCACAGGGTAAGGTTATGACAATTTCAACTCTTCCTTTCTTTTGCAAAGATTTTAAGATCATTTTTCTCTTCAGAATAATTTTTTTTGAAAACCATAGGTTCCACTGTCTTTGGATAGCTGTGCAGTGTCCACCTCCATTGAGTAGGTAGTTACACAACTGTTAATAATTCTTGGAGCGCTATCTCTGTCCCATAGAGTGTGTTAGATGTCATGGTGGTATTGCTAAACCCACTGACAACTCTGTGATGTAGGCACATTGCATCCAATTAACACACAATTAAAGTGCAGATATAATTACATGAAGGATTATATAATTACAACAATATCACACAGCTTGAGTGGTGGAGTAAAGATTCGAATGGAGGCCCATAGGTCCCCAAAATTCCCTTATTTATGTTTACCACATTTCTTTGCTCATAAGTACTTTTAAAGGAAGTAAAGTGTTTACATTAAGTGGGTATAACATAGTTAAATTCACTTTTATTGATATAAAGAGATAATGAATATCCTGAAATCACCAGGTCATCTTTTTCTTCCTCTGTTCAACAGCTCATTAATATTTTCTCCCTTGAGGGTTTTAAGCCTCTTATACCCCTGTGCTAATTGGCTTTTGTGTCACTATGACCAAAATACCTGACTTGAATACCTCTTTTAGGGGAGGGAATGTTTATTTGGGGCTCATGGTTTCAGAGGTCTCAAGTTCACAGGTGGCCTGCTCTGGGTCCGAGGTAAAGTCGTAGTAGCACGTCATGGAGGAAAATTGCTCTGATCATGGTGGGATCAGGAAGCACAGAGAGGATGGAAGAGGCACCAGGGAAGGGTCACCCTCCCAGGGCATGGACCCAGCGGCCAGGCTCCTTCAGCCACACCCGCCTGCCTGAAGTTACACCCAGGGAGGCCACTCAAACCTGGCTGGATGACTAGGTTACAGCTCTCATAATCCAATCATTTTACCTCAGAACATTCCAGAAATAACACAGAAGCTTTGGGGAGACAGCTCATATCAATGACACCTGCCAAGTTGTCTCCTGTCTGTGAACTTCCAACCTGAGTCAGACCAGAATCCCCACGGCTCTACCTGGGGTCTCCTGCATCTCACCTTGTTGCCCTGTTTCCTCTTGTCCTGAGACTTGCCCAACCCTGAGTTTTTTTACACTCCCTCTAGAATTTTACCTTTGAGCTCTGCTTTCTTAATTGCTTTAGTTCCTCTTAGTACCTTCTCTCCCTGAAATCCTGCCGTGTGTGTGTGTGTGTGTGTGTGTGTGTGTGTGTGTGTGTGTGTGTGTGTGTTTAGTACCCATCTGGGACTTCAACAGTGGTGTCTTATTTTGTTACTCATCTGTTATGTATTAAAGTATCTTGTCCTTAATAACTGCAAGATTATCATTTATTTCTTGGTTTTTCTGGTTCTGCCACTTTAAAGCTGCTAAATAAGAGTTTAAGGTCCTAGACATGGATGAGCTATTTTAGACACAGGATGCTATAGCTGGAAATAGACCAGCTAAGTTGTTAGTGTTTTTTCTTTTATGTTTCCCTCTGTCTCCTGGACAGACTAGGACGTTCATTGTATTTCTTTGTATTTTCAGTGTTCAAACATGCTGCCTGAAAATTAACAAGTGGTCAACAATATCCATTGAATTTAACTCAATCAACAATATCCATTGAATTTAACTCAATTAAGGCCACTTTTTTGGTAGACGGTATATTTTCAGAGCTATTTAAATAATACAAAAGAAGATTTGATTGGGTCTTGACAAAGAGTGACATTGCAAGCATATTATTTATTTCTAGCATGTTTATATTTTTTAAAGAAAGAAAAGGGAGGGGTGTGAAACAAGTTTCTGGATGAAAAACCAAGTAACATAAACTTTAAATTGCAATATAAAAACTTATAGAAACTCATCATTTCTGCAATAATTTAGTCACATCATTTAGAATTTACCTTTAGAACAATCTTGATGGATGCTTCAATTTGTTTTCATCTTAGCAAATTTTAAGTGGAAATATTATGTCCCTTGAGCTAAGAGATATAAAATTTGAGAATATATCTTAAGAATAATGCATTATTTCATTCACCTAAGTAGAAATCATAATTCTTTAGGTAGAATCTGTTCTACAATACAAGAGAGCAGGAAAAGTCAAACTTGAGGTTTTTCGTTTTATATCTATTTTTACCCAAAAGAGTCTTATAATTTTCAGCTAGGATTTATTCAGTAAGAAGAAAAATGATTATTTTCAAAGGTCATTTGTTTTTCATAGATGTCATTAGCATACAAACATTAATAAAGGTTTAATTTTATTGAGGTTGAATATATAGAATATAATTGTTCTTATGCAAGTTAAGGCAGTATGGAACCAAGAACAGTAAGGAAAACAAAATTAGCAAACACAACGAACATGACTTAGAAAGTTTGCAGATCCATGGAACATGCATGCTATTCATCACACTGCCGGCACAGAATGCTGGGATTGAATAAAACCCCCGAGATGACCCAGAGCATGTACAGAAAGGGTTTGGCCCAGGATCAAAAGTAATCCTCGCACAGCTAAGACTGAAAAAAGAAAGGAATAATTTAAGGTTTTACTTCTTCTTTTTACAGGCTTCTCCCTCTCCTGTGTGAGGCAAGTGGAGTAAGCCAAACTGTATGTATGAGAACGTAGACTTCCATCAGGGGCGGCACACAATCCCTTTCTAGGCCTCCACTGCTCAAACTTAGGGTTAAGACACACTTATGCAGGTTGGGTCTAGAAGTCATTGACTTCCACCCATGCTAACTACTCTACTTTCCAGGTTCAGTTATTAACAAAAGGTTAAGGGTTGAATTGTGTCTCCCAAAGATAAAAGGTGAAGTCTTAAGTCCTGGTACCTCAGAATGTGCCCTTCTTTGAAGACAGTTGTTGCAATTTGGTTAAGATGAAAGTCATGGTGGAGCATGGGAATCCCTTAGGCCAATATGACTGGTGTCCATGAGTCAGCGACGCAGAGGGAAGGTGGACAGGGAAGACGTACACAAGAACAGCATGTGAGTATGGGAGCGGAGATTGAAGGGCTGCATTCAGAGGACAGAGAGTGCCAGGCCCACTGAGGCTGGAAGTCACAGAGCAGGACCCTCCCCAGCTCTAGAGGAGCATGGCCCCCCAAACCCCTCGTTTTTGACTTCAAGGCTTGAGAACTGTGAGAGCATAGGTTTCTGTTTTCAGTCTCCCAATCTGTGGCTCTTGTTCCGGCTGCCCTAGGAGACCAATACACACAATTAATCCTCATCACAGCCTGTGAGGTGATGGGGCTGTTTCTTTCCTGTGTAGCTGATGAGGAAACTGCACCCCAGCACGTCATTGCATCGCACTCAGGGTCACAGTGCAGAACGAGGAATCCAATGCAGTCTGGCTGCAGACCCCTTGCCCCAAATGCCATGCTGTGTGAGACATTACAGAACATTTGCTTGTTGAATAAAGGAGTTTCTGAACGTGTAGTATTGTACCACAGTGCCTGGGCGGTACAAACCATTTCTTCTTAATATATTGTGTGTTAAGTCACTTAAAACAATCCTTGTAATGGGTCTTATGAATCATAACCCTCCCTCTGCTAATTATTCACTAATAAATCAGCCCTCATTCATGTCCAATAGGGTGCTTTGTGTCTAATTCCTTTTTTAAACCTTTACATATAGAAACCAAATAAAAATGGGGGAGGGGTGTGACAATTTTAGAGCTCTGAGCTGCTATTTACCTTTGATGAAGACTTTCTTTCTTTCTTTCTTTCTTTTTTTCCCTGGAAAAACCACTGAGAGTAAAACAAAGACACCCAAGGTCAGATGTTTGCCACTGAGTGGCTAAATTTTCTTTTTGAAAATAATAACTATGTAGTTAAGCTCTCTCAAGTCTCTCCATGTCTGTTTGAAACTTCTGTTGATGACCATTCCTGTTTGGAAAATTGTGTCAGTTACTTTACAAGGTGTCTTTAACTTCTACCCTATCGTCTAAATAAGAAATTTGCCAGTAATTCTGAAATGATAGGACATTTTCTGTGTAATCACTCCCCCCGGACCAGGGAGATGGTCTGCATCGCGGGAGAGGTCTGCATTGACTTGCAATCCTCAGGTTAGGGACGAAAGGAAGAAAGCAGTAATAAAACGGTTCCTACTGGTTAAGTGGCTCCCTGTCATTACCCTGTTAAGTAGAGAGAGGCTCTGATGAGATGGCCTAGTGTTACACGAGTAGCTGGGGAACAGGACCAGAAACAACTTCCAGGCTCCTTTTAAAACATCAAACGGCTAGCTATTCCAGTCGCTCTCTGTACCTATTGCTCATATTTAAACATTTCAAAACCTAACTACTGTTGAGGCCATAGGAGTCTTAAGCCTTCAAATGAATAATTCTTCCAAGTCCAGAGGAAAGACCTCTTAGGGAAAGGCTAAAAGAGAAAGTTAAGCTCTACTTTATAAAGGTCAAGCCACTTAAAGCTTTGTCAGGTACAGATGGATCCTGTACTTGCCTTTTAGAGGGCCTTGCAGGTGTGATGTCCTCGTGCAGGCTAAGGTCACTGGGCTCCTATGTTCCATGCAGATGGAAGCTCCTTTGTGTTTTCCTGGGTGCATGCAGATGACTGAAGATGGTGGCTTATGAGAAAATGCAGACAGCGAGGTCAGCAAACGGTTCATACTTATTAGAGAAAGTTGGAGCTGATCCAGACATCGATTCATTATTTATCCATATGCCAACACTATTACTCCACATAGAGTGGCCCTGTCATTTTGGAGTTCTACCCACTAGCAGAAGACCTCGGGCAACTCTATCAACTTTACTAGAACTTGTTTTTCTCATCATACCAAATAAAAAACTGGTGTTTTTAGCTTCCTGGCCTCTTTGTTTCTGAAAAACTGTGACCCACATTGAGAAGGTGCACTGTAGGAAGGAAGGAGCCAGTCCCTGGAGGCAATGGCCCCTTCCCCAGATGTCAGCTGACTGCTTCACTCAACAGCACGGCACAAGTTTTTGTTATGCCCACCTCGTTTCATCCTTTGCAAAATAAAGATATTTGTACCAAACTGAAGATCTGTTATAAAAGTTGAGATAATGTATATAAAGAAATCAAGTGTACCTATTGATAAATGGTAATAAATGGAGTTTAGCATACTCCATCGATTTACTCAATCTGTCAACAAGTTTCTGAATCATAATCCCCAGGTCGTGGCAGAAAATTCTGGTTTTCTAAAGTGGTTTTGATTATCTTATAACGTAATGTCTGGTTGACGCCTGGTTCCTACGAACAAGTGACTGTTGGAGGAATGCAGGGTCAGGGGGTGAATGAATGAAGTGGTGCAAACTGTGTGCATGCTCTTCAAGCACCTGGCTCTGACGGACTCCATCATTCCTGCAGATCCTCCCAGCAGCTGCCATGCTCTGGTAAGACAAAGACACACCATTCACTGAAGCATCTTTTTAAAAAATTTTAAATCTTTCAATGTGGAACAGTTTATATTCACAGGCATTGTAGAGTATACCCTAATGTATCTTTCATAAGAAACTTACAAAATGCAAATCATTATTACATTGTAAAGTTAAATGAAGTAGGAAGTAGCAAAATTATGATTTGAAGCTTGTGCTGAAGTCCTAATAATGATCAGTACGTTATGTGGAGTAAAGTTTAATGTCAAGGATCACACTCTAGTAAAGAGAATGAAGACATATACATGTGACTAGATATAAAAGGAGAATCAAACTGAGGACTCCGACAGTGTGGAGGAGAGGTCACCCGCACCATGTCATGTGCTGCATAGATGATCCAACTATCTTTATGTGTTTGCTGGTTTGGGGGATTGCTGTTGAGGGATAGGACCATTTCTGACAGGGGAAGAGAAAGAGGTGAGTGGATTTTAGGCTAATAAATTCTATGAAATGTTAGGCAGTATGACAGATGCTTATGTGTTACCCAGACATTGGTTTTATTTGAAAGGTACAGCCTGATGTTGGGGAAGGCTGTTGAGAAGTCTGGAGAGGGAAGTTGAGTGGTCTTAAATTCCACACTGAGAAGTTTGGTTGTTTTGGAAATCCAGGGAAGTACACTAATGATATTTGTTCCGGTGAATGACATGTTCAGAGTCCCCTGGATTCAGGAGTCCGATCTAGTTAAGGGATACAAGATTGAAGGGGGAGAGGGCATGCCTTGGTAGGGAGCTAAGCTGAGAACCAGTTGAAGTAATTTTGATGAAAAGGGAACAAAGGCGGGTTAGGAATCTGCTAGGAAAGTCACCATACTAGACATTGGACTCACACCACATTTCAATCATAATATTCTAACGAGGACATACTGACCCTGTTGTACAGATGAGGGGATGAGTCCTGGGGATTGAGTGTTCATATGGTCAGCAACAGGCAATGTTGGAACGACAAGCTTTTTGACTCCAACGCCCACTGGGCTTGGGAAGACTCAGCTGTCATTAACCTGATGCCCAAGACAATCTCAGGAAGGATGGGGCTTCAGTGGGTCATCAGGGATCTCTGGAACCAGCAGCCGGGAGTCTCTCAGGTTATCTCAGCTTCTTTCAACACGTGCAAGTCATTTTCTTTCCTTGAAAACCCTCTTTCTCAAACAATGGTGGTCAGAGCTTCCAGCAGCACCCAGATTCCATGTCTAACTTTGTCAGTCATTTGAGAAACTCTCAATGGATAAATCTTTCAAAAAATCTGTGTGGCAAGAATAATAATTGTCTAGCTTAAGTGCTGTGTTCATCTCAGCCAGAGAATAGGGTAAGGACTGTGCTGAACACATTGTTCAGGCCCGTCCCAGTGTCTAGGTGGCATGGTCATACCCAATTAATAGAACATCGCCTTCAACAAATACGCAAATGGCAAGGAGACTAGTTTCTACAGAGTTCAAGGGAAAATCAGTAGAGGAGAGGAAAGAGAAGAGGCAGAGGGAGAAGAGGGGGAAGGGAGGGAAAGAGGGGGAGAACAGGGATGCAGTAAAGCAAATTCCATGCAGGTGTGATTTTGTCAAAATGAATCCAACTCCTATGTATAACAATAATGCTTTAGTAGAGGAGAGGAGAAAAAAAGAAAGCTAGTTTCCACAAACGAAATGATGGTACACGGGGCAAACCTTTCCACCAATAGCCACTGTATGCATTGTCTTCCCATTTAAAAATTCTTTTGGACCATATTTCCATAGCTTGAATCAGGATCACCAGTGGGGCCAGCATGCAGTAGGATCACCAGGAGTTGCAGAATGGAGAAGGCAGATACGATGGCCCAAAGCAGTCTGAAGCACACACCTGACCTTAAGCATTTCTTAATGGTCTATTTTTACAAAAGAGCTCCCCCGTATAAGCTGTACTAATATTAAAATGGGCTTCCCCATTGCATTAAAATTATTTTATCTCGTTCTTTATAGCATTATCTTATACAAGTAACATAAACAAAACCAGTTAAATTTTTAGCTTGAAGATAACCCGTATGCCACTATCTCATGATAAAATAATGGCATTGATGGCATTTTTCTTACTGGAGTCAGGGGTTATTCTAGCTGCTTTAACAGAAAGTAAACATACTTTCCCCTTTTTTCTCTAAGTATGTCTTATTCTTTGAGTATAAGTTTACAAGGGATGATGCAATCAAAATACCAAAACCTATTTATCAGGTTGAAACGTGTTACCCAGGCAACCCAAGAATATGTTCAAGATCCGTTTTGCAAAGGAGTGAAGACGTTTATTCCTCAGACTGCTTGAATAACTTTCCATTGTGTATAGTGAATTCTTAAATAATTATCTAACATATTTACAGAATTTTATAGTGCATTGTATTTTCACGTATATTGTCCCTTTTGAGATTCACAGAAACTTCGCAAGATAACTAGGGAGGGAATTCTTATTCTCAAATTGCAGATGATGGAATTGAGGTACGGGTGAACCGATTTTCCAACTTTCACAGTATATTGATCATGATTCTTTGTTGCAAAAATCAGAATTCATCTCTCTATTATGAAGGAAAGAAATGCATTAAAGTATATTTATAGTTCATGGAATGCCTGTGGTAGCTGAAGATCTAGGCTTCATGGCCAGGTAACCAGAATATTTCCCAATCACACCAGAGATCCACCCCACTGAAGGTGACAGCTTAGTCACGGATGCTGACTCAGAACTCAAACCTCTGACCTTGCACAGGACGACTCTCCTGGAGGCCTGGCCATCTCCCCTCAGGGCGTTCACACCATCCCCACGCACTGCTGCGAAACACTCACCTTAGACACAGTGTTCTGTAAGCATGTGTGAGAAGCTGCATCAGCCTGCTCCCAGACAAAGTGACTGTCCCAGAACTGTACTAATTTTAAAGTTGGTAAGTTTAAAAGTTTAAAGGTGATAAAGGTCTGAAAGTTCAGAATTCCAGGAGACACTTGGATTCTGGGAAAACTGGAATAGCGGTCAATGCACAGCATCATAGCTGCAAAGGAGGCTAGGAGAACAAGTTGCTGCTCCTGAAGGAGACGGTTTGTTAAAACACACGGCGGGTACTGACTAGCCAGGCTAGCAAAAGACAATGACAAATGCCACTGCTCAGAAATGATGAGTAACCTACTTCTCACTAAATTGCTTAAATAGAAGTTCATAGTATTTTTTTTTTTTATTGTAAACAAATGGGATACATGTTGTTTCTCTGTTTGTACATGGCGTAAAGGCATACCATTTGTATATTCATAAATTTACATAGAGTAATGTTGTTTGATTCATTCTGTTATTTTTTCCCTTCCCCACACCCCTCCCACCCCTCTTTACCCTCTATACAGTACTTTCTTCCTCCATACTTGACCCCCTCCCTAACCCTAACTCTAACCCTAACATTAACCCTTCCCTCCCCCCCTTTATGTGTCATCCTCCACTTATTAGCGATATCATTCGTCCTTTGGCTTTTTGAGATTGGCTTATCTCACTTAGCATGATATTCTCCAATTTCATCCATTTGCCTGCAAATGCCATAATTTTGTCATTCTTTATGGCTGAGTAATATTCCATTGTGTATATATACCACAGTTTCTTTATCCACTCATCAATTGAAGGGCATCTAGGTTGGTTCCATAGTCTGGCTATTGTGAATTGAGCAGCTGTGAACATTGATGTGGCTGTATCTCTGTAGTATGAAGTTCATAGTATTTAGAGAAATTTTATTATGGATTAAGTGAACATCTTCATCCTCTGGTGAGTATCGATGCTATTCACCTGATCCCAGAGGTTGGCCCACAAGTGGTCATGAAACTCAAACCAGTAGGATCACAATGTGTCTGTGTCTTCCAGGATGAGATTATATGCACCTGGAGTGAACAGAGTCTCTGTCTCTTACCCTGCCTCCCAGAAGGAGGAAACAGAAGCTTCCTGCTGAAGGACTGAGTGACCTCAAGGTATGGAGAGCAACAGAGACTAAGGCAGAGAGAACATGAGGGATGAAAACAGCAAGAAAGAGGAGAGAACAGGAGAGAAGGACATTGTTCTTTGAGTGTCTGAAAGGATCTTACTACTTAGCACATCATGGTAAGTCCCATAACACAGTCTTTTCCTGTTTAAGAACCTGTGGGCTGACTTCCTAACCCTTATAATCAATAGAATCTTTCTTTCAAGATTTTCATTTTTCCAAGGTTTTATGTTTATACCCAGGGGATGCCAGTCACAGAAACATGTTGCCTGAGTCTGTAGCTCTGAAAAACAATTAAAATTACTATAGTTATAAAAACCTAAAGAGCAGGCTCGCAGCACACAAAATTATCACCCTCCTTAAAATGTGCATGTGTAAGGTTTATTATTTGTAGGTTTAATTTGTTCCCAATTAAATTGTCTTATCACCAGCCTGTCATATATTCTATTTTCTAAATACACATATTTGTTTGTTTCTCTATATTTCACATAACATTATCAAGTCCTATTCATAATTCCTCGCATCATTTATCCCAGCATACATTCCATTAATATTTGCTATGCAGGGATTTTATGATTAAATTATGTTTCTTACTTTGGGTCTAAAATGCCAATGATTTAATTAATGTCTCTCATTTTCTATCCAAATCTTCAAGCCTTTACCTTTGGGGTCTGTATTTTGGACTTGCAATTTATATATATCTATCATCTATCTATCTATCTATCTATCTATCTATCTATCATCTATCTATTCTATCTATCTATCATCTATCTATCTATCTATCTATCTATCATCTATTCTTTCTATCTATCTATCTATCATCTATCTATTCTACCTATCTATCTATCTACCTATCATCTATTCTATCATCTATCTATCTACCTATCTATATATCATCTATCTATCATCTATTCTATCCTAACCCTAACCCTAATATTAATATATATAACCCTAATATTAATATATATATTAATATTCCACCTTTCCTTTCTATACCCCAGGGGTTGATATAAATGCTTAGTTTTTAAGAATTGGAAAGTAGAAACAAGGAAAGATAGTTAATTTTGTGAATAAATACCTGCAATATCTATCTTGCTTAATCATTTGCTTGAGCTTTTCCATGCACAACTTGCAGGTTCATACAGCACCAGCAGACATTACAGAGCAGACATTGTGCAGAAGAAGCAATGCCACTCAAGGCTCTGCTCCAGGGCAAAAAGCCAACCCACCTGTCAAAGGGTGCACCTCCAGACCAGGGCTGAGCCAAGGGAGGCTGAGCATGCACTGGGTCTCCCAGTCAACCCTGTGCTACAGGCGACTCTTTCCCAAACTTGGTCTCACATCCCCAGATATGAGCTATCCTTGATTCATACCACTGAGTACCTGACAAAAGTGCAGCAGATGAGACATAACTCATGGGTGTCCCTGAACTTGGAGAGGCCCGCCTTCTCAACCTGTGCACCATTCCTAGGACTCACATGAAGTTCAAGGTAAATAGGTAGCCACCATGATTGTAAAACCCTTAGGATGTATTAACACCTTCAGGATGTGTGGAGATAGCTTCGCTGAATCTTATTAATATGTACAATTAATATGAATTAAGGAAAAAAATAAAATTTCCAGTAATAAAAACTTATTAACTGCGCCTTTTTCTTCTTAGGAGTCTGATGTGAAAATATGCATGATAATTTGGAAATTATCCAAATAAGTATATTTTATCAGTGCTCCATCAGTAACTATGTTTTATTTTTCATATCTTTAATTTGTGCACCTACTGGGTCTTTCTTAAGTCTAAAGATCTGATGAAATCTCGTTCTGTTCTTCCCACCATCAAATAAAATCAAACCTGTGTGCATCTCCTTTCTTCCTGTCACTGCCAAAATGCTTCAAAGAAAAATCTGCGTATGCTTTTTTGCTTCCTGATTATTGCTTTGAAAACCAACCTCTGTCTGGGAATCTCTTTTTCTCTCAAAGAAGAAAAAAATAAAGTAGTGTAAAATGGGGGTGGGAGTGGGGTGAGATTTAGATGACTGAATATTTGATAATAAGAAATAATTACTAAAAATTTCTATAGTATAATGGCAATCTGAACATTTTAAAGTTTAAATTTTGTAGACACATAATGAAGTGTTTATGAAATAAAACTGGATAAAATAGTCTGGATTGGAGAGAGTGAGAAGGTATCAAATATATGGATAATTAATTTTCACACTTTATTTATTTATTTATTTTTTGCATTAGACATTACTGAGTACCCTCTTGTGGGAATTCTTTCTTGTCCTGATGACGTTATTCTGTTTCCTGATTTTCCTTCTGTTACTGTGTACCCTCTCCCTTCTTCCAAATTTTAGAGTCTAACTCCTTTCAATCTTTTTATCATTGATATTGTACTGTCTTCAATGTCTACATTGTTTATCTTGGTTGCTACATGCCTCTGTTACTGCACATACTCAGGTGGACCCATGGATATAATGCTTGATGCTAAAAAATGACTTTCTATTAGACCACCAATAGATGTAGTAAATGCATATTTGAAATATGTTTATTTATTTATTTTTGTGGTGCCTTGTTTATTTCATCTTTTCATTTTCTATGCTTAAATTTATATGATTGTACAAATTGAATAAATTTGACAAATACATGTACTTTGAATTGTCTACCAAAAGGATTTTAAAAATGTGGAAACAAAGACCCTTCCCCAACTGAAACTTGCTCCTAGTATGCAGATCCATTGCTTAAATTTGTACATGATTACAATTTATATTGTGTTACTGCTAAAATAACTATTTCTTAAACAATATTTTTTATTTTTTGCATTAAAATAAGCTATTTATTTAAAATATTAAGGCAGTAAAATAACAGGAAAGTCTTGTTCATGTTAAACTTTGGCATGGGATAAAACACTGAAAAACATTTAAGGAACAATATTCTCAATTATTTTACAGTCAATAGTCTCCCTCCTTTATTCACTTTTATTTATATTTGAGTATGTTGATAAAATTCCAAACATTTATTAGTAGCCAAATATTTTAGTAATAGAATGCAACACAAAGAGATCAAAGTTATATAAAAATCCATGGAATTCTAATGCTGAGTTAAAAATATCACTGTGAACTTATTTTATGCAGAATAATGTGTGTATATGCTAGCTGTGCTCACTGAAAAGGCCAAGAATCAAGGACACATCCATATAATAACCATTCTTTTTTTTTTTTTGCGGTACTGGGGATCGAACTCAGGGCCTTGCGCTTACGAGGCAAGCACTCTACCAGCTGAACTATCTCCCCAGCCCACAATAACCATTCTTAAGGTCTAGATACTGGCCTCTAAATTCTCTGGAAAAAATTTTTGGTTTCAGGTTTTGGAAGAGTAATATAGCAAATGAGTCTAGAATATCTTATTTTACCCAAAAGAATAAATAAGTCATCAAAGATAAAATCAGAATTCTTGAGCCCATGAATTGAAACTTCAAAAATATCAAAATCATGTACTTTAATGGGATTTATCCTACCTCATAGAAATCTCTTGGGTGACCTTTGGAGGATCCTAGAAACAAACTTACTGTTATGAAAATCAGAAGTAAATAGAAATAATAAAGAAGTGATTTAATCTTACTCAATGGACTGTGTCTCAGAGTGATGAAAACCTTTTGCTGACCAAGTTTGGCCTTTCTCTTTTGCATAGAAAAACTATAAGAATAATAATGTAAAAATGGATCCTAGCAATGATCAACAAAGTAAAAACCAGCGGGAACTTTTGTAATGAATAAATCAAGCTGACAATTCTTACACCAACTGTTCATGTTAGCAAAAGCCACCCAAGACACTGCGTACCCCTGATGTGATTCAGTAGGAAGTTCGCAATGCTGCTTATGGAATATCCTTCCCCAAACAAACAAGTGACCTTGAAATGACATCACAGCAATGCCATCCTCAAATTCTAGAAAGTGGGAAACTGTATATGCCACTTTTTATAACAAACAAATTTTAAGGAGAGAAAGGGTGTTTAAAAACCATGAGCTCAAATTTTGAGAGGCTCAGTGATCAAAGTGTTCCTACTCAATCAAACAACCCTAAGTAAAAAAAAAAAAAAAAAAAAAAAAAAAGCAAAACCAAAGGTGTAAAATGGGGGTGGGGTGAGATTTAGATGACTGAATATTTGATAATAAGAAATAATTACTAAAAATTTCTATGTTATAATGGCAATCTGAACATTTTAAAGTTTAAACTTTGTAGACACATAATGAAGTATTTATGAAATAAAACTGGATAAAATAATCTGGATTGGAGAGAGTGAGTAGGGTTTTAGATAAAGTTAATTTTACCACTTATTGATCATTGTTGAAAGTTGGAGATGGCTCCATGGGACTTTATCATATCATTCCCTGTACTTGTAATATGCTTATGTTTTTCTGGAATTAAAAAAAAAAAGAAGGTATATAAACAGAAGTAATATAGTTTAATGATTACCTATATGTGTACATTTCACCTAGTTTAGATGTAGGGTTTTTTTGGTTTGTTTTGCTGTGCTGGGGTTTTGAACCCAGGGCCTTGTGCTTGTGAGACAAGCACTCTACCAACTGAGCTATATCCCCAAACTCACCTAGTTTAAATATAGGTTTTACAAACATCAGTGAAAATATCATGGTATGCAGTCCATTTGAGTTAAATGACAAGAGTTTGCACAGGTATGCCTGTTTGTCATTGATTCCTTTTGACTCATGGTTTTTCTTTGTTGTTCTGCTGTCTCAGAGGAAGATGAGTCCTTTGCTTCCCAGGTTTCCTGTGCATGTATATGAAACGTTTCTTGACTCTAACTGGCCATGTTGTAAGACCTTCGAGGCTTCCGCCCACCTCCCCAACCCCACCAATCTCCCTAACCCCCACACATCTCCCCACCCCGCACAGCCTTGGTGCATGGAACCCCCTCAAGGAATTTTTAGGTGCTACTTCAGCTCCATCGATTATTGGTCCATGTGGATTCCCTTTACTTTCTTGCACGTTGGGTAACCGAGGGAAAATTCGTTATATAATTTTTAACATCTTTAGGAAATTTGCAGTAGAAACATTTTCAGATCGTCCAATATACAATATTTCTGGAAAGAGGAGAGAGCTTCCTGTTTGATACTGCTTCCAGATTGATCTTTATGGAACATATAGAACATATCTTTGTGGAACCCTATAAAATTATGAGTTAAATATCCTTGTTTCTTATTTGTCATCAAACAAAAGCATGTAATAAATTTAGCCTCGCTTTCAAATTACATGATACTACAATTCCCACATTTGTCTATGGCTTTAATTTTTCCCTTTTTCTACTGTGTTTCTCACAAAAGTCTGTACCTTTGCTTAGCTCACTCGCCTGTTTGGGACACCCATCCCTTCATCTCTACATGCCCCAGTCTTAACTGCTCTCAAAAGTCATCACCTTTCTGAAAAATGTTTTTCAGAATCATTCAGATAATATCAGCTCCTTCTCTTTAGAAACTTCTCCTTTTAGGCATTCATCTATACTTTTTTGATGCTATATTTTTTATCTGTGTTATATCAAACTTGATGTTTCTTATTGCGTAGGCTTCTTGTTGCTAGGGTCTTTTTTTATTCACCTTTGCATTCTCCACATTACAGACCATGGTGACTTTCACAAAGCAGAACTCCATAATGCTTTTTGAAGGTATAAATAAATGTTAAAAAAATACAAAGGAGAAAAAGACTGTCTATTACTTTAACAGTTGTGTCTTTGAACATCAAAAAGGCACCTGTGAGTTGAGATCACCTGTGTTAATATAGCATAGATGAGATTGTAGAGCAATTTAATTAATATGATCTGGTGGTTTGCTCCAGGGGACTTTTGCTTGGGCAAGATAAGACTATACACCAGCAAATCTTTTCAGTGTTTGCTTCAGGAAATTCCTACAGATCAATTTATTGGAATCCTGGTATATAAAATTTCGTTTACCAAACAGTTTGCTTATCAACATTTGCTTCCTTAGTCTTGTGTCCACTGGTCTTAAACTCTTACATCACAATTTTTACTCACTTCCAGGTAGTTTACTGCTTTGAAAGACATGCCTCATGCGATCTGAACTAGATCCCAAAGTCCAACACCTATCCCATGCAGACTTCTTCCTTCCAAGACATTCCTAAGTTACTCCTTGGACAATGGTGTTTTTCCTCATTCCTCAGGGAAGACTGCTGGTGGTATTTGGGGAGCTTATTATACTTTATAAAGATTTCAGTCAATCAGCATTGCATGTTACTATAAAACCAAATAACAACATATATATACTAAATTTCTAAAAATCCAGGACAATTTCTTTCCTAAGTTGATGTTCTTGGCACTTGTCTCAGTGCTTGGAAAATAGTGAACAAAATTTCTCTCGAAGGCTATGTTCAGTATGATAAGATCTCATGTAAGATTGCTAGATGCAAAAGAACTGTTCATATAAAAGTCATCATTTTTGATCTGATGGATAACACCAATTTTTTTCCTTCCTCACTTCACTTATTACAGAATGGTTGATTTGAAGGCTTTTTCTTGCTCACAGAGTCACTGTTAAGTTAGAATGTTTATTTTTGTCCATTTCAAAACTATTTGCATTGAAAATCTGGTTGAGTCAAACTCATGACTTTAAACCCCTTTGTCAAATATAGAACAAGGATCACTGTACTGAAATTATGAAAGAAAACAAACAAGGAGATCACATTTCTATTAGCTTGTGACTCAGTGTTTTGAATGGAAGGGTTTTGGTAATTTGTAAAAATTCTGGAATGGAGCAGAGTGCCTGGCACTTAAGTGGAATGTGATAATTTGGTTGAGTGAATAACAACTTTTAGTTCACAATTAGAGGGCTTTATAAATGATGGAGTAATTTAATATAAGCTTATATTTTCACTGTAGTAAACTTGCTAATATCAGATCCTCCTGCAAGAAGAGGCATCATGAGAGGGAAGGAGAGAGGAGAGATAGGTGTGTGGATTGTCTGACACCATTTGTGGAACGAAAGAGCACAGAAGGGGAGACAGGACTGGTAGCACTCCCTCAGATTATGGTGTGCATCCCAGTCTGTGTGAATGTTGCCTAGGATTCTGCAGTGACTGAGGTCACCAAAGCCACCTCCTTTTGCCTTTGTGTGTCAGAAGTGGGTAGCCACTATTTGTCAATTGGAGTGACAAAGGAATTCCATCCAAGAGAGAGTTCACTGAGACATTTGCAGAGTTCTAGGTAACTCGGTGAGTGAGCCTGCTCACTGAGCTTCTTCTGCCTCCCTGATGTGTGCCTGGAATCTGTGGGAAGCTAGGAGCTGGGGCCCTGTAATTCAGTTGCCACTCAGAAGAAGGTGTTTTAAAATAAAAAGAGCAGCTCCATGCAGATTCTAGCTAGGTCCTTAAAGTGACAGATAGACAGTAGCTGGTCCACATAGGCCATAAGAGCTCTGGCTGGGAGAGATCTGGTTTTCATGTTAATGCCTTCAATTATGAAGAACAAAAGAAGAGAAATAGAGAGAAATGTTTATTGGAAGATTGGTGATCCCCCAAAAGATCATTTTTCTAGATGTCTCTTATGCTCTTTATAAAGGGATCATTACAAATGAAATCTTATCCATGTGTGAATGTGCGAGAAGAGTACACACACACACACACACACACACACAGCACTGAACACCATCCTGCTGAACAATTATGTAATGTCTTGTCTTAAGCAAGAGCATTATATCATAGAACAGATGGAGGATGGAAAATAACTTCAATTATTTGTGTAAGAAGAAACAAAGGAGTGCATGAAGTATTTCTTTTTGGTGGAAGAGGGAGACACAGACTGCTAATATTAGCAGATTAATCTGTGGCCAGTGCAGGTGGTGATGTGATTCTTAGTAAAAGAATCCCCCTGGGCTCTCCAAGGAAAAGCTGCAAAGCTCATTCCTGCTTATTTGTGGAAGCAGGAAGAGGGACAAGGGTCCTCCTCCAGCTCCTTGAACACTGATGGATGGCATATTGGATAAGGGACAGACCCATTAAAGAGTGGAGAGAGGGCACAATTATCCCTTACTGACAAAGGCAGAGCACCAGGAAACCACTTGAGATATGCTTTATTTTACCCCAGAAGGCTTCCTCCTGCCTTTCATTCCCAAGGAATGCAAGCGCAATTGCTCTTGGATTATAAATAATTTGGAGAGACCTGCAGGAGAACAGGGTGATCTGCAAGGCTTTCCCACTCTGGATTGCCCAGGATTTTGAAAAACAAAGATTAAAGCAGTTAACATTAACTATCCAAACGTTCTAAACCATAACTCACAGTATAAGTGGTATTTTAAAGTCAAACTAGATTAGTTTAAATCTTTTAATTTACTTCACTTTCTCAGAAAATCACCAAATCTTTAACGAGCTGCACACGACTGAGGAAGGAAGTATGGTAGTTCCTGAGTCGAGTGAAGACCTGAAGAAACGAGGTGAGCATGGAGGTGGGGGGAGAGTGAGGTGGCGGGAGGCATAAGACATGCGACAATTTCTTCTTGATTCCTGGGAGCACTTAGAGAGAATGTCTTTATCAAACAGTAAATAATGTGCGTGGAACCAGTTGTGTGCTAGGCACGTTTCTTATGATGTCTTCAGTCCAGTGTGGGGGAGGGGGGTTGTAATTACACCTATTCCACAGGCAAGGAAGAGCCTCAACAGCTTATCCAATAGGACTCATCTTCTTGGGAGCAGAATTGGAGTCTGGCTCTGAGTTCTGAGCTCTTGCCCACAGCCATGCTGTGCACTTGGGGTGGTGAGTTGCATTTCCAGATCTGCATCTTAGCATTGTAGCCTTTATGTCACCAAGCACTGCAATAGTGCCTATGACGGTCCCCAGTTAGTGTGTTTGGTTTTCCACCCTCAAGTTGATGCCCATGTTCTCTGTGTATTTCTGGCTGTTGGTGTCCTGGACTCTAATGGAGATCTACAGAGGCAGGTCTTCTGTTTTCCTCACCTGCTCCCCCAGGACCTGGAAGGATGGCCAACTTCCCTGGGCTCTCCAGAAGCACTTGTTGAAAGAGCAAGTGAACACCATTGGTATCCACTGTTGACTGTCTACCTTCCCAGTGAAGGTTCTGTAAAATAAACGGTAAGGGAAGAGCCTACTTTTGAAACTACACTTTAAACTGACTCTTGAAGTTTCTTATGATTGAAAGGGGCTTCCTGTTTCCAGGGTTTCAAGCTCATGTTCAGCAGAAAGGACACAAAGAAGGCAGGGAGACAAAAAGCCCAGCTTTGCATTTGACTGACATTCCCTGCTAAAAATGCTAATAAGCCAGCTGAGAAACCAGAGTCCTTGATACAGTTCCTGAATTGGTTTGAAAAGAAGTGGACTGACCCTTGTAAATGAGTTTAACTTGCTTTTTCACATGGATAGAAACTGTCACTTTTCTGTCATCTACGCTGCCCTGAGCAGTACTTCATGTTCCTGTGTCGGGAGACCGAGGGATTTTTCCTGATTTCCTACAACCTCTGGAGAGACCTTCTCCTTGCCTCACAAACAGCCTGCTGTGATGGACACCAGACCAGCTCCTCTTCCTCTCCTCACCTTCTGCTGCTGCCAAGTCCTTGTCTTCTCTCTTCTCAAATGTCTGACAAATGCAGACTCTAGTCCACACGTTCATCTGAGCACAACCACTCTCAAAGTTCTCAGGAAAGGCTCCCTGGGTGCGGGGAAGTGACGCTCAATGTCAGGAGCCACGTGGGACACTCTGGGAAGGGAGACATCGGAGCAGGTTCCCTGCAGGCTGGCAGAGGTCAGGTGGGGGTCACCTGCCCTCAGCTCTCTTTCCTCCACCTGTTCCAACCCAGCCCCTAGACTGGGTGTACCTGGCAGCTTCCCTTCCCCTAGACTCAGACCTGAGCTGTCGAAGGTGCCAGGTGCCCAGACCTGGAGGCATTAGGTTCTGGGGCCTAGAATCAAAGGTCAAGGGTCACAGTTTTTTCCTCTGTTCAGTTCTCAGTATTGGGAAGATGCTCAGCTGGAAGACCCAGGCACACCAGGGATACTCGCCAAGAGCAAGAGTATTTCCTCATTCTCCATTCCTTCCTCCCTCTTAAAAAATAAAACGCAACAAAAATATATAGACAAAACCAGAAATACTGTCTGATTACTAATTAAGAGTGCCTCTCCTTAACCCATCCTACACATTTTACATGTAAAGAGATTATAGAATTTTAGACAAGAAGAGAATGGGTGTTTTCCAGCATGAGGCCAATAATTAATGTGATTTTCCATTCTTTGGATCTCTGATTGCCACTATCTTTAGATGGCTTCAGTGTCATTTTAGAACTCTTGACACAGCTTCACTTAGCTTTTGAGCTGAGTATTGAAAATTTATCTTTGAATGGATGACAGCATTATAGTTTTATTCAAATAGGAGAAAATAAGAGTTATTTTACACCAACTTCATAAGAGAGATGAATATTCTATGGAAACAGGGAGAGATGTGCCCAGGAGAGATGGCTGTCTCCCTGTAAGATTCAGGGCCAACAGCACCACTCCCTGAAGGGATCCTGCACCAACCCACAAAAGCAATTGTGCAGTGCACAACTGATACACTTGGAAAATTAGTGGAAATGTGAGAAGGTCTCACTGTTTAGGAAAGTAATAGGGAAAAGAAAAGAGACTTCAACTATCGTGAGCCACCCTCCATCTCTTCAAGAGCTTCTCTCCAACGTGCAGCAGAGACTGAGGGCACCTGCTGTTTATGGTTCTCAAACTGTTAGGGGACAGACAGGTGAGGATGGTTGGAACTTGAGGTGAAGAGAATAATTCTATAAAATGGGCCCACTGTTCTGACACCTACATGCTTTCTTTGCCCAGAGGCAATTTACCTGCAGCCCTGCCTGGCCTAAGTGGGTAGGATATGTCACATTCCTCAGCAAACTCCCTGTTATCTGCAAGGACATGCAGGCAGGAAATAACACAGAGAAGAGGAACCCAAGTTATTTCTGTATTTGTCCTAATCAGTTATACATGTACACGACAGTACAATGCATTTTGACACATCATACATAAATGGAGTATAATTTCTCATCTGGTTGTACATGATATAGAGTCATACAGGTTGTGTAATCATATATGCAATTGGGTAATAATGTCCAATTAATTCTACTATTATTTCTACCCCCATGTCCTCACCACCCTTCACTCCCCTCTGTCTAGTCCAAAATACTTCTATCCTCCCCCCTCCCATTATTGTGCATTAGCATCCACATATCAGAGAAAACATTTGGCCTTTGGTTCTTTGGGATTGGTTTATTTTGCTTAGTATGATATTATCCAACTCTATCCCTCCACCAGCAAATGCCATCATTTCATTCCTCTTTAAGGCTGAGTAATATTCCATTGTGTATATATACCACAGTTTCTTTATCCATTCATCTGTTGAAGGGCACCTAGATTGGTTCCATAGTTTTGCTATTGTGTATTGAGCTGCTATAATCATTGGAACCTAAGTTATTTTGAAGGGACAGATTTTTGTGATCCTTTTCACAGACCAGATTCCAGAAGATAAGGCTAATTCGTCCTAACCTTAAAGACCTTAAAAGTGATTAGTAATCCAATTAGAACTGCTCATCATGGGCCAAGGGGACCTAGAATTGTCATGGCAATATGAACTTGGAAGTCTGATGCTGTCAGTCGAAAGTCAGGAGTTGGACCAGGGTGGGATTCTCTGGAAACTTCTCTGGAATCCCCACTAAAATTGGAATGCAGGATGGCATATTGTCCAACCCCTCTCTGAGAGGACCCACTCTCTCCCTTAAGCATATCCCCTTCCCTTTTCCTATTTCTTCAATAAACTCATTCCTGTTACTTTGAGCAACCTGTCTGAAATCTTTCTGACTTGATTCCAAGAATCTGGGTTTAAAGGGGATCTTGGCATTGCCTCGATTTCTCGGAAGACCCCAGCTCTATAGCAAGACCAGCTTGTGTGGTTGACTTTGCCCCCTCTAGCCACTGAGCTCCCTGTACCCTTTCCCGTCCTCCTTCTCTGCTTGGTCGGGCTGGCTGGTAAGTGAACCGCTTTCACTGGTAGAGGAGCAGCTCTTAGGCCTCCATGAATGGACAGCAATCATTTGATTTGGAGTTGCAGCTCGACCTTGGCAGTGACTTTCCCAGTGATATTGTTAAATGACACTGACCCTTTTGACACTAATGGTTAACAATTTTTTTTTTTTTAATTTTTGCAAATTATCTTAGGGATCAGCATTGCTAATGTTCCTGTGGGTTCCTCTCAATTTCCTTCTTGTATTCCCCCCCCCCCCCCCGCCTCTTTGATCTATATTTAGAGTCTCCGAATCCAAAGGAACTCAATGTCTCCCTACTAATGTATGGAGAATGTTTATTTTAGCCCCCAAGTTATGATTTCATGGCAGAGTGATTTCTCACTTCTAAATTCCCAATATTTTCTAGTTTGGAAATGCCTAGCTATCATGTGTGGATTTCTCTCCCCTTTCCCTCCATGACTTAGGTGTATTTGTATGAAACCAGAACCTTCATTTATTAAAAGTTCATTTGCTCCTGCTGCTTATTCTCCACCTGAAGTTCTAATCCTCTGTTTGTGACAACATAATCATTTCCACAGCAACAAATTGTGATGCTGCAAAGTAAGGCTTAGACTTCAGGAGGGGAATAGCAACCCCGGGCTGATGAACACAGAAGAAAATGAAGAGTGCTATTTATATGCAAATGTCCTTAAAGATGGAGAGGGGGTGGGGAGACCCTGGGCAAAAAGGACTGAATAGGAAACAGAGTATTATTTTAGATACACTCCAAAACACTTTTTTTTTTTTTCCTTCTGGGAATTCAGAGGACGTTTTGCGACTGCCCGTTGCTTCCTCAGTTCATTTTGATTGACTGATTCTCTTTTTGTTGTTGTGTTTGTTTGTTTCCTATCGCTAGACTTGTAGTGGTTATATCAGTGTCTTAATGAATGTGCTCTCTGGGGAGGATGGAGAAAGGACCCACTTAGCGGATGTTCCTATTTCTAAAGTAACCTTAAAAAGGAATTCCCTAACCTTCATCCTATCACAGTGAGCACCTGGATTCAGTTTCCACTTAGTGTAGCAAGACACAAAGTGACCCTGAGATATCATGAACAGAGATTGTGATGCAAACGACAATGAGCTGACAGACTTCTAGGAATTTCAGAAGAGAGAAGAAAATATCTCTGTGATTCTCTGTTCATGTTAAGCCTCTTCACTAAATTTGAGTCATTTTATTTCTTTAATGAGTAAAAATAACTTATAATCTTTATTTGCAGATTTGTCTGAATCTAAGACTCATACTGTATCACTGATTTATCAAGTTTTATAGAATGTAAAGCGAAAAGAAAACACGCAATTTAAACTATAGTTGGTATCAAATGAAAATGGCACTGGATAGAGTTAAGCGAACTTGGAAGACTGTCTTCAAGACAGTAGGAGAGCAATAGATGGCAATTACACTGAGAGAGAAGGAGGAGGGATTTAAGAGCTGGAGGGAACCAGGAGAAATGTACCAGAGGACATTAGGGGACTGGTTGATCCAAGTGATTAGGCCACCTGTGTTTGCTAATTGATGCTTATTGATGTTTTAGACTCCCATCTTCCCACAGAGACTGGAAGACAGAGAAGCTATCTCCCTCAATGTTTACTTTTCAAAAGTAAATGAAAAAAATGAAAAAAAAAATTACTGGATTGCATAACTGGCAAGAGTCAGAAAATATTTATCTACATTTATAATGGGCAGAGAAAGAATTTGCAATTCCAAATCTTCTCAAGTAGATGTTCTCAGAAGAGGAATGCCGTGCCTACAGTCAAGAAGTGTCCTCTGAAGTTCAGGCAAGCTGAGGGGAATTTTCAGGCCATCTTGCTCGTTGCTAGATATGGTGGAGAGCTCTCGCTTGTTCCAGGGATGCAGAGTGCTCAGGTCAGGAGCCCAGTGCACAGAGCAAATCCCCCGCTTTCTTCTCCTTCCAGAGCAGAGACTTTCTCTGGAACAGTTTTGCATGTAGGAATTGTTATAAACTTTCTCTTAAGAAAAGTTGTCCTTGCTAAAGAAGGTTTGGAGACCACCAATCATGGGCCATTTTTCAGATTTTTTGTGAATAAAGCTGAGAGGGGCTAACAGGAAAGACTGTTGACCGTTACCTGAGCCCTGAGCTCCTGGACAACCTTGAAGGTTAAGAAAACCTACCTATTCTTTGTATTTAGGAACCCACTGGATGCAAGAACCACCCTTCTTCCTGTGACTTGGGTAGGACAGATGACCCCCTTGTTTATCAATGACAAAGCCAGACACAAACCATCAGATTTCCTTTGCCTTATAAATGATTAGCTGAACTCTTGTCCCCACAATAAATTGGAACAAAGTATTTGCTAATCAAACTAAGGTTGATCTTCTCTCCTTCCCCCAGGTCCCTGAATTTTATCCACCTTGAGCCTGAGAGGGCCAACCTTCCCCTGGGCCCATTTCAGGGATAGGGAGATGCCAGGGCAAACACTTTCTGATCTAGCGTCAGCTCAGTCCACGTTTGTGGTTTGTTCCAGGTCCCCACATCTGTCCTTTTCAACCTTGTTTACTCTTCCTTATAAAAGAAAAGCTCTTCTCTGCCCGACTTTTGAGATGCTGTGTATCTCAAGGTCAGAGCATTCTCCTTAATGCTAGTTTCCTCTCCCTATTGGCAATATTCCCCTCCCACTGGAGAGAGAATAAATTCTCTCCTTGCCTAAACTCAGATTTGCTTTGACAGTGGCATGTTCAAAGTCAAATAGATTTGATAAAAGATTTGAATTAGCAGTCTCAAATTCAGTTCCGCATTTTCCCCCCATACAATTCTGTCTCTCTAAATGAGCACAGCGTGCTTGATAGAAAGGAACAGTCAGACTTGACAAGGAGGTAAAAGCCAGGTGTGTGGCACTGGGTATCTTAGGTTCTGATTCCTTCAGAAACAGACTATTTATTTGACAAAGATTGATGTGTACATCATTTATTTGAGAAGTGATTGGGGGAGTTCAAAGAAGGAAGTGGATAGGAGACTGGGAAGGATGAGGAAAGAAAGAGGTTCCAGATGTTCTACTGAGCAAGTTACCATGTGGGCAACCAGGGACTGATGCCGGTGGAGACTTCTGGGAAAGAGTGTGGACATGCCTCTGAATTGGCCCAAAGGGGCAAGGAAACGGATATTTATCCTCCAGTTCCTCTTTACTGATGGTTGAGGATGACTTTCAGGGACCTCACATCTCAGGGCTTCAGATCTCTCTGCCTGTGAGCCCATGCACTTCTCAAGCAAGCTGCTAGACAGAGAGTTGTGTTTCATTAAGAAGTCATTGGTGTGTTTTCTTGATTGGTTTCATTTTGGGATCATTTGTTGCTAATGCCAAGAAATAAAACTGATGTATGTTGTGTTTAACTTATACCCTCAACCTTCTTAAAATTATTTTTTAGCTCTTTAGATCTTTGCGGATATTTTAGGAATTATAGATGACAAGATTATAAGATCTGTAAATCAAGATAGTTTTACCCATTTCTTTCCAATTTTGATACCTGTTGTTTATTTTTTCTTATTTAATTACCTTGGCTAGGATTTCTAATTAAATGTAAAATAGCAGTGATGGGAACAAACATCCTTGTCTTATTCTTTATCATAAGGAGAAAATTTTAGTTTGTCAACATTGGTCATGCTACATGAAAGAATATTGTTCATACCCTTTATGAGTCTGAGGAAGTTTTGTCTATTTCCTGTTCTTTGTTTTGTTAAAAAAAATACCCATTTCCATAATGAATATTTTTCTGCATCAATGGAGATAATTTTGTGTTTTTTGTCCTATGCTCTTTTAATACGTGGCAGTGCATTGCTTGATTTTTCATGTGCTACAGCAAGTTTCATTCCTGAGATTATTCTCATTTGACCATGTATATAATTCCATAAATATGCCACATCATTTGGTTTGATAGTATTTTCTTTTTGGATTTTTGCAATTATATTCATAACAGATATTGTATTTAGTTTTCATTACTTCTGATGTCATTGTTTTAGATATTAGAGTGATACCAACTCCACAAAATGAGTTGAGAAGTTACCTCCCTCATTTCCTGGAAGAATACATCAAGAATTACTGTGAAAATGTTTTATATGGTTTATAAGTGGTGCCGCTGAGCCTGTGTATTTCTCTGTGAGACATTCTTGATTACTACATCAGTCTCTTTATTGCTATTGACCTCTTAGACATCCTATTTCTTCTTGATTTGGTTTGGGTACTTGGCATCTTCCTAGAAATTTGCTTTCTCATGGATTATCTAAATTGCTGGGATAATACTTTTTATAAATATTCCATTTAATCATTATTCCTTTAACTTCCATAAGGTCAACAGTAATGTTCCACTTTTCTCTCTTGATTTTAGTAATTTAAGTTTTATTTTTAATCTTGGTCTTTCCTTCCCAATCCATCTAGCTATCAATTTTGTTGAGCTTACTTTTTCTCACTTATTTTGTGATTTTTTTTTCTATCAGTTACTTAGGTATGCACTGATTAATTTCTACGCATTTGTGCTTTTCCCAAATTTTCTTTCATTACTGGTTTCCAATTTCATTTCAGAGTAGTCCAAGAACATGATTTGTAGCTTTTTCAGTAAATTTAGTGAGTTTTCAAAATTTGCTCTTTTTAGATACATATGATAGTAGAATTTATTTTGACATATTATACATACATGGAGTACAATTTCTCATTCTTGCAGTTGTACATGATGTGGAGTTACACTGGTCATGTATTCATATGTGAACATAGGAAAGTTATGTTCAATTCATTCTACTGCCTTTCCTATTTCCATTCCTCCTCCCTTGACTTCATCCCCCCTTGTCTAATTGAATGAACTTCTAATCATCCTCCCCCCTATTATTTATTAGCAGCTGCATGTCAGAGAGAACATTCAGCCTTTGGTTTTTTGATATTGGCTAATTTTACTTAGCATTTTACTTACCAGTTCCATTCATTTACCAGAAAATGTCATAATTTCATTCTTCTTTATGACTGAGTGATATTCCATTTTGTATGTATACCACAGTTTCTTTATACATTTATCCATTGAAGGGCACCTAGGTTGGTTCCATAGCTCAGCTACTGTGAATCGAGCTGGTATAAACACTGACGTGGCTGTGTCTCTATAGTATGCTGATTTTATGTCCTTTGGGTATACCAAGGAGTGGGATAACTGGATCCAATGGTGTTTCCATTCCAAGTTTTCTGAGTAATCTCCAGAGTTGTCTCATCAATTTTCAGTCTCACCAGCAATGTGTGAGTGTAACTTTCTCCCCACATCTTTGCCAACATTTATGGTTACTTATACTCTTGATAATTGCCATTCTGACTTGAATAAGATGGAATTTCAGTGTAGTTTTAATTTGCATTTTTTCTAATTGCTAGAGATGTTGATAATTTTTTCACCACTTCTATTCAACATAGTCCTGGAAACTCTAGCCAGAGCAATCAGGCTAAAGAAAGAAACTAAATGGATATGAATAGGAAAAGAAGAGCTCAGAGTATCCATGTTAGCCAATGATTCTATATTTATGAGACTCCGAAATTCCACTAGAAAACTAGTGAATTCATACATGAATTCAGCGAATCAGTAGGATATGAAATTAACACATGAATCAACCTCATTCCTATACATCAGTGATGAATCAACTGAAAGAGAAGTTAGGAAAACTATCCCATTCACAATAGCCTCAAAAAAATCTTGAGGGTCAATCTAACAAAAGAGGTGAGAGGCCTCTACAATGAAATCTACAGAACACTAAAGAAAGAAATTGAAGAAGACCTTAGAAGATGGAAAGATATTCCATGTTCCTGGATAGGCAGAATTAATATCATCAAAAGGCCCCTCTACCAATTGGAATGGAGCCACCATTTGACCCAGCTATCCCACTCTTTGGCCTGTACCCAAAGGACTTAAAATCAGCATACTACAGAGATGCAGCCACATACACATAGCTGCTCAATTCACAATAGCCAGATTGTGGAACCAACCTAAATGCCCTTTGATTGATGAATGGATAAAGAAACTCTGGTATATATACATGATGGAATATTACTGAGTGATAAAGAAGAATAAAATTATGGCATTTGCAGGCAAATGGATGAAATTGGAGAATATCATGCTAAGTGAGATAAGCCAATCCCAAAAAAGGACAAATGATCTCGCTGATAAGCGGATGATGATACATAATGAGGGGTGGGAGGGAGGCAAGAATGGAGGAAGGATGGATTGTGTAGAGGAAAAGAGGGGTGGAGGGGTGGAGGGGTGGAGGGGAAGGAAAAATAACAGTTGAGACAAACAATGTTACCCTATGTACATGTATGATTACACAAATGGTGGGACTCTACTTTGTGTACAACACAAAGAGAAACAACAGCTGTACACCATGTGTGTACAATGAATCAAAATAAATAAATTTTTAAAAAGCCTATAAAGTTAAAACCAAAAAAGGTCACTCTGCCAAAAGTGCTATACAGATTTAATGCAATTTGCACAAAAATTCCAATGACATTTTTCATAGAAATAGAGAAAGCAGTTATGAGATTCATTTGGAACAATAAGAGACCTGGAATAGCCAAAGCAATCTTTAGCAAAAAAAGTGAAGCAAGAGGCGTCAAAACACCATACCTGAAATCATACTGCATAGCTATAGTAGAAAAAAATCACATGATGTTGGCACAAAAACGGGCATGAAGACCAAGGGAACAGAATAGGAGACACAGAGTCCCACATAAATAGTTATCTCCTGTTAGACAATGGTGCCGTAAACATGCATTACAGAAAAGATCCCCTCTTCAACAAATGGTGCTGGGAAAACTGGAAATCCATAGATAGGAGAATGAAATTTAAATCCTATCTCTTACCCTGCACAAAACTCAAAGTGGATCAAAGACCTAGGCATTAGATCAGAGCCCCTGCTCCTACTAGAAGAAACTGTGCACCCACATCTCCATCATGTCAGCTTTAGGAACTGACTTTCTCAACAAGACTCCTAAAGTGTAGGAAGTCAAGTCAGGTCTCAATAAATAGGATGGTATTAGACTAAAAAGCTTCTTCACAGCAAAGGAAACAATCAAGAAGAGAGAGTCTATAGAACGGGAGAAAAATCTTTGCCACCTGTGCCTCGGATAGAGCATTAATTTCCAGGATATATAAAGAACTCAAAAACTTTACACTCACAAAAACAAGTAACCCAGTCAATAAATGGTCACAGGAACTGAACAGGCACTTCACAGAAGAAGAAATACGAGTGTTCAACAAATACATGGGAAAATGTTCAACATTTTTGTAGGTTTTTGATCCATTTATTGAGACTCTGTGGTGGCCTCATAGATGCTGTTTTGCTGGAGATTGCTCCCTGTCCCCTGGAGAAGATCGTGCCACCAGTGGGCATTTCCAGGCTTCTGTTAGGTCTGTTTGGCTTGGAACGCTGTTCGGCACTTGGGTTCTCTTGTGAGTATGTGCAGATTCGCGTGGAGCCCTGAGGGACACACACAGAGGCGGCACCATGAGCTTGCGCTGTGGACACTATTTAGTTGAGGAACATTTGACCAACCAGCCACCCAGGGTCACCGTTTTCTTGCTTCTACCCCTGTGTGGCCACAAGACTTTCACAGATCAAGATATTAAGACACCTGGAGAGCCCTTACTGTATCCTCAGACTGATCCCAATTCCTTTTATAAAAGTGTCACACAATTGGGGTGGATCAGTAGATACACTGCTATCTTCTCATTTATGATGTAGGGAAAAATACTTGAACTGTCTCAGCCTAATCTTCCTCATTTGTAACATCAAAAATAATTGCTGTATTTTAGTGTTTTTTTTTTGTTTTGTTTTGTTTTTTTTTTTTTGGCAACTACATGATACAAAACCTTTGGCACATGTTAGGTGGTAAATATGTACTTTTTTTCTTTCTTTCCATAACTCACTATTCAGCAAAGATAGAGGTATTTTGGGAATATTTCTTAATGCATTAACATTAATTCTTTCTCATTATTCTTTTCCCTTTGCATTTTCTTTCTGTAATCCTTTGCTACTCAATGTCTTTTTTATTGAGGAAGTACAGTTGTGAAATTTAGTGTTGTACAAATCTGGAATTTAAAGTCATTGGTAGAGATAGAAAGTTTTCCTAAGAATTAGTGAGTCCTTCATAACCAGGGAGGGTTTGTTATCCACGTGTTAGGAGCGAAGTTCCATTGGATATGGGGTGTGACAGAGTAAGGACAAGAAAGACATTGACAGTAAGTTTTACTTATGGTGTCACTTCCAGTTATACACACAGAACTCATGTTTCTGTAGGAAAGGGATCACAGGGTAGATACATAGTAGTAGACTCACAGATGAGAATAAAGGAAGAAGGGAGATACAGTGCTGGCAGGGGTGATCGACCCAGATTATCAAGGAGACATTGGACTCCACAATGGAGGTAAGGAGATCCCTGTAGTGCAGGAGATCCCTTAGGACATCTCTTCGTATTACCCTGTCCTGTTATTAAGATTGATGGGAAACTACAACAACCCAATCCAGGCAAGATGACAAATGTCTCAGTCCCTTCAGGAATGGAAGGTGTGGGTCACACCTCCAGGTAAAGAGCCAAGACCTGCTGAGGTGCTTGCTGAAGGTGGAGGGAATACAGAATGGGTAGTAGAAGAAGGGAGTCAATCATAAACACCAACCGTGATCATGTGACCAGCTACAGAATGAGGATTGTAATTGCCAAGGATATTTTTTCTCTATTCTGTTAAGACTATGTTTGTGCATACTTACACACACATTAGGAGGAAATGTTTGTTACGCTCCTGTTATTCATCATGTAACGTGGTACTGATTGAGTTAACATCAGTAATGTTTCAGTTTTTTCTTCTATTCTGGGGAGAAAACTAATATGTTTTCGGTTGTAGGAAGGATAGTTATGTTAGGTGGAATTATGAACTGTTGTTGTGTTGATTTGGAGATGATGGATGGAGTAAAGAGTCATGTTAGATATCAAGTTGACAAGGGGTGAACTTGTAAAGGTTAATCTGAATTGTGGACTTGATTGGATTAAGAGATACCTATAATTAAGAGGTTTCTGGGTGTGTCAACGAGGGCATGTCTAGGAATGATTGGCATGTGGGATAGTGAACTGAAGTAGAGACCCTCCCTAAGTGTGGGTAGCACCACCCAATAGGATAGTGGCTAGGGTGAAATAAAAGTTGGAAGAACAAGAAAGCCGATGTAGATGCAAGCTCTGCTCTTCTTGAATGGGTTCTTGATGGCTGCTTTCTTCATCTGAGGATATCTGATTCTCACTTCTCCACTCTTCCAAAGTGAACTCTGACAGTGATTCTCCAGGTAATTTCCAGAATCCTTGGTCTCAGACTGGGTAGCACCGTTGATCCTTTTTGCCCTGGGGCTTCTGCCTCTAGTACTGCGCAGCTACTTGGTTCTTCCAGCTGTCCAGCCTGCAGACGCCATTGTGGACTAATGAGTTTCTAGTCATGTAAGTCAATCTAATAAATCCCCTACCTCTAGAAATCCCTTACTAATACTAGTAGGATTACAGAATATTTTAATAGTAGTAGACTCACAGATGAGAGTATGGTCTTGTAGAGAGAATTGCATTCTCAGATTGCCTTGAAGAAAGTTCTTGACAGTGCCTTGAGACCCCTAACATGTCTGTGAAGTGTAGCTCAGTGTGGACACTGTTCCTCAATGCAGATGATCTCCTGGCCCTCAGGCATGGGCAGAAACACAGGAGTGGGAGAAAAAGATTGCAAACTTGTAAATACCGAATTACGTACAAAGGAAAATTATGTGTGAGAAGTTTCAACACTTGCAAATTTTCAGTAGGGTATAGCTTAGTGATAGAGTGCTGACCCAGCATGTCAGGTCTCGGATTTGATCAGTAGCACTGTGAAAATAATAATAATAATAATAATAGTAATAATAATAAAAACACAGAAAAGCCTGAGTGCAAAAAACATCATTAAACAAGAAAATAAGCATTTTATTCTTCTTATCTTCTTTATAGAATTATTTTCTATTTTGGCTTAGGTGTTTGTGTGTTCATATGACTGTACTTTTCTCATATCATGATGTATAAAGAAAGTGAAAAGGTAATTAAGATTTTTTTCTATAAATGACTTAAAATTATTTTTGATGCTTTAGGAAAGTTTGCTTTAGCTTTACAATTTCTTCATTGGTATTGCCATATAAATTTTAAGGATTGCTGTTACATTTAGCAAAACATCTACAGTGTTTTTTTTCCATACAAGCTGCAATATTGCCACCTTCCACATTTTCTTGTACAGGGTTGAAATGATGACATTCAGAGCGATGCTAACTCTGGACATATCATGAGTCAGTTGTCTGTTGTGGGTGCTATACCTGGGCTGGTTATGCCAGGAGAGTTTAGACAGGTAGTTGTATTCCTGGGAGTCTTCCTACTACCTAAGAGCAGCTCCTGATCATTTTACTAGACACTAAAGTGACTATAGACCACCAAAAAGATTGCCTAATTTCCAAAATAAAAAATTCAGAACTCAGTATCTTCAGAATAGATTACAAGAATTTCTGCAGCTGCTACCAATTTACCCAAGGTTAGGGAATGTAATAATAGATAACGTTACTGTGGGAAGAGGTGTTGGTCTAAACTAATGACTTTTGCAACATTTACACAAATAAATGGCAGTGCAAATCCATCACTTGGGCCCAACCCAATGGATTTGGAAGAGATCAATAGGTTAGGGTCTCTGAAGTTTAAGCTCCTTTAACTACGTGGTCAATCCACTTTTTCCTTTATCCTTACTAATGCAGTCCATGAATTAGGATACTGAAATCCCCAGCTTTGTCATTTTCTGAATAAATCTGCAACCTTTAACACTTTATCTAGTGCTCTAAGCCCTTGGCATTTATGAATTCCAGACTTTGCTACTGTATTCTGGTACCACTCAAACACAGATGGAGTCACTGGGTCAGGAGAAAGGGCAATACAATTCCTATCCCTGACTGTATGAGAGTAGACAAGTTACTAATAGTTTTCAATGGGTGGGAACTCCTTTTTACTAATTTACCTATTCTAACCATTGTAGCTGGCACATAGTAGGCTCCCAATATATTAAACAACTATGAAACAAGCACCCTAATACTTTCAATGAATTCAGAACAAAGCAAGATGGTACTCTGGTCTTCATGAAGCTTATCCTGCAGTAGAAGAGACAGAAAACAGCCATTGTCACTTAATATGTACTAAAATATAGATGACAATAGCTGTAAGTATTACAAAGAAAGATAAAAGTGGTGGAGAGGGAAGGGTGTAGGCAGATCAGAATTCTGGGTTGTTCAGTCTAAATGAACTCGGGGATCTTTCTTGCCATTATTTCCTGATTTGATGATAGAGTGGTGGAAATAAGAGTTTGTGCTTCTGGGAGATTCTCAGTCATTTTTTAAAAACTAGTCTACTTCTTATTTTTTATTTAAAATACCATCTTTAATTGATAAATTATATATTTATAGGGGTGCAATATGATGTTTTGGTGAATGCATACATTGTGTAGTGATTAACATCAAGTTAATTTACATATCCAATGTTAGAATCTCTCTTTTACCAAATTTGAAATATGCAAAACATCATTATGAACTATGGTCACCATACCATACGTTGGATATCAAAAACACACCCCTGTGGCTTTTACAACCTCACCCCCTTAGTTCAACATCTCCCTATTTTCCACCTCCCCAACTCCACCCCACACAGTCTCTGGTAACCCCAATTCTACTTTCTGCTCCTGTAAGTTAGGTTTTTTGGATTCCACATATACACAGGAGCATGCAGTTATTTGTCTTTCTCTGCCTGGCTTATATCTCTGTCATTTAAAATCACTGCACTCAGCCAGAGGCTGTTACAGAAGCCTTTGAGGTATTCTTAATTTTCATGAGTCAGAAGGAAGGTGAGGACAGGGGTAGCAAATATGGATCAGTGATTTCATTCTAGTCATCTTCTCTCCTTCTCTGCCCTCTTCTTCTTCTTCTTCTTCTTCTTTTTTTAAGGCAAATAGAAATAGGGAAGGGGAACAGAGAAAATAGGACAGAATGTACTATTTTTGTTGACACTCCCAATATTGGCAGTTTTACCAATGTAAAAGATAAAACTAAGAGTCCAGCCTCATACTAGGATTGGTATTCATATCAAGAATTCCTGAAATATTAAAAAAAACTCCTACAGAAAAATAGGCAAAGGATATGATAAGTTTTTAGAGGAGATACAAATCAGTTAATAATAAAGATGCTGAACATCATTATCATCAGAGAGATGATAATTGCAAATGCATTAAGCTACCAAATCATAAGCATGAAGGTGAAAAATAAAAGCCAGAAGAAATCTGAGAATCCGTGTGTGGTTAAGGAAGCATAAAACCCAAACTCAGCTGGGGACAGGGCGGATTCACACGACTGCTGTAAAGAACTCTCTAGTTCTTGAGGTTGTGGTTGTTTATAAAAAATGTTAACAATTTTACTTCCAGAAAAGTAACCTAGAGAAATTTTCATGCTGCACACGTGGAGATGAGCACAAAAAATGTTCACCACAGCTTTATCAGCATAACAAAAACCTAATGTTACTAAAATCCCCAGCAAAATCCCCAGCAACAGGAGAAGGGCATATTAATTTTTTTGTGTTCAAACCATGTAGCATTTAAATACCACACAGCACTGAAATATCAGGATTTGAAATAAGCTCACAGGTAAATCTAAAAATATCTAATACTAAGCAACTGAAGTTGCAATAGGATACATATAGAATAATACGATTCAAATAAAGTTTGGAACCATGCAAGGTGATCATGAATATTCAAATTTATACACACACAAAACATGAAAGTTCAAAATACTCACCAAATTCAGGAACCAGGTCAACTCTGAAAGGGCAAAAAAGGGAATCTAAGAGCATATGGTGAACTTCGCCTATATCTGACATACCATTTCCTTAAAAAAGGATAAAAATATAGGAAAATGTTGATTTAAGAAGTCTGGATTATAAGCACTTGAATGCTTTTTTATTTGCCTATGTTTTCTATATGCTTAAAATGTTTCCAATGAAGAAGAAAATGAGATAAGGAAAGACTACATTTATTCTAATTTATTTGGTACCTACAACTGCTTTGAGAGTATCCCAGAGGCCCTGGATGATAAATTTATGAAAAGTGCGGTCTGAGGAGCTTCCTACTCTGGTCAGGGACTTCCCATGGTTGGGGCAGAAACCAGCACACCTGTCTCTGCTTGAAATACATTATTGTTAATGTTACTGTAAAACAGCTGAGAGTCTTTTATTTTATCCTGCAAATCCTTCTGGACCCCAAGCAGAGCTAACCCAATTGAAGGGGAAACAGCATTAGGATTATGACTGATCCAAGGGCAAAGAAGGGTTAGAGGCCACTCTTATAAGAAATCTTGTAATGAAAGAAGTCAAGAGGTTATCAGCCCAAGTGAGCAACAGGAACATTTTGTCTTGAGAAGAGACAAGACTTGATATTATTTGTAGGCAAAAATAACATTAATTGCGAGAAGAGTTCCATCTGTCAGAAGCACGTTCATTAATGGATTAACAAGAAAATTGCTTAGGAAATTTTCTTGCCAATAAAAATTTAAATTAGAATATTTTCAGAGAAATAAGTGAGAAAAAACTTTTTATCTTTGAGGAAAAGACAGAGACTTCTACGAGAAAAATAAGCAATTTGTTCACTTGACTTATTTTCATTCTAATAAATATTGAATTACTTAAGTAAATTCCAGTGAAATAACATAAATCCAAACCTAACATTGTCATTAAAATCAATTTGAGTTCAGTATCTGCTTGGACAGCTGGCATAGAGCAGAATAAACATTTACTTCAAAGTGTCACAAACACATTGGTTTTTATTTAGTGAACTCCTCAGTGAGTGATTCATAAATAAAGGTCCCTTGTGTAAGCCAGCCAGGAAGGGCTATGACACCACAGGGACTTTGTACGGTACTCAGGCAGCAGTTAAGGAGACAAAGGCAATTGCAAATGACAGGACACGGATATAAAACTCAACCCATATTTTTATTGGAAACAGCATTTTTGCTCTCATTATTTCATCATCTTATAGGAGATGTATACCAATCACCTTAGGTCAAGAATAAACACTTCCGCTTTGCAGTGATGGTGTCCCTGTAACAGCGTACAAGTGGCTGAAAAAGAGCACTTCCGGGATGAAAAAGACGACCGGGATGTTTCTCTTAAAAAATAACACAGCACTGATTTTTTCCTGTTAATCAGAAAATGTTTGAAGGCAGGCGAGCTCTAATGGACAATGGCCTGCTAACTCTGGGGAGCCAGGGAGGGGACCGCAGTCATTCATTTACACTCTCAGGTGTCAGGAAATGAGCTCTTGGTTCCTGAATTTGGTAAGTATTTTGAACTTTCATGTTTTGTGTGTGCATACATATAAATATGCATGCTCACTTGGCATGGTTCCAAACTTTATGTGAATTGTATTATTCTATGTGTATCCTACTGCTTGTTGGCAGCTCACATTCACTCTTAATGGCAAATGTGTAACATGTCTGCATTTTCCCTATTTAGAACTTGAAAACCATGGAGTGATTTTAATCTGTTGCTTAACATCCCACAGCTCAGAAGTGACAGATGTGGACCTGAGAGCATCTTGCCACTTAGCCTAGAGCTCATGACCTCTGTCATTCATTCTAACTCGATGTTTGTGGTTGTTGCTGTGTACAGTGTCCAGAACGCATGCACTTGGTTTTCTAACCTTGACCAGAACTTACACAGATGTGTAGCACTCTCACTGCCACCGTCTTAAAAGGCCCTCCTTTACTTTTTATAAAGACCTTTTGCCACACTTTTAACCAACAGTGTGTCAATCTCCTTTGACATCTTATAAGATTTATAAAAACTTGCTCATTTATTTTGTGTTTGATGCTTAATAGGCATGATGGTAAGCTCCTGCAATTTTTGCAGTAACCCTTTGAGATAATTGCACCTATTTTTTCATTAGGTAGACAATGAAATTGAGACTCAGGGTTGATAGGTCACATACACAAGGTCTTGCAGCTATCAAGTGGCAGAGCTGGGGTCTAAGTGAATGCACTTGCTGAATGCATCCAGAATATATGTAGTTAACCATACTTTGTTTCACTGCATACATTTTCTTTGGTTAGGTAACTAACAAAGTAGAACATATTTTCATGGTTTAAAAAATGTGTTGATCATCCTTCCTTAGTGACTTGCTTGTTGATAACTGTTTTAGTTTGTTCCACCATGTAACAAATGACCCCCAAACTCAGCAACTTAAGACCAGAGTTGTTTATACTGTTCATGACACCATGGGTTGACTTGGCATATCTCAGCTGGACCTGACTGGGCAGCTTGGCTTTGGACTGTGGCCATGGAATGTTACCACTCCTCTCTGTAGGACTGGGGATTGGTTGGCACTATTTGGAGCAGCTCTGCTCCATGTATCTCTCATCCTTCTTGGCTTAGATAACTTGACAGGTATGAAAAAATAAGAAATGTGTTTACTGGTCTCTGCTCCACATTCATGGAACAGAGATTTAAAATCTCTTATAGTTTCCTGAGCAATAAAGGGGCTACAAAAATCTTTTTATTCTAATATTTGGTCTTGGCTCCGACTTCCTAACTCAGAGCTCCTAAATCCTTGATTTTTCTCAGGTGAGCGGAGCACCTTCTGCTCTGATGAAGCAATTGTGGATGGGC
The DNA here is from genome assembly GCF_902686455.1 of Sciurus vulgaris. Classification (NCBI taxonomy): domain Eukaryota; kingdom Metazoa; phylum Chordata; class Mammalia; order Rodentia; family Sciuridae; genus Sciurus; species Sciurus vulgaris. The sequence goes on from NC_136474.1 coordinate 87,045,220, forward strand.
TCCTGGATGAGAACTGGTCGCTAAAAAGACCAAGCCAAGACTAGGCTTGGAACTTTCAGCTCCCCTCCTCCCCCTGCTTTCTTCCAGAACTGGAGAGGGGCTGGAAATTGAGTTAATAATAAATCGTGTCTATGTGATGAGGCCCCCAATACAGTCCCCAAAGTGCAGGATTTGAAGAGCTTCCTGTAGGTGGGCACATCCACCCTGGGAAGTGTGTCCAGCTCCCTGCGTACAGAAGCTCCTGAGCCCTGGGCCCTGCAGGACCTCACCTTACACCTCTCTTCATCTGGCTGTCTTTGGCACCCTCTGAGTACCCGAGGTGACATGTTCAGTTGGCAAACGGAAGTATTTTCCCCAGTTCTGTGAGAGGCTCTAGCAAAAGCTCAAACCTTGGAAGTGGGTCATGAGAACCTTCAATTGGTAACCAAGTCAGACAGCAGTTTCAGATGACCTGGGAGCCATTTGCTTGCTCTTGGCAGCTGAATGTGCGGTGGCAGGCCCACTGGGCTAAGCTCTTAGTCTGTGGGGGTCTGGCCCAACTGCTGAGCCTCAGAATTGAGTTGGATCGTGGGACATCTGGTGTCTCAGAATTACTTGGTATGGGGTAAATTCCCACACAGAGTCATGGAAGTGTTCTGTATGGAGTCTTTAGAGTATAGTGGGGAACACAGCTTGCTTTCCCCCAATATACACCAGGGCAATAGCAAGGGCAAAATAGAAGAAAAAGTAAAAAGGCCACTAAGAGCTACACCCCAACAACACACTGCCACTTTGACCTCTTTCTATGGCCCAAAGCAAGTCACGTAGTTGAACGTGAGAGGTAAGGAAATGCATTCCACTTCTATGGGATAAAATCTGAAATAATCCAACATCCTAGACTTGAGAAGCCTGAAGTATTGGAATTAATGATGTACTCCACCACAATGCCTAGTGTATTTTCTTAATTTTAGCTTATTTATATTAGCTTATAAGAACTTTTAAAAGAATTGATACCATTCATTATCAACATTTTTACTTTGTAAAAAGTTATTACCCTTTTCTTTTGTAGGGGGTTGTCTCAGTCTGCCTGGGATTCTACAACAAAATTCATTAGATGGGGTAATTTATAAGCAACAGAAATTTGTTGCTCACAGTTCTGGATGCAGGGAATTCAAGATCAAGTTGCCAGGAGATTCTGGCAACTTCTCTGGCGAAAGTCCTCTGCTTCAGAGTTGGCATTTGGTTGCTCTATTCTCCTGTGTTAGATGTGATGAGCAAACTCTTTCAGTTTTCTTTTCTAAAGACACTAGTCCCACTACTCCTCTACTCGGGCACCACCTGCATGACCTGATCGCCACCTGGATGCCCCACTTCCCAACACCACTTTACTGAGGATAAATTTGCAACATATGAATTTGTGGGGGCACAAACATTCTGACCATAGCAGAAGTTCTTAAAATTCTTTTAATATTTTGCACTGAGTGAGAAATACATGACAGCGTATCACTTGCTATTTGCACCTCAAGATTTATGATACATTATGTACACACACACACACACACACACACACACACACACAATAGCATCTCAAAATTTAAAAATAAATAGAAATAAAGCAGCTGAACCAAAAGGAAAAAGTCCCTAGTTTCTGAAGAGAAGATTTTAGAAAGAAAGAATTCACTCTTCAATAAGAAATAGACCTTTGCTTGTGATACCTGAGGGAGCTGCAATAAGAAGGAGCAGGTTGTACTCCTGGAGAGAAGCTGGGGCAAAGTTTCCACCCTGGGAGCTCTGGTAGCAGGTCCTGTGCCCATCCTCTGTGCTCTCGTGACACTGGTTATATGCTGGCCACTTGCCTTCCTCTCTTTTAGGAGCAGGTGAAGTTGTGGTCCTGAAGCAGTAGGCCCAGGATTGCAGACTGTCCATTACCATCACCAGCTGTGCACATCCTCAGACTGCCCACCTGCTCAGGGAGAACAGCTACTCGAAAACACACACACCTACTTTTAAGGACCCTTGAGACCATTCCCAAATGTGGGTTGGTCAGAAAGTGTGGGTGTACCTTGCATCAACCCCTTTGGATAATTAACAGGCCAATGCACAGGTGTGGCAAATGACGTTTCTCCAATTCCTTACCTCCTAACTGTGAAGAATTTTTTTTCTAACATAGAGATCTTTAAAATAATTATGATTGTAAATATATCAATATTCTTTTGTGCTTTCTGCCTTCAGAGAAAACTGGAAATTTTTTCCTAGCCTCAACTTTATTCCTGCTTGACTCTTAAGGAACAACACAGGATTGGTATAAGTGCCTTGTAAACTTTTAAGTAACAAAAACATCATATCTAACCATTGCTTATCTTCCTCCATGAGATTGCTTTAGTTGTATTATTAGTAAAATTATCATTTAAATCTGTTTTCTCTAAAAATAAATGCAATGTTAGGGATTTGATTGATTGATTGATTGATTCATTCATTCATTTATACTGAGCACTCTTTACCTACCTTTTAATAAATCTGCAATAGTATCATAGTGGCTGATGGACTAGCTGAGCCATTGCCACCAGTCCTTCTTACTTCACGTCCTTCTTCCACCACTTACTAGTGCTCTGACCTAAGTTGACTAAGCCTTTTACATTTCAGTTTCCATGTGCAAAATGGGTTCAGTGACCAAGCCTGCCTCCAGATCCATGTGATAAGAAATTGAGATAATGCAGGTGAACATCCAGGACAGTGCAGCCTCAAGTGATTTTAATAAATGTTGGTGATTATGATTATTGCTACTCAACAAGGAAATGGATGTTATAATTAACACTATAACATCAGGTGAATTTTTTCTTTGTGTATGGGTATGTGTTGTGCTTTCTGAAACCTCTATAATACGCTTTCTTATAAAGTCACCTTTACCTTTTTGATGCTTCCTCTTCATAGTACAACTTGTCACTGTTCTCTTCCTTACCTTTTATTTCCCTTTTTTCTCTCTTTTTTTCTCTTGCTTCTCTTTGCCTACCCTTCCTTTACCATGTTCTCTTGTTCTTTTGCTTGATTCTCTTCCGGACTCTTTTCTTTGTTTTCTGTCCCTCTCTCTTCTGTGAGGTTGGCTCCTAGGAGTCTGCAGTGGTCCCTGCCAGAGCCTCAGTATAGGCAGACTGCTCCAGCTGTGTCTCCAGTCCTGGATGAATAGAGCATCCTCTGCTTTTAGGTTTTCTAGTCCTGTTTTTCTTTTCCTTTTCTTTTTTTCCAGTTCAGTTCACTTCTAATCAACATAACTTTATTGAGCCCCTACTATGCACCTGACCCTGCAGGAAGAACTGGGCATACATGGAAAATCAAGTCCTGTGGTTTCCTTTAACATGCCCACAGAGCTAGCGCTAATACCATGTGATGTGTCCTTAGATGAGGGTGCACATGGTGCTGGGGAAGCATCCTGGGAGGCACTTAGCTCAGGCTGCCCCCTACAGGCCTCTTCAAGAAGGGACTTGGCAGAGGCTTGAAGAATGAGTTTGGATTTGCTAGCTGAAAAAAACAAAAACAAAAACAAAAACAAGTAGGACACATTTTCCAGGCTTCCAGGCACAAGGAGCAGCCTGAGTCAAGATAAGGACCATGAATCGTTGTGCAGCACAGCAGGAATGAGAGATAATTCATGATCACTAAGCGTGAAGCATGGAGTGAAGTCATTTCAATGTTCTGGTTGCTTTTGTGTTTCTTGGTGGCTATACAGAAATAAATAACTTGGAATAGTTCCATGGGTAACCAGGAGAAAAAAGAAATTATAACATCAGTAAATAAAATATCGCAATGTAATTGTTTAATACAGTACACTATAATATGATGCAATTTAAATTTAAACATAGCCTACTCCTTCTCCTTTCTCTGGGAAGGGTCCTGACATCAGTCACTTGGAATTCCTCTCTCTTCTTGGCTCCTACCCTCACTATGTACCGAGGGAAAAAAAGAGTGGTAAGAAATGTCACAGAAAGAAACTAAGATCCAGGAATCCTGAAGGAGGGAAAATAGTGGAAAGCAACCAGTGTAAGTGAGGGCTTTGGAGCGTTTGGGAGTGGCATGGGGAGAGACAAGAGGTTTCCGGAATAACAGTGATCCCTGTGGCAAGGGCAGTGGTAGGATTTTCTGTGAGATTTTACTGTGTCCAAGTCTCCCCTGCCAGGCCACTCATTAGAATGACAGAAAAGCCATTTAGCTTTTTCCTAGATTGCATTCCTGAAATATATCTCCTTCATGTGTTGCCAGATACTTATCACTGCTAGGGATGGTTGTTTGTATATCCAGTTTCCACTTTTCCCCAAGAAACCCCAGAATTCTATTATACGGCGATGCCCATTAGGAATTTGAGTTCTTTATCAGAAGTGATTTACCAAAAGAAAGAAAAAAAAAAGTTTCTAATAATTTTAACAAACATTCCTGATTTAATTTGTCTTCAAAGTTGATTAAAACGAATGCATCTGAGTAGTCAAACTACTTTGTACACAGAAACTTAAAAGGGAAGACCTTCCCTTGCCTATAGATATAAATACCAGTCCACATATTTGAGCTCAATTCTGCTTCAATGAACTGAAAATCGCATGCACTGTGTTGAATTGCATTCAAAGCTTTGAATCATTTTATCAACATCAATACATCTTCAAAGATGCTGATATGGGAAAAAAAAAACAGACATGGGAAAGTCAGTGAATTTTAATCAGTAATTTATTACATAAATTTCAAATGTTCAAGCAATTACCTCTAAGTTTTTTTTTTTTTGGAATTGAGTTTTATCAGAGAAATACAAATGATTACATACATTCTTAATTCATCTTATGGCTTTTTAAAGAGGGCCATTGGGAAGTCTTCCTGTGTAGTTATCACTGCTACTGCACCTGTGGGATTCAAGAGGGGCGTCTCTTACTAACTCAGGGAGTCTTTCACTCCTTGTCTATTTTGCTTCTCAGTGATTTAGAAAGAAAGTGTGATTTATCAGTGGCATGTAAAGTTCATGTCAAAGACATTGCTGTGAAACCTAATAACTATCTTCATTCAGTTGCCCACCCTATTTCTTATGGAATCTGAGATGAATTGCTAAAAAGAATAGGGAATCTCAATTAGAAATACATTGACTTGGTTTCAGATGGAAAATCACATATCTTTTTACTATACATGAAATCAGATCCTGAATTTTGTGGGCAGCTGCATAGTTTTTAAAATTATACTTAGTAGAAAAAAATGTGAACATCGAACACAAGACAGAAGAGAGGGTGGCGAATGTTAAGTGCACTGAAGTGGGAAAGGATGCCTGAAAACTGTCTAGATAGTCTCACTAGCTGGTCATGCGCTGCGTATAGCTATAAGGTTATTTTTGTATTTGGGTTAAGTGGGGATAGAAATAATTTCTCTCTGATGTAACCAATCGGTCCCAAAGTTTACAGCTTACATGATGAGCATCACTTTTGTATCTAACCCAGGACTCCTATCATCCCATCAATACTCCAGTTTCTATAATGCTCTTTCAACCAGTCATGACACCTTACTGGCTTAATAAATTAAAAATTTTATAAATTATTATTTTATATTGTGTGAGAGATTGATTTTCTCTTTTTGAAACTTATACTTTAGCTACATACTCCTCAAAATAATCAAGATCAATAATAAAGATAAAATAAAGATGTATTAATAAGATTTTCTGTAAAAAGAAAGATTAAAGATTAAGTGGAAATCAAGGGAAACAAAGATAGCATTGCATGAACAGGTAGGATATCCATATGGAAGAGCATTTGGTCTGATCTGTACTTCGCTGCTAATGAAAATTTTAACTTTCAGTAAGTCATTTATTCCAGAACATCCCATTTCTTGAAAAAGGGCCATATCTAATATATGTCGTATTGCATTTCAGGAGGAAATGGGGGTCATGAAATCATTTTGGACAGAAAAAAGTCACATGTAAGTATTAAGGATAGTAGAAGTGAAATTTAGCGGGTAATAAGTAAAATGCTAAAAACAGAGGAACAAGTGTTACCAGCAGCAGGGCAAGGGTCTTGAGGGGTCCCAGATCCAGGTTCTTGGCTCCCAAGTAAAGAACTGAGTGAGACAGACAAGGTTGCAGGCAAGGCAGAGACTGATTGAAAGGGAAAATAAACCCTGTGGGGGAGCAGGTGCGTCCAGCTGTGAGGTGTCCACACCATGGGGTTCACTGCTATCCAGCTGTGCCTTCTTCCCCTTCTCACCTGAGTGGATTTGAGGTTGATTGGCACCTTGATTGACAGTTGAATTTGCATAAGTTCTTCTCTACTGCTCATGCATAGTTTCTTTTTTGCCCCTGGAAAAGGGGCAGAATGGGAGCAAATGGCAATGCTAATGACATGTTAACTTGCAACAAGTAACCTAGTTTAACCTAGGTGGATCCCTTGGCCTACTGTGTATACCCAAGATAAGGTACTTTCCCTTCAGGGTCTTGAATTCCCTTGTAGTCATCCGGCTTCAAGATGGCCCTGTTTCCCCTCACAGGAAGACCTCAGTGGAGTGTGTTGGGTGGGGTTAAGGGGCCCTAGGTGGAGCTGAGAGCCCAAAGGTGTGGTCTTTTCTATGCTTTCTTCACGCTCTAGCTCCTTCCTAATCAGAGTGTTAAAAAGCTAGTACCAATTTGTGGAATGCCACGTTTGAATGCCTAAGGCACCAAACTCAAAGTAAGAACAACTCATAAAAATAACTTGATTTGATTCTCTTTAATTCTAAAAAATTGTATTTAGCTTTCAAATAACAGGAAAACTTTTCCCAGAAAATTGTTTGTCTTTTTATGAAAAGCTTGATATTTCTGTAATGCAGCTATGTACCAGCCTTTCTCTTTGACAGAAAATTAGTTTTATCCCCCCATACTTTTGCCCAGAAGACACTTTATGGATATTACATAAGTATATATTTGTTTACATATGATACTAATGCAATACTAGACTGTCTGGTGAACGTTTAAGGTAACGTTTAAGGTTCCCATCCAGAACCATATTCCAGGGAGTGAGTCACGGGTGCTCAGGTCAGTGGATGAGCCAGCTCTGCAGTGTGTCAGGAGCATATTTCAGTAGACAATAGCTCTTCCTGTGAAGCATGCAGAATTTAAGCACATGTGATTTATATTTTTTAGAAGAATTAGAGTACTTAACAAGGAAATAAACATACACAAAATTTAAAAAGAAAAGTTTGTGTGTGTGTGTGTGTGTGTGTGCACGTGTGTGTTGTGGTAATGAGAATTGAACCCAATAGCATTCTACCACTAAGTTATACCCACAGCCCATTTTATTTGACTTTGAGACAGGGTCTTATATAGTTGTCCACGTTGGCTTAAAACATGTGATTCTCCTGCCTTAGCCTCCTGAATAGCTGGTATTGCAGGCTTGTGTCCTACACCTGTCTGATAGTTATTTGTATATTCTTTGATATCCTAATATTTTCATGTAGGTGTGTCAAGAAAGGTATGTTTCAAGAAAGATGTCATTCTATCCTTGAGCATCTAAAATACTGTAGCCTTCATTCATGACAAATCATCTGGCCGGCATGAGATTCTTTACCTCTAAATCAAGTGTGTGGCATGATGGCCATTTATTAAATGCTCTAAAGGAGATGCATTAGATGACAAATGGTTTACAAACCAGTGGACTCTGACTGTGTCTAGACGTAGGTTTAGAACCTAGATGACATTGAATGAATGCCTACTTTTAAAAACAGTTTTGTCATTTGTTGAGTGAAACAGTTGAGCTAAATGATGCCATAGAACATTCTGGTTTCCAAACTTTATATCTCATGACCACATTTTACATTACTAGAATATACTTCAGTAGTAGATATTAAGTGAATGTTTAGTGACTAGAGAATGGATATTGAAGCAAAATCTTTGGCAAGACCTAGTTTTCAATGAACTGGTAGAAATTTTTGTTGTAGGAGGGGCAGAAGTAAGGATTGTATTTCATTTCTCTCATTTTCAATTTTCTTCATTGTAATAAATTCACTTAACATGAGATCTCTCTAGAGAAATGTTTCAGTGTACAGCACACTTTTTAAGACTACAGGGATAATCTTCTTCAGTAGGTCACAAGAGTTTGTTCATCTTGCTTGGCTGGAACTTTATGGAACTTAACAGTTAACTCCTCATTTCCCCATTCTTCCCACCCCGGAAACTACCATTATGCTCATTCTATGAACTTGACTATTTTAAATACCTTCTGTAAGTAGAATCTTGCAGTGTGTGTGTGTGTGTGTGTGTGTGTGTGTATGTGTGTGTGTGGTGTGAATGTGTTCCTTGTCTAATCACCCATCCGCGAATACTTTTCCCAAATCTTGGCTATTGGTTATTTTGAATATTGCTGTAATGCACAAACATCTCCTTGACGTCCCGATTTTAATTCTTTTGGCTATATACATGTAAGTGAGATTGCTCACTTATATCATAGCTCTAGTTTTAATTTTTTGAGGACCCATTATACTATTTTCCACAGTGGCTGCAGTATATTATACTCTCAGGAACAGTGTTCAAGGATTCTAATTTCTTCACATCCTTGCCACTACTTGTGCTACTTTTTAAAGCTAATAGTCATTCTGAGAGGATGAGGTGATATCTCATTGGGGTTTTGATTTGTATTTCCTTGATGACTAACCATGTTGAAAAATTGACCATTTGCGACTTCTTTGGAGAGATGACTATTCATACCTTTAATTCATTTTTAATGAGATTATTGGGTATTTTGTTATTATGTTGTCAGAGTTCCTTATATATTCTGGAGATTAATCCCTTATCAAATACATATTTTGTAAATATTTTCTCACAGTCTGTAGGTTGCTTTTTCACTCCATTGATTGTTTTCTAAATAACTAAATAGATTTTGAGAGGGATGAACAAGGCAAGAGACATCATGCTTCTCGATGTCAGAACATATTAGAAATGCACTGTCATCAAAACAGTATGGTACTGACATCAAGACAAGACATATAAAGCAAAGGAACAGGATAAGGATCCCAGAAACAAGCCTGCACAGATGTTGTCTTATCTTCAATACGATGTCAGGAATACACAGGGGAAAGGGTTGTCTCCTCAGCAAGTGGTGATGGGAAACAGATATGTACACATAAGGAATGAAGCTGGATCCTTAGGTGGGGCACAGAAATCTGTCAAAATGGCTTAAAGACTTTAATGTGAAACTCTTAAAAATGAAGGGGAGCACTTCACACTTGGCAACAGTTTCGTGATGGTCCCGACAATGGTTTCATGGCTAAGACAACAGAAGCACAGGCAACAGAACCAAGAATAAACACCTGGATCATATCAAATGAGAAAGCTTCCACTGCAAAGGAAGCAATCAGCAGAACGCATGATCGAATCCAACCCTCTGAAATCATGCAAGAACTTCAGGCTGTAGCACAAGAAATTCTGACATTAAAATATGAGTCAACGTATTCATTGTTTGAGTAAATTTCTATTAATAGTCAATAGATTCATTTTTTTGACAAAAGATAGAATGGACTAAGAACGATAGAGCAAAATAAAACTTAAAATACTTGAGTCCCCTCCCCCACGACCAGTCAACTGACTACAATTTGGATTATGTTTATGCTATTAAACGGCTGAGATAAATCCCAACTCTTGTCATTTATTAGTAAGACTTTTTAACTTTTCAGAAGTTGTATCTCTCCTTCTATGATCTATAGAAAAGGAAACCTGCTTCTGATTAACCTTTATTTGAATAAATATAAAGAAACATCTGGAACATAGAAATTACAGAATAAATGAATAACAAATCGTATTACAGATTCTATGAGGAGGGAGGACCAGTGTAATCAACATCTAAGATATAAGAAAACAGAGCTTTCAAATGTTTTTGAGATTAAAAAAAATATGATGATGATATAAAACCCCAGCAATGATTGCAACACAGGTTTTTTGACTTTGAGGCTCCAGTGGTTAATTTTCCTGTGAAGTGTGGGAGGTTATTATTGGGTATAAACTGGTATTTTAACCTTTATTTGTTGAAATGTGTCAAGATGTCACAAGAAGGATTTTGACTATGAAACTGAAGTGAAAGTTCAATACTCGTGTCAGTATAATTGCACTTTATTCTGGATAGTGTAAAACATACTTGTAAAAATAGAATAATCACATATTTGTTTGAACTCCTAAGGAGCAGGGTCAAAGCAGAATACTAAGTAGCCTGAGTCAAGTACTAACATTAATCAAAAACTCTGATAAAAGGATAAATATTCAAGGGAACACATAATGTACATAGCAACTTGTTCATGAATATGACTTCCATGTAACAAGTTAAAGTGGATGGCAAAGATTTTAGAAGCTCAAATAAAAAAAGTAAGCCCAACTGGAAATATTTTATAGCTTCTAGGTTTATAAAAATAAAGAAGAAACTTAGGATGCATCTATAAAATAATAATACACACAATGGACAAGAGCAAAGCTAGAAATGTGCAAAAGTGGCCCAGGGCACTCTGTAGAATAGTAAAATCTTTTATCTTGAAAAACATAAGCATATATTTTGCTGTTTTTGGTTTTGGGGGGTTTTGTGTATAATTTTTTGCTAGTTACAAAGTGCCCCCACAAAATCATCACCATCACCATCATCATCAACTTTTTAATGAAAATGAAAACCAAAATATATATTAAAGCACTTTATATTCTAATATTTCCACTCTACTCTCATGTATAACTAAATGAACAAATAAAAAATAAAATAAAAAAATTATATACCTACACAATATTTGACCAGAGAGGTAGATATTTGTTTATTGGACGTCTGCTCATCTTTGTCTGCCACATAGCAGCAATAAGCAGTCTGCTTTCGAGGGTCACAAATAAAACCTGAACATATAGTGGTCTCAGTGCTCCTTAAAGAACTTCATGCTTTGAAAGTCATTCCATGCAAATCATGGAGTTTTGTCTGCCGAACCACCGAAATTACTTTAAAACTGTTGACAGTTCCAAAATGTTTTATTGACAAAATGTATTTTAAATCTGTGTCACTCTGTGGACCTGCACTATGTTTTAGTCAGTGCCTTACATAGTTGGAACTCATTGCCAGTTAAAGATAGGAAAGATGCCTGTGTTTTATTATAGGTCAAGGGTACGATGGCGTTACTGACTCAGGGGTGGCTACTCTAAATGATTAATGTATATCACTCTGGAAAGACCATATGCTAAAACTGTGTGAAATCTGCCTCTTGGGCATGGTGTGGAAGGTGAAAGAGTTCTATGCTAAAAGGCTGGGACACTGTCGGAACTCCTGGTCTGTGTCTGGCCCAGATAATCTTAAGCAGGCCAGTTAATCTCTTGGGTATCAAGAAAACTTTTTTGCTTTCCTGAAAGGCAGCACTGCAGAGGGTCCCACACCAGAGTGTCTCCTGAGACACCTTTGTGGCTCTGCTCTGTAATTCTTTCTGCTCTAATTTTCCTGAGCTGGAGGATTAAAAAGCTGCTACTTTGGAAGACATGGCACACCTGCAGTAGACCTTCCTTTATTCTGTCCTTGGGTTACTTGTACTCTCTGGGAACATCAACCCTAACGTGTGTTGTATGGAGAAGGAAACCTCTATGTCACCTTTTAGTACTCAGAGAATGCCCAAGGATGTAGATACCGGGTGGGGTGACGAAAAATCATGTGGAGAGCTATTTTGTGATCCAGTAGGAATTTCTATTTCCAAACAGGTTTACAACTTGCCAGTCTGAAATCTGAAAGTAAGGAAAACACTAAGGTAAGCCTCATAGATGGATTCTACCAGGAGAACTCTGAAGCTGCTACCAGAAATTAAAAGATGCTCCATGAGAGAGTTTGCATGGTCGTAAATTAAATGGAAACTAACTCTTCAACCCTAAAGATAACATACAATGTGAGAAGCTTTGATTTATCAATGTTCAGGTCTATGACTGAAATAGGAAATGTTTTTCTTTCTGGATAGAAAGCTACTATACAGATATAAGCACTGGTAAATGTTTCATTTATTTTATATAAATTCAAGATTTAAAAAATTGTAGATGGTAAGGACAGCTCTAATTTTTTTAAACTGCATCTTCTTTATTTTGCATACTTTAATTTGGGAACAAAATAAAACAACAAAAAACACAATACAACATCCAACCCTGGTGCCAAACTAGGTAGGGGAAGGGGCTTGAAGACCCTGTTTCTTGCCTTAAGACACCAAGGACAGGAAGAAAACCACTAGAACATCAATCAGCAGAGGAAGCCAGGTGGGAGAGGGTCATTCAAAGCCACTGCAGCAGCCATGGGGACACTATACAGAGGGAAGATTTCTCAGTGGCAATTCCTAATCTACTTCTTCCCTGGGAGATGCATCCTTGTCACCCTCAAGAAGGGATATCTCATCAGGAAAATATTGCTGGGTTCCTCTGCTGTCACTTCATCTTCCTCAATGCCTAGGCCTAGCTTTATCATGTGGTAGATGTGACTGGAGTGGGCCTGGGGATCCTTAAGGGGGAAGCCAGAAGACAGCAGCCCAGTTTCAAATAGCAGCACCACCAGGTCCTTGACAGCCTTGCCATTTTTGTCTTCCTCTGCCTTTTGCTGCAGTGTCTCCACAATGGGGTGGTCAGGGTTGATCTCCAGGTGCTTTTTGGTCATCATGTAGCCCATTGTAGCATTGTATCAAAGCGCGTGGGCCTTCATGATTCGCTCTGTTGGCTGTCCAGGCATAGGTGCTGGTAACAATGCAGCAGGGTGAAGACACAGCCTATTGGAGATTGTCACCTTCTCAACCTTTTATCCAAGATTTCCTTCATGAGCTTGTAAAGGTTCTCAAATTTTGCCTTGCTCTCTTTCATTTTATTTTTTCTTCCTCATCCTCAGGTAGCTCCAGGACTTCCTTGGTCACAGAAACCAGGCTCTTCCCATCAAACTCCTTGAGTTGCTGCACACAGTACTCATCATTAGCTCAGTCACGTATACCACCTCAAAGCCCCGCTTCCGCACATGCTCCACAAAAGCAGAGGTGGCCACCTGCTCTAAGTTTTCAGCAGTAATGTAATAGATGGACTTCGTTGTCTCCTTCATGCGGCAGACATACTCTGACAGAGAAGTCATCTCATCTCCAGACTGAGAGGTGTGATAGCGCAGCAGCTCAGAAAGGCATCACCAATTAGTAGAGTCTTCATGGATTCTAAGCTTAAGATTTTTAGAGAATGTCTCATAGAATTTTTTGTAGTTCTCCTTGTCTTCTGCCAACTCAGAGAAGAGCTCAAGGCACTTCTTCACAATGTTTTTGTGAATGACTTTCAAGATTTTGCTCTGCTGAAGCATTTCTTGGGAGATATTGAGGAGCAGGTCCTCAGAGTCAACAACACCACGAATAAAGGTGAGATACTCTGACATCGGCTCTTCACAGCTGTCTGTGATGAACACACGACGGACATAGAGTTTGGTGGTGTTGTTCTTCTTGTTCTCAAAGAGGTCAAAGGGAGCCGCCAAGGGATGAAAAGCAGTGTCCTAAATTCCAACTGACCTTCTGCAGAGAAGCTTGACTGGCATGTGGTCTTCCCAGTCATTGGTGAGGATCTTGTAGAATTCTCCATATTCTTCCTGAGTAATGCCATCAGGGTTTCTGCTCCAAATGGTCTTGTTCTATTCTTCATGATTAATATATTTCTCCTTCATCTTCTTTGTTTTCTTTTTCTTCTCCTTCCTAGTATTATGCTCTTCATCTGAGCACACATTTCAATCTTGGATTTCTCCTCTTCTTTCTCACCTTTCTCTTCCTCTGCCTCATCAGCACTGATTTCCTTTCTTTTTCCTTCTTCAAATAGAGGGTGATTGGATAGCCTAGGAATTGCAAGTGCCTCCTCACCACTCCTCTTGGACCTGCCTCTCCTCCACGTACTCTGTCTGGTCTTCTTTGAGGTGGAGAAGGACTTTAGTACCCTGGCCAATGGGCTCATCATGATCAACCCGTACAGTGAAGGATCCCCCAGCCAGAAGACTCCCAGGCATACTGCTCATCGTCATTGTGCTTTGTGATCGCGGTCACTTTCTCTGCCACCAGATAGGTAGAATAAAATCCAACACCAAACTGCCTAATCATGGATATATCTGCACTAACCTGAGGAGCCTCCATAAATGCTTTAGTGCCAGATTTGTCAATTGTTCCCAAGTTGTTTATGAGATGAGCCTTGGTCATGCCAATGCCTGTGTCCACCAAAATCAGGGTCTTCCTGTGGGTTGGGGATGATGTCAATTTTCAGCTCTTTACCACTGTCCAACTTGGAAGGGTCTGTCAGACTCTCATAGCAAATCTTGTCCAAGGCATCAGAAGCATTAGAGATCAATTCCCGAAGGAAAATTTCCTTGTTGGAATAGAAGGTATTGATGATAAGAGCCATAAGTTGGGCAATTTCTGCCTGAAAGGCAAAGGTCTCCCCTTCTTCCTCCCCATGGTGCACTTCCTCAGGCATCTTGGGGAGAAAGTGCTGTATTAGAGCAGGGTGGTCCCGAACAGTGTGCGACTCACTGGCCACACCTAGGCTGCTTGGGGGTGACTCAAGAGAGCTCGGTTCTAATTTTTTAAAATAAATAATAAGACCACAAAATTTCTGAGCTAAAAAAAAATCAGAACATTATGAAGTAGAGAATGAGAGGTCTTAGGTTCAGTTTGGGCTATTTATCACATTTTAAAATTTCCTGCATTCCTTCAGGCAAGGGAAAATCCTGACTTTTGCTTAACAACAGCAATTTTCCTTAGCAAGATGGCTGTCCTGCTATTGGGCTCAAATTCTGTCTGACTCAATCTGATTGTTTTCTTAGGTCTTTATTTATTTGACTTGTAGAAGAACTAGTTGATATATGGAAGAAAGCTTTATAAATTATCTGAAGACTGTAATGAAATATTGTGCCTTAATGTGTTCCTTACACCCAAGTGAACATATTTTCCCATTACCTGGGTAGTTCTTAGGGAGGGAAGTCATGCAGAAACAATGATGACTTTTGAGAGTCAGATGGATGTTTTTGGTTATCAGCTGTTGTAAATGGAGCAAAGGGTGAGAGAAAAATAATAGCTTTGCAGGATGGCTCATATAAAAATGCAGCTATTGCTTATCATAAAGGAACATTGGAAAATCAAATTCAAATACCTAGGAAATAGAGAAGAATTGAACAACAATGCTGTCAAAGTGTGCTTTTAAGCAAAATCAACTCAGCTTTCAGCATTCTTGTTAATTAAGAATGGGGCTCTGATGTCAGACTGCTCTGGGTCAAATCCTAACTTTATTTACTAACTGTGGAGTATTTGGTAAATAATGCTTCTTTCCCCAGAGATGGGAATCAACTCATCTCTAGCATTTCCATTTCTAGTATGTGCTAGGAAGGACTCTACTCTTGAGTCACATCCATATCTCTAAAATAACACATATTTTAAGCTTCATTTTCCTTTTGTGTATAATGGAGATGAAGAGATTAATAAGATCATGCTTGCAAATTGACTAATAACATGCCAGGCATGCAAGAAAAGCTCAATAGATGTTAACATACCCAAGAACATTCTCTTTCTTGCGGGGGTGGGGGGGTACTGGGATTGAACTCAGGGGCACTCAACCACTGAGCCACATCCTCAGCCCTATTTTGTATTTCATTTAGAGACAGAGTCTCACTGGGTTGCTTAGTGCCTTGCTTTTGCTGAGGCTGGCTTTGAACTCGCCATCCTCCTACCTTAGCCTCCCGAGCCGCTGGGATTACAGGTGTGCACCACTGTGCCCAGCCCATGAGCATTCTTGTTGCTTTATGTCACATGTCTTCATAATAAGACAATGAGGTGGGTATCATCATCTTCCTCCCTGCATTATTTGTGAGGAAACTGAGCCAGAGAAAGGATGGATAAGAACTTGCCAAAGGTCACAAAGTAGCACTTAGAGGGATTGGAATTCTAGTGCAGAGTTCCTTGTCACATTCTCACCTACCGGACTGTGCATGGAAGCCACAGACTCCCATACCTGCAAAGGCCACTTGGATAAGTCAATATGTGAAGTAGCCAGACAAAAGTTAATGGAGGGCCTGGTGCTTCTCATGCCCTTCTTACATTTTTCTGACATTGTGCTGGTCAACATTTCTGTAGAACAAACTCAGTCTGCAGACTCTTTGCTGCCCCTGCAGGTGACAGTGTGGAAAGGCGCATTTAGATGCTGACTAGACTGTGCTGGAACTCTAAGGCAAAGGCAGGCTCCCCTGGTTGTGGACTCTGGCCCTAACATTCAGTACCATTGCCCATAGTACAGTTTCCTATGTGTTGGCACCCAAGTGACCAGGATGGCTCATAGCTACAAGAAATGGTTGGATAAAGGAAGTCTTGGAACACAGTGAGCAATGTGGTGCATGCTCATTCAGGACCACATGCTGTCTCTTCTTTTCTAAGGTGTCCACTGCATCTTAATTTTAATAGCCTTGGACCACAACCCAAATTGGGCCAATATTTTGTGAGTCTTCAAAGGTGGATGGATGAGTGATGTACTGACTAGTTGAGGGTTTCCCCAGCATCTTTATGGACATGATAACTTCTAATGGGATTTTAGAAGAAAAGCAGGGAATTGAGAATCAAAGTCCTGGGGTTTAGAACTTGTTTTTCTTTGCATTGCTTTGTGTTTTGGGACAATCATCTTAGCATCTCTGGTCTCTCTCCTCAGCTATAATTAGAATGCTGTGGACAGGATTGTCTAGATTTTCTTTAATTCTAAATTTCCCATATTTCTATGATTTTATTATTCATTCCTTTGTACTTCAGTAAGATTTATGTCATGGTCACAAGTAGACTTTTGGGGGCCTTTGGTATATATATAAAGTTGTGGGAATCAAAAGTTAGAGGAAATTATTTAAATGGTTGTATTTGACCAAGATCAATTCAATCATAAAATGTCTATTCTGAATGTCACATTGTATTTATGCTCATTTATTTAGGATACTATAGTTAAGTAGTTTTATGTATAAACACATGGGGGAAAGTTAACTACAATAGGCACTATCTGTGTACCTGACTACTCACCTGTTGTCTTACAGAAGTTGCAAGGTATGTAGACAGGTGACATGTGACATGATCTCTTAGGAGTTAAACAGACCTTCTGCTCTGGAATGAATACTGCAAAAACCCAGTGAGCACAGTAGTTAAAAATCTCTTCCGTTCATTCAGTCCTTGAGCTGGAGAACTTGTTGGGGCTCTATCATTCCCTTGCAGGGACCACTGTTTCTCTGCCCAATGAAAGACTTGATGATCTTGCTAAGAACAGGGTGGTGTTCACCTGTGACCAGGCTTCACGGAAGGTGCATTTGGTGTATCAGAGCACAATAAAAAACCCTTTAGAAAACACTGCAAATAGGCTTCAGGACTGTGCCTGTTGCAAATGAAAAGCTTTGCATTGGGGTCTTTACCAATATGCAGTGTGCCTAACGGCACGGCACTTCCTTTCACTGCCCAACACCGTCTGGTGGCAACGTTGAAGGAGAGAGGCCCACTGCTGGGGGCTGTCTTCATCCACAGAAGGCCTGGTATTTACAGAAGACCCTGACCACCATGCAGACTAAGTCGCACTTTAACAGTGATTAAGTTAAGTATGTTACCTGGAGAGTGCAGAGCTTCATATGATCATCTGAGATAACAGCCAAAGGAAAGAGAAGCTAGACACTTCCTTGGACAGATAAATCTCTTTCCACGGTATCAACACCATGTATAAAGAAATATATGGATTAAGGTATGTGTGTGAATATCCTTCTCTTCCTTGGCTTTTCTCCTTTCATTCAGAGTTGGGTAAGACTGAATTAATTTGCTGTTTTAGATTTGACCGGGCTGAAATAGAAAGAGCTATTTGAGATCTTAATGGCTACTCTTTATCATTCTTGATTAACTTAAATGATATAATATTTGTAAAGTTCATAATCCATTTATTCATTTAAAATGTATACAAACACATTCACACACACATACACCTGTATACGTTTGTACTCCTTTTCTAGGGTTTAGGGGTCAGTAGGGAGTAAAACAGAAAAAAATTTCTGATCTCATAAACCATGAATTCTAATGTGGCAGTGGAGGCAGAAAATACACAACACACACATACACACACACACACACACACACACAAACACACAAACACATACAATGCACAATATGTTAGATAGTGATGAATACTACGGGAAAAAAACAAAGCAAAAAAGAGGATAGAAACATGCAATTTAGGAGAGGGAAGACATGCAATTTGAAGCAGTGTACTCAGAGAAGACCTAACTGCTCCCCCAGCATTTTAGCAGAGACCTGGATAGAGCAAGGAGCAAGCCTTGTGCATGAGAGGGCTGGGCAGAGCCAAGATTTAGGATGCAGCGAGGGCACCTGACATGAAGGTTCACAGCCACCAACCCCAAGAGGTGAACTGAGAGAGGGAGGGGAAGATTCATGGGGGATTAGGTGGGAACGAGGACTGGATGGTGTTGGACCCTATAGGTTCTTTTGAAGATTTTAAAATCTAATTTCCACTGAAGTACTTTGAGCAGAAGTGTGAGACACCTTGACTCATATTTAACAAGATCATTCCACTTGTCAGACCTTCAACAGATGAAAGGCGACAGGGTAGAAGTGGGGAGGTCAGTCAGGGAGGCTGTGCTAGTGCACATGGGAAGCTGTGATAGCTCAGGCCGGGCGGTAGTGTAGGTTATGAGCAGTGGTGAGGTCTCAAGATACTTAGAGGCTGAATTCATCAGGACTGGTTGACAGATTGATGTGCAAAGTGAAAGAGCCAAAGAAGACTGCAAAGGCTTTTTGCCCGAGCATTTGCAAGGGTCGGAATTGCTATGAATGCAAATAGAGAGGAGACCTTGGGAGAAGCAGATTTTGGAGGAAAGATTAGGAGCTTAAGTTTCAACACATTAGGCTTCAGGTGTCTATCAGACATGCACCAGGACTTATTAGACTGTTTGAGTCTACGTGCCTGGAAATCAGGAGACTAAAGTAGTATTTTGGTCTTCAGCACAGAGGTGACATTTAGGATGTTATAAACTACATGCCATGATTTTAAGTGTGAATGAGAAAAGCAAGAGTTCCCAAAACTGAGTCTTGCAGCATTCCAGAAGAGATCAGAGAGAGAAGAAAGAACACAGGACAGGTCAGGGTGAACTTGACGCTTCAAGGAGGGAGGAGGAAGGAATGACCCCTGGTGTCAAGCCTCATTTCTTCCCTGAGATGATTCTTATACAATACACATGTGAAGCAAACATCGCATTGTATTTTATAAATATGCACAAATATTATGTCAATTAAATTAACTAATTTAAAATAGTCGAGTGACTCTATTAAAAATTATCTTTTGAGAACTGAGATTATCACATGGGAAACTTTTTATATTTGTAAGTCAAGACTCTTTGGTCCACAAACTGGGTCAAGGGAGGACTTTTTCTCTATTTTTCAAAAATTGTGCATTTGAAGAAGCCAAGAAATCTGGCCACTTGAGGGACCAAAATATTAGTCATCACCTTGGAACATTTTAGTTTCCTCCTTCTTTTCATGGAAGGCAGGTTTCTATAACATCTATGTGAGGTCAGCTGTGTAGATCTGCATGCCCCGAGTCAGAGAGCTCTGGGCATGGCAGTTTGCTGAGCACCTGGGATGCAGAGCTGACAAGTGACAATGACTGCTTGGTGACAAGAAGCCCTGCAATATTAAAGCCTTTTTCACACGCACGACCTCAAGGGCTGAACATATGTTCTCCTCCTGATGAAGTGCATTTGCTTCACCCTTAGATGTAGTCGAGTCTGAAATGTTCATCAGCAAGGATCGCAAACGAAGCATTTCAGCAGGTTCAATCAAGACCTGGAATATAAACTGGCAAAGGACAAGCGAGAAAACATCTCATTTTTTTTCTAAATAGTTATTAGGAAAATGTTCAGTAAAGCTGAAACTTTATAGTAGATACTGACATAGCACCACCTAGATTAACCAATACACTTTTGTTGTAATTGTTTTATTCATGTAGCTGCACACTCTTCTATTCATTATCATTCATTTTTCTGAGCTGCATTTCGAAATAAAACACCAACACTAGTTTCCTCCCAAATACTTGAGCATTATATTACTAATTACAAGGTTAAATTTGTGTACATTTTTTAAATTCATATACAATGAAAATGTACAATATCAAATGTGAATTGACAGAGATTTGCAATCCATTCATGTCAATATACAGAATAGGACCAGCCTATTACCCACCATCTAGATTATGTTCTTTCCATTCATTGTATGCTACAACCCCAAGTAGCTTTTCTTCTGATATTTTTCCATCATAGATTAGTTTATTCTGTTTTACAACTTTGTATGAATTAAAATCATCTACCATTTTATATTGTGTATAGGGTCTTTGATTCATACATCTTGCAAGACTTATTTGTAGAGAAAAGTTTTCATAAAGAAGCTAAAAGATTAATATATGAATGGTCAAACAAGAAATGGGAACATTATGGATTCTCTTGTCTGTAGCTTTCAGAATAAAGAATGTGTGTGCATTTGTGTGTGTGACTGTGCTGAAATCACTTTAAATACAAATATTCCATAGAAGAAGAGCAAGTGAGGAAGACGGTTAATATTTATGTACGACCACTAATGTGTGCTAGGTAGTTGACGTGCACCACCTCTTTTAGACCTCCGACTCCAGCAGAGATAGTATCTCCACTCTACAAAGAGTGTGTTCACGGCTGTGCTTTACTTTTTCCCATCGCTTCCTTCCACCCTGTATTAAGTGATGTTATCAGGGCTTGCTAACATACTCACATTCTTCCCCCATTGCCTTTCCAGCTACCTCTTAGAGGTTTCTCTGGACATGGTGACAACCAGTTAATTTTGTTAAATATAACCTAGTGCCTTTGAATGCTGGTGTCCTATAGTTGCGTCCCACGCTAGGTGGACACCTGTACTTTTAGCAAGGCCACTGAGAAAGAAGGTCTTTATTTGTAGGAGAGAAGAATTCAATGGCAAGAATTTGGGGCACTCCTTTGATAGGGCTGTGGAATATTCAAGGAGCAGGATTTTCATATTTCTTACAGGTATATTAACTAACCTAATAACACTTTCTATACTGTTGCTCATAGTTTCTGGACATATGGTTATTTCCAAAGCCATCACTAGGAATTCAGGTCTATGGACCCGGTTCAATGTTGTCAACAAGAGTTTCAGAACCTTCAGACCCAAAATGCCTAAGTTAAAGCATGTTTACATATATAGGAATAGTATTTCTGGAACTTGATCTCTTTATTCCTTGAACTCTTTGCTTTCAGTAAATTCTTTTTCACACCCATTTCCTCAACTGTGGTCACATCATTACAATAAATTCATAAGTAGACCTTGATATCAAGGTTCCTACGTGATGTCCACCCCCAGATTCCATCCATTCAGGTCCACATCATTTCTTCATCCCACCAGACCTTCAAGTTTTCAATTATTTTCACACCCATGATTTGTGCCTTCTTCCTTATTTACTTTAGATTGTGTAGTCCATGCTTACAACCCTTCTCCTATTTTGGTCTAGTAGAAACTCACCTCTGGTGGAATAAATATGTCCAATTTGTCACTTTATCTCCAGGACTGAGCAATAGGGGGTCTATAAATATTTAATGAGTGAAGATTGGTGTATGGTCAAAAGGGTGGAAATGTGCAATGTATTAGGTGTGATGTTTTGGACCTGGAATGTTCCCCAAAGACTCATGGGTTGAAGCAGTGTTTAGAGGTGGGGAAACATAGGAAGTGATTGGATCACGAGGGTTCTGATTCATCAGTGGATTAATCCATTGAAGGATTCATTATCTGAATGGACTTTTGGGAGGTGGTAAAAAGTATAGGAGGGGGGAGCAAGGAGAAGGGATTGGGTCCTTGGGAATGTGCTCTTGGGGATTATACCCCCTCCTCCTTCTTCTCCTTCTCCTTTTCCTCTTCCTCCTTTCCTTCTTCTTCTTTCATTCTTTCTCTCAGTGTGTCTCTGTCTGCCTCCCAGCTGTCAAGAGCTGAACAGTTCTCCTCCTCTAAGTCTTTCCACCATGATGTTCTGCTTCATCCCAGACCCAAAGCAATGGAGTCAGCTGACCATGGACTGAAACCTTTGAAACTGTGAGCCAAGATAAATCTTCCTTTCTTTAAGTTGTTTTTCTCAGGTATTTATCACAGCAATGAAAAGTTGACTGTTGAATATGGTTTTTCTTGATTCTTTAATTTTCTTTAGGATATTCAGAATTACTTGGGATTATATGGGAGGGAGACCAGATGATATCAAGCAGTTAGTGTTAAACCCTTATGGTGTGATTGGAGGAACTTTCCAACTGCAGCTCTGTTCTACAAGGGCTCCTGCCAATGGCTCAGATGTGTACCACGTTGGAAGTTTCTGAAGACCACCCCTTGGCGGTGGCAGTTGCTCAGCATCCCAGGGGGCTCCACTCGGCAGTTCATCTCATTTCTGTTGGCAGTAGCTTCCTGGAATATCTTGTGCTCATAATGGTGACAGTTCCAAGAAATTTCTAGTAAAAACATATAGTGATTCTGCAGTTTATCCAGGATTGTCTCCTCATACAGCTTCTGGCTACATTGCATCAGTGTAGTTCTAGGTCCCATAAGGGCAGCTCTAATTTTTTCAAAGTCAAGTGATTTTTCAATATTTTGTCTTTTAAGAAAATTCTTAAAGTTTCCCAAAATGCTTCCTATAAGCAAAGCAGTGATCATAAAGGATAGAAGCAAAATACACACTATGTTCCTTATGTGTTTCTACTCAGTTCCAGCTTAGCATCACTTCCCATGTCCTCTGAAGGACTCTTTCCAGGATGTCACATATGGAGTCCATCACTCCTTTCAGGTACTGTCTAAACTTGGGCTTCAAGAGAAGATGCCTTGTCTCAACTTCCCCATGTCTCAACTCATGTGGCTCAGGATTGAGTTTCAGCAGTAGTCCTGGATGTAGCAGACCTTTTCCTCCAATGCCCTGTCCCACAAAGTTGAAATGCAATTGGAACTGTATTTGTTTGTATCAGGTTAGTTACATGTGTTATAATATATTCAAAATGACCTACATGTGAAATGTTTGAGCTGCCCTCTCTCTTAGGATTAGAGCCATTTCCCAAATGTGCTTGATTATGCAATCAGCTGGGACATCTGGAATTTTTTTTTTTTCAAAATAAAAATAAACTAAACAAATTTTAAAAGGTAAACACACACACACACACACACACACACACACACACCCACACACACACACACAATAAGGAAGTCCAGGCTGGTCCCTGGGAGGTTATGGTTTATTTTGTGGGTTTTGGTGGTAGAGTCAGGGTTATGGGGTCATGGGGCTGGGAGTCCTCTGTATTAACAACAGTCACAGATGATTCCAAGGATCAGGCAAGTTTGAGAGGCCTAGATAAGAAAGTGGCAATAATGTCATTTTGATCAATCATCTCATTTTCTTTATACTCACCCTGGGAGATTGGAAAGCTAACCCTTCTTTCAGTCTCCATTTTCTTGTCTGAGAGGTTGAGTGAACCGAAAGAGAAAAATAAAATTAAAATAAATAGTTGGTGACCAGAGATAAATGACAGTCAAAAGATAAAAATATTTCCGAAGTTCGGTTTTAACCTAGATAAATGGGGACTCATTATTTATTCATAGGAGATATTAAGACTTACATAAATGACTTTAACACTAAGTGGAAAATGAAGTGTAGAAATCACGGAACAGGATCAGTGCTTCCTAACACACATGGCTGCCTAGGAGTCAGAGATGACCAATGTGGAAGGAGTGACCTATCAGTAGTGTTTCTCTTCTGCTTCTTTATGTGAGACTTTCAGCAGAATTCAATTTCGCCCCTCCCTGCCCTCCACTCCGATGGAAGGGTTAACAGTGATGGTCCAGCTTTGAACACTGGACTCTGAGATATGGAGGCTCTTTGCCCAGTAGAATCTACAGAGAAAATGGGCTTTTGAATTGTATCCAGAAAGGAAAGGGTGCAAACAATTAGGAGATAATGAGGTTACTGCAAGCCTTGGAAACAAGTGCCCTTCCTTTGGACTGCAGTGTTAATGAGCGGTGAAAAGAGCAACTACCACGCACAGTGGAGAATCAGCAGGGGTTTGGACAAAACACAACCCTCTGCTAGCTGCAAGATCATTTTCTTTTCTTTTTTCCTGCTTACTACTTCCAACATAATGGATAGTCCATTAGAAGGGCAGTCACACTCCAGGTGGCGATTGTTTGTGTGAATAGACTTTGTTTTGTTGTGTATATTATATGACACGATAACTCTACATACCATTTAGGCACACACATACATAGGCCCACAGAATTTGTGCTTACGCATATACTTACATGTAATGCTGTGATGTGAAAGTTTGTGTCCACCCAAAATTCATACATTGACAATGCAAAATGCGTTAGTATTAAGTAGTGAGGATCATTGAGAGGTCTTAGGTCACAGGGATGGAGCCCACCGTAATGAATCAGTGCCCTTACAAAAGCAGACTGAAGGAGCTCATATGCTCCTTCTACCACATGAGGACACAGGGCCAGGGTGCTGCGTAGGAAAAGGAAATATTTCCTCATCAGACACTAAGTCTTCCAGTGTCTTCATCTTGAACTTCCAGGATTGAGTGAAATAAACTTCTGTTGTTTATAAGCCACCCAGTTTGTAGTTTTGTTCTAGTAGTCTGGACAGACTAAGACATAAACATTGTCACAGAATGCACAAGAATCATTGAATGAGATTAAGTTTTCCCACGTTGTCTTTTTACTTTTCAATCTGTTCCTTCTTATATAAAATTCTCCAGTTATCAGGTGGCTTCAGACTCTCCTCATTCTTACCTCACAGGAAAGAGGCATACAAAATTTGAAATGAGACTGAATATTTTCACCTTCAGTTAACATCTTCATTTCAATTGAAGACAATGTCAGCCCAAAGGAATGAAGCTCTGTAGCTCTAATGCCCAGTGTGCATTAAGATTTTAGGCAACAAGGAACCCATAACTCCGTTCATATGAATTCCCATCCATTTACCCTATTCTTAACACCAGTTCCAAGGTGGTATGTTGGTTTTACTGTTAAAAAGATAAGTACAAGGTTCTAAGTCCAACAGAAGTGAGGAAAGTTATTTTAAAATAAGGAAAACTGCTTTATATGAGGTAGCCAGAAACCAGTAATAATATGGCAAAATTCTCTGCTCACAAATATATTTGAAGGCATAAATATTTTCAGACCACAACTAAGGGCATGTGTGATGAACACAAAGCGTATAATTCTTGCTTTCATTAGAGAAGGAAGTTACATAAACTTGGGGCTAATATCAGCTTTTTACACATTAACAAGTAAATTGGAAGATCAAATTATGTAAATGATTTAGATTTTCCCTTAACTTGTGCACATTTAGTATGTTAGTGTTTACTGATTAATAAATTATACACAAGTTAGTTTAAATCAAGAAAATTGCTCACATAATCATGTAATTTTAAATCTTTAACTACCTCACAGTTTTTTTTAGGCAGTGATGTAAAGGATTAGAACTAGAATAAATAAATGAGGACTGGAGAACTTGTCAAAATTATTTTACTATTGCACTGTTATAGAAAATTGTATTAATATTATATGTCAAAACATCCTTACAGACCTAGAAACTCTTTTCATTCGTTCTAATTTTCAAAGAAAATGAAGATACTTTTGTGCCCATGGAAGTCTGTGGGCCATGGCACTGTGATTCTGGGCCTAACTGGAAGATCTTCATGAACATCATAACTCTCACAGGTATGCCATTACATTTTTAAGACCTCTTAAATATGAACAAGAAAGCCGATGTAGATGCAAGCTCTGCTCTTCTTGAATGGGTTCTTGATGGCTGCTTTCTTCATCTGAGGATATCTGATTCTCACTTCTCCACTCTTCCAAAGTGAACTCTGACAGTGATTCTCCAGGTAATTTCCAGAATCCTTGGTCTCAGACTGGGTAGCACCGTTGATCCTTTTTGCCCTGGGGCTTCTGCCTCTAGTACTGCGCAGCTACTTGGTTCTTCCAGCTGTCCAGCCTGCAGACGCCATTGTGGACTAATGAGTTTCTAGTCATGTAAGTCAATCTAATAAATCCCCTACCTCTAGAAATCCCTTACTAATACTAGTAGGATTACAGAATATTTTAATAGTAGTAGACTCACAGATGAGAGTATGGTCTTGTAGAGAGAATTGCATTCTCAGATTGCCTTGAAGAAAGTTCTTGACAGTGCCTTGAGACCCCTAACATGTCTGTGAAGTGTAGCTCAGTGTGGACACTGTTCCTCAATGCAGATGATCTCCTGGCCCTCAGGCATGGGCAGAAACACAGGAGTGGGAGAAAAAGATTGCAAACTTGTAAATACCGAATTACGTACAAAGGAAAATTATGTGTGAGAAGTTTCAACACTTGCAAATTTTCAGTAGGGTATAGCTTAGTGATAGAGTGCTGACCCAGCATGTCAGGTCTCGGATTTGATCAGTAGCACTGTGAAAATAATAATAATAATAATAAGTAATAATAATAAAAACACAGAAAAGCCTGAGTGCAAAAAACATCATTAAACAAGAAAATAAGCATTTTATTCTTCTTATCTTCTTTATAGAATTATTTTCTATTTTGGCTTAGGTGTTTGTGTGTTCATATGACTGTACTTTTCTCATATCATGATGTATAAAGAAAGTGAAAAGGTAATTAAGATTTTTTTCTATAAATGACTTAAAATTATTTTTGATGCTTTAGGAAAGTTTGCTTTAGCTTTACAATTTCTTCATTGGTATTGCCATATAAATTTTAAGGATTGCTGTTACATTTAGCAAAACATCTACAGTGTTTTTTTTCCATACAAGCTGCAATATTGCCACCTTCCACATTTTCTTGTACAGGGTTGAAATGATGACATTCAGAGCGATGCTAACTCTGGACATATCATGAGTCAGTTGTCTGTTGTGGGTGCTATACCTGGGCTGGTTATGCCAGGAGAGTTTAGACAGGTAGTTGTATTCCTGGGAGTCTTCCTACTACCTAAGAGCAGCTCCTGATCATTTTACTAGACACTAAAGTGACTATAGACCACCAAAAAGATTGCCTAATTTCCAAAAAAAAATTCAGAACTCAGTATCTTCAGAATAGATTACAAGAATTTCTGCAGCTGCTACCAATTTACCCAAGGTTAGGGAATGTAATAATAGATAACGTTACTGTGGGAAGAGGTGTTGGTCTAAACTAATGACTTTTGCAACATTTACACAAATAAATGGCAGTGCAAATCCATCACTTGGGCCCAACCCAATGGATTTGGAAGAGATCAATAGGTTAGGGTCTCTGAAGTTTAAGCTCCTTTAACTACGTGGTCAATCCACTTTTTCCTTTATCCTTACTAATGCAGTCCATGAATTAGGATACTGAAATCCCCAGCTTTGTCATTTTCTGAATAAATCTGCAACCTTTAACACTTTATCTAGTGCTCTAAGCCCTTGGCATTTATGAATTCCAGACTTTGCTACTGTATTCTGGTACCACTCAAACACAGATGGAGTCACTGGGTCAGGAGAAAGGGCAATACAATTCCTATCCCTGACTGTATGAGAGTAGACAAGTTACTAATAGTTTTCAATGGGTGGGAACTCCTTTTTACTAATTTACCTATTCTAACCATTGTAGCTGGCACATAGTAGGCTCCCAATATATTAAACAACTATGAAACAAGCACCCTAATACTTTCAATGAATTCAGAACAAAGCAAGATGGTACTCTGGTCTTCATGAAGCTTATCCTGCAGTAGAAGAGACAGAAAACAGCCATTGTCACTTAATATGTACTAAAATATAGATGACAATAGCTGTAAGTATTACAAAGAAAGATAAAAGTGGTGGAGAGGGAAGGGTGTAGGCAGATCAGAATTCTGGGTTGTTCAGTCTAAATGAACTCGGGGATCTTTCTTGCCATTATTTCCTGATTTGATGATAGAGTGGTGGAAATAAGAGTTTGTGCTTCTGGGAGATTCTCAGTCATTTTTTAAAAACTAGTCTACTTCTTATTTTTTATTTAAAATACCATCTTTAATTGATAAATTATATATTTATAGGGGTGCAATATGATGTTTTGGTGAATGCATACATTGTGTAGTGATTAACATCAAGTTAATTTACATATCCAATGTTAGAATCTCTCTTTTACCAAATTTGAAATATGCAAAACATCATTATGAACTATGGTCACCATACCATACGTTGGATATCAAAACACACCCCTGTGGCTTTTACATACCTCACCCCCTTAGTTCAACATCTCCCTATTTTCCACCTCCCCAACTCCACCCCACACAGTCTCTGGTAACCCCAATTCTACTTTCTGCTCCTGTAAGTTAGGTTTTTTGGATTCCACATATACACAGGAGCATGCAGTTATTTGTCTTTCTCTGCCTGGCTTATATCTCTGTCATTTAAAATCACTGCACTCAGCCAGAGGCTGTTACAGAAGCCTTTGAGGTATTCTTAATTTTCATGAGTCAGAAGGAAGGTGAGGACAGGGGTAGCAAATATGGATCAGTGATTCATTCTAGTCATCTTCTCTCCTTCTCTGCCCTCGTTCTTCTTCTTCTTCTCTTCTTCTTTTTTTAAGGCAAATAGAAATAGGGAAGGGGAACAGAGAAAATAGGACAGAATGTACTATTTTTGTTGACACTTCCCAATATTGGCAGTTTTACCAATGTAAAAGATAAAACTAAGAGTCCAGCCTCATACTAGGATTGGTATTCATATCAAGAATTCCTGAAATATTAAAAAAAAACTCCTACAGAAAAATAGGCAAAGGATATGATAAGTTTTTAGAGGAGATACAAATCAGTTATAATAAAGATGCTGAACATCATTATCATCAGAGAGATGATAATTGCAAATGCATTAAGCTACCAAATCATAAGCATGAAGGTGAAAAATAAAAGCCAGAAGAAATCTGAGAATCCGTGTGTGGTTAAGGAAGCATAAAACCCAAACTCAGCTGGGGACAGGGCGATTCACACGACTGCTGTAAAGAACTCTCTAGTTCTTGAGGTTGTGGTTGTTTATAAAAATGTTAACAATTTTACTTCCAGAAAAGTAACCTAGAGAAATTTTCATGCTGCACACGTGGAGATGAGCACAAAAAATGTTCACCACAGCTTTATCAGCATAACAAAAACCTAATGTTACTAAAATCCCCAGCAAAATCCCCAGCACAGGAGAAGGGCATATTAATTTTTTTGTGTGTTCAAACCATGTAGCATTTTAAATACCACACAGCACTGAAATATCAGGATTTGAAATAAGCTCACAGGTAAATCTAAAATATCTAATACTAAGCAACTGAAGTTGCAATAGGATACATATAGAATAATACGATTCAAATAAAGTTTGGAACCATGCAAGGTGATCATGAATATTCAAATTTATACACACACAAAACATGAAAGTTCAAAATACTCACCAAATTCAGGAACCAGGTCAACTCTGAAAGGGCAAAAAAGGGAATCTAAGAGCATATGGTGAACTTCGCCTATATCTGACATACCATTTCCTTAAAAAAGGATAAAAATATAGGAAAATGTTGATTTAAGAAGTCTGGATTATAAGCACTTGAATGCTTTTTTATTTGCCTATGTTTCTATATGCTTAAAATGTTTCCAATGAAGAAGAAAATGAGATAAGGAAAGACTACATTTATTCTAATTTATTTGGTACCTACAACTGCTTTGAGAGTATCCCAGAGGCCCTGGATGATAAATTTATGAAAAGTGCGGTCTGAGGAGCTTCCTACTCTGGTCAGGGACTTCCCATGGTTGGGGCAGAAACCAGCACACCTGTCTCTGCTTGAAATACATTATTGTTAATGTTACTGTAAAACAGCTGAGAGTCCTTTATTTTATCCTGCAAATCCTTCTGACCCAAAGCAGAGCTACCCAATTGAAGGGGAAACAGCATTAGGATTATGACTGATCCAAGGGCAAAGAAGGGTTAGAGGCCACTCTTATAAGAAATCTTGTAATGAAAGAAGTCAGAGGTTATCAGCCCAGTGAGCAACAGGAACATTTTGTCTTGAGAAGAGACAAAGACTTGATATTATTTGTAGGCAAAAATAACATTAATTGCGAGAAGAGTTCCCTCTGTCAGAAGCACGTTCATTAATGGATTAACAAGAAAATTGCTTAGGAAATTTTCTTGCCAATAAAAATTTAAATTAGAATATTTTCAGAGAAATAAGTGAGAAAAAACTTTTTATCTTTGAGGAAAAGACAGAGACTTCTACGAGAAAAATAAGCAATTTGTTCACTTGACTTATTTTCATTCTATAAATATTGAATTACTTAAGTAAATTCCAGTGAAAATAACATAAATCCAAACCTAACATTGTCATTAAAATCAATTTGAGTTCAGTATCTGCTTGGACAGCTGGCATAGAGCAGAATAAACATTTACTTCAAAGTGTCACAAAACACATTGGTTTTTATTTAGTGAACTCCTCAGTGAGTGATTCATAAATAAAGGTCCCTTGTGTAAGCCAGCCAGGAAGGGCTATGACACCACAGGGACTTTGTACGGTTACTCAGGCAGCAGTTAAGGAGACAAAGGCAATTGCAAATGACAGGACACGGATATAAAACTCAACCCATATTTTTATTGGAAACAGCATTTTTGCTCTCATTATTTCATCATCTTATAGGAGATGTATACCAATCACCTTAGGTCAAGAATAAACACTTCCGCTTTGCAGTGATGGTGTCCCTGTAACAGCGTACAAGTGGCTGAAAAAGAGCACTTCCGGGATGAAAAAAGACGACCGGGATGTTTCTCTTAAAAAATAACACAGCACTGATTTTTTCCTGTAATCAGAAAAATGTTTGAAGGCAGGCGAGCTCTAATGGACAATGGCCTGCTAACTCTGGGGAGCCAGGGAGGGGGACCGCAGTCATTCATTTACACTCTCAGGTGTTCAGGAAATGAGCTCTTGGTTCCTGAATTTGGTAAGTATTTTGAACTTTCATGTTTTGTGTGTGCAATACATATAAATATGCATGCTCACTGGCATGGTTCCAAACTTTATGTGAATTGTATATTCTATGTGTATCCTACTGCTTGTTGGCAGCTCACATTCACTCTTAATGGCAAATGTGTAACATGTCTGCATTTTCCCTATTTAGAACTTGAAAAACCATGGAGTGATTTTAATCTGTTGCTTAACATCCCACAGCTCAGAAGTGACAGATGTGGACCTGAGAGCATCTTGCCACTTAGCCTAGAGCTCATGACCTCTGTCATTCATTCTAACTCGATGTTTGTGGTTGTTGCTGTGTACAGTGTCCAGAACGCATGCACTTGGTTTTCTAACCTTGACCAGAACTTACACAGATGTGTAGCACCTCTCACTGCCACCGTCTTAAAGGCCCTCCTTTACTTTTTATAAGACCTTTTGCCACACTTTTAAACAACAGTGTGTCAATCTCCTTTGACATCTTATACAGATTTATAAAACTGCTCATTTATTTTGTGTTTGATGCTTAATAGGCATTGATGGTAAGCTCCTGCAATTTTTGCAGTAACCCTTGAGATAATTGCACTATTTTTTTCATTAGGTAGACAATGAAATTGAGACTCAGGGTTGATAGGTCACATACACCAGGTCTTGCAGCTATCAAGTGGCAGAGCTGGGTCTAAGTGAATGCACTTGCTGAATGCATCCAGAATATATGTAGTTAACCATACTTTGTTTCACTGCATACATTTTCTTGGTTAGGTAACTAACCAAAGTAGACATATTTTCATGGTTTAAAAATGTGTTGATCATCCTTCCTTAGTGACTTGCTTGTTGATAACTGTTTTAGTTTGTTCCACCATGTAACAATGACCCCCAAACTCAGCAACTTAAGACCAGAGTTGTTTTATACTGTTCATGACACCATGGGTTGGACTTGGCATATCTCAGCTGGACCTGACTGGGGGCAGCTTGGCTTTGGACTGTGGCCATGGAATGTTACCACTCCTCTCTGTAGGACTGGGGATGGTTGGCACTATTGGAGCAGCTCTGCTCCATGTATCTCTCATCCTTCTTGGCTTAGATAACTTGACAGGTATGAAAAAATAAGAAATGTGTTTACTGGTCTCTGCTCCACATTCATGGAACAGAGATTTAAAATCTCTTATAGTTTCCTGAGCAATAAAGGGGCTACAAAATCTTTTTATTCTAATATTGGTCTTGGCTCCGACTTCCTAACTCAGAGCTCCCTAAATCCTTGATTTTTCTCAGGTGAGCGGAGCACCTTCTGCTCTGATGAAGCAATTGTGGATGGGCTCCTGGATGAGAACTGGTCGCTAAAAGACCAAGCCAAGACTAGGCTTGGAACTTTCAGCTCCCCTCCTCCCCCTGCTTTCTTCCAGAACTGGAGAGGGGCTGGAAATTGAGTTAATAATAAATCGTGTCTATGTGATGAGGCCCCCAATACAGTCCCCAAAGTGCAGGATTTGAAGAGCTTCCTGTAGGTGGGCACATCCACCCTGGGAAGTGTGTCCAGCTCCCTGCGTACAGAAGCTCCTGAGCCCTGGGCCCTGCAGGACCTCACCTTACACCTCTCTTCATCTGGCTGTCTTTGGCACCCTCTGAGTACCCGAGGTGACATGTTCAGTTGGCAAACGGAAGTATTTTCCCCAGTTCTGTGAGAGGCTCTAGCAAAAGCTCAAACCTTGGAAGTGGGTCATGAGAACCTTCAATTGGTAACCAAGTCAGACAGCAGTTTCAGATGACCTGGGAGCCATTTGCTTGCTCTTGGCAGCTGAATGTGCGGTGGCAGGCCCACTGGGCTAAGCTCTTAGTCTGTGGGGGTCTGGCCCAACTGCTGAGCCTCAGAATTGAGTTGGATCGTGGGGACATCTGGTGTCTCAGAATTACTTGGTATGGGTAAATTCCCACACAGAGTCATGGAAGTGTTCTGTATGGAGTCTTTAGAGTATAGTGGGGAACACAGCTTGCTTTCCCCCATATACACCAGGGCAATAGCAAGGGGCAAAATAGAAGAAAAAGTAAAAAGGCCACTAAGAGCTACACCCCAACAACACACTGCCACTTTGACCTCTTCTATGGCCCAAAGCAAGTCACGTAGTTGAACGTGAGAGGTAAGGAATGCATTCCACTTCTATGGGATAAAATCTGAAATAATCCAACATCCTAGACTTGAGAAGCCTGAAGTATTGGAATTAATGATGTACTCCACCACAATGCCTAGTGTATTTTCTTAATTTTAGCTTATTTATATTAGCTTATAAGAACTTTTAAAAGAATTGATACCATTCATTATCAACATTTTTACTTTGTAAAAGTTATTACCCTTTTCTTTGTAGGGGGTTGTCTCAGTCTGCCTGGGATTCTACAACAAAATTCATTAGATGGGGTAATTTATAAGCAACAGAAATTGTTGCTCACAGTTCTGGATGCAGGGAATTCAAGATCAAGTTGCCAGGAGATTCTGGCAACTTCTCTGGCGAAAGTCCCTCTGCTTCAGAGTTGGCATTTGGTTGCTCTATTCTCCTGTGTTAGATGTGATGAGCAAACTCTTTCAGTTTTCTTTTCTAAAGACACTAGTCCCACTACTCCTCTACTCGGGCACCACCTGCATGACCTGATCGCCACCTGGATGCCCCACTTCCCAACACCCACTTTACTGAGGATAAATTTGCAACATATGAATTTGTGGGGGCACAAACATTCTGACCATAGCAGAAGTTCTTAAAATTCTTTTAATATTTTGCACTGAGTGAGAAATACATGACAGCGTATCACTGCTATTTGCACCTCAAGATTTATGATACATTATGTACACACACACCACACACACACACACACACACACACAATAGCATCTCAAAATTTAAAAATAAATAGAAATAAAGCAGCTGAACCAAAAGGAAAAAGTCCCTAGTTTCTGAAGAGAAGATTTTAGAAAGAAAGAATTCACTCTTCAATAAGAAATAGACCTTTGCTTGTGATACCTGAGGGAGCTGCAATAAGAAGGAGCAGGTTGTACTCCTGGAGAGAAGCTGGGGCAAAGTTTCCACCCTGGGAGCTCTGGTAGCAGGTCCTGTGCCCATCCTCTGTGCTCTCGTGACACTGGTTATATGCTGGCCACTTGCCTTCCTCTCTTTTAGGAGCAGGTGAAGTTGTGGTCCTGAAGCAGTAGGCCCAGGATTGCAGACTGTCCATTACCATCACCAGCTGTGCACATCCTCAGACTGCCCACCTGCTCAGGGAGAACAGCTACTCGAAAACACACACACCTACTTTTAAGGACCCTTGAGACCATTCCCAAATGTGGGTTGGTCAGAAAGTGTGGGTGTACCTTGCATCAACCCCTTTGGATAATTAACAGGCCCAATGCACAGGTGTGGCAAATGACGTTTCTCCAATTCCTTACCTCCTAACTGTGAAGAATTTTTTTTTCTAACATAGAGATCTTTAAAATAATTATGATTGTAAATATATCAATATTCTTTTGTGCTTTTCTGCCTTCAGAGAAAACTGGAAATTTTTTCCTAGCCTCAACTTTATTCCTGCTTGACTCTTAAGGAACAACACAGGATTGGTATAAGTGCCTTGTAAACTTTTAAGTAACACAAACATCATATCTAACCATTGCTTATCTTTCCTCCATGAGATTGCTTTAGTTGTATTATTAGTAAAATTATCATTTAAATCTGTTTTCTCTAAAAATAAATGCAATGTTAGGGATTTGATTGATTGATTGATTGATTTCATTCATTCATTTATACTGAGCACTCTTTACCTACCTTTTAATAAATCTGCAATAGTATCATAGTGGCTGATGGACTAGCTGAGCCATTGCCACCAGTCCTTCTTACTTCACGTCCTTCTTCCACCACTTACTAGTGCTCTGACCTAAGTTGACTAAGCCTTTTACATTTCAGTTTCCATGTGCAAAATGGGTTCAGTGACCAAGCCTGCCTCCAGATCCATGTGATAAGAAATTGAGATAATGCAGGTGAACATCCAGGACAGTGCAGCCTCAAGTGATTTTAATAAATGTTGGTGATTATGATTATTGCTACTCAACAAGGAATGGATGTTATAATTAACACTATAACATCAGGTGAATTTTTTCTTTGTGTATGGGTATGTGTTGTGCTTTCTGAAACCTCTATAATACGCTTTCTTATAAAGTCACCTTTACCTTTTTGATGCTTCCTCTTCATAGTACAACTTGTCACTGTTCTCTTCCTTACCTTTTATTTCCCTTTTTTCTCTCTTTTTTTCTCTTGCTTCTCTTTGCCTACCCTTCCTTTACCATGTTCTCTTGTTCTTTTGCTTGATTCTCTTCCGGACTCTTTTCTTTTGTTTTCTGTCCCTCTCTCTTCTGTGAGGTTGGCTTCCTAGGAGTCTGCAGTGGTCCCTGCCAGAGCCTCAGTATAGGCAGACTGCTCCAGCTGTGTCTCCAGTCCTGGATGAATAGAGCATCCTCTGCTTTTAGGTTTTCTAGTCCTGTTTTTCTTTTCCTTTTCTTTTTTTCCAGTTCAGTTCACTTCTAATCAACATAACTTTATTGAGCCCCTACTATGCACCTGACCCTGCAGGAAGAACTGGGCATACATGGAAATCAAGTCCTGTGGTTTCCTTTAACATGCCCACAGAGCTAGCGCTAATACCATGTGATGTGTCCTTAGATGAGGGTGCACATGGTGCTGGGGAAGCATCCTGGGAGGCACTTAGCTCAGGCTGCCCCCTACAGGCCTCTTCAAGAAGGGACTTGGCAGAGGCTTGAAGAATGAGTTTGGATTTGCTAGCTGAAAAAAACAAAAACAAAAACAAAAACAAGTAGGACACATTTTCCAGGCTTCCAGGCACAAGGAGCAGCCTGAGTCAAGATAAGGACCATGAATCGTTGTGCAGCACAGCAGGAATGAGAGATAATTCATGATCACTAAGCGTGAAGCATGGAGTGAAGTCATTTCAATGTTCTGGTTGCTTTTGTGTTTCTTGGTGGCTATACAGAAATAAATAACTTGGAATAGTTCCATGGGTAACCAGGAGAAAAAAGAAATTATAACATCAGTAAATAAAATATCGCAATGTAATTGTTTAATACAGTACACTATAATATGATGCAATTTAAATTTAAACATAGCCTACTCCTTCTCCTTTCTCTGGGAAGGGTCCTGACATCAGTCACTTGGAATTCCTCTCTCTTCTTGGCTCCTACCCTCACTATGTACCGAGGGAAAAAAGAGTGGTAAGAAATGTCACAGAAAGAAACTAAGATCCAGGAATCCTGAAGGAGGGAAAATAGTGGAAAGCAACCAGTGTAAGTGAGGGCTTTGGAGCGTTTGGGAGTGGCATGGGGAGAGACAAGAGGTTTCCGGAATAACAGTGATCCCTGTGGCAAGGGCAGTGGTAGGATTTTCTGTGAGATTTTACTGTGTCCAAGTCTCCCCTGCCAGGCCACTCATTAGAATGACAGAAAAGCCATTTAGCTTTTTCCTAGATTGCATTCCTGAATATATCTCCTTCATGTGTTGCCAGATACTTATCACTGCTAGGGATGGTTGTTTGTATATCCAGTTTCCACTTTTCCCCAAGAAACCCCAGAATTCTTATTATACGGCGATGCCCATTAGGAATTTGAGTTCTTTATCAGAAGTGATTTACCAAAAGAAAGAAAAAAAAAAGTTTCTAATAATTTTAACAAACATTCCTGATTTAATTTGTCTTCAAAGTTGATTAAAAACGAATGCATCTGAGTAGTCAAACTACTTTGTAC
This sequence comes from Sciurus vulgaris, assembly GCF_902686455.1. Taxonomy (NCBI): domain Eukaryota; kingdom Metazoa; phylum Chordata; class Mammalia; order Rodentia; family Sciuridae; genus Sciurus; species Sciurus vulgaris. The sequence continues at coordinate 87,082,003 of NC_136474.1, forward strand.
ACAGAAACTTAAAAGGGAAGACCTTCCCTTGCCTATAGATATAAATACCAGTCCACCATATTTGAGCTCAATTCTGCTTCAATGAACTGAAAATCGCATGCACTGTGTTGAATTGCATTCAAAGCTTTGAATCATTTTATCAACATCATACATCTTCAAAGATGCTGATATGGGAAAAAAAAAAACAGACATGGGAAAGTCAGTGAATTTTAATCAGTAATTTATTACATAAATTTCAAATGTTCAAGCAATTACCTCTAAGTTTTTTTTTTTTTGGAATTGAGTTTTATCAGAGAAATACAAATGATTACATACATTCTTAATTCATCTTATGGCTTTTAAAGAGGGCCATTGGGAAGTCTTCCTGTGTAGTTATCACTGCTACTGCACCTGTGGGATTCAAGAGGGGCGTCTCTTACTAACTCAGGGAGTCTTTCACTCCTTGTCTATTTTGCTTCTCAGTGATTTAGAAAGAAAGTGTGATTTATCAGTGGCATGTAAAGTTCATGTCAAAGACATTGCTGTGAAACCTAATAACTATCTTCATCAGTTGCCCACCCTATTTCTTATGGAATCTGAGATGAATTGCTAAAAAGAATAGGGAATCTCAATTAGAAATACATTGACTTGGTTTCAGATGGAAAATCACATATCTTTTTACTATACATGAAATCAGATCCTGAATTTTGTGGGCAGCTGCATAGTTTTAAAATTATACTTAGTAGAAAAAATGTGAACATCGAACACAAGACAGAAGAGAGGGTGGCGAATGTTTAAGTGCACTGAAGTGGGAAAGGATGCCTGAAAACTGTCTAGATAGTCTCACTAGCTGGTCATGCGCTGCGTATAGCTATAAGGTTATTTTTGTATTTGGGTTAAGTGGGGATAGAAATAATTTCTCTCTGATGTAACCAATCGGTCCCAAAGTTTACAGCTTACATGATGAGCATCACTTTTGTATCTAACCCAGGACTCCTATCATCCCATCAATACTCCAGTTTCTATAATGCTCTTTCAACCAGTCATGACACCTTACTGGCTTAATAAATTAAAAATTTTATAAATTATTATTTTATATTTGTGTGAGAGATTGATTTTCTCTTTTTGAAACTTATACTTTAGCTACATACTCCTCAAAATAATCAAGATCAATAATAAAGATAAAATAAAGATGTATTAATAAGATTTTCTGTAAAAAGAAAGATTAAAGATTAAGTGGAAATCAAGGGAAACAAAGATAGCATTGCATGAACAGGTAGGATATCCATATGGAAGAGCATTTGGTCTGATCTGTACTTCGCTGCTAATGAAAATTTTAACTTTCAGTAAGTCATTTATTCCAGAACATCCCATTTCTTGAAAAAGGGCCATATCTAATATATGTCGTATTGCATTTCAAGGAAATGGGGGTCATGAAATCATTTTGGACAGAAAAAAGTCACATGTAAGTATTAAGGATAGTAGAAGTGAAATTTAGCGGGTAATAAGTAAAATGCTAAAAACAGAGGAACAAGTGTTACCAGCAGCAGGGCAAGGGTCTTGAGGGGTCCCAGATCCAGGTTCTTGGCTCCCAAGTAAAGAACTGAGTGAGACAGACAAGGTTGCAGGCAAGGCAGAGACTGATTGAAAGGGAAAATAAACCCTGTGGGGGAGCAGGTGCGTCCAGCTGTGAGGTGTCCACACCATGGGGTTCACTGCTATCCAGCTGTGCCTTCTTCCCCTTCTCACCTGAGTGGATTTGAGGTTGATTGGCACCTTGATTGACAGTTGAATTTGCATAAGTTCTTCTCTACTGCTCATGCATAGTTTCTTTTTTGCCCCTGGAAAAGGGGCAGAATGGGAGCAAATGGCAATGCTAATGACATGTTAACTTGCAACAAGTTAACCTAGTTAACCTAGGTGGATCCCTTGGCCTACTGTGTATACCCAAGATAAGGTACTTTCCCTTCAGGGTCTTGAATTCCCTTGTAGTCATCCGGCTTCAAGATGGCCCTGTTTCCCCTCACAGGAAGACCTCAGTGGAGTGTGTTGGGTGGGGTTAAGGGGCCCTAGGTGGAGCTGAGAGCCCAAAGGTGTGGTCTTTTCTATGCTTTCTTCACGCTCTAGCTCCTTCCTAATCAGAGTGTTAAAAAGCTAGTACCAATTTGTGGAATGCCACGTTTGAATGCCTAAGGCACCAAACTCAAAGTAAGAACAACTCATAAAAATAACTTGATTTGATTCTCTTTAATTCTAAAAAATTGTATTTAGCTTTCAAATAACAGGAAAACTTTTCCCAGAAAATTGTTTGTCTTTTATGAAAAGCTTGATATTTCTGTAATGCAGCTATGTACCAGCCTTTCTCTTTGACAGAAAATTAGTTTTATCCCCCCATACTTTTGCCCAGAAGACACTTTATGGATATTACATAAGTATATATTTGTTTACATATGATACTAATGCAATACTAGACTGTCTGGTGAACGTTTAAGGTAACGTTTAAGGTTCCCATCCAGAACCATATTCCAGGGAGTGAGTCACGGGTGCTCAGGTCAGTGGATGAGCCAGCTCTGCAGTGTGTCAGGAGCATATTTCAGTAGACAATAGCTCTTCCTGTGAAGCATGCAGAATTTAAGCACATGTGATTTATATTTTTTAGAAGAATTAGAGTACTTAACAAGGAAATAAACATACACAAAATTTAAAAAGAAAAGTTTGTGTGTGTGTGTGTGTGTGTGTGTGCACGTGTGTGTTGTGGTAATGAGAATTGAACCCAATAGCATTCTACCACTAAGTTATACCCACAGCCCATTTTATTTGACTTTGAGACAGGGTCTTATATAGTTGTCCACGTTGGCTTAAAACATGTGATTCTCCTGCCTTAGCCTCCTGAATAGCTGGTATTGCAGGCTTGTGTCCTACACCTGTCTGATAGTTATTTGTATATTCTTTGATATCCTAATATTTTCATGTAGGTGTGTCAAGAAAGGTATGTTTCAAGAAAGATGTTCATTCTATCCTTGAGCATCTAAAAATACTGTAGCCTTCATTCATGACAAATCATCTGGCCGGCATGAGATTCTTTACCTCTAAATCAAGTGTGTGGCATGATGGCCATTTATTAAATGCTCTAAAGGAGATGCATTAGATGACAAATGGTTTACAAACCAGTGGACTCTGACTGTGTCTAGACGTAGGTTTAGAACCTAGATGACATTGAATGAATGCCTACTTTTAAAAACAGTTTTGTCATTTGTTGAGTGAAACAGTTGAGCTAAATGATGCCATAGAACATTCTGGTTTCCAAACTTTATATCTCATGACCACATTTTACATTACTAGAATATACTTCAGTAGTAGATATTAAGTGAATGTTTAGTGACTAGAGAATGGATATTGAAGCAAAATCTTTGGCAAGACCTAGTTTTCAATGAACTGGTAGAAATTTTTGTTGTAGGAGGGGCAGAAGTAAGGATTGTATTTCATTTCTCTCATTTTCAATTTTCTTCATTGTAATAAAATTCACTTAACATGAGATCTCTCTAGAGAAATGTTTCAGTGTACAGCACACTTTTTAAGACTACAGGGATAATCTTCTTCAGTAGGTCACAAGAGTTTGTTCATCTTGCTTGGCTGGAACTTTATGGAACTTAACAGTTAACTCCTCATTTCCCCATTCTTCCCACCCCCGGAAACTACCATTATGCTCATTCTATGAACTTGACTATTTTAAATACCTTCTGTAAGTAGAATCTTGCAGTGTGTGTGTGTGTGTGTGTGTGTGTGTGTGTGTGTGTGTGGTGTGAATGTGTTCCTTGTCTAATCACCCATCCGCGAATACTTTTCCCAAATCTTGGCTATTGGTTATTTTGAATATTGCTGTAATGCACAAACATCTCCTTGACGTCCCGATTTTAATTCTTTTGGCTATATACATGTAAGTGAGATTGCTCACTTATATCATAGCTCTAGTTTTAATTTTTTGAGGACCCATTATACTATTTTCCACAGTGGCTGCAGTAATATTATACTCTCAGGAACGTGTTCAAGGATTCTAATTTCTTCACATCCTTGCCACTACTTGTGCTACTTTTTAAAGCTAATAGTCATTCTGAGAGGATGAGGTGATATCTCATTGGGGTTTTGATTTGTATTTCCTTGATGACTAACCATGTTGAAAAATTGACCATTTGCGACTTCTTTGGAGAGATGACTATTCATACCTTTAATTCATTTTTAATGAGATTATTGGGTATTTTGTTATTATGTTGTCAGAGTTCCTTATATATTCTGGAGATTAATCCCTTATCAAATACATATTTTGTAAATATTTTCTCACAGTCTGTAGGTTGCTTTTTCACTCCATTGATTGTTTTCTAAATAACTAAATAGATTTTGAGAGGGATGAACAAGGCAAGAGACATCATGCTTCTCGATGTCAGAACATATTAGAAATGCACTGTCATCAAAACAGTATGGTACTGACATCAAGACAGACATATAAAGCAAAGGAACAGGATAAGGATCCCAGAAACAAGCCTGCACAGATGTTGTCTTATCTTCAATACGATGTCAGGAATACACAGGGGAAAGGGTTGTCTCCTCAGCAAGTGGTGATGGGAAACAGATATGTACACATAAGGAATGAAGCTGGATCCTTAGGTGGGGCACAGAAATCTGTCAAAATGGCTTAAAGACTTTAATGTGAAACTCTTAAAAATGAAGGGGAGCACTTCACACTTGGCAACAGTTTCGTGATGGTCCCGACAATGGTTTCATGGCTAAGACAACAGAAGCACAGGCAACAGAACCAAGAATAAACACCTGGATCATATCAAATGAGAAAGCTTCCACTGCAAAGGAAGCAATCAGCAGAACGCATGATCGAATCCAACCCTCTGAAATCATGCAAGAACTTCAGGCTGTAGCACAAGAAATTCTGACATTAAAATATGAGTCAACGTATTTCATTGTTTGAGTAAATTTCTATTAATAGTCAATAGATTCATTTTTTTGACAAAAGATAGAATGGACTAAGAACGATAGAGCAAAATAAAACTTAAAATACTTGAGTCCCCTCCCCCACGACCAGTCAACTGACTACAATTTGGATTATGTTATGCTATTAAACGGCTGAGATAAATCCCAACTCTTGTCATTTATTAGTAAGACTTTTTAACTTTTCAGAAGTTGTATCTCTCCTTCTATGATCTATAGAAAAGGAAACCTGCTTCTGATTAACCTTTATTTGAATAAATATAAAGAAACATCTGGAACATAGAAATTACAGAATAAATGAATAACAAATCGTATTTACAGATTCTATGAGGAGGGAGGACCAGTGTAATCAACATCTAAGATATAAGAAAACAGAGCTTTCAAATGTTTTTGAGATTAAAAAAAAATATGATGATGATATAAAACCCCAGCAATGATTGCAACACAGGTTTTTTGACTTTGAGGCTCCAGTGGTTAATTTTCCTGTGAAGTGTGGGAGGTTATTATTGGGTATAAACTGGTATTTTTAACCTTTATTTGTTGAAATGTGTCAAGATGTCACAAGAAGGATTTTGACTATGAAACTGAAGTGAAAGTTCAATACTCGTGTCAGTATAATTGCACTTTATTCTGGATAGTGTAAAACATACTTGTAAAAATAGAATAATCACATATTTGTTTGAACTCCTAAGGAGCAGGGTCAAAGCAGAATACTAAGTAGCCTGAGTCAAGTACTAACAATTAATCAAAAACTCTGATAAAAGGATAAAATATTCAAGGGAACACATAATGTACATAGCAACTTGTTCATGAATATGACTTCCATGTAACAAGTTAAAGTGGATGGCAAAGATTTTAGAAGCTCAAATAAAAAAAGTAAGCCCAAATGGAAATATTTTATAGCTTCTAGGTTTATAAAAATAAAGAAGAAACTTAGGATGCATCTATAAAATAATAATACACACAATGGACAAGAGCAAAGCTAGAAATGTGCAAAAGTGGCCCAGGGCACTCTGTAGAATAGTAAAATATTTTATCTTGAAAAACATAAGCATATATTTTGCTGTTTTTGGTTTTGGGGGGTTTTGTGTATAATTTTTTGCTAGTTACAAAGTGCCCCCACAAAATCATCACCATCACCATCATCATCAACTTTTTAATGAAAATGAAAACCAAAATATATATTAAAGCACTTTATATTCATATATTTCCACTCTACTCTCATGTATAACTAAAATGAACAAATAAAAAAATAAAATAAAAAAATTATATACCTACAAAATATTTGACCAGAGAGGTAGATATTTGTTTATGGAGTCTGCTCATCTTTGTCTGCACATAGCAGCAATAAGCAGTCTGCTTTCGAGGTCACAAATAAAACCTGAACATAAGTGGTCTCAGTGCTCCTTAAAGAACTTCATGCTTTGAAAGTCATTCCATGCAAATCATGGAGTTTTGTCTGCCGAACCACCGAAATTACTTTAAAACTGTTGACAGTTCCAAAATGTTTTATTGACAAAATGTATTTTAAATCTGTGTCACTCTGTGGACCTGCACTATGTTTTAGTCAGTGCCTTACATAGTTGGAACTCATTGCCAGTTAAAGATAGGAAAGATGCCTGTGTTTTATTATAGGTCAAGGGTACGATGGCGTTACTGACTCAGGGGTGGCTACTCTAAATGATTAATGTATATCACTCTGGAAAGACCATATGCTAAAACTGTGTGAAATCTGCCTCTTGGGCATGGTGTGGAAGGTGAAAGAGTTCTATGCTAAAAGGCTGGGACACTGTCGGAACTCCTGGTCTGTGTCTGGCCCAGATAATCTTAAGCAGGCCAGTTAATCTCTTGGGTATCAAGAAAACTTTTTTGCTTTCCTGAAAGGCAGCACTGCAGAGGGTCCCACACCAGAGTGTCTCCTGAGACACCTTTGTGGCTCTGCTCTGTAATTCTTTCTGCTCTAATTTTCCTGAGCTGGAGGATTAAAAAGCTGCTACTTTGGAAGACATGGCACACCTGCAGTAGACCTTCCTTTATTCTGTCCTTGGGTTACTTGTACTCTCTGGGAACATCAACCCTAACGTGTGTTGTATGGAGAAGGAAACCTCTATGTCACCTTTTAGTACTCAGAGAATGCCCAAGGATGTAGATACCGGGTGGGGTGACGAAAAATCATGTGGAGAGCTATTTTGTGATCCAGTAGGAATTTCTATTTCCAAACAGGTTTACAACTTGCCAGTCTGAAATCTGAAAGTAAGGAAAACACTAAGGTAAGCCTCATAGATGGATTCTACCAGGAGAACTCTGAAGCTGCTACCAGAAATTAAAAGATGCTCCATGAGAGAGTTTGCATGGTCGTAAATTAAATGGAAACTAACTCTTCAACCCTAAAGATAACATACAATGTGAGAAGCTTTGATTTATCAATGTTCAGGTCTATGACTGAAATAGGAAATGTTTTTCTTTCTGGATAGAAAGCTACTATACAGATATAAGCACTGGTAAATGTTTCATTTATTTTATATAAATTCAAGATTTAAAAAATTGTAGATGGTAAGGACAGCTCTAATTTTTTTAAACTGCATCTTCTTTATTTTGCATACTTTAATTTGGGAACAAAATAAAACAACAAAAAACACAATACAACATCCAACCCTGGTGCCAAACTAGGTAGGGGAAGGGGCTTGAAGACCCTGTTTCTTGCCTTAAGACACCAAGGACAGGAAGAAAACCACTAGAACATCAATCAGCAGAGGAAGCCAGGTGGGAGAGGGTCATTCAAAGCCACTGCAGCAGCCATGGGGACACTATACAGAGGGAAGATTTCTCAGTGGCAATTCCTAATCTACTTCTTCCCTGGGAGATGCATCCTTGTCACCCTCAAGAAGGGATATCTCATCAGGAAAATATTGCTGGGTTCCTCTGCTGTCACTTCATCTTCCTCAATGCCTAGGCCTAGCTTTATCATGTGGTAGATGTGACTGGAGTGGGCCTGGGGATCCTTAAGGGGGAAGCCAGAAGACAGCAGCCCAGTTTCAAATAGCAGCACCACCAGGTCCTTGACAGCCTTGCCATTTTTGTCTTCCTCTGCCTTTTGCTGCAGTGTCTCCACAATGGGGTGGTCAGGGTTGATCTCCAGGTGCTTTTTGGTCATCATGTAGCCCATTGTAGCATTGTATCAAAGCGCGTGGGCCTTCATGATTCGCTCTGTTGGCTGTCCAGGCATAGGTGCTGGTAACAATGCAGCAGGGTGAAGACACAGCCTATTGGAGATTGTCACCTTCTCAACCTTTTTATCCAAGATTTCCTTCATGAGCTTGTAAAGGTTCTCAAATTTTGCCTTGCTCTCTTTCATTTTATTTTTTCTTCCTCATCCTCAGGTAGCTCCAGGACTTCCTTGGTCACAGAAACCAGGCTCTTCCCATCAAACTCCTTGAGTTGCTGCACACAGTACTCATCATTAGCTCAGTCACGTATACCACCTCAAAGCCCCGCTTCCGCACATGCTCCACAAAAGCAGAGGTGGCCACCTGCTCTAAGTTTTCAGCAGTAATGTAATAGATGGACTTCGTTGTCTCCTTCATGCGGCAGACATACTCTGACAGAGAAGTCATCTCATCTCCAGACTGAGAGGTGTGATAGCGCAGCAGCTCAGAAAGGCATCACCAATTAGTAGAGTCTTCATGGATTCTAAGCTTAAGATTTTTAGAGAATGTCTCATAGAATTTTTTGTAGTTCTCCTTGTCTTCTGCCAACTCAGAGAAGAGCTCAAGGCACTTCTTCACAATGTTTTTGTGAATGACTTTCAAGATTTTGCTCTGCTGAAGCATTTCTTGGGAGATATTGAGGAGCAGGTCCTCAGAGTCAACAACACCACGAATAAAGGTGAGATACTCTGACATCGGCTCTTCACAGCTGTCTGTGATGAACACACGACGGACATAGAGTTTGGTGGTGTTGTTCTTCTTGTTCTCAAAGAGGTCAAAGGGAGCCCGCCAAGGGATGAAAAGCAGTGTCCTAAATTCCAACTGACCTTCTGCAGAGAAGCTTGACTGGCATGTGGTCTTCCCAGTCATTGGTGAGGATCTTGTAGAATTCTCCATATTCTTCCTGAGTAATGCCATCAGGGTTTCTGCTCCAAATGGTCTTGTTCTATTCTTCATGATTAATATATTTCTCCTTCATCTTCTTTGTTTTCTTTTTCTTCTCCTTCCTAGTATTATGCTCTTCATCTGAGCACACATTTTCAATCTTGGATTTCTCCTCTTCTTTCTCACCTTTCTCTTCCTCTGCCTCATCAGCACTGATTTCCTTTTCTTTTTCCTTCTTCAAATAGAGGGTGATTGGATAGCCTAGGAATTGCAAGTGCCTCCTCACCACTCCTCTTGGACCTGCCTCTCCTCCACGTACTCTGTCTGGTCTTCTTTGAGGTGGAGAAGGACTTTAGTACCCTGGCCAATGGGCTCATCATGATCAACCCGTACAGTGAAGGATCCCCCAGCAGAAGACTCCCAGGCATACTGCTCATCGTCATTGTGCTTTGTGATCGCGGTCACTTTCTCTGCCACCAGATAGGTAGAATAAAATCCAACACCAAACTGCCTAATCATGGATATATCTGCACTAACCTGAGGAGCCTCCATAAATGCTTTAGTGCCAGATTTGTCAATTGTTCCCAAGTTGTTTATGAGATGAGCCTTGGTCATGCCAATGCCTGTGTCCACCAAAATCAGGGTCTTCCTGTGGGTTGGGGATGATGTCAATTTTCAGCTCTTTACCACTGTCCAACTTGGAAGGGTCTGTCAGACTCTCATAGCAAATCTTGTCCAAGGCATCAGAAGCATTAGAGATCAATTCCCGAAGGAAAATTTCCTTGTTGGAATAGAAGGTATTGATGATAAGAGCCATAAGTTGGGCAATTTCTGCCTGAAAGGCAAAGGTCTCCCCTTCTTCCTCCCCATGGTGCACTTCCTCAGGCATCTTGGGGAGAAAGTGCTGTATTAGAGCAGGGTGGTCCCGAACAGTGTGCGACTCACTGGCCACACCTAGGCTGCTTGGGGGTGACTCAAGAGAGCTCGGTTCTAATTTTTTAAAATAAATAATAAGACCACAAAATTTCTGAGCTAAAAAAAAATCAGAACATTATGAAGTAGAGAATGAGAGGTCTTAGGTTCAGTTTGGGCTATTTATCACATTTTAAAATTTCCTGCATTCCTTCAGGCAAGGGAAAATCCTGACTTTTGCTTAACAACAGCAATTTTCCTTAGCAAGATGGCTGTCCTGCTATTGGGCTCAAATTCTGTCTGACTCAATCTGATTGTTTTCTTAGGTCTTTATTTATTTGACTTGTAGAAGAACTAGTTGATATATGGAAGAAAGCTTTATAAATTATCTGAAGACTGTAATGAAAATATTGTGCCTTAATGTGTTCCTTACACCCAAGTGAACATATTTTCCCATTACCTGGGTAGTTCTTAGGGAGGGAAGTCATGCAGAAACAATGATGACTTTTGAGAGTCAGATGGATGTTTTTGGTTATCAGCTGTTGTAAATGGAGCAAAGGGTGAGAGAAAAATAATAGCTTTGCAGGATGGCTCATATAAAAATGCAGCTATTGCTTATCATAAAGGAACATTGGAAAATCAAATTCAAATACCTAGGAAATAGAGAAGAATTGAACAACAATGCTGTCAAAGTGTGCTTTTAAGCAAAATCAACTCAGCTTTCAGCATTCTTGTTAATTAAGAATGGGGCTCTGATGTCAGACTGCTCTGGGTCAAATCCTAACTTTATTTACTAACTGTGGAGTATTTGGTAAATAATGCTTCTTTCCCCAGAGATGGGAATCAAACTCATCTCTAGCATTTCCATTTCTAGTATGTGCTAGGAAGGACTCTACTCTTGAGTCACATCCATATCTCTAAAATAACACATATTTTAAGCTTCATTTTCCTTTTGTGTATAATGGAGATGAAGAGATTAATAAGATCATGCTTGCAAATTGACTAATAACATGCCTGGCATGCAAGAAAAGCTCAATAGATGTTAACATACCCAAGAACATTCTCTTTCTTGCGGGGGTGGGGGGTACTGGGAATTGAACTCAGGGGCACTCAACCACTGAGCCACATCCTCAGCCCTATTTTGTATTTCATTTAGAGACAGAGTCTCACTGGGTTGCTTAGTGCCTTGCTTTTGCTGAGGCTGGCTTTGAACTCGCCATCCTCCTACCTTAGCCTCCCGAGCCGCTGGGATTACAGGTGTGCACCACTGTGCCCAGCCCATGAGCATTCTTGTTGCTTTATGTCACATGTCTTCATAATAAGACAATGAGGTGGGTATCATCATCTTCCTCCCTGCATTATTTGTGAGGAAACTGAGCCAGAGAAAGGATGGATAAGAACTTGCCAAAGGTCACAAAGGTAGCACTTAGAGGGATTGGAATTCTAGTGCAGAGTTCCTTGTCACATTCTCACCTACCGGACTGTGCATGGAAGCCACAGACTCCCATACCTGCAAAGGCCACTTGGATAAGTCAATATGTGAAGTAGCCAGACAAAAGTTAATGGAGGGCCTGGTGCTTCTCATGCCCTTCTTACATTTTTCTGACATTGTGCTGGTCAACATTTCTGTAGAACAAACTCAGTCTGCAGACTCTTTGCTGCCCCTGCAGGTGACAGTGTGGAAAGGCGCATTTAGATGCTGACTAGACTGTGCTGGAACTCTAAGGCAAAGGCAGGCTCCCCTGGTTGTGGACTCTGGCCCTAACATTCAGTACCATTGCCCATAGTACAGTTTCCTATGTGTTGGCACCCAAGTGACCAGGATGGCTCATAGCTACAAGAAATGGTTGGATAAAGGAAGTCTTGGAACACAGTGAGCAATGTGGTGCATGCTCATTCAGGAACCACATGCTGTCTCTTCTTTTCTAAGGTGTCCACTGCATCTTAATTTTAATAGCCTTGGACCACAACCCAAATTGGGCCAATATTTTGTGAGTCTTCAAAGGTGGATGGATGAGTGATGTACTGACTAGTTGAGGGTTTCCCCAGCATCTTTATGGACATGATAACTTCTAATGGGATTTTAGAAGAAAAGCAGGGAATTGAGAATCAAAGTCCTGGGGTTTAGAACTTGTTTTTCTTTGCATTGCTTTGTGTTTTGGGACAATCATCTTAGCATCTCTGGTCTCTCTCCTCAGCTATAATTAGAATGCTGTGGACAGGATTGTCTAGATTTTCTTTAATTCTAAATTTCCCATATTTCTATGATTTTATTATTCATTCCTTTGTACTTCAGTAAGATTTATGTCATGGTCACAAGTAGACTTTTGGGGGCCTTTGGTATATATATAAAGTTGTGGGAATCAAAAGTTAGAGGAAATTATTTAAATGGTTGTATTTGACCAAGATCAATTCAATCATAAAATGTCTATTCTGAATGTCACATTGTATTTATGCTCATTTATTTAGGATACTATAGTTAAGTAGTTTTATGTATAAACACATGGGGGAAAGTTAACTACAATAGGCACTATCTGTGTACCTGACTACTCACCTGTTGTCTTACAGAAGTTGCAAGGTATGTAGACAGGTGACATGTGACATGATCTCTTAGGAGTTAAACAGACCTTCTGCTCTGGAATGAATACTGCAAAAACCCAGTGAGCACAGTAGTTAAAAATCTCTTCCGTTCATTCAGTCCTTGAGCTGGAGAACTTGTTGGGGCTCTATCATTCCCTTGCAGGGACCACTGTTTCTCTGCCCAATGAAAGACTTGATGATCTTGCCTAAGAACAGGGTGGTGTTCACCTGTGACCAGGCTTCACGGAAGGTGCATTTGGTGTATCAGAGCACAATAAAAAACCCTTTAGAAAACACTGCAAATAGGCTTCAGGACTGTGCCTGTTGCAAATGAAAAGCTTTGCATTGGGGTCTTTACCAATATGCAGTGTGCCTAACGGCACGGCACTTCCTTTCACTGCCCAACACCGTCTGGTGGCAACGTTGAAGGAGAGAGGCCCACTGCTGGGGGCTGTCTTCATCCACAGAAGGCCTGGTATTTACAGAAGACCCTGACCACCATGCAGACTAAGTCGCACTTTAACAGTGATTAAGTTAAGTATGTTACCTGGAGAGTGCAGAGCTTCATATGATCATCTGAGATAACAGCCAAAGGAAAGAGAAGCTAGACACTTCCTTGGACAGATAAATCTCTTTCCACGGTATCAACACCATGTATAAAGAAATATATGGATTAAGGTATGTGTGTGAATATCCTTCTCTTCCTTGGCTTTTCTCCTTTCATTCAGAGTTGGGTAAGACTGAATTAATTTGCTGTTTTAGATTTGACCGGGCTGAAATAGAAAGAGCTATTTGAGATCTTAATGGCTACTCTTTATCATTCTTGATTAACTTAAATGATATAATATTTGTAAAGTTCATAATCCATTTATTCATTTAAAATGTATACAAACACATTCACACACACATACACCTGTATACGTTTGTACTCCTTTTCTAGGGTTTAGGGGTCAGTAGGGAGTAAAACAGAAAAAAATTTCTGATCTCATAAACCATGAATTCTAATGTGGCAGTGGAGGCAGAAAATACACAACACACACATACACACACACACACACACACACACAAACACACAAACACATACAATGCACAATATGTTAGATAGTGATGAATACTACGGGAAAAAAACAAAGCAAAAAGAGGATAGAAACATGCAATTTAGGAGAGGGAAGACATGCAATTTGAAGCAGTGTACTCAGAGAAGACCTAACTGCTCCCCCAGCATTTTAGCAGAGACCTGGATAGAGCAAGGAGCAAGCCTTGTGCATGAGAGGGCTGGGCAGAGCCAAGATTTAGGATGCAGCGAGGCACCTGACATGAAGGTTCACAGCCACCAACCCCAAGAGGTGAACTGAGAGAGGGAGGGGAAGATTCATGGGGGATTAGGTGGGAACGAGGACTGGATGGTGTTGGACCCTATAGGTTCTTTTGAAGATTTTAAAATCTAATTTCCACTGAAGTACTTTGAGCAGAAGTGTGAGACACCTTGACTCATATTTAACAAGATCATTCCACTTGTCAGACCTTCAACAGATGAAAGGCGACAGGGTAGAAGTGGGGAGGTCAGTCAGGGAGGCTGTGCTAGTGCACATGGGAAGCTGTGATAGCTCAGGCCGGGCGGTAGTGTAGGTTATGAGCAGTGGTGAGGTCTCAAGATACTTAGAGGCTGAATTCATCAGGACTGGTTGACAGATTGATGTGCAAAGTGAAAGAGCCAAAGAAGACTGCAAAGGCTTTTTGCCCGAGCATTTGCAAGGTCGGAATTGCTATGAATGCAAATAGAGAGGAGACCTTGGGAGAAGCAGATTTTGGAGGAAAGATTAGGAGCTTAAGTTTCAACACATTAGGCTTCAGGTGTCTATCAGACATGCACCAGGACTTATTAGACTGTTTGAGTCTACGTGCCTGGAAATCAGGAGACTAAAAGTAGTATTTTGGTCTTCAGCACAGAGGTGACATTTAGGATGTTATAAAACTACATGCCATGATTTTAAGTGTGAATGAGAAAAGCAAGAGTTCCCAAAACTGAGTCTTGCAGCATTCCAGAAGAGATCAGAGAGAGAAGAAAGAACACAGGACAGGTCAGGGTGAACTTGACGCTTCAAGGAGGGAGGAGGAAGGAATGACCCCTGGTGTCAAGCCTCATTTCTTCCCTGAGATGATTCTTATACAATACACATGTGAAGCAAACATCGCATTGTATTTATAAATATGCACAAATATTATGTCAATTAAATTAACTAATTTAAAATAGTCGAGTGACTCTATTAAAAATTATCTTTTGAGAACTGAGATTATCACATGGGAAACTTTTTATATTTGTAAGTCAAGACTCTTTGGTCCACAAACTGGGTCAAGGGAGGACTTTTTCTCTATTTTTCAAAAATTGTGCATTTGAAGAAGCCAAGAAATCTGGCCACTTGAGGGACCAAAATATTAGTCATCACCTTGGAACATTTTAGTTTCCTCCTTCTTTTCATGGAAGGCAGGTTTCTATAACATCTATGTGAGGTCAGCTGTGTAGATCTGCATGCCCCGAGTCAGAGAGCTCTGGGAATGGCAGTTTGCTGAGCACCTGGGATGCAGAGCTGACAAGTGACAATGACTGCATGGTGACAAGAAGCCCTGCAATATTAAAGCCTTTTTCACACGCACGACCTCAGGGCTGAACATATGTTCTCCTCCTGATGAAGTGCATTTGCTTCACCCTTAGATGTAGTCGAGTCTGAAATGTTCATCAGCAAGGATCGCAAACGAAGCATTTCAGCAGGTTCATCAAGACCTGGAATATAAACTGGCAAAGGACAAGCGAGAAAACATCTCATTTTTTTTCTAATATGTTATTAGGAAAATGTTCAGTAAAGCTGAAACTTTATAGTAGATACTGACATAGCCACCACCTAGATTTAACCAATACACTTTTGTTGTAATTGTTTTATCATGTAGCTGCACACTCTTCTATTCATTTATCAATTCATTTTTCTGACTGCATTTCGAAATAAAACACCAACACTAGTTTCCTCCCAAATACTTGAGCATTATATTACTAATTACAGGTTAATATTTGTGTACATTTTTTAAATTCATATACAATGAAATGTACAATATCAAATGTGAATTGACAGAGATTTGCAATCCATTCATGTCAATATACAGAATAGGACCAGCCTATTACCCACCATCTAGATTATGTTCTTTCCATTCATTGTATGCTACAACCCCAAGTAGCTTTTCTTCTGATATTTTTCCATCATAGATTAGTTTATTCTGTTTTACAACTTTGTATGAATTAAATCATCTACCATTTTATATTTGTGTATAGGGTCTTTGATTCAATACATCATTGCAAGACTTTATTTGTAGAGAAAAGTTTTCATAAAGAAGCTAAAAGATTAATATATGAATGGTCAAACAAGAAATGGAACATTATGGATTCTCTTGTCTGTAGCTTTCAGAATAAAGAATGTGTGTGCATTTGTGTGTGTGACTGTGCTGAAATCACTTTAAATACAAATATTCCATAGAAGAAGAGCAAGTGAGGAAGACGGTTAATATTTATGTACGACCACTAATGTGTGCTAGGTAGTTGACGTGCACCACCTCTTTTAGACCTCCGACTCCAGCAGAGATAGTATCTCCACTCTACAATAGAGTGTGTTCACGGCTGTGCTTTACTTTTTCCCATCGCTTCCTTCCACCCTGTATTAGTGATGTTATCAGGGCTTGCTAACATACTCACATTCTCCCCATTGCCTTTCCAGCTACCTCTTAGAGGTTTCTCTGGACATGGTGACAACCAGTTAATTTGTTAAATAATAACCTAGTGTCCTTTGAATGCTGGTGTCCCTATAGTTGCGTCCCACGCTAGGTGACACCTGTACTTTTTAGCAAGGCCACTGGAGAAAGAAGGTCTTTATTTGTAGGAGAGAAGAATTTCAATGGCAAGAATTTGGGGCACTCCTTTTGATAGGGCTGTGGAATATTCAAGGAGCAGGATTTTCATATTTCTTACAGGTATATTAACTAACCTAATAACACTTTCTATACTGTTGCTCATAGTTTCTGGACATATGGTTATTTCCAAAGCCATCACTAGGAATTCAGGTATTATGGACCCGGTTCAATGTTGTCAACAAGAGTTTCAGAACCTTCAGACCCAAAATGCCTAAGTTAAAGCATGTTTACATATATAGGAATAGTATTTCTGGAACTTGATCTCTTTATTCCTTGAACTCTTTGCTTTCAGTAAATTCTTTTTCACACCCATTTCCTCAACTGTGGTCACATCATTACAATAAATTCATAAGTAGACCTTGATATCAAGGTTCCTACGTGATGTCCACCCCCAGATTCCATCCATTCAGGTCCACATCATTTCTTCATCCCACCAGACCTTCAAGTTTTCAATTATTTTCACACCCATGATTTGTGCCTTCTTCCTTATTTACTTTAGATTGTGTAGTCCATGCTTACAACCCTTCTCCTATTTTGGTCTAGTAGAAACTCACCTCTGGTGGAATAAATATGTCCAATTTGTCACTTTATCTCCAGGACTGAGCAATAGGGGGTCTATAAATATTTAATGAGTGAAGATTGGTGTATGGTCAAAAGGGTGGAAATGTGCAATGTATTAGGTGTGATGTTTTGGACCTGGAATGTTCCCCAAAGACTCATGGGTTGAAGCAGTGTTTAGAGGTGGGGAAACATAGGAAGTGATTGGATCACGAGGGTTCTGATTCATCAGTGGATTAATCCATTGAAGGATTCATTATCTGAATGGACTTTTGGGAGGTGGTAAAAAGTATAGGAGGGGGGAGCAAGGAGAAGGGATTGGGTCCTTGGGAATGTGCTCTTGGGGATTATACCCCCTCCTCCTTCTTCTCCTTCTCCTTTTCCTCTTCCTCCTTTCCTTCTTCTTCTTCTTTCATTCTTTCTCTCAGTGTGTCTCTGTCTGCCTCCCAGCTGTCAAGAGCTGAACAGTTCTCCTCCTCTAAGTCTTTCCACCATGATGTTCTGCTTCATCCCAGACCCAAAGCAATGGAGTCAGCTGACCATGGACTGAAACCTTTGAAACTGTGAGCCAAGATAAATCTTCCTTTCTTTAAGTTGTTTTTCTCAGGTATTTATCACAGCAATGAAAAGTTGACTGTTGAATATGGTTTTTCTTGATTCTTTAATTTTCTTTAGGATATTCAGAATTACTTGGGATTATATGGGAGGGAGACCAGATGATATCAAGCAGTTAGTGTTAAACCCTTATGGTGTGATTGGAGGAACTTTCCAACTGCAGCTCTGTTCTACAAGGGCTCCTGCCAATGGCTCAGATGTGTACCACGTTGGAAGTTTCTGAAGACCACCCCTTGGCGGTGGCAGTTGCTCAGCATCCCAGGGGGCTCCACTCGGCAGTTCATCTCATTTCTGTTGGCAGTAGCTTCCTGGAATATCTTGTGCTCATAATGGTGACAGTTCCAAGAAATTTCTAGTAAAAACATATAGTGATTCTGCAGTTTATCCAGGATTGCTTCTCTCCTCATACAGCTTCTGGCTACATTGCATCAGTGTAGTTCTAGGTCCCATAAGGGCAGCTCTAATTTTTTCAAAGTCAAGTGATTTTTCAATATTTTGTCTTTTAAGAAAATTCTTAAAGTTTCCCAAAATGCTTCCTATAAGCAAAGCAGTGATCATAAAGGATAGAAGCAAAATACACACTATGTTCCTTATGTGTTTCTACTCAGTTCCAGCTTAGCATCACTTCCCATGTCCTCTGAAGGACTCTTTCCAGGATGTCACATATGGAGTCCATCACTCCTTTCAGGTACTGTCTAAACTTGGGCTTCAAGAGAAGATGCCTTGTCTCAACTTCCCCATGTCTCAACTCATGTGGCTCAGGATTGAGTTTCAGCAGTAGTCCTGGATGTAGCAGACCTTTTCCTCCAATGCCCTGTCCCACAAAGTTGAAATGCAATTGGAACTGTATTTGTTTGTATCAGGTTAGTTACATGTGTTATAATATATTCAAAATGACCTACATGTGAAATGTTTGAGCTGCCCTCTCTCTTTAGGATTAGAGCCATTTCCCAAATGTGCTTGATTATGCAATCAGCTGGGACATCTGGAATTTTTTTTTTTTTCAAAATAAAAATAAACTAAACAAATTTTAAAAGGTAAACACACACACACACACACACACACACACACACACACCACACACACACACACACAATAAGGAAGTCCAGGCTGGTCCCTGGGAGGTTATGGTTTATTTTGTGGGTTTTGGTGGTAGAGTCAGGGTTATGGGGTCATGGGGCTGGGAGTCCTCTGTATTAACAACAGTCACAGATGATTCCAAGGATCAGGCAAGTTTGAGAGGCCTAGATAAGAAAGTGGCAATAATGTCATTTTGATCAATCATCTCATTTTCTTTATACTCACCCTGCTGGGAGATTGGAAAGCTAACCCTTCTTTCAGTCTCCATTTTCTTGTCTGAGAGGTTGAGTGAACCGAAAGAGAAAAAATAAAATTAAAATAAATAGTTGGTGACCAGAGACTAAATGACAGTCAAAAGATAAAAATATTTCCGAAGTTCGGTTTTAACCTGAGATAAATGGGGACTCATTATTTATTCATAGGAGATATTAAGACTTACATAAATGACTTTAACACTAAGTGGAAAATGAAGTGTAGAAATCACGGAACAGGATCAGTGCTTCCTAACACACATGGCTGCCTAGGAGTCAGAGATGACCAATGTGGAAGGAGTGACCTATCAGTAGTGTTTCTCTTCTGCTTCTTTATGTGAGACTTTCAGCAGAATTCAATTTCGCCCCTCCCTGCCCTCCACTCCGATGGAAGGGTTAACAGTGATGGTCCAGCTTTGAACACTGGACTCTGAGATATGGAGGCTCTTTGCCCAGTAGAATCTACAGAGAGAAAATGGGCTTTTGAATTGTATCCAGAAAGGAAAGGGTGCAAACAATTAGGAGATAATGAGGTTACTGCAAGCCTTGGAAACAAGTGCCCTTCCTTTGGACTGCAGTGTTAATGAGCGGTGAAAAGAGCAACTACCACGCACAGTGGAGAATCAGCAGGGGTTTGGACAAAACACAACCCTCTGTTAGCTGCAAGATCATTTTCTTTTCTTTTTTCCTGCTTACTACTTCCAACTTAATAATGGATAGTCCATTAGAAGGGCAGTCACACTCCAGGTGGCGATTGTTTGTGTGAATAGACTTTGTTTTGTTGTGTATATTATATGACACGATAACTCTACATACCATTTAGGCACACACATACATAGGCCCACAGAATTTGTGCTTACGCATATACTTACATGTAATGCTGTGATGTGAAAGTTTGTGTCCACCCAAAATTCATACATTGACAATGCAAAATGTGTTAGTATTAAGTAGTGAGGATCATTGAGAGGTCTTAGGTCACAGGGATGGAGCCCACCGTAATGAAATCAGTGCCCTTACAAAAGCAGACTGAAGGAGCTCATATGCTCCTTCTACCACATGAGGACACAGGGCCAGGGTGCTGCGTAGGAAGAAGGAAATATTTCCTCATCAGACACTAAGTCTTCCAGTGTCTTCATCTTGAACTTCCAGGATTGAGTGAAATAAACTTCTGTTGTTTATAAGCCACCCAGTTTGTAGTGTTTTGTTCTAGTAGCCTGGACAGACTAAGACATCAAACATTGTCACAGAATGCACAAGGAATCATTGAATGAGATTAAGTTTTCCCACGTTGTCTTTTTACTTTTCAATCTGTTCCTTCTTATATAAAATTCTCCAGTTATCAGGTGGCTTCAGACTCTCCTCATTCTTACCTCACAGGAAAGAGGCATACAAAATTTGAAATGAGACTGAATATTTTCACCTTCAGTTAACATCTTCATTTCAATTGAAGACAATGTCAGCCCAAAGGAATGAAGCTCTGTAGCTCTAATGCCCAGTGTGCATTAAGATTTTAGGCAACAAGGAACCCATAACTCCGTTCATATGAATTCCCATCCATTTACCCTATTCTTAACACCAGTTCCAAGGTGGTATGTTGGTTTTACTGTTAAAAATGATAAGTACAAGGTTCTAAGTCCAACAGAAGTGAGGAAAGTTATTTTAAAATAAGGAAAACTGCTTTATATGAGGTAGCCAGAAACCAGTAATAATATGGCAAAATTCTCTGCTTCACAAATATATTTTGGAGGCATAAATATTTTCAGACCACAACTAAGGGCATGTGTGATGAACACAAAGCGTATAATTCTTGCTTTCATTAGAGAAGGAAGTTACATAAACTTGGGGCTAATATCAGCTTTTTACACATTAACAAGTAAATTGGAAGATCAAATTATGTAAACTGATTTAGATTCTTCCCTTAACTTGTGCACATTTAGTATGTTAGTGTTTACTGATTAATAAATTATACACAAGTTAGTTTAAATCAAGAAAATTGCTCACATAATCATGTAATTTTAAATCTTTAACTACCTCACAGTTTTTTTTAGGCAGTGATGTAAAGGATTAGAACTAGAATAAATAAAATGAGGACTGGAGAACTTGTCAAAATTATTTTACTATTGCACTGTTATAAAGAAAATTGTATTAATATTATATGTCAAAACATCCTTACAGACCTAGAAACTCTTTTCATTCGTTCTAATTTTCAAAGAAAATGAAGATACTTTTGTGCCCATGGAAGTCTGTGGGCCATTGGCACTGTGATTCTGGGCCTAACTGGAAGATCTTCATGAACATCATAACTCTCACAGGTATGCCATTACATTTTTAAGACCTCTTAAATATGCAATGTTCTTCCACTAATCCATTTTTTTTGCATGTGTGTGCATGTTCATGTGTGGGTGACAAAGTTTGAGCCTTAGAAACTTATCTCGAAATCAATATTGGTGAAAATTTTCCGGAATGTCTGTGTAGAATTTAGTCATAGCCAGATGTTTCCTTGGCAATTTGTATAATTTTGTAGACTCATTATTGGAAAAATTCTTATAATCCTACTCAATACATCCCCCCCTATTTTTAAATGGTCTTAAATTTTAGAAAAAATTTAGGTTCATAGCAAAATTAAGCAGAAAATAAGCAGAGATATGTTATTCACCTCTTATTTCTACGTAAGAAAAGCCTTCCTGCATTATCAAAATCTTGAGCCGGAATGGTCCATTTGTTGCAGTTGATGAACTTATGTTGATATGCCATTATCCCCCAAATCCATAGTTTGCATTATGGTGCACTAGAGGTTACATGTCCTGTGGGTTTGGACAGATGTTTAGTGATGCGTATTCACCATTACAGAATGGGATCAAGGTTGCCTACTATGCCTTTGCACTCTTCAATCTGTTCTTCCCTACCCCTGTGTCCCACCAGTTGGTCCCTCCTTCCTCCCAACCCTGGCAACCCTGTCCCTTCTCACAGCCTCTGAAGTTTTGTCCTTCATGTTTGTTTGGAACTATGAGCTATGCTGCCTTTTCAGATTGACTTCTTTCATTTAAAATATGCATTTATGTTTCTTCTTTGTCTTCTCAGGTCATGCTAATTTTTCAAGGCAGGATAATGTTCAATTTTCTATATTTATCATATGATGTATCCATTTATGTATATGGAAGTCCTGTGGACTTCAAGTTTTGGCAATTATGAATAAAGCTGCTGTAAACATCTCTGTGTACATTTTTGTGTGAACATGTTAACAAGTCCTTTGGGAAAATAACAAGGAGTATGATAAGAGTGTGTTTAGGTTTGCAAGAAACTCCCAAGCCATGTTCCAAAGTAGCTGGCCATTGTACTGTTTTGCATTTTCACAAGCGGTGAGTGAGAGTTCCTATATTTCTACATCCTCATCAGGAGTTGGTGTTGGGTAGCACTAAGGATATTGGTCACTCTAATAAACTGTGTAGTTGTATTTCATTATTGTTTTGACTTGCATTTCTCTACTGATGCGTAATGTGGGACATCTTTCCGTATGAATTTTATCATTTAGATGTCTTCTTTGGTGAGGAATCTTTTAAGGATTTGGGCCCATTTTTAATCGGGTTGTTTGCTTTCTTATTGTTGAATTTTACGTGTTCTTTGTGTATTTTGGTTATAATACTCTATCACATATGCCTCCTAGTCAGTGAGTTGTCTTTTCACTCTCTTGACATTGTCTTATGCAAAGTAGACATTTTAATTTTAATAACTTCCAGCTCACCTATTATTTCTGTCATGGATCATGCCCTTTGTACTGTATCTAAACAGATATCAGAATATTCAAGATATTTAGGTTTTCTCCTATACGATCTTCTAGGAGTCTTGTGATTTTGAGTTACAATTTTACTTTTAGATATATGTGTGCAGGGTGTAAAGACCATACATTGTTTCAAACTTTTTATTTCATTTTTTATCTGTTGCATATGGATCTAGTTGTTCCAGCACCTTTCAGTGAAAAGACTATTTTCACTCCCTTTTCCTACTTCTCTTCTTTTTCTAGTCTCCTAAAGTGGATATTTAGATGATTGATTTTAAATCTTTCTTATTTTAATGTGTACATTCAAAGGTAGAGATTTCTTCCTAAGCTCTGCTGTCATTGTGTCTCACAAATTTTGACAAGCTGTATTTTCGTTTTTGATTAGTTTAAAATGTAGTTTTTTAAAAAATTTCTGTTGAGATTTCTTCTTTGTCCTTGTATTATTTAGAGCTATATTGTTTATATTCAAATACACTTTGATTTTTTTCAGGTATATTTGTCATCAATTTATAGTTCTAGTCTATTTTGACCTGGGAGCAGACATTGTACAATCTCTAGTCTCTCATGTATTTAAGGTGTGTTTTATGGCCAAGTATGTGGGCTATTTTGATACATGTTTCATGTAATCTGGAGAAGAATGTGTATTCTTTGATAATTGGATGAAATGGATGATAGATGTCAATTATATTCAATTGATCACCAGAGCAACTGAGTGGAGCAATGTGTGTACTCATATTTTTTGCTTCCTACTTCTGTCTATTTTTCACTTA
Source organism: Sciurus vulgaris (assembly GCF_902686455.1). Classification (NCBI taxonomy): domain Eukaryota; kingdom Metazoa; phylum Chordata; class Mammalia; order Rodentia; family Sciuridae; genus Sciurus; species Sciurus vulgaris. The sequence goes on from NC_136474.1 coordinate 87,105,569, forward strand.
GGAATTTTGGAGTCTTCCTACAGTCCTGTCTTTATTTTTCTTCATGTAATTTTGTGTTATGTCGTTAGGTGTATATCCATTTAGAATTATTGAGCCTTCTTGGATTCTTGACCTCATAAGCACAGTGCAGGGAGTTCTGTAGTACTATAATTAAAGCTCAGTCTTGTAGTTAGGCTTCTTCTGTAGACTGTGAACTTTCCATCCTCTCATCCTTTCCCCTGTTTATGGTGGGACAGGATAGGTGGAGATGACTGGTATTGGCTATTTTACTTTCCCTAAGCCAATTAAACTCTGATAAAACCCTAATAAGTTTCTTGAGGACAGACCTTGTTAAGAAGAATACTCAATGGAATATTATTCAGTCATAAAGAAGAATAATATTATGGTATTTGCAGATAAATGGATGGAATTGGAGAATATCGTGATAAGTGAAATAAGTCAATCCCAAAATACCAAAGGCTGAATGTTTTCCCTGATAAGGGGATGATGACATATAATGGGGGTGAGGGGGTGGGGAGTGAAAGAAGAATGGGGGAACTTTATATTACATAGAGGGAAATGAGAGGAAGGAGGGGGCTGGGGTATGAAAGATGGTGGAATGAGACAGATATCATTCCCTATGTACATGTATGATCACATGAAAGGTGTGAATCTACATCATGCACAACCATAGAAATGAAAAATTGTACCCCATTTGTGTATAATGAATCAAAATGCAGTCTGTAAAAATAAAAAAAGGGTATAGATTCAGTGGATCAGTTCTTCTAAATTTCTTTCAGAGAGTTCCTCTGGCAATGAGATAATAACTGGTGGACTCAAATTTATACACCATCTTTCTAAAAAACCCAACCACAATGCCTAGGACTCCTGTCTCAGAGCCCGGCATTTGAAGGCAAGAGGTAAACAGTTAACTGGAAGAATTCAAAATTATAAGAACAATTAATAAATAAGGTAAAAATTAAAATTAAGAATAAAATAGTTAGGGAGGGGGGCAAGAATGGAGGAAGGAAGGACTGTATAGAGGGAAAAGAGGGGTGGGAGGGGTGGGGGGGAAGGGAAAAAATAACAGAATGAATCAATCAACATTACCCTAGGTAAATTTATGATTACACAAATGGTATGTCTTTACTCCATGTACAAACAGAGAAACAACATGTATCCCATTTGTTTACAATAAAAAAAATTAAGAATAAAATAAACATCAAATATTCGTGGTGATCTGAATTAGTATTCAAGGTAAAGAGTTAATATTTGTCTGGTTCTATCAACAGCTATCAGTGGGAAGGAATTTAAGAAAAAAAACACTACAAACAAAAAAGTTTCCTTCTAAATCTGGCCAAGTTATCTGTTGAAGGTGGTTCCCATTAAGTGTTAATTAATTTTATAAGAGCCCAAGGCCAATGGCTGCTGTCTGCTGCACACAATAGGGGCAGTATGTATGCAGACTAGCACTCTGACAGTGTATAGTGTCATACAGACTGATATCTTGTGTGCAAACATTGTTTGAATCTCCAATAATCAAAAAATTTAAGAATATCTTTATGGCTCTAGTATTCTTATAATGCAAAGCAAATATCGAACATCCTGTATTCAGTTCCTGTGTTCAGGCTGTGTACCTTCTTGCTGGAAACTGGATGTGAGTAGGGATTGTTCTTAATGTTTTCATGAGGTCAAAGTTTTTACTTCCACCAGGAAGAGAGAAGAAGTTGCCTCTGAAGGAGAATCAGATCTGTGTGATAACTTTCACTGTCACTGGACGAGGACATTGTATTTAAAAAAGCTTCTCATATTATAGGATGCTTTTTTCCCAAGATAAATATTCAAGATACATAACTGCAAAAAAAGAGAAGAATATTCACTCTAACACGTTTCTAAATAACCACTTTTTCTCTCCTCTACTTGAAGTGTGAAGGCATTTCTTCCCAATATTCACTATGAGGACCTGGTACGACTCTAAGAGTTTAAAACTCTTGAAAATATAGGAGCACCTATGATAATTAGTTTTATGTGTCAAGTTGACCGGGCCAGAGGGTACCTAGATATTTGGTCTAGCATTATTTTTGGTATGTTTGTGTTTTTTAATTAAATTAACAGTTGGATTAGCAGAATGTGTGAAGCAGGTTTCTGTCCCTCACGTAACTGGCGCTCACCCAATCAGAACGAGAAGATGGATTAGGAGGGAACTTACCAGCCTGACTCCCTGTGCTAGGGCACCCGTCTTTCCTTGTCTTCCTAGTTGAACCTCTTCTTAGATCTCAAACTTGCCAACTCTCAGACTAGAACTTATACCCTTGCATTTCCTGGTTCTCAGACCCGTGGATTCAGACTAAAGCTACATCATTGGCTGTACCCTGGTTTTGATACCGCTCTTTACCGGTGACGAGTCCTGCTTCCTCAGGTGTTGAAGTATAACGCCGGAGAAGCACGCGGAGGCAAATGTAGAGTGGAAATGCAGCTTTATTAAAGAAAAATAAAAGCAGGTGGAAGAAGGGTGGAAGAAGGGGACCCAAAGGCAGAATCCATGGGATGAGCAAATCCTGTCCTTTTTATGGGTTTTATTCTCCCATTCTCTCCCCTTATCTCTTTCCTTCCTGCCTCAGGGATTAGGCCTGGTTTTGCAGGTGAGATGTAAAAAGTGAAAAGCGGATGGGGCGGGGGAGGGCCAAAGTGATTCAGGCAGGTAAGGGCCCAGGGGCATTAATCAGCATCTTCCTGCCTGTAGTCTCTGACAAGGGCAGGTAAATCTGGTTATCAATGGGTTAATAACAAGGTCCTTGACATTCCATTGTCCCACGGCAGTCTCCAACTTCCAGAGGCTGATGGCTTTCATGTCCTCCATTTCCTAGATCTGACCTGATCCCCTATTTCTACACTAACTGCCTGTCCCCAATTCTGGCTTCAGTTTCCAAATTGCTGGACGCAGATCTTGGGACTGCCGAGCTTCCGTAATGATGTGTGCAATTCTTATAACACGTATCTTTATTTGTATATGCTCTTTGTTTTGTTTCTTTAGAGAACACCAATAAAAACAACGCCCTCTTTGAGTGTTTAACTGTCAGACTGGGCCTCCAGCAGCTTGCCAATTACAATTCAAGTTTTCCTGCCCCAGTGCTGATTCCCAAGGATATTGCTACTTGTAGGTTTCTGCGCCAATAAATTGTGATTTTCTATATTCATATGCCTATCTTTTAAAAATTTGGGAGCTGTGGTTTGCCCTGTAATCTCACTTTTCTGACATATCCAATTATTGATTTTTTAGTTCGTTTAGATTTTTTTCTGTAGAACAGAATAACAACATATAAGCTTCTCATATGCTTTGACCAGAACCCAGATACTTTCCACATTTGTTTTCTTAATGAATTCTCCATTTTGGGATAATTTTCAATTTGTAGTAAAATTTTAAAAAGCAGAGAGAGATATTCAAGATGGCAGGTTAGAGCAAGGCTGCAATTACAGGTGCTCGGCGGCTCACATTCCAGCAGCACGAGTACTCCTTCTCAGTGAGGTGGGTAAAAGGAGGAATTCACCGAAAGTCAAACCAGACAGCAAGAGTCTCTTACAGATTCAGAAACTTAGGTGCATTGAACAAAGAACAAGAAAGAGTACACTGGCACCGTGCTGTCGTGGTTCTGTTGATTCAACAAGAGGGGAGTGGTAGCACGGAGAGATAAATGCAATGGACACGTTTATCATGGAAAGACCTGTAGAACAGAAAATCATCCTGAACTGTGCTGACCTAGAAGCTGCAGAGTGAACTGACGTTCGATAAGTGCTCTGTATTCTTATCTGGCAAGCCGAAAACTGAGGTAGAAGCCATCTTGTGGAGGCCAGGTTGCAGCTTGCTCCTTCAGGAGCCTGAGTGATCACAGCACACGCTGCTATACTCTCCTGGCAAATGCTGGTCATGTGGTCTCGGTCATGCCTAGCAGAATGTGAGGAAACACACGCAGGTGAGATCATATCAAGGGTTATCAAGTCAAAGATGTGGAGGGGAGTGCAACTCACTTTTCCTGTGAGTCTGGTGGCTCATGTGGCCAGATGAAGAGGATTGGGAAACAGAACTGGCAGGTGTGAATAGATTCAGAGACAAGTCCTAAGGAGGGCATATCTGAGGGTGGTGGGCTATGTAAAGCTAGAGAGGTTTGACTCCCCTGCCTGATGAGTAGAATTCAGGAGGCTCCTGAGATCCAGACATGGGGCAGATCTCAACATCTGCTGAGTTCTAGGGATGTGTTTGATCTAATTTCTCCAGAGAAGAAACCACCCAACAAAGCCTGTAAGACCTGATTAGAGCTAAGCTCCAACTGTCCCAGCTCCTCACCTAGAATGCTACGGCCATTCCACCTTGGGAGAGCATCCATCTGGTCTGTCTACCCAACAGTGTTCTTCCCACTCCATCCTACCTTATGCTCGTGAGAACAGAAGCTGAGAGTCATTTGGACCAGTGTCAGTTTTAGGGTACTCCAGCTGGCAGTTCCAACCTCCTGGAGCTTGCTGTAATGGGTACATAGCAAAGAAGAAATGGAAAGAAGGTCAGTTGGGCATAGGCAGTGATAAAATATCCTTGTTGAGAGTTTTGACACTTCCTTCATTTTTCATTAAAAAATCTTTCTTTCCGTTCTTTTTCTTTTGGTGTTCTTGCTGTTCTGATTAGTTTGTGGAGATTGTGTATATGTATACACACATACATATAAATACATATACATATATATATATATATATTAGTTTATTTCTTCCTCACTTTTAGCATTTTTTGTTGGTGTTTTTCTTTGTCTTGTCTTTTGATAGGATTTTTTATTCGTTTATTTTGTTTTTGTTTGTTTTTCTCATTTCTCTCTCTCCTTTGTTGCTCTCTCTTGAACCAAAATTTCTGTTCTCTCTCCCTTGACTTAGTTCCTATATTTATTTTTTCCTTCTTTATAGTCATGACTTACTACCTGTCTTCTTCTTTTCACATTTTCACATCTCTGCTCACATTGTTTCTTTATCCTCATCACATTTTATTTTCTTTAATGAACTCTATTTTTAACAGTTTTTAGAACTAATTGGTCAATATAACTTCTCCCCCACCATTCATGTTGTTGAAATTATTGGTGATGTGGTTGCTGTGATTGTCACATGCTGTTTACCTTAATGCCAGATCTAGCCTATGGTTATTTATTGATGTGGTTCTTGGCTAAATCAACATGTTGACACCGCAATTTCTGTTTTTATGATAATTAGTATCACAGGTGTCATCATAAGAACTGCCTATTTATTTTAATGCAGTGTGTTGCTTATTTCTGTTGTTTTCCTATTTTCTGTGAAGCTGGGTGAATATACTGGGACACTACGGGTTCGCCTGTATAGGGTATAGACTCTGCTGCTGAGTTAAACCCAGCCAAAAGACAGTGCAACTTGCTCGACACACAAACCAACCGTACCCAAATGTTAACAATACTTTATACAAGAAGAGAAGGAACCAAGCCTGAAACAAGTGAGCAAGTGGAATGGCTGAGGTGGGGAGGCTTATGTTCTATTCATAGATATTTGACCACGACCAAATCAGAGCGATAACTAACACGAAAGTTGTGGACACAAGACCTATATTAAAACCTACAATATACATTTAATAGAGATCACTCCAAAATCCATTTAGAATACACAGAGTTCTTAAGTGAAGAAGAGAAATCACAGAGGATGCACTCCATAGAGAGTGTACCTGCTGTATACAACACAATTGAGAGATCTATAAAGATGATCCCACTCTTGAGAACTACTGGAAAAGTGGAATATTCAAGCTCTGATTCACTCTACACTGAATCAAAACACACTAATCATATTAAAGGAATACAAGGGAAACTATACCATATAATGAATTTGGATATGTATTTAAAAAATCACAATGACCTGATGTCCCTGAAAATTTTGGCAAGAGGAGACTGGGCCCTAAAAAGGACTATATATAAAAGTAGAACGTAAATCTGTCCCAACAGATACATAGACTCCAACACAGGAATAAAAGAAATAGAAAAACAAAACAAAACAAAACAAAAAAAACAGGTAATGTGATGCTTCCTAAAGTCTCATAATTTATTAGCAATTGACTCCAAAGACATTGAAGTAGGTGAGATGTCAGAAAAAGAATTCAAAATATGATTATCAAAAATTATCAGTGAATTCCAAGAGAACACAGAAAAACAACTGAAAGAATTACAGAAGTCAGTACAGGATGTGATTGACATATTTAATAATAAGATAGATATATTAAGAAAGAACCAAACAAAAATCTTTGACATAAAAGTCACAATAAGTCAAATAAAATAATTAGTTGAAAATATTTCTAATAAAGTAGAACATGCTGAATACAGAATCTTAGAGTTGGAAGATGAAGAGGCCAGCCTTGAACATTCAGATAGTGTTATGGTTTGGATATACGGTGTCCCCCCCAAAAACTCATATGTGACAGAATGTAAGAAGGTTTGAAAAATAAATGATTAATCAGTGAATTAATCACATGGTGGGATTTATTGAATGCTGACTGAAGGCAGGAGAGATATGGCTGGAAGATGTGGGGTATTGGGGTGTGGTTTTGGGGTATATATTTGTATCTGGCAAGTGGAAATTTCTCTCTTGGCTTTCTTGTCATCATGTGAGCTACATCCCTCTGCTACACTCTTCCACCATGTTGTACTGCCTCACTTTGGGGCCTGAGGAATGGAGCCTGTTGTCTATGGACTGAAACATCTGAAACCTTGAGCCCCCAAATAAACATTTCCTCCCTATAGCTGTTCTGGTCAGGTCCTTTAGTAACAGCAGCAATAAAGCTGTCTAAAACAGACAGTACTAAATAAAATGAAATAAGTAACCATGACCAGAATATACAGTAACTCTGGGACAATATTCAGAGAGAAAATTTAAGAATCAATGGGTTCAAAGAGGGTTGTGAGATGAAGGTTAATGCAGGGAAAATCTTTTCAGGGAAGTAATGATATAAAAATCTTCAAACCTTGAGAATGAGATGGACATGTAGAATAGGAGGCATTCAGAACACCAAATATACAAGATCAAAAAAGAATCTTTCCATGATGCATTTTAATTTAAATGCCTAAAATACACATACAAAAGATAAAATTTTAAAAATAAAAATTTACAAAGCTGCAAAAACAAAAACAAAAACAAAAACAAAAAAAACCCAGCAGGTCATGTTTAGAGGATAGCCAAACAGAAAGATTTCTGATTTCTCAGCAAACACAAATATCCATCATTCCATTTGCTGGAATACATCATTCCAAACCCTAAATGACGATATCCTTCAGAATTGGAGAGGAACTATAAACCTTCCACAACAAACAGGTACTAAAAGAATTTATGACTATTTATGCTATCACTTCAGAAAATATTTAAAGAAATTATATGTACAGAAGAAATAAAACAAACCCATAATTCACAAATGGACAAATATTATTTGAAGAGTAGCTAATAAAATGAGA